>NC_045757.1:11233086-11833086 GCF_009193385.2 Nasonia vitripennis
CGCAACGCGTTCGCGGTGTCTGGAGCTGTAAAGTAGCCGATGTGCTACATATACGTAGGTTTGGTGTTGCTCAGAAGTGGCGAAATTGGACGCGATGAACGGGAAGTAGAGAGCGAGTGGAAAGTTTGTTATTTCGATGACGTGTGCGCGCGACGATCGCAACCCGCTGTACTGGGACGTGCGTCGGGAACTATTGGCGGCAGGTATCGCGTAGAGTGATGGTCGGATGCCGCGGAGCTTCTGAAATTGACGAATGCGATTGGTCCCTGAATTTTCGAGGAAAATTGAATGTTAAATAAGTTTATTAAATTATGTTTTATGATGACGATGAACGATGTCTTAATACATATTTGATGAAAGCTTTTGATTGCGAGAACTGGCAAAAAATAATTTCGACAAATAATAGTGTCGTGTTGCTGTAGGTCGGCTGTTATAAATGAATTTTTGAATTCATTTTTCCCGAATGCTTTTGCACGGTTGTTATGCGTATACCGTGTTTACTCACACCGCGCGTTGCAATGCGGCGCATCGCGTTACTGATGTTTATATTCGAAGTGCAAGCATTATCATCCTCCCATACAAGTAAAACCGGTAACTCAATACAATTTCCCATCAGAGGCTGCAGCACGCGGGAGAGCGTAAAACGCATTTATGAGGCTTTTTTATTCGGTGCAAATTGTTTGGCAAAGAGAGATATCGGCTGGATATATCTCTCCATAATTCGATCCTAAAATAAAACTTTATCGCGCCGCGGCTTTTTATGATTCATTGCGTAAAGTGAAAAGAGCTATACACACATCGCAGTCGAATAAATCTAGCTTGGATCATCGCCCGTATATATATATATATATATATATATATATATATATATATATATATATATATATATATATATATATATATATATATATATATATAAGATATTGCAACGACGACATTATACGCGTAAAGGCGTATAGATAGTTCGCAGCGCAAACCTTCTTTTTTTACTGCGCGAATACAATGGCATATGCCCCGTATTAGAAAACCGTAAAACAACATCAGCCGCGCACATCGAAAATAGCGTATATACAGACAAACACCGCGAGCTATGATCGGCACGAGACAAAGGCGGCATATCGGCTTTCTTTTGTATTTATCATACGCGAGCGTCCAATAAAGCAAAAAGTTAAACGCTAAACTTTTGATGCCTACGGTGTGTACACGTACGAAAAGAAGCATCCGGCCAATCGCGTAACAACAGCCCTCGCGCGAACTAAAGGAAACGAGCAAGAAATTACTTTTTATGGAAAAGCAAGCATTTCGAGCTTTTTTACGATTAATAAAACAACAAGCCCAGTCACGTGCGAAGCTGGTCAGCCTCTCGCGAGAATGTAATGGAGGGTGGGGGGGGGGGGGCAAAAGGACCTCCGCTGCAGGGTTGAGCGGAGTCGGGAGGGGCTCTCGTTTTACAACTTCGCCAGAGACGGCCTACACGCGGCACATCCTCTTTCTTAATGACGGGCAATAAAAAGTTCGACACGTTTCGAATTGTCGTAAAGGCCGCGCGTGCCGAGAAGCTAAAACGCTCGGAGAGCACTACTCCGCGCCCTATTCCAGCATTACAATGGGCAGTCGCGAGATCGCGAAGGATCCCCTCGATTTTCTAAATATTATTGTCGGATTTTTTTTTCTTCCTCGAACGCTCGAGCAATCCGACCGCGATTTTCCGAACTGCAATGCGCATTGATTCGAGGCATTTAATTTTCATGTGATATTCCGATGCGGCATGCATATATTATGTGCGCAAAAGCTCTGCTGATGGTAGAAGCTTTTGTCATGTCGTTCGTTCACCTGCTTCCTTTGACAAGATCGAGCTTGCCCGAAATTAAGTTTTCATATCCCGCCGAGAAATATATACTGTTCACGTCGTCACAATCAGAAGTTAACGCTGATCCGATGTGTTCGATAATAAAATAAACTAAGTCTGGATGAACCAGTTGAATTAACAGTCATCGACCTTCCCAGCAAGAGCCAAGATGATACGCGTTATAAAGATCGTGAAATACAATCGTACTTACAGGCACTTATAATTCAGTCGAGACTCTTGATCGGCGTGGCAGCCACATTAACTATTAACGATACATCCGTCAGAATAGTCTTCTCAGAATACAATGTAGTCGTCCTCGTCGCGGCGCAATCGTGATCCAGGGCATCGAACGTTGTTAAAAAGGGCAGGAAAAATAAGGATGAATTAAGCTCGGGGAGGTATGGCGCGGAATGAATTTTCCTTCGCGCGGCGTGCTCTATTAGGTCGCAAAGACGACCGCGATGAATAATTCACGCGGGAGTGCCGCGTTCTTCGTTTCGCAGATTTGGCCCAACGAGCGACAGACGAGGATCCGGTCGTTACGTATATCCGCGAAAATTCTCGATCATGCGACGTGAGAGGATCGGGAGTTTCAAGACACGGCATATACCTTTACACAAGAGCCTCGTGTGCGTGATACCTTATAATATAGTCATCTTCAACACGAACCTCAACGATCTCCGTTACACGCAAGTGTATACAAAGTAAACTATAGGTACAGGCTGGAAAATAAAAACAAGAGCGAGATCGGCGCGGTATGCGAGATCGAGTTCCCTCTCGAAGTCCTCCTGCACGTCCTCCTAATTCGCTCGTCTTCGAACGAGCATGAAAGTAATAAGATTCACGCTAGGCGTCGTCGACTCGAAGTGCGCAGCAGTGGCGCTGCCCCTCTCTCTCTCTCTCTCTCTCTCTCTCTCTCTCTCTCTCTCTCTCTCTGTAAGTTCTAATTGACCAAGTTGGTCGCAGGCTACACTTGTCAAAGTTTCAGAGAAGGAGCCGCCTTGTAATTAACTACCGGAGCCATTATTATTATCCTCGATATCGCAGGCATTCTGATGATCTTGATCATAAACCACTCCCTGGCTCGGGCCTATACCAGTACATCGAGTCAGAATTTTGATGAATTTCATTCGAAAATTTATATGCATCCTCGCGCTTCTTCCTTCCCACTCCGCCCTGCAGAGCAGCTGTCGCGCGATGGCTAACAGAGGATTAAACGCGCCGGCTTTCCCCGATAATGGCGATTTTTTCCGCCGACTTTTTTCAGCTCTTCCTTTTTTACTCGCGTACCCGATAAATCTGAATTTTATCGCCGCGTGACGAATAATATCCCGCGCTTTTATCATCGTTAGCGTATATATATATATATATATATATATATATATATATTCAGGTTGAAAATAAAGCAGCGTTTTATATACGCTTGCGCAACGATCGGAGCGAAATACCGCGGGAAGCGTTTCGCAACGCGGCGGTTAGTCGAGCGCGATAATTAAGTAACAGGGGGGGGGGGGGGGAGAATATAGGCGCGTTGCTTTTGCTGCTGTATACAACGTATATCGCTCACTTTTTCCTCCCCCGAACCGCGCGGTATCGCAGTCGCGCGACGCAATAGATTTTCTTTTTAACAGTATACAGCCGCGCGATTCATTTCGAAATGCGCGTTATTCGCTTGCGCGCCGCGATTGTTCGCATTTTTACGAGCCACTGCCTCTCCGGGTCATTGCCGACAGTTTCCATTTTGCACTGCCGATCGGCTCTCTCTCTCTCGCTCGGGGAAATATTTAAAAACAGAGGGAGAGCGAAATTTATACGAGCGTTTGGAAACAAACGGATAGGCGCCGCGCATATTTCGAAAGCGTGAGACGGCGCTTTTAGTCGATCGGAAAAATCCTTTTACACATTCCGCAGTGTGTATAGCTCTCTCTCTCTCTCTCTCTCTCTCTCTATATATATATATATATATATATATATATATATATATATATACGGCATATACACGGCGCGACGATCGAGCGCGAGCATTAAAAGGCGACGAGCTGGCGTTTGCACGGATGCACAAAGTACAAGTCACGACGATCGCGCCTTTGCGTACATACCGCGCCGGGTTGCCAGGACGACATCGATCTCTGCTATTTCGCCGAATAAATTTGCGAGAAAGAGAATCCGAGTTTTCTCGGCTGCGGAGACCTTTGAACCTGCAGCGTCGTCGATCGCGTGTAGCGAGTGTACTTTTCTCTCTCTATCTCGGCTGTGTAAGTCCGAAGCTACTGCGCTGTGGCACAAGGGATCACTTCGAGCCCTGTCAATAATAAAAGAATTATCTCTAATCTGGTCTCTGGAAGCACCGGGTGCGTGCGTTTTCGAATCGCCCGATCGTGTCGATAGTTTAAGTTTGCCGATGGATGGAAGGCGAATATTCATTGACGAATCAGAAGAATACACCGCGGGTCTGATAGAATTTACGCTATATTTCGAATTCCAAAATACAGCTGTAGATATATCGCATCAATATTTGACAAAACAAAATTCAATGCGCCCCGATGGTTTTCTATACAATCGTAGATCAATATAGAATATCGAATATAGCACTCTTCTGAATGGTTTTGATTCCGAAACTGAATAGTTCCAATTATACAGCGTGTATAATCCTCGGCTTTTTAAACTCAGCCGGGAATCCCATCCCAAAACCGCGAGTACAAGCACAGAGCGCGACGGCTGCAGCAACAATCATTATTACCATAGTAGCTCACGCAGGTAACGCGAGACTATAGCTCGTCTCGCGGCAACGCAACACCCACAGCAGCATCTGCTGCAACGAGAGCTAAGTCCACGCGTATATATATATATATATATATATATATATATATATATATATATATACACGAGTCTTTGCTCGGCTCCGCGCCGTATACACTGTGTTGGCTCAGGCTCGCGGGGCGTAAATTGCAGTAATTGTAATTTATACGCGCGCATCATCCTATGTTAATTATGAGAGCTGGCAGCGCCGCAGAGAGGGAGGCCATTCATCTTTTCGGCGAACGTATAACCCGCGCGAGCACACACACACACACACACAGTGAGTAGCCGCCGGCGCGCAATTCGACGTGTCCCCGTGTGCGCGCGCGCATATTTAAACGCGTTTCTAGTAGCCCGTGGGATTTACGAGCTTTATAGGGATCGCACGCGCGCAGCTGACGTTTTCACGCCGTAAATTTTTTTCCACCTTGTTGTTTTTGTTCTATCGCGCTCGCGAATCTTTGCCGCTACTTTTTTCTCGCCACTTCGCACTCTCTCTCTCTCTCTCTCTCTCTCGCGCGCGGGATTTTCGACCGGATTTCTCTCACACACACGGTTTTTTATATCATCGCCCTCTTCTGGACTCTGTGCGCTTCTCCTCGTTGATCCTAATGCTTCCGACGTATTATTATTGCGAAGCCGTGCAAGCCGATCGAGTGATGCCGCGATGGAAACGCGCGAGCGGAAAAGTTGCGGCGGGACGGTGGCTTAATAAAAAGCGTATACGTGCTGCGCGCGCGCTAGTCCCTTTCTATCTATAGAGCCGTGTATAGCTTGAGGTATCAGAAAAATGAAAAGCCGGGAGTCGTCGTCGTCGTCTGCGGCGGGCTTTTTCATCGGACACGTTTCTCCAGACTTGAGTTATAATGCGTTCTGCGCGCTCGCGCGACTTCCTTCGCGCTGCGAGAGAGAGAGAGAGAGAGAGAGAGAGAGAGAGAGAGAGGGAGGGAGAGAGAGTTGAAAGGAATTTTTCGTCAATGACACACAGCCGCCCCCGCCATACGTGCTCGAACTGCTTACCACTCGCTGCTGCTACTGCGGTCGAGCAAGACAGAAAGATTTCTCGTATTTTACAGATCATGTATACCTATATAACTTTGATGTAATTCGCTTGCACTGCTTGCTCTTCTTTTTCGCGTCAATCGTGTCTATGCAGCGTTGCTGAGGCGAGCGGGAGAAAACTATAGTTGTCGATTCAGATATCGCTCCGGAGTTTGATCGCGCGCGAATCAGGTCCCTGTATGTATTCCGAGAACGCCGACGAGGTAAAAAGCAAACACACAGGCGACTCGAGGCTCAAAGGACTTGAGGCTGCAGTGGACGGAAAATGGAGAAAGATAAGAGCAAGCTATCAGCGCATCCGGCTTTTGAGACGCACACGCGGTCTGTCTCGTTATATCGATATCTCACATGACTGGCCTCGCATTATCAAAGCCGCATATTCCAAGGAACACAGCCTCTGCAGCCGCTTTCAAACGTATACACGAAATTATAGGAGTCAAAGAGCAAGAGGATTATATACGCAGCGGCCCTGTGCGCGCGTTACCTATATACAAAGTCACGCACAGCAGCTATACCCGTTCTTTCGAGTTTGACTTTCGGATTTCGCGACTCAGTAAGCAGTGATATTGGAAAAGTTGATGACTCGAAAGCGCCGGTCTTTCAGCCGGAAAATAACGCTCGACGCGATACACACAGCCCTGTGTCTATACGGGGAGAGAAAAAGAGAGAATATACCTATACACGCCTATTATAACGTCCTATATCCTTTCGAAAATTAAAAGATCCTGCGTCGCGCGCTAGGCCTATACTACTGATCTAAAAGCAAGAGACTCCCTCGAGCGGCTCTATTGTCGTCCTCTCCGCGAAACTTTGTTTTACGAGGCCTAAGCTAGAAAGAGAGAGATAAGGGCTGCAGCCGAGAGCTTTGCGATTTTTATATCCGGGATAGTTCGCTCGAAATAAATTCCTCCGCGACTCTAAGGTTATCGGGCTTATCGGTGCGCGCGTGAGTGCGGCGCGCTCGAAAACTTTATGGACGAACCCGCCCCACAGTGAAATCCCGTGGAATCCGGCTGGTATAAAATCTCCACCCCCCACCCTTGCCGCACCTCTCACGCTCTCTCTCTCTCTCTCTCTCTCTCTCTCTCTCTATTTCTCCCAATATACATATCAGCGTCGAGAGAAGAAAACGATTGTCACTCGCAGATTCGATCCGTCAGGCTCCGCAGGCAGCCCTTCGATTCACTCTGCGTGTGAGCTCGGCCCTAGAAGGACCCTCGAATCGCGCTTCCGCGCTGTTTTTAACGGCCGGACGGATTTCCAGCGCGCGCATGAAGTAGCGGTGGTTCATTGAACGAGAGAGAAAGAGAGAGCGGCAAACAATGACTCGCGGCAAAAAATCGCGCCCGAGAGAGAGAGAGAGAGAGAGAGAGAGAGAGAGAGAGGGCTAATGATCGCTCGCGTATAAGGGCTCTGCCGCTGAGTTTTCTCCTGTATACGCAGCGTGTATTTAGCGAATCAAGCTCGCGCACTACTGCGAGAGAGAGAGAGAGAGAGAGAGAGAGTCAATGTTTGCGCGTCGGTGGAAGTTCTAGAGTGGCTTGGTAGTTTTGAAAGGGAATCCGATAAGTATTTTCGCGGGCGAGTTTCTGCTCCTTTCACCGAGGCTTTTTTGCACCGTGCCGCGAAAACAAACTCTACTTGCGCGGCTTGTTTTTTGCCAAGAGAGAGAGAAAGAGAGTTTCGAGGTCGGCGCAGATTGAATTCGATTACGCCATTGCTGCTGCTGCTGCTGCTGCCGGGCGAAAGGCTCCGCTACCGCTGTGTATTGTGCCAATTTTTCATTCGCGGTCGAGGGGACAAGTCTGTAAATAAGCGAGCCACTTGGAAGCCCGTGTTTTTCTCCGGCTTTTTTTCCGGCGGCCAGCGAGAGAAGGCGCAGGAAAAAGCTCGCGGGCTTTGTTTATCGTCATTATTCATTTCGTAAAACGACGGACTTTTTAGCTCTCAGCCTCAGGACGCGGAGGAAATTCTAATGGAATAATAACGCGGGGTCGTGAGGTCAGTCTCCGCTGGTACTTCCTACGGATTCGAATGACATAAGCAGCGAACCGGGAGCAACTTGCAAATAAGTAGTAGAAGCCCGAGTTCGGTAAGACCTAGCGACTCTCGCTAATTAGTCGAGCTTTCAGAAATCCCGTCAGTGATCTGCCGGAACTTCGCACTTCCCGGCGATATCACTTAGATTATCACTGATACGCCCGCCTCTCGAACGGGAACATGGAAAAAGCTCTCTTATTCATCCTTGCGGCGCGTGTCTCGACGTGCGAGAATTCCAAGAGTGAACCGAATGGAATGGCGAAGCGGAATACCTAATTCGCGAGCTTTCCCCATACACGCCGCTTCTCTCCGTCTTTGTCCGCTTGCAGCGTCGCCGCGCCTCTCGATATGCGGAGCCAAGAGAGAGAGAGAGAGAGAGAGAGAGAGAGAGAGAAAGCGCGTGCCTGGAATCCAGCGCGACGGATTAAACAGCGCTCGACAAATTCCTTCGATGCATCTTGCAAATGCAGAAACAAAGAGCCGACCCATGTCCTTTCATCGGGCGTTATGTTCGCTCTTCCCGCTCTTTTGTCCGTTATCCGCGAGCTTGAGGGGGATTTTTATTCGCTGACGCGTCTGTTGATTCTCCTTCTCCGTGTGGTATAGGTGCTCGAGCTTTCGCGTCGAGGCTAATATATTGAAAATAAGCAGTATTCGACGGAGGAGTCTTGCTCGGAGGAGGAGGAAGAGCTGCGAAAAGAAAACGAGATTGATCCGGTAATGAAGGTGGCTGTACGCGCGAGCAATTTTCCCCGGCAATACCGCGCCACTTCCGCGGAGAGACTACTGAGAAAGAGCTTGCAGAAGTATATTTCCCGAGAGTAATGCCTTTCGATTACTCCCCTCATCGGTCGCGTCCGCGCGCGCCACGAGATGGACCGGCGAGAGAAAGAAAGAGAGAAAGAAAGAGAGAGAGAGAGATAGAGAGAGAGAGATAGAGATAGAGATAGAGAGAGATAGAGAGAGAGAGAGAGCGAGAGAGAGATAGAGAGAGAGAGAGAGGAGTTTCCTCCGAGCAGAAGCCGATGCGCTCAGCTACCTCCTGAGGCTTGTCTCTCCTTCTTTCCTTCCCTTTGACCGTCTCTCTCATTCGATTTCAAAGTTGTAATATAATTTTGCAGATCTCGAAAGACTCTCGCTACTGTTGCTGCTGCTGCTGGCAATGTACACTTTCGACTCGATGACGAGCGGCCTGGGAACGACAATGAAACGTCAAAGGCTACTGGCCGTGATATAACTATATGGCGGTGACGAAAGCTCGTGTATTCGCGTGGATAACGATTTCCTGCGAGAGCTACATCATGCGTGTCCCGAGATGTATAAGCATTAGTAGCGAGGGTCGCATCGGTTCCAGATTCATTCGTATATAATCCTTCATACGGCGCAGCGTAGTATAGTCGCGGGGCAAAAAGAGATAATGCGTTATGGTATGTATAGCGGTGAGACACGGCGACAAAAAGTACCCACACACACACGCGCGCGCGCGAGCTGTTATTAGTGGCTTCTTGCAAATAAATAAAAATCAACGGAACAATGGCATCCTGGCAGTGGTCCATCTGGCCGCAACCTGATCCCCGGCAAAGTTTTTCTCTCGCTCTCGACCCCCGCGCGAGAGACAGAGAGCGACAGACGCATAAAACGGCCCAAGTTTAAATGGCTGTCGTCACACTTGTCACTCTTGCTTTCCGTACACTTATCCGCGCGATAAATCTGTCTCTCCCAATTTCTGCGATGATTTTCTATACATGTGCCTCGTATACACGCGCAAAGCACACTAATACAATATAACCATGACGACAAATAACAGAGTAGACCTAGAAGCAACTCGATAATCAAATCGCTTCTCAATGCAGAACAATTGAATGCATGCATTAACCCGCGGGACTTTTTCATACGCGCTGCATGTCTGCGGAGAAGCGAGAGTCTAGCCGAGCTGCTGCGGCGGCAGTTATAAGCAGAAAAGCGTCGCGTCGCGAAAATTCCCCGCATGCCTTACAGGAATCTCTCCCGACCTGACAGCAGTTTGGAAAATCTCGATTTTCCTCCGGACAAAGGGGATCTCCCGCTGGAATTCAAATACATACACCCAGCAGCACGGCTGCGGTGGTTTTCTTGCATCCGCTCTCTCTCTCTCTCTCTCTCTCTCTCTCTCTCTCTCTCTCTCTCTCTCTCTCTCTCTCTCGCCAACTTACGTCACTCGAGTTCTCTCCCCGAGTGCGCGCTGCTCTACGCTATTTACACGGCAGCTTGTCGATATACGATCGTCCCGGGCCTTCTACTACTGCTGCTGCGACGTTAGCTCTCGCTCCATCTTTCTCGAGTTTCGGCGGGGCTGACAATCGCTATATGCTAATATCGACATACGATACCTTCTACCGCTCGCGAGAGGCGGAGATAGAGAAAGCGAGTAGTCTTTGCCGGCCAAACAGCGCGAATATAACCGGGCATTTTGTCTCTGATGCGCGGTGAATCCATCGATCCGGCTCGTGGAGAGGAAGAAGAAGACGATTCTTTTCTGATATCTGAATATCTGAATTGAAAATTAAGCTCGAACTAAGCTTTCGCGTAATATATGCACGTATATAGGCTGCCTTGCAAGACAGTCGAGGCTTCCACATGGTGAAACATGACGCTGTATTGCTGTAGTGTTGTTGCAGTCTATATGCAAATCGAATAGCGCGCTAGTGCGGCCAGTGAATCGGCTGCTACGCCGCCGGCTAGCTGCAGTTTACAACTAAGCTCATTTACGGCTCTACCTGCACGTGAGGGGCTGTTGGCTCGTTCGTTCGTGTATATTCTCTCTCTCTCTCTCTCTCTCTCTCGCTTACTCTCTCGTTCGTTCTTCTTCCCGCGAAATTCTGAGGCCACACTGTTAGCTAGACGTATATGGATCGATTCGACGATTTTTCAAATGGCCTGAAGGTGGCTGGGGATTCGAGAGAGTGGATAAGTACCGCGTACTGTTTCAAGTGTGAATCTTTTAGAAGAAAAATATAAATTATTTTAATTCCCAAAAGTTTCCTTCAACAGCGCAACAAGCCACAAATTGACGTACCTCGCATGCGGGAAACCTAACGATGCACAATCATAGCCGCAATGTATTCCATACTTCTCCCTCATCAGCCGACACGTCCAGCAGCAGTACAGCATAGTGGTGAACTCCGACTAAGAACTCGCCATAACAAGCACCGCAGACACTCCACCGGAATAATCATACAAAATTTCGATAAGCCTCTGTAGAGAGAGTACATGTACGTATACATAATATTTCGACCTCCACTATAGCTTCCTACTCTTGCCCTCTGGCCAACATTAGCAGAGCGAGAGAGCGAGAGTGTGTGTGTGAGAGAGAGAGAGAGAGAGAGAGAGAGAGAGAGAGAGAGAGAGAGAGAGAGAGAGAAGCACCAAGGAACTTGCGCACGGCCGATTAACTTCAATTCCCCTATCGTTCTCTTTGTTGGCCAAAGTCCGCATTACGGATGATAAATTCTGTGCTCGCTGTGAATTTCTTGCTTGAAATTCTCCCTCTCTCCAGCTCTCTTGTCCAACCTTGTATATGCGGAGTTCCACAAAAAACATTCCGAATCACGTATGAAGTTTGGCGAAAATGAATGTTGGTTTAATGTAAGTGGCATTAGACCATTAAGTTGACCAACATTTTAAGCTTATGGCATTCGAAATTTTCATTAAAAACTATCAATGAGTTTCCCTCCCTTTGTGAGATCTTCGAGTCTCTAGCCAGCGCACATCTATTTCCTCATCACTATCTCTATACTGTATGGAAACCATTTCCAAATGAGATTTTCAAGACTATCTGTTATTCCTATTCGTTTATTTAAAATTCACATCAAAAGAAATCTAAACAATAATAAAGAGACGAACGAATCTAGTATATCTTGAAAATTTAGCTTTCCATCTCGGTGATCGAAGCAGCCGACTGAATTTTTTTCGCGGAATCCCTAATATAGCTTCGGGGACGCGTCGGTGCGCGCTGATGAACGTCGCGCGCGATTAAACTTGCAGAACGCGAGCGCGTGTGAATCTCATTGTCCGGCACAAGAGAAGAGCATTTTTATAAGCCGCCCTTAATATCGAGTTTTTTTCACATCGTCCGCGGAATTTTCGCTTCGCTTTACGTGTGTGTGTGTGTGTGTGTGTGCGTGCGTTTAGCCGGATACCCGCCTTATCAGCGCCATCGTCGTACATAATTTTCAGTCTTTGTCGAAGCATACAATGTGCCCACACGAGTACACACGAGGAGGTAGTGTATCATTGCAAACAAACTGACTCCGAGCGAAGGGGCTGTTTGCGCATTAAAAATATCGATACGGAGTAACAGCACGTGTGCGGCCTCAAAGAACAACAGAATCGTAAAGTAGCTCATCACAGTGATTATTACGAACCGCAGTTAATATATATTTCGCTTGTGTCAATTGGTTTTAATCAAACGCTGTATAAAGTCCATATATAATTTAGATTAATATTGCATGGCTGAATATTCCATGTGGCATGATCGATACAGCTTCTACATTATTATTCTTAACATCAATATGGAAATGTGATTAACTACGACGAATCGCCGGATGAAAATCGATAGGATCCGTTTCCCTCAAGCTGAATCATTAAGCTTAACGATCGCGCCATTGTTTTATATATATATGTAGGAATCACCGCCCCGCCCATAAAGCTCGGCGAAGCATCTCAGCCAAGACAAGAGCCAGTGGCGCGCCAACTTTCTTATATACACCTAAAACGCGCAGTAAAGCGCAGTTAATCCATTAGCGAATGGCCTTATACACACTGGCCACCGCCACCGCTGTACATCCATAAAGAAAGTGGAGGAGGAAGAAAAGCTCTCTCTCTCTCTCTCACTCTCTCTCTCACTCTCTCTCTCTCTCTCTCTCTCTCTCTCTCTCTCTCGTGCAAAAAAGAGCCCAATGGCGAGTACAAGATTTGCTCTCTCGTCCGGAGAGAAGAGGCGGAAGGTGATTGATAGGACGGAGGGGGCCATCAATGAGCCGGAACTCTCGCGCGCGTATAGGTATACATATATCCGTATAGAGCCCAATAAGACTGATGGCGCGACGCGCTCCGCATGTTTTTATGCGCGGAAAATTCGCTTTTTCATTAATTAGACCGAAAAAGAGAGGGCATAGTTTGGTCATTCATCAGCCGCCACCGCGACGAACGGAATAATATTCCAGCGGACGATTTATATCGATGCGCTCATCAGATTAATAAAAAACAAAAAGGAGCCAATCAGCCAAACGATTCTGGCGAAATTGCCTCCGGAGATTCCTGCCCCCTGCCGCCCTCTCGCTCGTTTTACAAAGTTCACCTCGAGTTTCGCAGCAGCCGAATCCTCTATTTTGTTTCCGGAGCGCAACAGCAGCCCGCGCTTTCCCTCTTTTGCTTAGCATTTCAAGCTCCCGCGCACTCGGCTGCGCTCTGCCCCCGTCTCTCTCTCTCTCTCTCTCTCTCTCTCTCTCTCTCTCTCTCTCTCTCTTTCGAGTTTTCTATTTTGCGCCCTTCAATTTCCGCGCCTTTTCACGGCTTATAAGCATCGATATTTCTTCGCGAGCGCGCGCGCACAGACGATTTCCGCGCGTGATTTTTCACCCCTGAATGTGCAGCTGCTGTAGCGACGCGTACGAGGCGTTTGTATTTCTCCGGGAAGAGGGAAAGGATGTATAGGAAGCGCCGAAATTAAGCAAATTCCTTACCCCGACTCTCTCTCTCTCTCTCTGTCTCTCTCTCTCTCTCTCTCTGTATCTCTCTCTATCTCACTCTCTCTCCCTCTCTCTCTATTTCTTCCGGGCGAAAGTTTAATTAGCGCGTCGATCCGAGCCAGCGGTGCTACTTACGCATCGTAAATCGCAGCATACTCGGCATTGCGTGTACGGAGATAAAAAGAAAAAGGAAATATTCGCACTTATCAGCGAGCGCGCCGGAATCAATGTCCTGCGCTAAAGAGTAATTTTACGAGGCCTGATACGGAGTGCTGGGCTATATAGGTAGGCAGAATAAAAGCAAGGCAGAGCGGTGATGTGGCGCTGTATAGTAGGTATATAAGGGTCGCGTGCAGTATCGGATGTTCCGATTTTATTGGTGGGTAATGCGCCGTGTCACCTACTTTGGTCGGGGCACGAAGGCAGGATATCGCCGGGACACATTGCCTGCGCCCGCGTATCTTCCCTCCGACAAGGCGCTGCTGCTGCTGCTGTTCCGCTCCTGATGCGAGCTTACCGGCCCGAGATTAATGTGAGGTACACCCGATCTCCGGGCACGGGAGACCGTATAGCTGTGTGTCTGGGTGTGTGTACGGCGAGAGCTGCAGTCGAGCCGATCAAACGCCAGTGGCCTACAGGCGGCACGAGCTTTTTTTGCCGCAGGCTGCGCACACCCGCGTATGTATATTTGTACATGTACACCTCTCGCCTCTCTCTCTCTCTCTCTCTCTCTCTCTCTCTCTCTTTCGTTTTTCACCGCCGCCGCTGCGTACATGCGCTTGTAAACACGCGTGATGTTTGTCGTGGCGCAGCTATATTATATGTGTATATAGACTCGTATGGACTTGCGTCCTATATGGTGAAAATGCATTTGGTTTAGGCGGCGATTGAACGGCTGGGAGTATTTTTTATTTTTCGATTCTGGTAAGCATCGTTAGCGAGTTTATCGAGGAATGCTCGCTATATAAATAACCGAAAATACCGGCGTATGTCGTTCGAATACTCGGTAATAACCATGGATATTTTGAGTTAGCGGTCGCTGGTTTTTTTCTCGATCCTCGTTGAAACATAGATTTCCGCGAAAATTTGCCGAACTCGAGAGAAAACGATCGTCCCTCGGTAAACATTATACCCGCTCGCTTTAAATCACGGAAAAGATCTCTCGCTCTGCGTTCACTCGAGGAAAGAGTCGAGGGAAAAAAAACTACCCGACGCTCAAAAAAAGAAATAACGCGAGCCGTTAGTTTTGCCGAAAGTCAGCGGAGCATGTTAAACCGCGCGCTGGTATGTGCGCGTGGCGGCTCTTGCGCGACTGCATACAGAGAGAAGAGCTGGCTCCGGAGTATGCGGACGTGTCGGCTTCGAATCACGCAGCCGTTTCAGATTGGAAAGCCATTCGGCGCTTGGGCCACGATAATTTGAGATCCCGCTGCCGCACACAAAGAGTCTCTCTCTCTCTCTCTCTCTCTCTCTCTCTCTCTCTCTCTCTCTCTCTCCAATAGCCTGTATATGCAGTTTCAATTCGAGTCGGGCGCTTTACATCGTATAGGAAGGAATCGTATTCCCGCATTCGTTTTATGTGCGAGATCGCTCGGGGGGGGGGGGGGGGGGGACAGATGGAGAAAAGGAGGAACGCGATCGCTTATTACGTCCTCGTGAAACGCGCTAATCTTGGCTTTCGGGAGATTTTTATATCGTGTGTGTGTGTGCCTTTTTCGTCGGAGAATTTTCGCGATGAAATGTAAGGGACGAGATAAGCGCGCGTAAACATTGCAGCAGGCAACGAGGAAAGTTTTTATTAAAAACTTGGAGCAACATTATCCGCGGCGCAGGACGAGAGAGCGGAATTCATCAAAATTGGGTATTACGAAGTTGCCTGCGGGCCCCGAAGCATTATATGAAATACGATCATACAAGTTTAACCATAGCGCGAGGAACTTACATAGAAGAGCCTGTCCGCCGACGAGAGAAGTCGAGCGTAAGAGAATAGATGTAATCAATGTTGCGGTTGCCTCTGCCCCCCCCCCCACCACCCCTACTCCACTCCCATCGTCTTCACTCTTGCCTGCACCTTTGCGTGATGTTACTTCGGCCGGCACCACACCACTGCAATCACCTCCGCGGCATTAAGTTCTCCAAATCAGTTTAGCGCCTCGCCGAGTTGAAATTTACTGCGCGCAGCGTGTAAATATATACAGCCGGGGAACGACGTCGATGGTGTATATACACACATATATATATATATATATATATATATATATATATATATAATACTTAATTCGCAGTGCGTTTGCCGAAGTTTATTTTTAGCTCGGCTGCTTTTTTTCCTGCAGCTCCTCTAATTTTCGACTTTGGGCGGGGATCGCAAATGTTCGCACGCGCGCGCGGGGGGATTTATTTATTCGCGAAATTCCTTTCGGACTTTGTTTATTTGCGTTTCATCGCGCAATCAACACCGGGCTATGTAATTCAATTATTTGCTCGCTCGCGTGCGCGCGGAAAAAGCGAAGGGAATAAAGCTTTTCTATGTATAAACACGCGCTCACACACGGGAACTGCAAAGGCAGCGTCTCGTATAAGAGTGCACACCTGTCCGGCAAACACCATTACTCGATTCGGCATTCACTCGAGTGCTTGACTTTTTCCCCGTTTCCCGCCCCCTCCTCGACGCAAGCCTCATTACGAATGTAACGAGGCGCGACACGAGGCGGTAATCGTTGTTTTTGAGAAACTATTATCTCGCCGCGTATATTTGTGGAGCAATCGTTACATCGACGGCACGCACACGCGCGCGGATGAAGCGCCCGGGGGTGTCCGATCGATCAGTGTCAGGCTCTCCATCATATTAAGTAAGCGTTACATGTAAGCGCGTGGGCGTCCCTCGATTTATTGACACGATCGGACGATCCGTCGTACTTTTTTTTCGCCGCGTAAAGAAGTCGTTTTTCGCACAGCCGACCGCAGCAGGGCGAAACGAATTTAATCTCCGCGTTCGTTTTCTCGCAAATCAAACTCGAGTCTTTGGTACAGGCGGCGAGAGCTCGCGGAGGAAATGAGAAGAGCGAAAAGCACTCAAAGGGTCCTGTTCAAATATAGCGGGTGTGCGCTGGGTCTATGAAGCCGTCGTCGCTGTCGCACTCTCTCACCCCCCTTCCCCCTCCCCCTCTCTATATACTATGAGCTTGGAGTTCGCCATACCGTATAGAGCGACGCGACGTACCGAAGCAAGAGTGTAGAGCGAAATTGTTGTTTCGGAAATACTCGACTCACTCGACGAGGTGTGCGCGCACGGACTGGATTTCGTTATGCGGCTGAATTTCGCTGGGCAACGGATTGGCTGTTGCTCGCAGATTTTGGCCAAGTTCATAGGGCTGCGGGCGAAATTGTTTCGAAATTGAAAATCGCTCGGCGAAAGTAGACGCGGGTATACTCCACACTAAGCGTGTATATCGTATTTCAATAATCCACGAAAATAGAGCAATCATCGCAAAATAACTCCTGTCCATGTGCGCATTTATTTTGCAAGAGTCGACACCAGCAATCGAGCCGACTTTGGCGCGTCTGACTACAGCGCGACCGCATCTACTCATGCATAATCCAACGGGCGTTCCAGTAACATCAATTCTCATACGCACACACAGCAGGCATCCGCGATAAATCTCACAGGTGTTAGTTGGTCCGAATTTAATCCATGAATCGATGCCTGGTGACACGTTAACCTTTTTAACGGCCATCTCGCGGAGGAGGGAAGCCTATAAACGAAAGCGAGAGCGGACTTTCGCGTCGGCCGACCTTAACGATCATTCGTGTACAGCGCGCCAGCACGGGCGGATACAGCGATTGAGTAATTAGTCGATTAAGCGATCTTATCGGAGGGCTCCCGACCGCCGGTTACGCCTCTGCGGTTTCGAGAGCGTCGAGGCTTGTACGAAGCGCGTAAATCTCCATTTATCCAATATGCTCTCCCCCTCCCCCCGCTCCGACGCGCGGTAATATGCTTCCCACCCGGTAATCCCTTACATTTTCCTGAAAGCTAACGCGCGTCCTACTCAAGCCGAGCTTAAGCCGGACGAGAGAACTTTCAAAACACCTCCTCTCGAGGCATCGCGAGTGATCAATTTCAAACTTTCGCGCGCGCTCGCGCAGGATCAACGTCGCTCGAACTTTTTTATTTATCCGCTACCGGCCGCCTGCGGCGTGTAAAAACAGCGCACGCGCGCCGAGAGCTGCACTACTTGTTTATCGACTAATGTATAATACTCTCCGTAGCTAGAAGGGGATATGAAGATGAATTTCCAAGTTTTTTCTTTCCTTCCGGAAGCGCGCGGCTCATCGTGCATCGTCATTTGCGCTGCCGAGATAAAATGGGGAGTAAATAGGCGAGAGCTTTTTGCATAGGAAAAGTTTCGGTAATTCATCGCGCGGCAAGTTTCGCCATCTCGCAACTTATTTCGCCTGCCTCGCTTGTGTGGTCGTGTCGTTAATTTGCATATCGATGTTGTACATCCCGAGAGAGAGAGAGAGAGAGAGAGAGAGAGAGAGAGAGAGAGAGAGAGATGTCGTTGTGTCAGTCTTCATTAGGATAATTCTAGACATGGCTTTGTAATTGCTCTTAATTCCATTCGTTCAACAAACCCGTCACAGCAAAATGATATGCAGTTCGAATAGAGCGTCAGGCGAGTAATTACAAATATATCGAATAACGAACGGTTTTCATGAACCATTATCCAGCCCCTGTAATATATGGGTATAACTGAAATCATTTCAAGTGCTACCCGCTGCGGCAAGAGCTCTCGAAACGAATCCACTGCTCTGCGGTAGCTGTACCATTTGAAACATCGCGTATTCGTATAAATACATCGCGAAAAAGACTGCTTCATTATATTGCTATATGTATACGAACTGACGGGCCGCACTTGCGTGGATCGTTTAATTTCGATGCGCTTTCGATACATCGCACTATTAATTTCTCCAGATAGAGGAAAAAAAGGAAGAAAGCTCGTTACGTTCGCACTACATCAATCACGCGAAAGAGATCTCCCGATAAGCCCCGCCTAATTTCACGAGCGCGGCGTAATAGACTCTTTCCACCCTTCGTCGAATATCTCCCTCTCGAATCGCGCCTCGTCAAAGCCAGCCAACACCTCTGCCCCCTCCGCGAAGTTGAAACAGCCGAGGCTGCGCACAGCAGCGCTGTGGAGAGCCGGATCGCACAAATTGAATTTTGAAAAACGACCTTCCCTTCACCCCCTCGTGTGTATGTGTGTCAACAGAGCGCAAAAAAAACGATCGCGTTCACGCTCGCTGAAGATTCTATCGAGTCAAACGCGCGGCACGTTAATGAGTCAGAGGCGTTAAAGCCGCGACTGAGGTCGACGACGCAGTCGCGTGAATTACACACACGTCGCTCTGCTGCTGCTACTGCATCGGTGCGCGGTGCTCCGCTAAATTAATAACGAGCGCAAGCGCGAGATAGCTGTTCAGCGAGGACGAGGGATGAATGAGACTCGGCCGCTCCCGCGGACGCCTAGTAATAATTGCCATTATAATAATTCAGTCTGCGGCTGCGTAGTCCGGATAATTGAAGCTTGCGGCTGTCTGTGTGTACACGTGCATTGTACAGGTCGTTGCGGTGATATGGTGTAACGTTTTTACATTTCGGCTTCGTATAGAAAATGAAGGCAGGCTTTTTCGTTCGTTTGAATTATTCTTCAGGCTGCGGGAGCTTTTCATTCATTAAAGCGCTGCGCGTTCAAATGTCTTCTTTGATATTATCGCGAAGGGCGTGAAGAGCATTTTCGCCTGCGAGTCACATCAGTGAACGTATAGCGAAACGTAATCGAAAATAAAAACCCTTCCATTTTTACCTCCAGCTGTGCGTTAATCCGCTTCGCGGCATTTTGAAAAAGCTCACCCGTACGATAGTACGGTTCGATCGCATTCATCGCCAGACAAAAGAACGCGAAATTCAAAATACCGCGATATTTCTCTAGCCGTACCAGTTGAAAGCGCAGTAAAAAGTATTGGCCCCTCTTTCTGCTAAGGTGACAAAAGCGCGGGCAGGGAGGGGGGATAGCAGGCTCGGCACCCAAAAAGAGAGCCGGCTAGACCGAAGTATGTGTAAACGTATACAGCCGATTCGTACAGGGCTGAAGCTCGCGCATACGCGTATGTATGCGCGTGCGAGCGTGCAAACAGAGAAGCAACGGCGGCGGCGGTGGCGGCGAATGGGAATGCGTGAGCACAGGAAACTCGGAGCTGAGCGAGCCGAGAGTACGCGCCGTTAGTTGAAAGATTAAACAGGCTCTGGCTAATGCTGTGTACACACCGCAGTACTCTGCATTATTGATGACGTAATTAATCGATCCGCGGCCGGCTCTGCGGCTCTTCTCGGATGTACCTACGGCTGGCTGGCAGTTCCGACTCCGTATATTGCGAGCACGTGTATATAGGCAGCCCGCACCATCGACCGGAAATTATTTGACAGCGGTTACTTTTATTGAGGCTACATATACGCTTACGCGTCGTTTACGCTCGTTCGCAGGCCTTCGGATGTTGTCCTACAAACGTCGCGATGTTTTCGTTGTCGACGCAACTTCGACTATTAACGTTCGGGTTATACGTCATTAGCCTAATGGCGTAAGGTATTCCCCTATGAATTAGTTATGAAGACGATTTAATATGTATTCGATATCGGGAGCGCTTCAAGCCACAGGTATTACCAATATTAACCGAAACATAATCGACGGGGGCTTACGACGATGTATTGCTATGTGTATACATAATACATATAAGCCCGATGTAAGCCGATAAAATCATCAGTGTAATGCAATAGTGCAGAAAAAGCGTCTCCGCTAAGTACGAAGGAACAGCAGCTCGTGAATTCTCGGACCGTCATCCGCGAATCAGCTCTCGGAAATTAAATTCGGCTTGTGCGGGAAACGCTCTCGAAACTTCGCCGAACTCGCGTCAAAATGATTGAACGTATACACACACACGCGTGCGTGCCCTCTTGCCTCGTTAGCCTCGTTACACTGTCTACACATCCGTCGAAATAAAGCTCGGGAGCTTACGGAAGCGCGGCTGCACGGCGTCGACTTTACGCACAGCAAAGTTCAAAGAAATTGACCGGAGAGAAGAGCAGCGGCAGCGGACGAGGAGGTAAAGGAGATAGAGGGGGGAGGGGGATGAAGAGCAGGGTTAAAAGGCCGGCGCTGCTCTGCACAGAGCTCCTCCTCCTTCGCTACTGCTTCTGGCGTCCGAAGAAACTCCTTCTCTCGAGGCTTTCTCAAAGCGATTCTCTGGGCTTTCCACTAGAATCACTTATGGCTACGGCGGCAGCTGCGCAACTTATGTTTACTTTTATTTCACTTTTATCGACGACGACGACGACGACCTTCGTCGCTCGCTCTTTATTCCTTTGCTGTGCGAAGACGCTATGCACACAGCTCTCTCTTTCTGTGCACGCCGGTGTTGCCATTAGGACGTCGGTATGATTTTTTCGATGCTGTTTGAAAGTTAACCGTCAAAGGTGCTTTTTCGTCTTGTAGACATCGGGGATTAAATTATTCTGGAGGATGAAGGTTCGACTTATTGGATAACGAGTAATCCATTACGCGGGTCTTCTTCGTCTCAGACATCGGCTCATTCCTCATGTATAGCCCTGTCGAAGTAGACTTTTCGAAATAAAAAGCAAAGAAACAAACGATAAGAGGCAGTTTTTCTACAGAAAGTTTTTGAGGAGATTGACAGAATATAATTTTATACAAATGAGGCCACGATTCCGGTCTCGGCCATTGTTTGAACAATAAAAGAAAATACGAAAGAACCGGTTTCTTGCTTGTAACTTTAAAAATATTATTTTCGGTATTATTTTAAATATCAACAAAGTCATGCATTATGTAAGACTTCCCATTGAAATAACTTTTAATTTGAAAATCGAGTCTGGTTGTTGTTATTACTGTTTACGCTACCCTAAATTAAAAAAAGAACCAGCTCATGATTGGGTTAGTAGTTTCCGAGGTATCACGATTTTTTTCACTTTTCCAAATACCTAATAAGGGCGCGATCAGTTTTATTCACTTTGTCCGTCGGCGTCGATTATACAACAAAGGTTCAAAAGTTGAACAATATGACCGAGACCGAAATCGTGGCCGCATTTATACAGGATTATATCCTGGCACCCTCCCTAAAGATTTTCTGCAGAGAAACTGCCTCTCATCGTTTTTTTTTTCAACAGTACCTTTTCAGTATAATCTGACTGGACTAGTATACATACGGTAATGTGGGAAGGCGCGAGGCGTGCAGTTGTTCGACAGCAGCTTTCAAGCTCTCGAAAGGTTTCATTTTGCGCGTCCGATGTCAGAAAATACAATGCCGAGAGATGCTGCCGCAAAGTCGACAACAGCGTAGATAAAGAAATGGAAAAAGGCCGTGAATCTATAGCTGTGAACAATAGCGTTCTCTACCGCATCAGCTATACGTATAACGTATATAAACGTACACGCACTATCTATACGCTCGGCAGGTCAGATATACACTGAAGAGAATGGCCCTCTCTCTCATGCATAATTCCAGTGTGTGATAGAAATTGTGGCGGCTGCAGGCGCGGAGCCCTCTGAATAACCCATCGGCTGCTTGTTATCGGGAGGCCGACCCCGACGTCAAGACCAGACTCGAGCAGCCGCTCACATACTGGCGGACGGACTAAATTATTTATCGGCTAGCTCGACGATCCTCTCGATTATCGCGCGCGACATGGCGCAAGCTCCGAGATGCCGGGCAAGAAAAGCTCGGCTATACTATATATGCTGCGTCGCCTTCCCCCGACGAGCCGCTATATTCTGCGCAGCTCGAGCATATAGCGTCTAGCCGAGACACCTATCTAGCCCTGGCTTCCATTAAATCATGAATATAGCGTCAAGCGCCGGACGAGTCGCTGCTGTTGCTGCTGATGCCAATTTCCATAACCATCGAATAAGGCGGCTATCAATGATTCTTAGGGCTGCTATGTGCCGATATGCGGGCGCTTCTAAGTTCTATTATGTATAGAAATCTAAGTTGCATCGTGCATATCGCGTTATCGAGCGATTGTTTAATGCATGTACTATAGTATGCAGGTGTAACGGCGGCACTGAACGCGGCGATATTTCCGTTTGCTCATGACTCGCGGATTCCTACATCTGTCTCCCAGCCCTTCTCTATTATACATTCTCATAAAACTTGCGCAAGTTTATAACATGTAAAAATAATTATATATAGGCGCGCGCTCGGCTTCGCCTATATATAATTATTCAAGCTCAGTACCAACTTTTGCAGGCACTCGCGGCTAATGAAAATCCAATGGGCGGTACGCTGATTCGCTTTCGCTGCTTTCTAACTCCTGGTGTTTGCACATCGCGATTAAAAATTCACGTCCGACGAGTACATTTCGCTGCTATTCCGCGAATAAACGACGTCGGTCGTATATAGCGAGAAACAAAGGACGCGGCCGGTTCAATCATTCAATTAAGAATTAGACCTGATATGTACTGGTATGGTGCAGAGCAGAGGGACAGTCCAGGCCACTTTACACGTATATGCGGCTGCGGCGTTCCAGTTACCTGTTAACGCGCGCGCTAGTTACATGTATACGGAATCCGAAGCTTATCGCGCGCTGCGACGAGTGCATAAAAGAGAGAGAGAGAGAGAGAGAGAGAGAGAGAGAGAGAGAGAGAGAGTCGATATACCCCGGCGCCGAATACATTAAGCTCGTCTGCGATAGTCAAGCTCGTCTGCTCTATTTTATGTAGCTGATGTCAGCTCTACAATACACACGCTAGGCCGTCTATGTTGCGTTGTTACCGAGGTGTGCGTGGCATAAGAGAATAACGATCGCGCGAAACGAGATGTTATTTTACAGCCGAAATCAGGATGTCCGCGCGCGTGCGTAGTCGCGTAAAATAATGTACCGCCGACTATAGAACCGCGGCTATAGTATGATGTATACGGTCTGATAAGAGGAGTTTACTTTTTCCGCGAGAGCTTGCTGTTTTCCAAAGCAATGATGCCTCGGGACGTGATTCGCGTGCGCGCGGAAAAACGAGATCTTCAATTATCATCAATGCACCCCCGCGCACGCGATGCGTCTATGCGGTCGCTTGTTTGTTTTCATTCTCGATGTAAAAAGCTCGTGCGTCGATGGTCTCGTTGTATACGCGCTTTTTTTCCAATATACATTCGAAATTCAATCCTGCAGAGGAGGCAACGTTTTTTTTAACGATGACAATTACATCCAGGTGGTCGGAGTTTGCCTGCAAGAAATCTCATCCCAGAGGCAGCAGCACGATCCAGCTAAGAAAATCAGCGCGACCCGACAGCTTGATATAACGCTCGGCGGCGCTGCATACCGAGACACCATTAATACAATGTTAATCGCAGTCAGCTGCCAGCGCCTCGGCGGCGGCTAAAGGAGACAGGAGCTGCAGAGTGAGGGAGGGTAGCTATAACGCGAATGCCCTGTGTCTGCAGCTTGCTCTTGATGAATCAAGCGCTAAAGCGTACGGCAAATGGGAGCAGCAGCGGCACAAGAACAGCCGCTATATAGAGCCGACCACGGGCGGACTGCACAAAGCCTTGGCTGCAAGAACCTCGTCGCAGCTGAGACGCCGAGGGAAAACAGTGCGTACATCCTCATGATGATGATGATGAGAGCGAACGATATCTATACTGGCTCACTTATGTATTATATATACAGAACGGGGAACAAGACGTTCAGTTGATAGTGGTGAGAAGGGAAAATGAGCGAGTGCGCATCTGGGCTATACCGCGATTGTATTATATAGGTGTACGATGAACGCGCGGGAATCCGGGTTAGTAAAACTGCGGAGCTAGGGGCTCTTCCGGGAAAACCGATGAGGAGGAGCTTTGTAGTATAATGTATGCGCGCTGCTGGTACGGCCTCTGCCTGCAGACGAGTAGTACAAGTGCCGAGGCGAGTGTTCGGTAAACCTCGCTGACATGTTTGCCAACGTCTTACAGCGAAATCTGATTACTCGCAGCCTCTACTACTGCTATATAATATACCCCCTATCTGTGTGTGTGTGTGTGTGTGTGTGTGTTTACGCGGCACATCCCAGTTTGCTTACTTCTTCATTTGGAATTTGGATCGCGCTGCTTATCTGTTTAAGTATACATCCAATCGCGACACGGGTATTTTTTGCTAAATAAAGTTTCTATTGCTTGAAATTTTCCTACTCCCGCGTTGCTCAATTAAAACGCGAGTAAAAGCCGAAATATTTAATCTAGCCGCCGGTGGAAAAAGAGGTAAAAGCAAGCAAGGGAGAGGGAAAAAAATGCTCCGAAAAAGGATGCGCAAAGTCACGAAAGACCGTCCAAGGGTGAAGGCGAAAATTTGTCGGGCGCAACGAAGAGAAAGAGAGAGAGAGAGAGAGAGAGAGAGAGAGAGAGAGAGAGAGAGAGAGAGAGAGGAGAAGAAGAGGAAAAAAATGACGACGTCGGCCGGCGCCCTCCCAGGAATTCCCCACACTTGAGAGAGAGAGAGAGAGAGCCGGGGGAAATGTTTTGTCCTGTAAATAAAGGGACCTCAGTCAAGCGCGTCTAACGGTTCCGGAGGGCGAGAGAGACGACGACGACGGGGAGCGCGCTTGCTTGCTTGCGGGTCAGAAGGTATACACATCAGAGTACTTGCCGGTGTGTAGTAAATATTCGGTTCATGCATTATTTAAACGCCGAGTGTCTTGTTTCCTGCGCGTTACGTGTGCGCGGCCGCCCCGCCAATTCTTTATGAGTACACTTTCTTTTGTTTATGGAATGCTGTTAAACCGGCCGCTAAACCGCCGTCGTTCAGGAGAAAATACGACGCGGGGGCTTGTGCACCTGTGGAGCGACTGTACTCTCTCTCTCCCTCTCCAGCTCCTCTTGGTCGTCTAATTTCATCCCGAATCTCCTCGTCGTGTTTCGCGCGACTGTACACGCGCTTACTTGTGGTTTATTCGCGGAAGGATTAATTCATCGCCTCCGAATGTTTATCCGAGACTTTTTTCCACTCGCTCGAGCAAAAAAAAAAACGATGGGATCGACATTGTTTCCAGTCGACCGGTCGAGGGGCAGCGACGTATCTGTATGTAGGATCATCGGACCACCACGTCTGCCGAGTCATTGTTGCAGCAGCGAAGGCTCCAAAGTGAGTCTACGGTTTATACTTGCCGGTAATTGGAAACCCCTTCGACGCCGCCGTTACTTCGGGAGATTCTGTTTTCAAGCGGCCGCTTTGAAATGATTAATTGTTCGACGCTCGGTAGCCATATCGCGAAGAAACGACCTGCGCTGCAGTCTCCTTGGAATTACGCGGCAGACTCCAGCACTCATCTCCTTCGCTCTTCAACCGCGCATCCGTATCTGTGTATACATATACGTTGGTACAGAGCCTCAAAAGTTGTTAGGGATTCCGAATTCCCAAGTTCGAGATCTTTGGAATAGTTATTCGAAGGCGCGAACGTCGCGGTTCTTTGCATAATTAGAATTCGGCCGTGTGTACTTCGCGCATTACCGGAATAGCTAAACCTTATTTACATGCATTTTCGCGCGCGCGACTTCGGGTTTTCGCGAACTCTATTTATATTTATATTTCCAAGAGGACGAGGCAGAAATATACTCGCGACGTCTCGAGCCCCTACTCGAGATTATACGCTCATTAAGGGATCGCGATGTAGTTGCGCACGACGAGGCTGATGCCATCGTGCGCCGCGGGTATTAATGCCATGCTAATGCTCGAATTCAGAATTTTCCACGTTATATACGAACTTACACTTGAGCTGTAGTGCTCTCGACTCTGCGTTTGCCTATTCTATTTACATGTGGTATAGTATAACATGCGAAGAAATTTTCTTCAATTTGGATATAGGGCTTCATTGTTCACCTTGAGAAGGCGATATTTTTTTCGTATACTCGTTAACTAGATTACCGAGCCAAGTGCTGTGCTCGAGAAAACTCGGTTAGCAAAGCGTCGAGTCGTCAGTCTTGGCGCTTTGCAATTACGCGCGACATTTGTAAACGCAACGCTGCCTTTAATGCCGCAAGTAGTAACAGTAAAGCTTTGCTCCAACATGTCAAACCTACTCCCAATATTATCGTCAATACTCGTCATTTCATCAACGATACATTACCACATTGAAGAGCTGATGACCTATATACGGCAGTTGTTCTTTGGACACATTATAACTCGAGTAATACGATATACAAGTCTTTATTGCCATCAATGTAACGCTGCTCGCCAGTGTATACGTAATTTCGAATTCGCCCCTTCAATCAGTTTTATCAACCGAACGGGAATTCCAAATCTAGCATTGACTTGTCGACATCGACATCAGCCCGATTTATATATAGATCAATGATTCACGCGCGCGAGAGAGTGGTTGTATATTCGACACGGCGGTATACACGATAACGCTTCCCATTCGTTGTATCAAATCGATCGTAAAATTCGTCCGCAGACGCGCGGAGCCACACGTACACACACACTGTTGAAAGGAGTACAAAGCTCGAAGCCGATACACGTGGCATTGTTTGGGAGAGAGGCACGACGGGCTCGACCGCTCCGGCGGATTTTTCAAACTTGCCGAAAAGTGGCCGCACACGCGTTCATTCAATGCTGCGAATACAACACGTCCGCTTGGCGGCTAATGGACTTCCTCTCTCTCAGTTTCGCTTCTTTTTTATCCGTCGTTCGTTCGAAATTCTCCGGTGAAACACAGTAGTCTTACGCAAACGTCGTATATACTCTGTACTAGAATTTGCGCGAGCTCGCAGTGTGTGTGTGTGTGTGTGTGTGTGTGCGCGCAGCGACGCGTGTTTATTTTGGGAGTAGTTAATTTGCACAATATTGTCGTTAATACGACACGCGAATGGCTTCCTCGGCAAGCGTCATATACGGCCGCAGGAACCGCAAGAGCAGCGCGGTCCGTATATGCCCAGGAAAATCGATTCGCGCGCGCGCGGGGACACACAACGCGTTAAATTTTAGAGCTTTTGGATCCGTGTCAAGCGCAGCGACGACGTTGCTGTCGGTCAGCGTTATGCGTGTATATGCATGCATGTATGACTATAGCTATGTGTGTATGTATGTTTGTGTGAAGTTCGGAAACCAAGGTGGCTCGCCTGCGTGTAGTTGCGGTGGCGTAAAGCTCGAATTGAGCTTTTCGTCATTCTTTGGTGAATTTTTGATTTTCTCGTCCGTGGCTAGGTGCGCACATCGATTTTGATTCACTTGCCGAGCGGCCGCGAGGACTGTTGAGCGCTTCAGAGGCAGCCGATTTTGATGTAAGGTTGTGGAAGCTTTCGAGCGTGTGACTCGCTGTTCTATTCAGATCGATAATTATATTATTAAACGTGTAATGCATTAAAGTTGAATGGTATAAATATTTCTTTTGATTCAAATCGAAATACCAAATCAGCATCAGTGTTATCGAAATATAACATTTAATCATTTCATTAACGGCTTCGTAACATACGCTCATTACTTATGTGAACGAGAAACTTTTTTAAATTAGGGCATCAAGGAAATTGCGTTAAAACCCGACACTGTAAGAATAAGTTGAAAGTCCTCTCGAGCGTAATATCCGCAGTCTGAAAATGTTCGAATACAATATTCTTCCTTGTATACAGCGTATATAGCTGGGCAAGAAAGTTCAGATCGAAACTTGTATGCGGTGAAATATCAATTCACGGCGTTTTCAACTCGTTAATAAGATAAACCGACTTGCATATATATATTATACACATACTTACAGAGAATGATAGCAAGCTATACCATACGCAGAAGTATCTCCTTCTATCCATCAATCATTCATAAACACGTCGCCAGAGCTCATAAATAATTAATCCAGCGAAAAGCCCCAACGATCCGTCACAGGGAGAAATCAGGTCCCCAAGAGCTCAAGTAGCGCGAGTCAATCTACGATGTGACATCCCCGGGAATCCTCTCAAAACGCAGTTCCGCGAGTATAAGAGGGAAAAAACATACCAGTCTCTTCGTCCTACGGCACACGTAGTATATAGGCGTGCTGTAATAATCGAGGTCAATCTGGGACGGAAGATCGGAGCTTAATCCGGCGAAAGCTGACCGGAGAATAAATATACACCGGTGGCGGGTCAAGACCGGCGGCGGCGGATTTCCCGCTTGACGTAGAGTCGCCTTTGTATGTGGGTTTATACGTATATGCATATAGTGTGTCTACGGTCACTATCAAGATTCGCGACACTCGGGGCGTCCGCGTCGCGCGGCCAGCAAAGCGCTCAGCGACTCAGCTAGCTCTTTGTGCAGTGGCGCGACGGTTTATCATAAAGATCCGGGATCAGGTGAGATTTTTCCACGCTTCCGTCAGCCAAACTATTCTATAACATAATATACGTATGCATGGACACACTACTAAGTTTTATGATAATGTAGATAAAAAAATTGAATAAATTAGACTGTCTCCAATATCATTTTCGTTTATGATATGTTATTTTTTTTATTTATTTATAATATAAATTATTATATTAAAGTGTTGGTTCACATCTGAGATTGCTATGTATTACATGAGTAATGTTTACAGTGCGTCTGATCATGAGAGCCGTAGACTTGTAACCTGTTATAGTCCCAGGATCGTCTCCTAGCTTCGAAGGTATTTTTCAATACAACTGTTTATATTATTATAACTTTTAAAACTTCAATATTGCAAATGGATTAACTATAAAGAGCTCGTGTATTAACTGTTAATGAATATTCGTTATACCGCAGCTTTAAAGCCGTACGCATTAAGAGTAAAGCGAGAGAGTTTAATATACAGAAATACTTCTCTCAGTGCGCTAACTTCTTTTTGAGACGCGCGAGAGATAACGAACGTTTTTTCTTTTAATCCGGAAGACGAGATTAATTTTTTCTTCACAGCTTATTCTAGCTCCTGGAAAAAGAGCCGACTGTCTCTCTTAAATCAGCTAATGAGCAATCGAAAAACACGACGACACCATATACGTATATCGCGCAAAGCGTGTGTATATACGCACACATAGGTACATCCCTGGTATATACATATAGACAGGTCAACTATAGTGTAACGGCAGTACAGGGCTTGTAGTCGAAGCCCAAGCTGGCGCGCTGCTTCATTATGCGGTGCGACGTGGCAGAGTGCCAGGGACTTTGATAAAGGGTTCGCACAGTGTCTCCTCGTCGCCTAATACCAGTAGCGCCGTGCATAATCGCAATAATTCAAAGCCGCTCGACTGCGTATACGTGCGCGCACAGTTAACCCCTCGAACGTTATAGGCTTGAGACGAGAAAAGAAGGAAATAAAGCTGCGCGGCGACTGTTGATAATATCGCTCGCGCGCGCGAGTGAGATTTAGATTTTATAAAAAAATGTATAAAAAATAATTACGTAGTAAAGTAATAAATTATGATGTTGAGTGAGGTGAGATTGAGATGACTGTGGAGATAATAAGCTATGAGAGAGAGAGAGAGAGAGAGAGAGAGAGAGAGAGAGAGAGAGAGAGAGGGCCAAAAGCTCGCTGTAGCGCAGTGTGCACAAACCGGAGTTTTAAGCCGAAAGCTTGTTAGGCAGCGGCTTATACGGAGTAGTGAGAGTTCAGCGCGTGTGCGTGCGGGCATATTGGGCGGGAGAGTATAGAGCTCTGTCGAGAAAGAGTCCGGCTGATGGGGGTTCGGCCACACGAGTGCAGGGTATAATGAGGTAACAAGTTTTCGAGAAGGGAGTACGATTCGAGCCACAACAACGTCGAAACTATGTCGTGAACGCGTCACATCCGCCTATACATTGTCTCCAGTACAGAGCATCGTGATTATTTCCAAAGCGTCGGAAGTTTCGCGTACACGCATACGCACGAGGCAGAGGGAAGGCGCTTCTAGTTGGGAAAGATTGGTGCTACTACCTTATACTCGCCAGGAGTATCCTTGAATAATTGACGAGTCGGCCTCAAGCTCAGGGCTTTGCGGGATCAGAGGGAGGGGAGGCTGCTTCGGAAAGTTGCGCGCTCGCGCGCACGGGCCCGAGAGGCAACTTTCTTCCGAGCACGCATGAAAAATTCAGATTCATTGAACTCAACTCGATTTTGGTTTTCCAACCGCTCTTCTTTCCTTCGTTACCCCGCTATATGTTTTCCTCTTCTTTCAAAAGCGTAAGAGAGCAGTGCTATTTGCATGCCGACGAGCAGAAGAGCTGCGACATAGAGTCGCTTGATTAATGCGAGGCCTATAGGCCTATACGTACGAGGGTCGAGCTAATAATCGGGGCTAATTGCGTTCCGAATACCTATAGCTTTATGAAGTCGTGTTATATAAGAGAACTCTATAGCTGTATAACTTCTATAGAAGTCGCTCGCAATGCTCGTTTCGTCTCGTGTGTCAAGTATTAAACGTTTCCCTTCTATATCGACTCGTTTGAAGTGTGAATTTTAGTCTTTAAAATGAGTAATGATTTTAATGGTGGAAGAAACAATATCAATGGTGTATTGTACGACAAGCGAGAGAAAGAGACCTTTTGCTTCCGCGTGAGGGTATGAGCTATCTCTAGCTCCCATTGAGTGTATCAACCAAACTTTTGGAAATACTATTAAATATATTAAAAAATATGTTGCATACTCCAAAATGCCCGTATTATTGATTCGGGAAACGTTGTTTCCCCTTGTTACGAAGCCAACTCCGGTTCTCGTCAAACAACGCATATCACGATACAAATAATACATCTATATACAATCGCTTTCGTTGTTTGCTTATTCTGAAGCCATGTACATTCGAGAGCTAAGCGCACTGCAATTGTGGATGTTCGCAAACTCCTTCGGACGATGTAAATGACCTTTTTATTTCGCAAAATTTTCCAGAGTAATATCGACTTTTCCAGGAAGTTTCGTAGCACAATCGAGAATACTTAATTCCTAGAGAAAGCCAAGAGAAGCCTTTGACGCGCGGCATACTGTTTGCTCCCGTCGTCATGATTCAGTAGACTTCATCAGTCCGCATTGATTATTGGCTCTGTAGCAACGCGACGATAGTCTTCGTCGACTATCTCCCGGTCAAATTGCTCTACTTTGCGAGATACTTGGATCGCCGCCCGAGAAACTGCAGCGGCCATTACTTTTACGCGGGCAAATATATCGGCGCGTAAACAAGACGTCTCTTCTTCTTCTCCTTCTTCTTCTTGGCTGAATTTACGAAGGGCGAATAACAAGCCGACGATTAGCTTAATGAGATTTCTTCGCTCTCGGGATCAGTTATCAAAACTTACTCGTCCTTCCGATTGTCTACGACAAATCGTCGCTCGTAAGGAAAAGATCCGAGTCTCACGCACACCATACTATATTAAGAGCCGCTCGATTTCGTCGCGAATGAATTTTCGTCCAGACGACCCGGTGGGAAGAATAATGGATGCTACGGAGGGAAGACAGCTGCGGCTCTGTGTCATTGGGGCAACTTTTAACGTTTTATATAATTATACACGGCTGCTTGTTTCGCTGCGCGCATCAGATGCGTGGACATTGCGAAAGTTTTCTCGAGCAGTCGCGATGGACGAATAAAAAAATTATCTTTCTCGCGCGGTATAATATAGTGCTTTTATTGCAAACGCAAAAACATGAGCCCGCGCTGAGAAATTGAATCAGCGAGAAATGATTAGCCGAAGTCCTCGCGGCTCGAGAAGAAGAAAGTATCGAGGCTCATCTGAATGGAAATTGCGGACGCACTTCATAGGTATTCCTCGTGTCGGCTGGTGTAACGCGGCGACGGTCTTGAGCCGTACGTCTCTCGACCGCTATAAGTGCGCGCGCTACGAGGTATATAGCTGTGGAATAGACGGGAAAAATATATACCCGTCAGGAGAAGTGAGCTTTCGTGTTATTGTACATAGTTCGCGGATCGTACGAGTCTGCGGTGTATGTAGCTTTATTTTTTCCGCGGAGAGCTTTTCTGCCTTGTAAAAAATGCCTGATGGAGAAGCGCTGTTTCGTGTGATGCGAATAGGTTCATGTGTTAATTAAGACTGACGTGTGGATGGAGCTGTGTGCCAATTACTATTAAGTTAATGATTCTGTGCGTATAGAGAGAATTTCATCTGAAAATAAACGCGATATATTTCGCTGAAACATATCGACAAACGAAAAGACGTATAATGGAAAAACGTTTGCACGCCGCGTCAAAGCTGACAGTGGTACATTATTATGCAAAACTGTTATAAACCTCGATCGCTGAGGATTCTAAAAAATGTTTTGCCGTACACCCACACACACGCACACACACACACACACAGGCGACTTTAAAATCCCGAGGAATCACATCTCGCACATCTCGCTTTCTCTCGAAGCTATGCAGAATTTGAATAACTCCGTTACGCAAGATTTCCCGTCGACGCAGCTCTCTCGTTCGATCGGATCCATCGTTCTCCCTCCCTCTCTTTTTTAGAGCGCGTACAGTATACATGTATCCATGGGCTTCATCAGAAAAATGTATCAACCAGCCCCTCGATCCGCGCTCTACACCTCTCGCGTAATTTACGAAGTGGTTATATATTCATAGGGCGAACGCCGGGCGGCTGTCTACAGCGGGGCTCTCTGATACGCGCTTATATGATATACAAACTAGAAAGGAGTTTCGACGGTATTGGATCTCGCCTTAAATATTTACGCGCGTCGAGAGCTAGGGAGCGAGGAAAAAAAGAATGGGAGCTTGTAAAGAAGCTTTCGGCCGAAAGTGGACTAAGTAGAGGCGGCTGCAAAGTGTGTGCTACCATACGGAGGAGGAGGCTCGCAAATCAAGAGGCAGCGTGCATTATACATGCCTCTCCCACCAACGACGAGCTGTTCCTTTTGCGCGTATTTTTCCTCATCCTTCTCTCGGGCCGAGCCTTTATCGGGGAGAGAGCGATTGTAAATCTTGGAACGCCAAGGCTATCTTTGTGGGCTACAGCTAAATGTTTATCTACCAGTTGGCTCCTCTTTTATTGCCGAATTGATATCGGGATCGCGCCTTTTATGTCGCCCTCTACTCTTAGGCTTTGGAACGGTCGTAATTCGTAAATCTCTTCATCGCGAGCCAATCGTCATTCTCGAAGCGCAGCTTTTTCTCCTATTCCGATTGAAATACTTGCGCGCGCGCGTTATCTTCGTTTGTGTATACGACGAGATCTCGGCGAGAATTTGTCGCGGCCTTATTTATCGTATACACAGAGCGCGGCTCTCTACCCTGCGTAAAATCCCGCCGTTCCAAAGATTATAACTTGCTGGCCGTTTCTCATTCGCAGCGCGTTGTATATTTGCATTAGGAATTTGCGCGGCAGTTTCTTCTTGGAAACCAAGTCTCAGCTCTCTCTCCTTCGCGTACACGAGGCCGGAATGGAAAAGAGAGCTTGCGGCTGCGTCGAGCGTCAAAAAGCGAGCGAGACGGAGAAAGAGCGCAATGATGAACGAGTGAAAACTGCATTAACCGCTACAGTGCATGAAACTCCCCCCCCCCCCCCCCCCGCCCCCAAGAAAGACAAAGGATCCTCCGAGTTCTGATTTAGGGAGAATCATAAATTTTCAAGGATTACGCCGAGCGCACGAAATTTCGCCCGATATTCTCTGCGCGCAAGCTCTGCTTGCTGGCTTGTCAGCCTCGCAAAGCTGACTGAAGAAACTTTTAAGCCGCCGACAAATCGATAATTAAATTTTGCCCTCCCCTGCGCGTATACAAGCTGTGCGTATAATGGAGTAGTTTCGAGTCGAGCTTTCGCTGGAAATAATGCAAAAACGGTCAAGTGATTTATAGTTATTATTATATGATGCTCCACCATAGGCCACCATACCAAATGCGGCGCATGCAAGCCTGGGCAGTAGTACGGCCCTGTAGAACCATAGGAGAATTATAGAACAGCTTCCTAACAAGGACAACACCGAGGCATTTAGCTGAGTCCTTCACCTCCAGACTTGTGCTTGCGTGTCAAGTTGACTAGCTCAATTTGGTCCTGCGGTTGACCCAGAGCCACGTCGAGCAGCACCATTTTGCCACTTTCGTTCGCCTCCTTCGATCAGTATTAGGAAGTCATCTGCATAGGCCTGAGCATAGCACCCCCCAATATCCAGCGCCTCCAGCAAACTATTTGCCACGAGACTCCAGATGGTTCTATAATATATGTGTGTAATTATTGTATACAGTGCTTTTTACGAGCGTGCGGACGCCTCTCCGGCCATGAATTATTTAGACGGCGAAATCACGCAGTCCTCAAAGGTTGTCGCCGCGCTCAAAGTTGTAATTAGTCGTCTATCAACTTGGCCGAGACGGCGGCCGACTGATTCGTCATGAATATTTATTTACTCATTAATACCCACTCGTGGCGGGCCTTTTTTACGTACAAGTGTTTTCGTCGCGTCAATTTGGACTAACGGCCGCACGAGCATTGGATGAATTTGCAAAGACCGTTGCTATGCAACAGTTCTTTTGGAAGAAAAAACTTTATTCGTTGTGGCTACTCGTGAATATTTTTTCTCATTTTCGTTTCATATCGAAAGCGCTGGAATTTTTTGTCCGAAGCTTAGCAAACTTTCGCGCACACATTTTTGCGTATATATTTTTAGTCGCATCTCTTGTTTACGCATAAATATTTGCGTTCGACGTCAAATCGTCTTTTTCATTCGCTCTAAAGTCGCTCGTTTTCACACTGCTCTTACACGATAGGTATATAATCGCATCAAGATCCAGGCGTCTCTAGATACGCGCAGAGGGGCGCAAGTCGTGCGCGCGAGAGGGAGCCGAAACTATCCGGTATAGCCCCGTAAAATTTGAATCGCCGATAGACTCTTTTCTCTCACCGACGTGTGTGTGTGTGTGTGTGTGTGTGTGCTGTCCCCGAAGCGACACAAGCACATAAACGTAGATACAGCGGGAAAAGAATACACTAAGGACCCGCGGCTATACTCCTGCGGGGAGGGGCAATAAAACTTTGATGCATTTCGAAGCCGTTGTTTTACGAGGCCGCAGGTAGCCGCAAATAATAACGCCTCAGGAAATGAGCCTTTTCCGCGATGTATTCTGGTGTATATAGTATATAGAGTGCAGGCAGTACCGGCGCAGCGCCGCGCGCACACGACACTTTTGTCGTAAAATCGATTGCTCGGGCGTTTTATATGTATCAGGCTCGGAGAGAGAGAGAGAGAGAGAGAGAGAGAGAGAGAGAGAGAGAGAGAGAGAGAGAGAGAGAGGTAGAAGCTCTCGTTCAGCTATTCCATTTATACTGGCCGATAATCGGCCATCGCGTCTGCATTATTAATCGCAGCGCCGCGAATACAATCGCTTCTCGGAACAGGGCGCTCGAGAATTCCGCGATATTGTTATAATGGGCGACGTATATGCCCAGACATTAGATACAATCAACGCAATAAAGCAAAGAATCGTATAGGACGGCGCTAATGAGCCGTTAATGGTAAATAAATGGAGCATAGAGTAGACGCTGCCGCTGGTCGCGCGGGACACGCCGCGCGACGTCGCAGCTCTGCGTCGCCGCTGATTAATGAGCGAGCTTTGTCCTCTCGTCGCTGTACTGCCTGTATGTGTGTGCTGTTGCTGGCAGGACTCAATGCGCGAGAGGTCTATACAGCTGCAATTACAGCTGTATGGGACCTCCAGGGAGGATCACGGCTCACTGCCGATGGAATTTGGCAACGATTTTTTCGTAGTAACTTACAATGCTCAGCGATGAATATCGTCTCGTGATTCGGCAGTCGACTTTCGATTCGTATATTATTTTGAGGAAAATGTTCGCATGCAGCTCTCAGAGAGGGTAGCAGTACCCGATAGAGCGTTCACCAGCGAGCACGTGTTATCACTGATATCTGTTTCACTCGTTTATTCGTATTGTTTAAAATAAAGTATAATCCTCAACATGAATACTCAGGTGTTTTGTTTTTAGAAGATGGTATACAATATTCAAAATCGTGCGGTGTGCCCGCCATATATAATATATTGCATTGTAGAGGCAAAATGGAAAATTTTCTCGTAAACAAGACGGCAAATCATTCTGTAGGGGACAAGACTACATTGAGGTTCAAAAATAATCTGTGAAATCATTGTTGATCAGATATTATGACTTTATTGAAATCTCCTAACGATCAGGTCCTGGTGTGACCTTCTCTCACAAGTTGTCGCCGAGAACTGACTCTCTACTCATTAAACGAGGACTACCGAAGGGACTCGAAGCAGTGCGCGCGCTCCTCTATATCTATAGCTATACACACGCAATCATGTGTTCACGCGAACGCCTCCCGCCACTCGACTCTCTGGCCTGGCAGTCACAGATCGGCCCTTTTAGCCTCTTCGCACTGAAAGTGACCCTCAAAATCCGCGGAGTAAAACTCCTCGAGGGGGTCGTGGCAGTCTAGGAATGATTATAAAATCACTCCTAACCGTATTGGCCTGAAGCCACGAATCGCCTTGTCGATTCGCGCATATGAGAGTCAAATGACGGAAAAACGTTCGCTAAAACTACTAATAGGTAGAATATATTATTAATAAAGAATAAATACGCCGCACTTACTCTTATCCCTAGTAGTCCTCGGTTACGTCCGGAACACATTCAGCCTTATTTATATTCTATTTTAATTTAATATAGATTTCAACGATACATAAAGTCTTGCGTATTGTCATGTAAAATAACCAATACATTGAAACGCTTGACAGTCTATAAGACAATAGTCACATTTGGATATCGTTATGTTTTGCCTGCTGTGAGTACATTTAATTCTAACTATCAGTACAATTCTGTATCAAAAAAGCTTCTCCATACTAAAATAATACTCAAATTCAACTAGATATTTTCAACAACGAATCAGCATACACATACATTTTCGTAAACTAATCGCGAATTTTCCAGCCGACCGAGCGATCTGCAATATCCCTAAAGCACGTCGATTGGCTCTCATATATAATTTTTCGACAACCGCGTCATATTGCCGCACAATACACACGCACTATCTCGCGTGCGTGTAGTATGAAAATCCGCGAAACTTTGTATACACACACATATCGGCGTGTGTGTGCGCGCAGGAGCGTCGCGGCGGCTATACATATAACTATATAGTGCGCGCGAGCGTTTACCCGTAAATAATCGTCGGCGGCGCTTTCTTGGCTCTCGGGTCCGCCACCGCCACCACCGCCGCCGCCGCCGGTCGTTTGGCAATTTATGGCTGGACGATTTGACCGGTCCATGTGTCATTCCGGGCATTACCATCTATCAGTTGCGTCACGGCTCGCTAGTGCGCGCGAGCATTGTTTCATCCGCGCAGCCGAGCGCCGGTTAAATTATCTCAAATCCCATTATGATTGCGCCGCCGGCAGCCAAAATTTTTGCCGACGAAAATGCGGAGACTTGAAAAATAGAGGTATAACGGACGGGACACACCCGAGTCGTCGGCGTTGTGTGGTCGGACGCGTAAGAGCCGCACAGTCGTCGGATAGTTGCGGCGCGCGCAGATAGTTTCAGGGCTGCTTTTCTGCGCCCGCGGTTTGATCAATCATCAACACGCCTGGACGCGTGACATCTATGGGGCATAACTTATGAACGTCTTTCGCGTTTTATATACGTGTATACCGAATGGGATAACGAATCTTTTACGGAGAATTGCGAGACACTGTTATATTTGCATCAAATTTTGAACTGAAAGCTCAGCCTCATTTGATCAGTCAATGCGACTCCAAGAGAGCTCGAAATACCTTTTCACTAAATATATGACTTTCTGGCTATCAGTGAGGATTAAATTATGCGAGGATAAAATCAACAGACCTTATTATTTGTAAGAGTTCAAGAATCGATCTCTTCGCTATTTTCACCTGTGTCATCGGGTGTTCCACGAAGCTCGCATTCATAAAGCGGCCCTCATACATATTAGTCTGTACGTTGTGCAATATTTGTGTAAAACATAAATGTAAGAAATCACAGCAAACCCCTGTTGTTTATGCGGATTGTATTATACGCTTATTGTAAATGTAAAATCTGTGACTGATCGAGCTACATAATAATGATCTATATTACAGGAACTCTTATCGTCCGATGTTATTTACAATTCGAAATTAACTTTTGCATTATAAATAAAACACAGCGGATTATTTCGTACTCATGAGCTTGGCTATTATGTTAATTCGACGCTGACTTCATATATTTTGAATACATTTAACGTTATAAATAGAATTTAATCCAAACGATTTGAATAAACGCCTATGAATAATGCTTATAATAATGCACTGCGACGTGTAAGCCGCTTTGCAAGCGCATATGTCAAACACGGCATTCCATTTTCATTCATTGGGATAGCTTGCATCGAATAAATGAAATAAAACATCAGCATCCAAACTTGCGGAAATCCAACAATACCGTTTCAGCAGAACTCCATCATCGCCTTCCTTGAAAAACAGAACGAAAAACGCCAGTCGGAACGAAATGAGAAAAATTCATCTCCCATCTATGCGCGGCAAGAGTCGCAAACGAGCACTTCATTTATCGATTCTAGTACAATGTTTCCAGATAAAGCCGCAGAACCGGCGCAACAATTCCGTCCGGAATAAAGAATCATTAGCGTAACGCAGAGCCGTGCACCGATGAAACAATACCTCTCTCTCTCTCTCTCTCTCTCTCTTTCTCTCTCTCTCTCTCTCTCTCTCTCTTTCTCTCTCTCTCTCTCTCTCTTTCTCTCTCTCTCTCTCTCTCTCTCTCTTTCTCTCTCTTTCTCTCCTCTTTGCGGATAAAAGAAGCCGAGCGCGCGAGTCCAGTAGAGCAATAAAAAAAGGCCACTTCTCCCGCTGTATGTACCAGCGAATCTCTCTCTCTCTCTCTCTCTCTCTCTCTTTCCCTCTACCGTCAGTTAAAATGATATCGAAAGCTCGAAGCAGCGATATTAAGCTCCGCGCGCGGGCGGTAAAAGCAAATTGAAGAAGCAGTCTACGTGCGCCGCGATAAAGCATAAGAGCGAGCGTAGATAGCCTGCGTGCGTCCGCCCGCAAGGGAAAACAAGGAAAAAGCTCTTGGAGTGTACACTGCGCCGGTCGCTTTTATCGGCGTCGATACCGATAACGTATTCTCTCCGCGTTCGGCCAATAAAAGCTACTCGCGGTAATAACTCTCGTGGATTTGTGTATGGCGCACGACTCGACGCTCGCTCGCTGCTGCTGCTGGTTTCGGCCAAGACGACGAGAGCGGGTTATACTGCTGGCTGTAAAAAGACACCGCTCTCTCTCTCTCTCTCTCTCTCTCTCTCTCTCTCTCTCTCTCTCTCTCTCTCTGTCTTTTATACACGCGGGAGCTAGCTGAGCTTTTATAACGTAGCCAACCTATATATAAGCTTCCAGCGCGCTGCTGCGGCGCCTTCTTAATTACAGCCATAGCTATACATATAGACCGCTCGCTGCGCAGCCTCGTTATTGTTATGGCTGCCATAGCGCTCTCGAGAACTGATTTATGGTGGCTCTGCGATCCTCATCCCCGACGTGTACGTACTACACCTTATGCGCGGAGACGCACCTATACAGTATGGAGCGACACCGACAGGCCGCATATAAAGCCTCTTTATCATTGGATTTATTATACGAGCACGCATATACATAGAGAAGCCGCGCAGTGAGCTAAGGCGTGTAATAAAAGCCGCCGCCGTGGCAAGATGAATGCTTATTGAAATTCGACTGCGAGGCGCGAGTTTGTAACCTCTCTCTCGTTCTTAGCCCACATAATGCGCGCGATGCCGAGATTTGTCTGGAGGGCAGGGCAAGAAGAGAGGATCATGCAGATCCGGCCCGCCATTATCGGCTCTCGCTGTGTGTCTTACACCCGTCTATGTCTATACTCTGCAGCGAGCCGTCGGTACGTGCGAGGCGTAAATCAAAGCTCCTAAAACCTCCTCGTTTTATGCCCATATCTATATACCTATGCGCATGTAGGTAGGTGTATAACTTTTCTCTTAGGTGTATATAGGGGAAATCCGTGACTCTGATGTACATCGGGGGTAATCACGAAACTGCACGAGGACTTTTGGCTCTCTCTCGGCCTCTCTGGCGTCGACTTTTGTCCCTCTTTCCTTATTCCGGCTTTGTCTTGAAAATGTACAACGAGACGAGGGACTGCTGTGAGCTTTTTTCCCCCGCACGCACGCTCAAAAGAACTAATTACAAGGCTGCAGTGAGAGCGAGAGAGTTATACAAGAAGGTGTAATTCAGAATATGCCCTTTTGTCGCATCAGACTCGGCGAACAATGCGCCCTCTCCCGCCCGGCTTCCTCCGCTCTCTCTCTCTCTCTCTCTCTCTCTCTCTATATATATATATATATATATATATATATATATATATATATATACATGTACCGCGCTGGGAAGATAATCTCCGCCGCGTTATATTGTGCCACTTAATTTTTCTTCCTTCCGACTATAACCTTGTTTCTTTCCCTTCCTCGCTCGCAAACTACTAATTGATCGGCCGTGTCCCTCCCCCACTTCTCTCCCTCTCTCTCCAGAGCTTGCGCAATGAGGAGAGGAAAATAGAGCGAGAGCAAAATCGAGACATTCTTCGCCGCGGACGCGCAACATAGGGCAATTATAAAGCTCGCGGCGGCGGGATGGAGAGCCAGAAAGGCGAGAGCGCAGCTGTATATAGAAATTCCCAACGCGAGCCCCTTGTTCTTGCGCGCACCGCAGAAGGGCTATTTCAATTGTGGCGGCGCTCCGGCAGCTACGGCAATTACCGCGAAATTACGCAATACTTACGCCGAAATTCTATGCATAGCACACAGCAGCAGCAGTCGTGTCGACTCCATTATTCCTCCGTTCCCCTGGGCAAGCTGAAAAGAAAGTATGCTATATACGCAGCGGGTCCGAAACAATGAGCGACGTATCTTCGGTTTTCCAGGCGACGGAGTTGCCCGCATGCGCATCTCCTGCAGCGGCAAAGTCATATTAACGCGCCGGGAAAGCAATTCGCGCCACGCGCGGATGCTAATTAATGCAAATATTATTTTGAACCTCTCGTTTTATGCTCTATACATACCTGCGGCACCTAACTCCTAAATTATTCATGAGTTTTCTTATTTACTCGCTGCAGCGCCGTAGCCAGTTTCGTGGATCGTGCATCTCTCTCGCGCGTGCAGATGTTTTTTTGACATCCATTTGACGAGCCAGAGGAATTTGGTTTTTTGCTGGGAGCATAATTATATAGGTGTGAGAAGTAAACATGCGAGGTGGTGAGTGAAAATGAAGAGCGAGCTTTCGGTGAGTTTTACACAATTCTCAAAATATTTATTTTAACTTATCGTCTTTCTTATTCAAATAGTTCGAGCGCACCGCAGAGTCCGACAATCATATCTCGATGAGCGCGCACACATTCGTTCCGACTCGTCACTCTCTTACACATCAGCTGTGTATACTTTTGGTATACCATCGAGAGACAATTCTCTCTTCCTCTCTCGCAACGTAATAAGTCGGAGCTTTTCCGAAAAAAACTCGCCGACGGAGCTCTCCATACAATCGCTTCCGACAATATATTCATATATGTATAGATCATAATTAAAGAAGAATAATGTTATGTAATTAAGCATTGCGCGTAATTCGATGTAAATTGTTTACACTTATTTACAATTGTTTTTTTTTTATTTGTTTGGTCTTCCATCGGATTCCAACGACGTTTTTCTTTTTCCTTCCCGCGACCCTATCCCTTTGTCGTTACATGCGCTTATACACGCCCATCAATAAACATACATATATGTATATTATATTTTGAGATTCGAAAAACGAAGGCTCGATAAAAAATACACGTCTATAATTATTATTCATCGCGTCGCACGATCGTCGCATAAACTTTTGATATCATACAAAAGATACTGTCGTGTGCAGCACTACACGCGTATTTCTATATATTCACGTTGGACAGCTTCCGACGCATGAGAAAGAAAAAAAATATCGAAATGATACATATAGGTGTACACGCAGTATCTCAGGTGAAACGCAAAACGACGTTGGTTGAAGCTCGTTGAGAAAATGTTGTCCTCTATATGTATAGGTATATATAAGTACGTGTATACAAGAGCGATGCGCCTGATCATCATTGCATACCCCCTACAAATGTGAAATTGGCACCTTTGCGTTCGTCGTGTGATTAATTTTTTCCTCTCTTCTGCTTTATACCTAATCCGCTATAATATAACGCCTCAACATCATTGCACCGCGCTGCCAGATGCGCCGGCTCGAATCACACACGATCCTCTCTCGCGTACATCTTTTTGAATTTATTGTGTATCAGTTGATACATCAGCACACGAATATACGAATGTCTCGTGTGAAAAATAAACTCCCTGCACGTCTCTCTCCATCAACAAAATCGATCGTATAGCCTCGCGATACAGTGCGTACAATACGTTCGAGAAAAAATATACCCGCACACACACAAACACACACACTCACCCAACGCTTCATTTGTCATTCGTTACTTTTCGCGCTCTGTCTCGTAGGGAAGAAGATGCAGCTAGAGGCTGCAGCACCTGCAGCGGAAAAGCCGGGCGCAATTCCGGGGCTCGAGTTAGAGGGTCTCGAGGAGGTTCTGCACGAGGAGGGTCGGCGCGCTGACCCGAGCCTTGCCGGCAGCTTCCGAAGACTTGCGGGCCTGTCGGGCTGCACTGCTGGGACAGCCCCGCATGCTGCAACGGGTCGGCGAGCCGCGCTCCAGCTGCTCGGATTTGTTGCTGTCCTGCTCCAGCTGAACCGAGACCGAAGCCACCCGTGGACGCGAGCCGCACTCCGTCTCCTGAAAGTACATGATTTCATCGTTATGATTTTTTTTTGTTTTGTTTTTCTCCATTATTTTGTAATCCCTGAATGCTCGTGATGGATTCGCATTTTTATATTATATTATCGTTGAAAAAGGAACGCGCTATCTTGGATTGAAAAAATTAAAATAAAATCGGATTATACCGTCGATGCGTGCATTATGTACTTTGAAATTTAACGACCATCGGCTGCGCCTCGCCGTGTACAGTGTAATTAACTCGATATGCATCTTTTTAAATACATGTCATCGCAGTTCTGCTTTACGCCGCGCAGCGCCAGAGCGCACGCGATTGTCGTTATACGGCCGTAATACTCACCAGCGCGACTCTCCCGAGCGTTGCCGCAAAATTAATTATTCGCCCGAATGTAGCTCTAAAGTAACTCACGCATCGCGCGGGGAAACCACGTTGTATAACGGGGTATCTGGAAAAATTCTAAAACAAGCGAATCTCAATATATTGCCGGGCGCGTTATTCCGACGAAGACATCCATCAAACTCGCGCTTTTCCGATAAAGAAACTAGACTCTCTTCTACTACTCCCGGCAAAGTTCAATTCTACCGAGCTGCGGGCCCGCCCCAGCTATAGCTCTCTAAAAAAAGCAATCCTCAAAGCGCGAGCGCTCCCTTTGCTGCAGCGAGTATAAATTAAAGCCATCAGCGCGGCCGAGTGTAGAGCTCGGGATTAGCACAAGATGATCGATCAAGAGCAAGGGTATACAGCGCTAGCGAGTTCTTTGTTCAAGTTTAGCTCTTTCTCTCTGTCTCTAGTGCGAGCGCGAGCGCGGGATATAACGTGAGCCGGCCCGTGAGGTTACGGAAACAAGAGACGCGCGAGGAGGGGGATAGAGAGAAACCGGAGAGAGCTTGCGCCGCACGGGAAAAGGATCTCGCCGCTTGCCACCGCCGCCCTTTCCAAATGAACCTATCTATTTAATTGGAATTATGACGACCTCGCCGCCGGCTCTTAATTAATTCTCCAGAGAGGCTTCGCTGCAGAGAGACTTACCTCCACACGGAAAGATATATATATATAGAGAGCCACATATGCCTGCGCACACCTCCGCAGTAGGTTTTGCGCGCATAACTCTCTTGCCGTGTGAGCGGTGCGTCGTATGGGTCCGCTGCCGTTTTGCCGAGTGAATTCGAAACGGGGGAATCCCCTCGACGTACCCGATGAAATTCAAAATACCCTGTATATACATATATACCGTGCGCGGCTATACCGGCGCCTCCGAGCGAAAGAGCTACTTTGCGCTACACACGCGGTCAGCCTACTACTTAATTAAAGCTTCTCAAAGCTTCCAGCTGACTTTTTAACGCTGCATGACTACAACGACGGCTAATTCGCCAGCTCTCGTTTTAATTAAATTCACGTTGTTTTTTCACGCTGCTCCGCGTCGTTATAAATTATTTACAAAGAGAGAGAATGGGAGAGGGACTCACCAACAAACAAAGGTTCCGCTGCTGCCGCTGATAAGTTCTTTGACGCGACTGGTGCTGCAACTGCCAAGCCTGGATGTACAGGTCGCCCCGGTAGATGAGGCCGCCCCGACGGGCTCGCAGCATTATGTGCCACCTGCAAAAATCCGATTGGAGCAATTACGGCTTGCACACTCCGTGGAATCGGCCCCGGCAAAGGGCACTTTTCGAAGCATTTTCACGGCTGCCGCCGCCGCTGGGAGAGCGTCGCTTGCAGAGCTTTTTCACCGATTTTTTCGACTTGCTAAAATTGTTTTTAAATTCACCTTTTTCAAGCAGTTGACGCTAGAATTAACGAGCGAGTCCGGAAAGGAGAATCATTCATGCGACGGATGAAAATCACCGTCGAATAAAATGCGAATTTATTTTACTTTGGACGGGCTTCACGCGTTATTCGTATTGCAGAAAATCAAATCAAATATGTATATAAATGGCTTAATGATACGATGATGACTTTCAGACTTTACACGAAGGCTGAAACTCGCAATGTATTTACATCCTTTTTTTGGAAGGATCGTGTCAATCACAGCTTAATTTTGGCAAATCACATGAGCTCGAGAATCAGGCAGTCGCGATGTTTATCGTATTTAAAACGACAAAAAAAAACGAAAGTACATACTGATATTTCAATTTTGTCACCATATTTACGCGCAATGAAATGTGCGTGTGCCGAGCGCATTCGCACTCGAGTCGACGTACAAAAATAATCGAAACGCCATATCCCTACGTGCATTACGGGAACAAACATTAATTATACTAAATAAACACAGAGTTGTGATCAATCGCAGCGGCCGATGAATAATACACGTTACCAGAGCAACAACAACACTGCAAGCTCGCCCAGAGGCAATGATGAGTTTGTTTTTCTGCGCCAGCCGTACGAGGGCGGATCGGCACTCTTGTTCGACCGTAGCAAGAGGAGACGAAACGGAAAGAGCTTTCGCTCTCGAGCGAAGAAACAGTCGACGTTGCGGACAAAACTTGCGCTGTAAGCTCACGGTCAAGCAGTAAAAGAGCGAAACTCAACTTTTCTCTCTTCCAAGAAGACTCTCCCGACGACAAAGCCAAAGTCTGTATCGTCCAGTGCATAGCTGCTGCGACTTTTTAAGTTATTAAAGGCAAACAATCGCGCGCAGCGCTGGACTGATGGGTCAGCTTGATTATTGCCGCGCGCTATGAAAACTTGGGAAAATTAATACCGGGAAAGTGGCGCGGAAAAACAAACAAATACGCGCGGACACAGCGCTGGGCCATGAATTTCTCATTGATTGCCGCGCGCGCGAGTGTAGCCGCTCTTGCGCGCGATTCTCTCGGCGCGACTGTTCGAAAAAACGAGTCGCGTTTTATGTTTCCACTTTAATTTGCTTATATATCTGAAATTTGAGCGAGCGCAGCTTTTCAAAACGCAGCGAATATCGCGCATGGACAGGCGCATCGAAGCTGAAAAATTTAGCGCTAATACAAACAGGTTAAAAGCCTGCGTTGCGGGCAAGGGGATGAGTATATATGCGCGTCCGCAATATAACGTCCGAGTGCGATTGCATCGTTGTATTAAGCGCTCAGCGAGCTGATAAATCGAAAATTTATGGGATTTTCGGGGCCGCGTAGCGCCGCGACTGATGTGTGTATTTTCGACGTGCCACCTCCCAACCCCCTGCTGTACACTAATTGCATCATTTCGCTAATGCATTCGATTTGCCAAAAATATCTTAATACTCTAAATCGTGCACGTTGTGTGCATAAAGCTTTATTTTATCTAGTTACAAAAATGGCTGATTATATCGTATCGAAGCTATATATTATTTTGAATAAAGGTCACCATTTATAGGTGTATGAATAGTCGTTCAACGAAATTGAGCGCATATACGATCGATACATATAATCGGGCATAAAAATATAGCGAAGAGCGCGTCGAAAAAGCGCATCTCATCTCGAAAGCTTTCCCGCCGCCGGATTCTCGGAGATTCACATCAAGTGGTTCTTCATTTATTCAGCGCCGCCGCAGATCGAAAGCTGCAACGAGGCGAACGCGAGCTCATCTATATATATATATATATATATATATATATATATATATATATATATATATATATATATATATATATATATATATATATATATATATATATATATATATATATATATATATATATATAATATATATATATATATATATATATATATATATATATATATATATATATATAGCACACGTACGCGCAGACATGCGCGCGAACCGCGCGGCATGAGCAGTTTTCGAGCGGTCCCTCACCCTCGACGACCGGATTAATTTCTCATAAATCGTTCGCGGTTTTCGTTGATTGGTCCCGCTATTCCATTTATCTCCTGACTCGCCTCCAAAGCAATCGAGTACACGACAAATATTGCTTCGGCGCATACATGTGCGCGGGTAATCTACTTGAAGTTGCACATTCTCTTTTCGATTTTCCATTACGCGCGTCACTGGCGCGTTCTCCCTACATACGCCCCCGCGTTGTTATTAATTTTTATTGTCGTTACGTTTTCTGTTTTTTCATTCATACGGATCCCACTTCGATTCTTGCGCATTAAAAGCCTGCGATGTCGCTGACCGCGTGGGCGGGATAGAGGCCTCGCGTGCGATACGACTACATTTAAAATTGTCACGCGGCATGCGTCAATCGCGGCTGTTCCATATTGAAATCTCGTCGGCTATTCGACACATGCGAGGGCGAGCTTTTTTCCATTGTTTTGCCTTTTCATCTCGTTACACAATTTGCTTTTCAATCTCGCTGCGCGGACTTGTACCGAGAATTATACGTAAAGTTATTTTTTTTTTGCCTTTAATACCAAATATCTCGTGAACCGCGATTTAATTATATTTAAAGTAAACAATTTTCATCGACGGCTTTCGCTGATAATGATGACGTACGTATATAATGCGTAATTCTATATACATTGGTTTTTATGCTTCGTACTCGGTGTATAAAAGCAGTACCGTACTCGGCTTGTTTGTGTAAGAATGTTATATAATGTTGGTGCGTATATATTTTTTGCGCGCAAATATATGATCGTTTATATCATGATAATATTATGATCAACGTCGATAATGCGGCTTTTATTTTGCCGTGGAATATTATCCGATGGAAAGGAAGAATGAAAACAAAACCGAAACAACATATATTTACAATGGTACTGTATACCATTTCTCATGTGCGTATAAAACAAGTTAATGTTGTATTAACGGAATTCATAGAAACAATTAAGCTAAAATTCTACTGGAGGCAATTGTTCCCTTTTATTTGCGAACAGAATACTCTCAACGTTATACAGCTCATTAAGCATCTCGCTAATTCAAATTTTTCGCGCAAATTTGCAATAATAATAAACGCGCGCTCGGCAATGATCTCGTCCCTCCAATTGTTCATTTCCGAGGTGCACCGACGCGAAAATCTAATTTCCTTCGCGCAATTCTGTAAAAGAAGCCACCAGCACGGGCTGGTTGCTCGAATGTTTCAACTTTGATGAAGATTGTTTCCTGGTACAATCAAAATTCAAGCTAGGTCTACGCTCAAAGGTGTTGCTCGACGTTGCATTATGCATATAGGCATCGGAAGCGGCATCAGCGGCAGAAGCAGCGACGAGCATAAAAGGTTCAAAAGAGATTACCTCGTTATTAGCTGGTGAACTCGAGGCCACTGTCCTCGAGACCTGAGAATCCTCGCGGTACCGAGGAGCGAGGACCTGTGCACCGGAGAGAGCGACAGTCCCCTCAGGTAATACTTCAACGCTGGAAGCCATTTGCCTGAAAGAGAGAAGGACGGAAGCCGTTTAGATCCTCGTCTATTATATAATAAATATGAGTGCATTAACATTTCGTTTCCGACATCAGCGGGGAATATTGTTAAGTGCGCGTAGTATTGCATGTAAAGTGCAGTACTTGTATCGCATCCAAACGATACGCTTTCATCGAATTCGCACACAAGCGACAATTCACGCAAGCGTGTGTGTGTGTTTGGGGGATTAATAAGGATCGAGTGGATGCCAAAAGCAAATGAGTTGGATAGATAACTCGGATCTCGTCGGAGAAAAATTGTCCCTGAACAAGTGTTAAAATTCGCGATCGTAAAAAATGCCTCACCATTTTGATGCAGCCACGAGGCGTACTCGGCGAGGTGATCAGGACTCTTAGGTTGCAGGCGCACGACGTGCCTCAGCAAAGCCCCCGTCGTCGGGCCACTGGTCATCCTGGCGAGCACGAGGTAAGCCGGCGTGTAGGCTGGATCCAGGGAGACGCACTTCTGCAGCATCCGTATGCACTCCTCCGTCCTGTTGGTTTTTCTACAAAATTCAACAGAGAGGATCGTGCAACGTTATTATATTTTCTGTACGTCGCTCGGAAAATAATAAGCATGCGTCTCTCGTTCACATTATTATGTGTATACTATAATTCATAAACGAAGCTCGTCGGTGCAGTGACATCAGTATAGTCACGATGGTTATGAGATAAGAAAGAAGCTCACGCACGCATGCGGGAGCCGAAAGCGCGGGATGAAATAGGAAGAAGAAGACGCGAAGAAGCGCTATGTGCACAGATAGAGAGAGAGAGAGAGAGAGCGTCGGCGTATGAGAGAAAAAGATGAAGGGTGGGGGGGGGGGAGACAACGCGAGGATCAGAGGCTCGGTGCGGATATTAAAAAAGCCGATACACGAGCTTGCACCGCCATCATAAATCCGCCGGCGGCACATAAATTGAACGGCAATCTCTCCCTGCTCTTTCAACCGCCTCATGCACGCGCGAAACTCTTGCCGCCGTCTCGCTGAGTTATGAGCAGCCTGATGTAATCGACTTTGACTTTAACAAAGGCTTTGGTAATTAACGTTCGCGCACGAGTGTTCTCTCTTTGCCTCTCTCTCTCTCTCTCTCTCTCTCTCTCTCTCTCTCTCTCTCTCTCTCTCTCTCTCTCTCTCAGCCTGCAGTGCGGAGAGCCGGCGGCGGACTTTTATGCAGCGCAAAGAAATTTAATCCGCTCGCGACAGCGCCAACTCGGCAAACTTCTCCGGGCCTTCTATTAATCTTCCGCTCTCGTGCGTGCGCAATCTAACTCATTAGGATTCGAAATTGTCGTGGGGGCATCCGTCTCTGCTCTCGCGCGTTTTGCCAGCGTCTATAGTTCCCGGGTTCCCGGTGTGTACCTTATACTGATGCGCTTTTTCATGCGCGCGAGGAAGTTTGTAACGTATAATCCTATACAATGAGATTAAGCGGTGGAGCTTAATTAGTTCTGATGTTGCCGACGATGTATAATATGCGCGGTAGGTATATTGATCGATTAATGTAAAGAATTTGAAAACGATCCATATCACATAATTAATCAGGTATGCATCAACGAAGGAACGTCAATCGCAATTCCCGATACTCGAGGTGTGAAATCGCGAATGAAGAATGAGACGACAGTACGTATGCACTCACCTGTACAATTGTCCGAGGTTGTAGTGGGCGTTTACGTGACCTGGTTGCGCCTGAATCGCAGCCAGAAAGTGTTTCTCCGCCTGATCCCCCGCTGTTAGCGTGCCCAAATTGTTGTGCGCGCTCGCGTACGTCGGCCACAACCTGCAAGCACGAGATTACATTCCATACACACAGACACCAGTGTAGTGTATAGCGTGTATATATATTTGTGTGTGTGTGTGTGTGTGTGTGTGCGTGTGCCGAGCGTTGCGGGATATTAATTAACGTCGGCCACTACATTGTACGACGCATTTCAAGACCTTCGCGTACACTACTCCTATGTATATGTATATAATAGTGCGCGCTTAATTGAGTTTTCGGATATCGCTATATACATCACTATTGTTTTCCTTCGCTCTCCGTCCTCATTTTCCGCATTATTTCTCTTTAATTTGCCCACCTTTCCGCGCACGTTTTCAATTCATAAAAACGTCGAGCTTCACTACTATTGCTGTGCTTATTATCTCCCAGAAGCTCCATATCGACCGGCGCGGGCGTGCTCGATGTTGAACGGGAATAAAATAACGACTCGACAACATCGTTCCATCTTTCAGCGTATAGTCAGTCCATCACGCTCGGAAATTTCGCGCAGGATTTCCGCAACAATCTCTCTCTCTCTCTCTCTCTCTCTCTCTCTCTCTCTCTCTCCCTCCCTCTCTCTCTCCCTTGCTCGCTCGTTTTTTTTCTCTTCTCCCCCATGTCGATGCGGTGCAGAGAGCGTACCGCGTCCATCCGGTTGAGAGCATATTTTCCCTCGACCGACCCGATTTCTGACGTCGGCGGAACGCGCGCTGATGTGTATCACGCGCGGGATCGATCGTGTCCGAAGATTCGGAAATTGAATGGTATTATCTGGACTACAGAGGGAGAGATTTCTCTGCGCATATAATACACGAGCTTGCAAGCACCTCGACAGTGGCAAACTCGGGCAGATCCATCTCCTTCTCGTCAACCTCATCTATGCACATACACGTGTCTATTCCTCTTACACATGCGCACAGCCGCACACGTATACGCATATAATAATAAGCCCGAGGCGGCGAAGCTGCTTACGCGTGACGTAGCTTGGCAACGCAGATGTCCGCAAACCACCTTGTCATTCTCGCAGGGATTACTTGGCAGTGACGTTTGACGTCGGCTGCTGCTGCCGCTATACGTAGTCGATTAGCCTTTAGCCCGTAATACCTATGTGTATACCGTATGTGCGTCAGATTCGAATGCGTCGCGTCACGAGGGCGCTTTTAATGCGGTCGCCTCGCGGTTTTGTGCAAGCTCGAGCTATCGATCTCATAGAGCTTATTTCGCGAATAATCAGACTCGCGCGAAGGGCCGCTACTCGCATATAGCGCCTGGGGAGCGAACTGCAGCGGTAAAGCAACCAGGAGAAGATACACGCGATCGGCGATAATCAATGCTGATCAGCTGCTGATGGAGCGACCAATGCTCTTACAGGGCTTTGACATCGTCGGGCTTTGCCTACGGCCTCCGTCGGAGTCGTTGCACTTAAACGGGAGGCTACGCACTGGAATCGCTTGTTTGCCCCTCGCTCTGTGCGCGAACTACTCGGGCTGTTTCTTTTCTCCGCTTCTGCGCTTTGCTGTGAGCTTCTACGAATGTACGAGAGCAGGAGGGATGAGGGCTTTAATAATAAAGGAGTGTACTGTGGAGTGAGTGCAGCGAGTTGATAATCAAGGGGATCGCTGCAGAAACGAGGAAAGGGGGTTTATCTCAGTAAAGACGAGGGGGCGCCCCCCCTCCCCCAACCGAATAGAAATATGTATTCACCGGTCTTCTCTGCTACTTACAAATGAAAAACAGGTTTTTTATTATCCAGTAGGTATATAAGACGAGAGACTCTCAGCGCGGAATATTGCGTCACATTTTTCTCTTGGCTAACTCAGTCATTTCCTCTGGTCTTATCAGAAAAATCAGAGACAATGCGACTGGGGGGATATACCGTCGCGCGGAGAAGATGTCGAGTCGTGAGTGAGCTGCAGGCAAATGTAAAGATTCGATATAATCACATCTACTGTCAGCCACCGCGACAGGATGAGAATATATCCGCATCCGCTTTTTGTTAATTATTGCGCGGACACGCGAACTAGCTCATCTGCTGTCTGATTATAAGAGCGAGGCAGAGGATTGAGAAAAAAATTCAATGACAGTATCGCTAACCGCGATTAAATCAGGCCCTTTGAAAATAGATCGTAAACGCTTTTGGTCTATCCATACCGAGAAATTACATCATCAGCGGTTAGCGCATCACAATTGAAATGGTCTGTCTAAAATTAAAATTCAAAGAAGCTTGCTTATCGCGCATCGCTCTTATAATTCCGGCCGCGTCCGCGACGCTTTGTTTTTTATATACTTTTCTCGCTCCTTTTCTCGGGGGAATTTTTTTCGCGGAGACGCCGCGGACATCTTTCCAATGCCTGGGGGCGCTTCGAAACTGCGCGAGTCCGCGCTCATGGAAAGTTTAAATAAGTTCCGCGACCATGCCTGATTGATTTACTTTTAACTTAACTTGATAGGGAGTTTTCTGTCCGGGACTCTCTTCGGCGCGCTCATCGAAGCTCCCGGCGAATTTCCGCGCGCGAGGATCGAGATAAAGATGGACGTCCGATATGCGCAGCGAGATAGACGCGACGGGGAAATGGAAATTCCCGAATAAAGCCCGATCGCCCAGCCAGATATCTCTCGCAGACTGTGTATATCGAGATAATTAAACGCTTTGGCATCAGCGTTTCGGAATAAGCTGTATATAGGTGTATACGTATATCGAGATATCTTTTAAAATTTCCAGTGGGTCGCTGCCGGCGCGTTAATGTGTCAATCGCTCTCCTTGCAGTCTTCCGTGAAAGCTCGGAGAATAAAAAAGACTCCTCCACTGCTGGTTTGTCACGCCCCGGTAATTACGAGATCCTCGCGCAGCTGCGAGAATGGACGAAGAAGAGAGAGAGAGAGAGAGAATGGGGTGCCAAAGAAAGCTTCACGCCGTCGTCGTCTGAGAAAAAACTAAGCAAGTAAAAAGAGTAGAAAGCAACCATATAATTGATTCGGGTTAAATCGGTTGCAAGCTCGATTTCTCGTGCGTGTACACCTCGAATTCCCCCGGCATTTTTCTCCTCGAAATTCCAGCGCGGCTCTTATTACTTTGCGGAGCGCGACGAACGAGCCTCCTTCAGAAATCGACAACCGGCTGCAGTGCGCAAGAAGCCGAGCCACGCGCTCGTTCGGCTTTCAGCGCATCTTCCCAGGATTGCGCTTAGCTCCGAGCGAGAGAGGAAGTTTCGCGAAAGTGGAAGCAGTCGCGAAACATCCGACGACATGCGGGACTCGTCTCTTCGTGCATTTTCTATAGCCTCCGAGCTAGAAAACTCGCGTTTCTCTCTCTCTCTCTCTCTCTCTCTCTCTCTCTCTCTCTCTTCCCCCTTTCATCTATATTCATACTTGGCTGTAGCAGCAACACAGATTCGTCGCTAGCCGCGACGCTGCTCCTCCTCGCGAGACTACTCCCTCGCTATGTGTATGAGCATACATACGTGTTCGACATTAACTTTCAATTCCCTTGCGTGTATAACGCCACTGAACGTACAGAGCGTAGTCTTGAAAGCGAGATAGAAAAGAACAGAACAGAGATGAGGGAGTATAGTCGGCTATAAATCTCGTGCGTATATAGCATATACATCCGAGAGGGCCGTGCGACGAATGCGTTTAGGCCCGTCGAACGCAGAGGCGCGCGGTTTATCGACTAGCGGCGCGCGAGTGAGCACGGGGGCTATACGGATTGCGACATCGATCATTTTTAGGGGCCGGTAAAAAAGCTCGGGGGATAATTTAAGAGCCGCGCGGCAGTTTTGCGGCCGAATCTCCGATACCAGCAGCAGCAGCGGCGGCGGCGGATTATACGGAAGCGCGGCGTCGCGTGCACTTCCGCGGATCATAAAGTAGGCGGTGTGGCCGTTCTTGCGCGGAGCCCGTAATTTTCGCTCGACCAGCTTTATGAGCCAGCGCCGGCCCACCTACAGCCTGCCGAGCTAGAGAGAGAGAGAGAGAGAGAGAGAGAGAGAGAGAGAGAGAGAGAGAGAGAGAGAGAGAGAGAGAGAGAGAGAGAGAGAGAGAGCAGATCCGCCTGCGTGCAAAGGTTAAACTGCAGCGACGCCGATGATGATGACAATGGCGAGCGAATTTTCTTCAAAATAGGTTCGCGCGATTTTCCTTCAATTTTGCACGACGGACGCGGGCTAATCGAAATTATTGGGACGAGCATGGATTATCGATGCTCTTGTTATATCCAGAAGTAGCGCAGCCGAGTTTTCAGCAGACGATTTGAATTATTGAGGCAGCGCATCGCTAATTGTCTTATTTACGGATATAGATAACTGATAATAGATAAATATAATTCCGCGAACTTTACTTGATTAATTCACCCGCGCCGCGAGCGCGCAGATTATTTTTATCCCCCTGACGCAGACATCCTCGTTTCAACAGCAATAAATGGCCAACGCGCATATATATATATATATATATATATATATATATATATATATATATATATATATATATATATATATAAGGCCGAAACCGTCAACTGCACTCTCTCGTAATAATGCAAAAACTTTCCAAGTCTTTTCTTCTCGTCGAAAGCTCCCCTGTTTATCTTTCTCGCAGCCGCGATGTTATTCAGCGCGGCGCTACCGAAGCTCGCTCTATTCTCAGCGTCGCGCATTCAAGCTATCTCTCTCTCTCACTCTCTCTCTCTCTCTCTCTCTCTCTCTCTCTCTCTCCCTCTGTGCAATCGGAAACTGACTGATCCCGACTTTCTCTCCCGAAAGCTGCGCCTGCATGGCGAGCACGGGCTACTCGCAGTTGATTCGACGTGACCTCGTTTCGACGCGCGCGGCGCGTACGCAGCCTTTCCTCCCTCCCCCCTCTTTCTCTTTCCTCGATGCTATTGACCCTTTGGGCTTGCGGTCGCGTTGGATATTTTTTCGGACGTTTTTGCTCGCGTTGATCAGCCGGAAGCTTCCGGTATTTTGAAGGGTCTTCTATTGTTTTTTACTTCCGCGCGGGACGGGTTATACTGCGCCGGGGCGAATTTTCACCTTTTTCGGGCCGCTTTTATTCTGGCTCTTTTGTTCGGAATAATTATACGGACGGCCGAGCGAGAATCTGGCTTGGAATATAATTAATGAGTCTTCTCGAGCAAGGCGGGGACGGATTAAAAACGGTCACAGCGCCTCACTTCAAATTATGTACTTTGTAAACGGAAAGTCACTGTACAAGAGCCGGAGTGTACTATATATAGAAAGTCAAACGGTGACGAGCGCCGGGCCTTATCGAGTCCCTGATCGCGAGCTTCCCGATAAAAAGCACCTCTAAACAATCAGGACAAATACAACGTCGACGAGCGCGCGCACGCGTGTATCCGATTTCCCTCGTGAGACGGTCACCGCTGCAGTAGATACCAGAGCCCGATATCCGACCGGATTCCGCCCTCGCGTATATAGAGGTATTTTAAAGCGCGCCACAGCCGAGTCTCCAATATGCGCGAAAGTATATATAGAAGAGTCGCGCGTAAAAACGCCGTATACATGTACATATAGCTATGTATCTAGTGTCTCGCGTCGCGTGACTGTATGTGGCGATACAGGCGCGAATCGGTTTTCCGAAAAAATGATTGTCTCTCTCTCTCTCTCTCTCTCTCTCTCTCTCTCTCTCTCTCTCTCGCAACGCGCTTTTACGGCGTATCAGCACATTCGAGAGATTTTCCTCGGGGTTGATTTACTGCCCGATAGGCCGCGGCGCCGACCTCCCTTCCACGTACACGTCATATATTTATATATTCACAATATGTGTATGCCTGTACATATTATATATCTATATGCATACACGTATGTGCTGGGAGAGCGCCGAAGCCGTGCGCGCGGGTTTTATATGCGCCGAGAGCGAGTGAATAATGGTAAAAGCAGGGCGTCGTAAAACACCAATCAAATAATGCATTATCGTAAATACATAAGGCCTGCTCGCGCGCGCGCCTGTCGCACGCGTAAAATTTTCATGCTTTATCTGTTTCGTCCTCAGACGACGTCGCCGTCTCTCTCCGCGATATTCGCCTATAGATAGACGCTCGTACGTATACAAATATAAAAGCTCGCTCGCGCGCTTTTTATTTTCAATCTCGTTAGCTCGTCTATTTCTCTTATTTTCTTGCCTACTTCTTCCAACGAACGGACGGACGAGCGAAAAAAACGTCCTCGCGCGCGGTATCGATCGTCGGCTGCATAAAAAAAGGAGGAACAAACAGCACGTGCAGGCCGTCGCGGTGCGAGAGCGACAACGACGAGTTTTAAATACACACACGCGGCGCAGGGGTAAGATCAGAGCGCCTACTGCGAGCCTCGCCTATATCGGCGAAATGGAATTTTCACGAGACTCGCGTTTCTTTTTCTCGATTCTCCATACATACGCTGTGTAGCTCTGATATGCACGTCGTTCGCTCCGGCCCGCCGCACTTTGCGCGTCCGGTATATACAGCGTTGCGTATCTATATTTCCGCACCTCTCGTCGCTGTTTGTCGAGCTGATTGCATTTTCGTTGGGGCGAATTCACTATACTCTACTCGATGGGTTCTGTGTGAGTGTACGTGACAAAGTTGATTGGTGCATTATGTGTGTAGTACATATGCTGCTTTAATAGGCTCCCATTTAGCCGGAGCTTTTATATCGGCTTATCGGAGCTGCGTCGCACCTTTCTGCGGCTAAAAATAGCCGCGCGGCTCATTTAACCCCCGACTATGCTGCTGTTTCTTGGACGCGCGTATACAACGCGTTCGAATTGATTGATAATCGATACAGGAGCAGAGCGAGCTTAATCGACGCGAGCTTGCGAGCGATATCGCTCTACTCTCGCGAAAAACAAAGGCTATAAAGTGCAGCAGTATGTTTGCCTCCTTTGTGCAACAGTCTATAATATGCATACGTACGCACTCCTTTACTCTCTCCTCTAGCTCTATCTAGCTCTTTCTCTCCCTGCGCGGTGTACTGCGTTATTATCCGCAGCGCATAGAGCGTCCCTTGCCCTCTATTTCATTATTCACCGTGGCACTTCATCTCTCCCGGCTAATTAATGCAGTTTTGTTGGTTCACCGCGTAGTCCCACACGGGATTACGCGGCCACTGCGCCTCTCGGAAAGTCGAGGCGCGCGCACGTATACTTGTTAAGGGAGCCAAGGTATTCATCAGCGTCGACTCGGCCAAGATAATGCGCGCGCGCGGGTCACTATATGCGGCTATGCTCCGCTGCAGCCGCGCGAGCGCGTTTACCTCTGCATTATGATAGCCAAGGCCTGCCAAATGACGGCTTGAGCATTTCAGGCATGGATGTGCAGGCTAGCTGCAACACTATGACGGCCCGGGCTTTGAACCGGAGGCTGCGCTGATGCTTTTGCATATTTCCCGAAGCCATGTGCAGGCGGTGCCCGCCGGCAAGCTTCTTTTCCTCGTTTTCATTTTCTTATCCGCGTAATAGGTGAAATGTTTTAAAGGATTTCATTGAAGCTTTTGCGATTCCGTCGTATTCTCTTTGTGAGGGCTCTTTGTGATACCTGTAAATGAAAATGTATAATACTTTGCGCTGTAGAGAAATAGACGCATTTTTTATAAATCTGCTTTTTTTCTTTCAATCTCTCCTTCGCTATATTAAAGTCTTTTGTGTGAATTAAAAAGTGCGTTTCGAAATCTCTTTGTCGACTCAAAGCCGAAACGACTTTTGCTGCGTTGAAACTGCATTTCTCTGCGCTTAAAAAAAACCGGTGGTTTTTCAGCGAAATACAAAATTACTCGTTTTAGCGCTTCGTTACACGTTTTAATTAAAAAATCCCATATTCATATTTGCCCGCGGAGCTTTCGCAAGCTCATTGATCTCTGTGTACTAGACTATATCAACCGGCGCACCCATACAGCACGCGCTCTGACATCTTCGAGCGTCCTGCGCTGCATCAAGAATATTTGAAGAATCTTGAAGCATCAGCGAATCGTGTTTAAGTACCAGCTCTCCCTTTCCACGACTTTTCTTTTCAAGCTTCCGGCCTTTTTTCACCTGTGCGATGCGCTATCCGTATCAGAATCTCATGATATAGATCGTGTGCACCTCGCGCTCGATATACGATCTTCGAATCTGTTCGATTTTTTCGCATTGTAACGCGTGTCTTGATTGAACGAAAATCCGCATAAGTTAATAAGAAACCACTGCGGATTTTCGTAACCTTGATTTTCCTCCAGACCCGCGCGTAGGGCGACGCATAAAAGAAATGCTCGTCCTTATAATAAATTACGAAAAGTGATAACAACGACGGCCTCGTATTCCAGCGTGAAATAGCTCGAAGAATCCGATGTGCTGCGCGCAAAAGTCAATCGCCGAGAAGCAATAAACACCCCAATACGCATCGAGCCGATAAATTAGGATAATCGAGTCCCATCGATACAGCCTGGCAAAGATTAATCAGCGCGCCCGCGTGTGTATGTATACCCGCGCCCCCTCGTGAGGCCGAAAAAAGAAGAAGAAAAAAGAAAAAGAAAGAAGAAAGCCGTCGCGTTATTGCCCCCGCAGCCAGCTAGTAGGAAATAGAGCCCAGGTGCGCGATAAGGCTGGAATCGAGGGAAGCCGGTCATTACGCACACACACACACACAGGCTGCGCGGAAAAAAAGTGCGGAGCTCCGAAAAATGCGGCAGATGGTCTCGTGAGACTACTACACTGCGTGCGCCACGTGCCCCGGCAAATGGGGGTAGGTATGCGCACACTTATCGGCCTTGGAGATCGGAAAAACGGCGTCGAGGACAATGAGAGTCGAGAGATAGATAGCGAGGGGAAGGTGTGTACGCGCTGAAAAAGGTGGAGCATTTAAATATATTTTAGCGGACTTTCCCGGCACTGTTTCGCGCTAAACTACGAAATATTTTGAAACTTTGCTTTTTCTTCTTGTCTGCCGCCTGCCGCCGCCGGTGGTAATTCCTCTTCGTTTCCTCCGGGCTAATTTATTATTTCAGAACTTCTCTCTCTCCCGCAGCTTTCTCCGTTTAATGAAAGCGCTAACGCGGATGAAGATACTTCTCGAGAGTAATAACATTATCATCGCCACTCTCTTCTCGTCGCTCTCTCGCTGTTATTGTTCGAGCAATCTCGGCGCTCGAACGAGGCAATAATAAAATGAACGAAGAGCTGAACTAAAAAAAGCAAAAAAAAAAGAACGAGAGACCGAGAAACAAGTATACGCGTATAGACATATAAAGAATGGTCGGCGTAATGGCTGCGCTGTGCTTTTGACTGGAAAATTGAAATCGCTTTGTATGCATTACTCTCCGCGAGCGGCGCTTTTAAAAGGCTCATAAAAAATTGCTGCATCAAAGCCGTGTTTCGCAGTTTTATTTCGGCCAGCGTGCGCGCTCGTCGGTGCATAAATAAAATTTCCAGATGAAAGGCTTTGCCGAGCCCACGCGCGGTTTAGTTAGTGGGGGATGAACCTATAGTTCTACTCACCACAGGGCCAATTGATAGTGGAGAATCGCCCGGTTCGGCTGCGATGTGTCTCGGAGGAAGTTGGCGAAGTTGTAGTGCATCTTCGCGTTGTCCGGCAAGGCTCGGAGACCCGCCCTGTTGAGGAGAATCGTTTTAATCTCAATGTTTTCATTAGCTAGAGGATATAATTATTGTATGGTATAGCTCGGCTCTTTCCTATGGCGCCTGATCAAGCTCGACTCGTTCTACTTAAAAATATCATCTTTCCGTAGCGATGACGGATGTGACTTGATGTCGTTGGTTTCTATTAAGAAACAATTTTGAAAAAGAAGGATTTTTAGGTTGTTCTTTTCAAGTTTTTATTTATTTTAACTCTGATAACAGCTTGTTCAAACGGGACTTTTACTCGAGTTGAGCTTGTCTTTGCTTGGGATAACTTATTTCGATATCCGCACGTATATAGGATAAAAAGTTTCGTTGACTTATTGCTTTCAGGAAAGGTAAACGCAAACAGAAACGTAATAAAGCGTGTTTACGTAGACTGCTGAAAACATTCGCTACCATATACACGGCTATCAGCGTGCCTTCTTCGTGTTCTCAATTCCGTACTCTTCGCGCTGAAATACAGCACAGCCGTAAAATTGACGAGTATCGCGCGCTGACGTGAGATTGCTTTTATGACTTGTTAGAGGTACACGAAATATCACAATTTTTATGAGAAGATTGAGTTTTATACGTACATGGCGTAACGCGATAAAAAAAAGGAAGGTATGCGTTCACTGCCTATATAAACCATGTATATAGATCGATTGAACGATGATAAACTATGCAACTGCGCATACCTGAGCAGCGTTTCCCTCGAGGTCCAGTCGCGATTCCTCATGATCGTGCGGCAGTAGCCCAGGACCAAGAGCAGCACCAATCCACTCGTGATGATGCCCCTCCGCCGCGGAATCGCCGTCCAGACGAGCTGGGCTCCGTAGGCCACCAGCAGTATCCAGCCGATGCTGCAGCGGGTGGAAATAATCATTTTACGAATCTCCACTCTCGCGCTAAATTTTGACCTCTGGCCCTTCCGAGGCGACAATAACTCACCTGGGAATGTAGAGGACCCGCTCGGCGACGACGAATCCCACGGTGATGAAGAGATTGGAAGCTGGCAGAAAGGGCAGTACTAGGAACATCCAACCGAGGACAAGGGGCGGATGCCTTTGTTGCTGTAAGCATAAAGAGCGAGATAGCCGGTGAGTCGAGGAAGAACGATGGAAAAAACGTCGCGCGGAATGAAGAGAAAATGAGCAATGTCTCGGTCTGTGTGATATTAATAGCCAGCTGGACGAACTGCGGAACAATGAAATGCCCCATTCAATGCGGATGACTGACGAGTGTCGAAGGTAAAACCGGCCCGGCCAATAGTCCTATAAACCAGTTGGATATATCGCCGGCATTCTCTCTCTCTCTCTCTCTCTCTCTCTCTCTCTCTCTCTCTCTCTCATATCGATGCATCTCTCTATTGCAGCCGAGCGCGCGGTTCAATGGCTCGGGACGAACACACGTATAAAATGACGTTGGCCACGCGACACAGACTATGCCCTCTCGCATATATACCACAGAACGAGAGCGAGGGCGAGAGAGAAGCGACGCGGCCAGACCAACCGACTCGTAATTAGAATTCCAGTGTACCCAAGTGCGCTTTTGTGCGTCTGAATTACAGCCATTTATCATTCGGGCAAATCCGCGCGCTGGATGCGTCTCTCACCCTCCCTCGTATGTATCTATAGATGTGGCCTCGCGCGTGCTCCGACGGGCTGATCGAGAGCTCGCGAACGCAACAATCATTTCTGTCCTTTTTTTCGTCGCGACAACGCGCTATATATAACGTGCCAGCGCTACTGTTCGCGGGATTGCAAAAAAAAAACAAAAATTGCCGAAACGAAAAGTTGGGATTTATTCGACTGATAAGATACGAGAGAAAGCAAATGACAAGAGGGTCAAAGAGAAATGGGAGGTCGTGGTGGCAGTTTGCGACAGCAGCGATGTATAGGATATGATTATTATGCGTTCACTGTATGCTTGCATTTCGCGAGAACGAGAAACAATTCGTATTTACCGACGTGTGACGCTAAAATAATATGAAATATAAGCACATACAATTTTCGCACGTTCGCTTGCATTATAATACGATCTTTGCGCGTTTGACGTTTCTACCAATTTCCAACTTTCCATCAGGAACATTGACGGGCTTCGCAATCAAAGGGAATAACGAAGTTATATAAAAGTACGAATACGTAAAAGTAAGTTTCTCCAACCAGAAAATGGCATTTTTCCCGTAGAATTCCCCATATACACCCCCGGCAACAGCAGCAGTAGTCGTCCCGAATAATGAAGCCAGATTTTTTAAACTCGTGTATTTTTCCGAACAAGCCGACGCGCAACAGCCAGTCGTATTGTAAACTCATTATCGCTTTAAAAGTTCCCGGGAGCTCGAAATTATCGACATTGCGTATGATATATATACGGAAATGCTTCGTAAGTTTATTGCAACGGGTTTTCTCGCATTGCAGGCGCGTCATAGGTGCGCGATAACGCGTACTGTTTACGATACGGAGGCGGGAAATTTGTTGTTGAGCGAAGCGCACGCGTGCAATCACACAGCGCATAGTGTATGGAATTGAAAAAAAACAACGAGATAAGCGACCCTGTCCAACTCACACGGCGAAGGATACTCGTTTGTATAATAGCGCACGTTAGCTCGCGTCTATTTTTAGAAGCGCGCGCGGTTGATGTGAATCCCACGCTGATGGCTATAACACAGGGCAAGCGAAGGTCAATGTAATTTCAACTAGCTTGATTACACATGCACGACTTGTTTGCCGGAGGGGATTCCCACCAGCCGCAGCAGGAGATTCGCGCACTCGAGGAAAAGAGACACGAGGAAACGGTCGTGCAAAACACGCCGAGTGAGAGAGCGCGATAAGCTTGTTGCTCTGAGCTGACTCATCGAGCACACAGGCGCGGTGCAAACAAGTTAAAATTCGGGTATAAAAGACGTTGCGGAGATTACATCGGTACTAGTCTCCAATCTCACGACTCTCAGGATGAAAAGCGTACTCATCGTCTGCCTCCTGGCCATCTATCAGGTCCAAGCGCAGCTGACCTGCTCGACGCTCGACTGCCGACCAGGTTACTACTGCAAGGATGGCAAGTGCCTGCCCAACACACCCAAGCTGACCTGCTCGACGCTCGGCTGCCGACCAGGTTACTACTGCAAGGACGGCAAGTGCCTGCCCAACACACCCAAGCTGACCTGTTCGACCATCGACTGCAGGCCAGGCTACTACTGCCTGGACGGCAAGTGCATACCTAAAGCGACCTGCGAGACGATCGACTGCCGATCTGGCGACATTTGCATCGACGGCCAGTGCATACCTAAACTGACCTGTGCCACGATCCTCTGCAGGACGGGATACACTTGTCGGGACGGCCAATGCTTCAAGAAACCGCCGTCAGGTATCACGTGCGCCAACGTCAAGTGCATGTCGGGATACGTCTGCGTGGAGCCGGGCAGGTGTGTCAAGCAATTCGACGAGAAATGCTTCACCGTCAAGTGTAGCGCGGGACACGTCTGCGTAAACGGTGTCTGCGTTCAAGGATAAACTCGTCGTACGCACATCGTTGTAACACGTCGTTATTAGTTTCCGAATAAAACTTTTTTTACGCTCCTTCATTTTATGATTCTGTGTTCCTCGAGTTATTGAATGTGTACTGCCAATATATAGAAATAGGAAAAATAGATGATAGATTGAAGAGACGCTACGATTATTCGACGGCCTTTTTGGCATCGTGAGCAAATAAAAGAGTGTGTACAGATACAATGCATCACAGTATTATAGAGCCGGAGCATGACGCTATAACTTTTCCACGTGCGCGCAAAGTGTCGCGCACTTGACACTGACATATTACCCACGTGGCGGGTTATTAACCTTCTCGTCACCACCTCCTCCTTCTTCTCCTTGAAAGGCAATTTTTCCCTTTCGCTCTCTCGAAGCTCCCCGTGTATCGTTCCAAAGCATACTGCAGTAGTGGAAAGATTAACTCCCACCCATATCGACGTTTTAATTATGCAACCACTCGACAATCCGCACGTATGCGCCAAAGGCTACGTATAAAAGCTCGTCGACGAGTCGAATCTCCCGCTGCAAAAGTGCCACTTTCGGGGCGCGCAAGCGAACTTTTGCGTATTTCAAAAACTTTGGGAAAAGCCCCGCTCGCGCAGGCCCGGCGCGAATCCATCGAGCTTAAATGCGCATATAGTACAGGCGCCGGATCAAACAGCGATTCGCATGGTAAAATAGTTGCGCCCGGTGAACTTCTTGGATTCGGTGAATTTCTCGAATGCCTCCATATAAATGCTGTAGCGGCCGTTCTCTCTCTCTCTCTCTCTCTCTCTCTCTCATCCCCTCGAGGGCAAACAGCCCCCCCTCTCGATCTCTTACTCGGAAAGTTTCGTCGCTCAAAGTGCTCGAAAGCCGCGGCGCAAGAGAGGCAAAACGCTCGATGCCTATCGGTTTTCCGCGAGTCTCCTCGTGTCGATATGTATATACTGCAGATCGCTGCAGTCGTAATATATAGATTATGCGGAGAACCGTATAAGAAGAAGGCGAAGCCGAATGCAAAAGCGAGCTGGTTGGAGTGTTTCGCGTTAATCACGAGCGAACGGCCTGGGTAAAAAGAGAGAAAGAGCGAATAAATATAGGCGAGAGTAGTTGAAACGGCACGATAAAACGAGATTATGCTCAAAGCTTAAATGAAGTTCATAATGAACGCGCTGTCGCACACTACTATGGTTTTTGCCCCGGCAACTTCCTTTATGACCTCGAGAGAGCGAGAGAGAGAGAGAGAGAGAGAGAGAGAGAGAGAGAGAGAGAGAGAGAGAGAAGAGAGACTTCATCATCATCGCCTGCAACTTTCAAAGCCGCTGAGCTCTTGCTGTACTTTGCTCTCTGTACTCCGGAGACTCTCGCGCGCTTCGGCGAATTTTCACCCCGTCCACGATTATTAATTATTGCGCACGGCTTGCCTCCGCCGCTTGATTGTCTAGGTCATCACTCTCTATACACAGCCGTGCAGTCGAAGCGATGATGAAGCTGTTGTTGCCTCGCGAGCTGGAATCAATTTAAAAAGCGAGATTCGCCGAGAGCACGCGATGTATCGAACGCCTCGTGTTTTCCAAAGCGCGTATATACACCTATACATCTATGAGCGAACAGACACCCCAGAGACTTCTCCTATTTTTCGGGGATTAAGGAGGAGCCCCGACGGCGCTGCGGAGCTCTGAAACATCGGCAAATCGACTCGCGTGACTTGGCGTTATTGCCAGAACTAGATATATCCTCTGTGTGGAGCCGAAGTGGTTCTATTGTCGGAATGTAGTAAAGAAGCTGTACCTACATACAACCGATTTCTTTTTTCCGATGCTTATATCGACGACCGACATACACATTCGTGTTGTTTTGAGCTGTCTCCCAATTTTCGAATTTTCGTAATAAATATTAAACATCACGCGAATAAACATAATGCTAATATACTCGTAAATTCGTATACGATAATCTGCTTTAATTACGAATGCAATGCGCTCGGTCATCGTATAACTTGACAATTATTGACGTGCAGGAACCATGCACCAGCAATACCGAATCAAACAACTCATAGTGCACAATAACGACTGTAATAAAACAAAATCAACAGCTCTGTACGAATGAGAGAGGGACTTCGCGCTGGAAAACTGCACGTGCGGCAAAGAAACCGCATTAGAGGCGGTAAACGGAGAGCGAAAGAACGCGTCGCATATCCGCGAGTATGTAATGGAAAATGCATAGGTTTTCGGCGCGGAGCGAGTGTACCCGCGTTACGCGCATTGTCGAGAGGATGCGCGCCGCAGCCGCAGAGTCGCCTATACACGATATATACCAGGCTCAGCGCGGTATATATAGGTACAGTGCGGGCCGTTATGAATTTAGCAGAGTCGGGGTCCGCAGGACACGGCCGGCCGCGCATATATAGCACCTAAAGTGCGGTCGTGTCCGCTCGCTCTTATACACCTGCGCGCACGCACGCAGCCAGGGACGATGTTTACGATCTCCGCGCGGGCTCGGCTTGAATTATGTAGCTATGAGGGAGAGCGAGAGGGTGGAGCCAGAGCCGATTGATTATAGACTCATGTATATAGGTTATATCGCTGCGGAAAGAAGGCTACATCGACGTGGCGGCGGGCTAATTGATTCGGCCTTTGATTTAGGGCTCTCATTTTTACCTCGAAGTCCGCGAAGGCCCGGTACGTGAGTACGAGACAGCCACCGAAGAAAAGACACGTCGCCAAGTTTCTGGTGTCCGCGAGGGAGGCGATCAGAGGAACGGAACCCATCTGCCAGTCGTGCGAGAGCGTCGCCGGGCACAGCACCAGCCAGCAGTTCAACGTCGCCAGGTAGCAGAACGTCAGCAGTCTGCGAACAGAAAAATCAGAGTCTGATGATGTACCTTTCGATCGTCGTATTCATAATATTCTAATGATATATACAATTTATCCATCGTGATATTTGCGTTATGTATTATACGGGGCACGCCAGGGGCCACTTTTACTGTAGCTTTGATTGCCAAGCCTGATGACGTTGTACAGTATAATAATATGCTGTACGCGCGTATATTGATATGACATTTAGTTATATTGCCTGGGCTAACTCCTGCCGCATAGCTAAATTAATGAAGCCATTGTTATGACAATGTCATAATTACACCGCAGTGTGGCTGATTGCGTGTGTAACGCGCGGCATCGTTTGTCCGAGCTCGCGAGCCTTGTTTTTATGTTTTTGCGTGAAGCAGAATGTGCTCATCCGATAGCGTCGTTATTCCGAGGAAGAAAAATGATGTGCTCGCGCCAATAAGCGGACAAAGCGATCCCACGGAAAATTAACACCTATAAAATTTGCTGCAACTCGCGACAATATCGATTTCGCAGCAGTATAGCAGCAGCAGCAGCCTATTTTACCACTCGCTCGCAATGCTTCATTTAATCGCAATTTTACGGTGCATTATCAAATATCGCGAATGAGCTAGTAATGAAGAAACAATTGGCCGCTGTTATTGCCCCGGAGAAATTATGACAGGAAGCAGCAGCAGCCGTTGCCACGCACTGAGCACACACACACGAGTGAGAGAGAGAGAGAGAGAGAGAGAGAGAGAGAGAGAGAGAGAGAAACCCTGCGCTCGTATATGCACACGTACACACGCATTGTTCGATGTCGAGCCGATATGCAGTGTGCTGCATTCTGGCGGCGTATCGCTCTACAATCAGCCGACTCCGATTATATTCCGCGAGCGGAGAACATTTATCGGAGAAAAGGTCGGGAATAAATTAAAAGTCGCCCGGGAATAGACCCGCGCGGTTCTCCGCACACGAAAGCTTTGCGTATACAAAAATAGTCGGCTCTCCATTCTCCAGGTCGGTCGAATTTTTTCTCCTAATTGAGAAGCGCGCTCGTGTTTACCCTTGATGAAGCAGCCGCGAGCATTTAATTAGAGAGCCCTATTTTTCCAATTGAATTTCGAGCGTGTAATTGCGAGAAAAAGCGAGGAGCCGGCGGAAAAAAGTCGAGAGGAAAGTGGTGAAACAATGAGGGCTCTTGGCCGCTTTCAAGCTATAATTCTCGTATATACGAGCGCTGTAGTATAGTAAAGGACGCGGGGAATAATTTTTCTTGCCTCGCGCTTATTTCGTCGACGTGATTAATAGCCCGGCTCCGGCGACTTTTCCCAGACAGAGACGAGCGAGCTTCTGAACGGTACGTCAAAATAATAATTCCGGGCATTTATCAAGAAATCATTATTCCGCCGCCTCTACCTTTTCTCCCGGCCAAGCAGACGTTTCTATGCCTTCTTTGTCTGGCCGCTCGCGCGTGCGCCGAGGCTTACGTAATACATAATGGATGCACGAAAAATGCTCAGCATATACGTAAGGCCGATGCGTGCTCTTTCCGTATAATAACACGGATCGAAACAGAGAGAGAGAGAGAGAGAGAGAGAGAGAGAGAGAGAGAGAGGGAGAGAGAGGGAGGGCGAGATTGTATACGCAACACATACTCACACAAGAGTCGTCGCTGTTGTGCTGCCGCGAGTGAAATATAGATCGGCGCGACGAGTGAACGTAAATCTCAATAATAAAGGGCGCGCGAACATAAATAGTGAAAAATTAATTCGGCCGCGAGACTGTATATTATATGTCTGCCTCTCGGCGAGTGCATGAATTATAATATGCGTTAATTACTGCGGATAAAACATGCCGGCTATATGAGTCAATATATTGCCGTAATAAGCTTGACGACGCGCTGAGATATTGATTATCTTGTATGCAAGCGCGAGCGAAAATTTCGAAATTTTAGACTATATTGCCGCGGCGGTATCACATCGTCACTTTTCGTATACAATGCAGACGCGTTCGTTATATTTCAGTATGCGGCGATTTTACTCTATAATTAGATCGCGTAGCCATTTATATATATGGGGAATTCCACGGGAAAAATACACTTTATTGACTTAAAAAACGGCGAAAACAAATTGTTGGGCCACGTGCCCAAAACACTTGTTTTCTGATTGTACATATTTGGAACTGAAAAAGAGCCTTGTGACACTGTATTCTCGACCTCTCAAATTTGTCGAAAACTAGCCATTGAACAAAGGCAACAAAATTTAATATGGAATAGTAGAATGAGAGTACGGAAAAAAGAGCTATATTTTGAAAAAAATATGCTTGATTTGGTTAAAAGTTACCTGCAATTGAAAATGCGGAAAAATCATTAAAATTTGTACCTTTTTTCGCGACTTTTTACACATTTTTAATTAAGCGTAACTTTTGACCAAATCAAGCATTTTTAACGCATTTTTTTAATTAAAGCTCTTTCCCCATTCTTTCATTCTGATATAAATTTTCTGTTTGTGCCCTCATGTATTAGGTACCTGCCGTTGAACAATGGATATTTTTCGACGAATTTGCCCTTTTAGAAAATTAACGGTTGAAATTCGTTAAAAAGTTTCGTTTAATTAGCCAGTTTTATCAAATTTTAATGTAAAAAAATTAATTAAAATATTGCTAATATTTTAGTGATGCGTATCTATAATACCACATCAGTATTATTATTAAGTTAAAAATTGTTTTTCCCTTTTTTTGACATTAAAACGTATATATGTCTTATTACGAATACTTTGATTTTTTACGATTGTAACGTATTTTTCTACAATTTTTGGATTATAACAGTCATTTGACAAATTTCAAGCAAAAGTTTCGTTTTACTAGGAATGAAGGCGCGCTTCGCGCGCTCTTGATTCTATCTCTGTCTAATAACACTGGTAGAAAATCTACCAAAAGTGTTGGGCGTCACACTAACGTCTGCTAATATTTTATAAGCATGTAACATGTTACTAAATCCCTCAAAACTATTTTTTAATAAATATATTAATAATGCTCAATGTCGTCATCATTGGTTTGAATAGTGAATTTGAAGAAAAGTTCAGTATAAGAGTTAGTCAGGGTTTGTCTATCATTACAATGCCATTTATTTGCATTATAAAAAAGCCATACAAGTGAAATTTTACACAGATACTTACTATGCTACCTAGAAAACATGTAACCTACATGATTATGATTTAACTGTTTTCATTCATATTTTCACATCGAGGTCCATATGAATTTTTTAATTTAACGTATCAAATTTTGCTTGTAAACAGTTACACAGAAACTACCATCTCTAGCACATAGTATTTCTGGTTTAAAGTGTATTTTTACATGAAGAAAGTGATAAGTATTTTAGCTTTTTTGTCAAGGCATTAATTAGAATTTTGACTTTTAATGCAAACTCATGCTATACGACTAAATAATTATCATGGGTGTTGTAGTCGAACACAAAAGTATTTCAGTTAACGTTGATTCAACTTTAAATATCTTTCCACAATCACAAAAGAAATCTATATGCAAAATATGAGCTCTCTAGATCTGTTAGTTTTTGAATGAGAATAAATGCAAAAATGGAAAAACAGGTATCGGTCTCAAAATCTCTCACAACTGTTAAAAGTCAAAATTCTAATGACCTTGACAAAAAGCCAAAACATTTATCACTTTCTCCATGTAAAAATATGCTAGAAACCAGAAATACAATGTGCTAGAGATAGTAGTTTCTGCGTAACTGGCTATAAGATAAATTTGACCTGCTCAATTAAAAAATTCGCATGAGCCTGGATGTGAAAATATGAACGAAAATAGTTAAATCAGAACCATTTAGGTTACATATTTCTAGGTAACATAGGAAGTGGCAGTGTCATATTTTAGTTGTCTAGTAGACTTTTTACAATTCAAAGAGCATTGTATAATGATAGACTTAAACTTACTGACTCGGTACTGAACTTTTCTTTAAATTCAACTCTTAAACCTCACCAAGGTCGACTTTGGGCACAGAGACACAGTATATCTTCAAACTCTTTATTCTTTTAATTGAACTTCTCACTGGCATTTAAAAAAAAACTAAATAATATTCACACACTTTAATACATTTAATTCACACACACTAGTAATAAATTACTACTTCAAATAGGGTTAGGGTGCCACTTTTCAATACACATGTTGTAATACTACATACTCTTGGTTATGATTAATTTTTACTAAAATTCCTTGCTAGTTATATTACATATATTTTATCTGTTATCAAGGTTTCCACATTTCATTTTAAACACCTCAAACATTTCTACCAGGATTATGAGTTATGACTGTTTTGAGGGTTATGAATTTAAAGCGCGGTTCTGATCACGTTGCCTAGGCAACCAACCAGCAATCAATCAGAATCACATATTAAATGCTTCACAACAAAGGCCATCATTTTTTAAAGAGAGGATCATGAGTTAATGTGTCATATCTATGCATTTATAACGGTTAAACGCTTATTTAGTTAAATCGTTAACCACAACTTAGCTAAGTGTCTTACAACTTAGCTTATTAACCGTTATCATTTCTACCAGGTGATCGGCCGAGGAAACAGTGTCGCAAGGCTCTTTTTCCGCGTTGGAACGTGGTTTTGCATTGTTCTAAACATGTACAATTAGAAAACAAATGGTCCGAGTGCGTGCCCCAATAATTTTTCCCGCCGTTTTTGAAGTCAAGAAAGTGTATTTTTCCCGTAGAAGATCTAGGTGAGTTAAGCTTTATTGTTTTGTGATTTCATGCGCTTATCGCCTGATCGAGAGTCGTAAACACGCGCGAGGAGATATCGCTCTTTCTTTGTTCTCAATAAGCTGGAATGGATTACGCATCAGCTGCACTGAAGGAAAAGAGAGACGAGGAAACAAAGACGGAAAAACATCGGGAGAGATAAGCTCGTAGTTCAAAGAGACTCGTCGAGCATTTGGGTATAAAAGGCGACGCGTAGATTAGGATGGTTAATACAGTCTCAAATCTTAGCACTCTCAGAATGAAAAGCGTACTCATTGTCTGCCTGCTGGCCGTCTACCAGGTCCAAGCACAGCTGACCTGCTCGAAGCGCGACTGCAGTCCGGGCTTCTTCTGCAAGGATGGCAGGTGCTTACCGAGAGAGACCTGCGAAGCGATCAACTGCCGATCCGAGACCGGCTGCACCACGACCACGATCCTTTGCCAGCCTGGGTATGGTTGTCAGGAAGGCAAGTGCGTCAAGAAGTTCCCTTCGAATATCACGTGCGACAGAGTTAGGTGCAGGTCGGGCTACGTCTGCGTGGAGCCAGCCAGGTGTGTCAAGCGGAAGCCCATCGACGTGAGGTGCTTCACTGTCAAGTGCAGACCGGGATACATATGCGTAAACGGCGTATGCGTTCAGGGATAACGTCGTCGCACCCAGTTGTAAATAAACATTCTAGTTTTTGTTAAATAAACCTCCTTTTGCGAAGAATGGACGAAGTTTCATTATGCAGAGTATTCGTTTTTTAATGACGTTCTTTGTAAGGTACTCCTTCATTTTTCATAAGCGAATATTCACGCGAATCAAGCGCGCTCCTTTCAGCTCTGAATTATTTTGGCGCGCAAATGGCGCTCCTAGAATGGAAAATATGAAAGTTGGAAAGTCGAAAACAAAAGATGCGTAAGTATCAGGCAGCGCTTTAGCAGAATGACGACAAACAGCACCTCTTATATACCCCGAATGCGCTCGAAACTAAATCCCATTCTGCTGTACATTTTTCAGAGCGCGGTGCATTTAATTAAATCACCTCTGCCCCCCCCCCCCCCCTGGGAAAAAAATTCACAAACTAGCCCGAAAAATGCCGGGGGATATGAAGACATCCATATTCCCCGGCTCCCCGACAATAAACGAGCCCCGGCTGAAGCTTGCAAGCTCCTTATACACGGCAGAGCGAGAGCGAGAGAGAGAGAGAGAGAGAGAGAGAGAGAGAGAGAGAGTCGCGACTCGCGTGCTCCGCGAAAATTCGCCGGAACTAACTCGGCCTCTCGAGAGGCAGAGCTAATCTTTCAAGTGTAATTGATACGTCTCTCGGAGCCAGTCGGCTTCTTCGTTATCCACTGCGCGAGAGTAGAGCTCTAGTTCTCGAGGGCTGCACTAGCGCTGAGGCGTGTCTCTCCTCCTCTCCCCCCCCCTCTCTCTCTCTCTCCCTCTTTCTCTCTCAAGGCCTAAGCGATGCGTCGGCTTGTACTCCTTTCCCTCATCTCCTTCAACTATGGCGTCGAGAAACTTCGTTATTTACCGGCCCAGACCTGACACTCTTGCTTCGCACTTTATTAAGTGCAATTTAAGGAGGTTCCAGACTCCTACTCCTTCTCGACTATGCGCTGCCGCGCTCGGAAGCCCCGGCAAGCAAGTTCGTTTTATTCGTGTTAAATGCGGGCGCATCTGCAGCTCCTCGCTTGTTTGGAAAGATGCGATGCTCGGGAGAATGCAGCTCTCCAGCTGATGCTTTGATGCGATGACTTTGGCCTCATGGAATCGTTTGCCGAAGAAGTGCTCGCCATTCGTTTCATCATGAATCGCACTGCTTTCGGGGATATTTATATCGTTCGCACGTATACCTATTTTTACTTAATTGTATATGTTGTAATGAGAGGAGCAAGTAAAGTATGCATCAGGTTCACGCTCGTCGAGAACATTGTGCGCGGGCGTGCACGTTGATGAAATGCAATTATTATTTGTTCTCAACTAATTAATGAGCTCGTGCAGCTCTTTTCACCTGGATGCGTAAAACATGCAAAAATCCATTAAAATATTATTAATATCAAATATCGACGTTAAGCCGATGTTTCTTTTTTTTTTCTATTATTATTAAAATTCCAGTGCCTTGCATTTGCCTTTGTACGGAGCTCCGGCATAGGTTCGCTGCGCGTAACCCGTATTTATACAGCATTACAAAGTTACACAGACTGTATAACTAGATGCGAGCACGCAAAGGACGTCGGTTGATATTTCAAAAGCAGCTCTATTGCAAATCCAGTTATACGCGCACAATCATCCGATTCTATCCGATTATCTAGATTTTCAATTATTGCAAAGTAACGAGGATTCTGTATAGGATCTAAATTATTGAAAGCTCGGCAAAATTTGACAAGCGTAGTTAACAGCACATTCGTCAGATTCCTCGAATCTATTTACAGCCGTGCTCGCGCACTTATACCTATAAGAAACATCGACAAAGTGCCAAAGAAGAAGAAGAAGAAGAAGAAGTAGCAGAAGAAGCTTCGAGCGAGTCTTTCCCCTCTGCGGCCCCGGAGAAAAACGTCCTTTTAATACGGCTCTTTGCCATCGTCGCTCGCTCGGCCCCGGCGACGATCCGCCACTACTCGTGTTCCTTTATCGCGCCTGGCCTCTCAGAACTTTGATCTCTCGCATACTTTGAATTCAACTGTAAAAGCAATTTCTCACGATCGGCGCGCATCCTTCTTTTTCCTCTCTGCAACTTCGTTTTTTTTCGCCTCCTTTATTTGCACCCTCCACACCCTCTCATTGCAGCGGCAGCAGAGCCACTTGAGATCGCGAAAAAGAGTCAGCGCAGCAGCACGTCGTCGGAAAATAAAATGGAATCCCAGATAAATCTCAAGAGCGAACGAGAGGGAGAGAAAGAGTAAGGTCGAGTCGCCCGCGACGAGTAGTTAGCGCTGATAACGATCCGTCGCATTTTCGAACGTAACTTTGGCTGCTGCCTCTGCTGATGACCCTTTCGCGTACAAGTGCGGTGGAAGAGCGAGACGACTCCCGAGTCTAAACTCCCAGGGCTGTTTCCCGATCGATTATAATAGCTGCCGCGCGCGCAACCCGATTACGTTAATCGCGGAGACACGCGAACCGCGCCGCACTGCACAGCGACGGAAATTACGGAGAGGTACCACCAGGCGACCGAACTTTGCCATAACGACGCCAGAGGAAAACGCGATGCACCGCGACTGTACGTTTACGCGCGCGGCTGGACTCATCGATCGACACGAGCGGTTTTTTTCTCTCCGTTTATTTTCATTCGCAGGAGGCGACTGCGCTGCATAGTTATCGAGATAATTTTTTTTATTGAATATATAGTTACGGAGGCAGATGAGAAATTCGCTTCCATATTGGCGCCCGAGATCACCAGAGGATGATACTCGCCCGACAGCGTCAGGCGCCGTCAGTCAGGTACAATTAGCTTTACGGCCGTTTCGTATGGCTCTACTTGCAAGAGTTATCGCGTCCGTCACGATAAACGCGTGCCTGACGTAAATCATAAATCTTATTCTATTCTATTTTCACGATATCGAGCTTTTTCAACGTTCACTAAAACTAGAGCCGTGTTATCGCTTCACTAGCGCATTATTACAATAATTAATCGCAATAGCGCTATTGAACCTATTATACGACTGGCAACTCGTGATAATTCAAATTCTGGCACAGCGATCGATAACGAGCCACTTGAATTTTCACCGTTCGAAGGAGCGGAGATTTAACAAGGCGGCGCAACAGCATGGAAGAAGCTTCACACGGCTCGAAAAGTCATCAGGCTCGATGCGGTGCGGCAGTACCCCAAGTCCGCATCCGATTGGACAGGCCCGAAAGCTCTTTCCCAGGAGGCAAGAGGGATAAGTCGAGCGATGATAACTTGAAGGCTCATAATTCGGGGTGATGGATCCTCTTGAGAAATGTTGCGCCTGCATCCATTAGCCTGGACTGCTTGCCCGTGTTGCGGCGTGGTTTCGAGCTTTCCAGCAGATCAGACTCGTCTTCTGGGGTAGGAAGTCAAGCCGCGGGATTATGCAAATTTCCCCGACTGGACATTCGCTCTATGTGCGTGTTGTGTTTTGGGATTTAACTGATGCCGCTTGAGAAATTGCCAGTCGTCCGATGGGCTGTTATATTTGAGACTTTTTTTCTGTTAATACGAGTTGGAGAGAAGGCTATTCTTACTTTCACCGTGAGTAATGGTATCGGGCTGAGTTTGATGCAAGTAGCTGTTGTTTTTTCATTTAATCTTCTAAAAGTACAGGCCGACGTCAGAGCTGCTTTTATCGGATTTGAAAAATTGTAGCTACTCAGAGAGCTGTCTAAATTATTGAGCGGGTGTAAATACCCGTTCAAAAGTTTTACTTCTTCTTAATTTTCTACAGAGCTTTCTCAACAAGTTGCCCACCATACCGGAGTTTTATCGTTTACAAAAATAGCACTCCATAAATTTGATAATTTATCGGCGTCTCTCTGCTCATATACCACGAGGCAATAGGTCGAGACGAAAGCATTGTCAGCTTATTTTCACATTCGCTGTCGCCATTATTATTCAATCGCAACTCCCCGCGCGAGCGCGTGCGTCGCTTCCATTATGCATTGTATACTACGGCAGGGGAAATGCTTGACACAGGTAATTTCAAGCAACATTCAATTGAAGTTACGAATGCGCTCGCAAAACTTTGCGTGGCTTTTGCTCGTTCTGCGTGTGTATAACACTCGCGTATTCCCACGCGTCGTCGAACACTCGCCCGCGACGTTTAGTGGACGCTTTTAAAAGCACTCAGCGGCCGCACCTTTTTCTTCGCCATTTAAGATTGTCAAAGCGCTGTGCTTCGAATAATGTACGCTCGTGTGGGACAACTTTTTCTTTCTCGAGTAGAACGGTTCGAAATGTAGCTCTATGTTGTGCGTCAGGATTTCAAATTTGAAGGCAAGATTTATTCTTATACTTCGTACGATACTATAATCAGAAAGAGAGCTAAAAGGGAACGGGTATGTAATATAAAAAACATTTTTGACAAATAATCGATGCAGGTCGCAGAGCATTCAAAATAAAACGGTTATAATGTTCGTACGAAGTTTCTTCCAGAACACATTTTTAATTTAAACTTATTCGCGTGCGTCACGCAGTATACTTATAATAGAAAAAGTAACCAATGAGGCAAAGCAGGGAATCGTTTGATCTTTCCGAGGTCGTTTTTGGTAATAATTGAAATAATCTTCAAAGTGAGAGAGAGAGAGAGAGAGAGAGAGAGAGAGAGAGAGAGAGAGAGAGAGAGAGCGACTTCAATAAGGTAAAGTAAAGTCGATGTTCAAGGCAAATTCACAAAGAGCACTAATTGCAAAAAGCAAAAGCTTTTCATCCGAAGCGCTCTTGCGCATTAACGACAATTCCACAGCGGCAGACGTAGCCCAATCCATTTGAATGGTATAACCTTGACGAGCTGAAAAAAGCTCGCACTCTCGCGCGGAATACAGCTCTCTTTCATTCCCGCCTCGATCAAAGGCGAAACAGGCAGCCGCGTTGATAGCATCGAAAATTTACATTGAACTTGAGCCCTCAGCACTGCAAGCACACATGCGCGAGTTGTACATAGGAATTGGTATGCGCGCGGCGCAAGCTCGGCGTATAATTTGCGGCATGCTATAGCTGGTCGTGCAACGAACCCGGTAACGGGCAAAGAAACAGCGGCAGCAGCGGCTGCACATAAAAGCTAGCCTCGAGGCGGCTAATTTACTCGACGGCGGAAGCGAATCTTGATTGATTGAAGGCGAAGCGGATGCGGCCCGTCAGTCTCCATGGCAACGGAAATGCACGACGAATACAGCGAGCGAGCGAGTGCGCGGGGCTATCGCGTCTTGCTGCAGCCCGTAACTATATAACGCAGAACCGGACGCACGCATCGGTCGCACACAGACACACGTCCTCGACTCGATCTCTCTCTCTCTCTCTCTCTCTCTCTCTCTCTCTCTCTCTCTCTCTCTCTCTCTCTCTCTCTCTGCGTTGGTGTGTTTTATTCGTTATAGTGTGAGTGTGTGCTATACGTAAGGGGGGGGGGTAGCCCGAAAGCACACACGGGGGTGTCCGTTACTCTAAAGAGGATTTCGCAGCTGTGGCACCGATCCAGCGCTGTTTTATTTCACCCTTTTTCTTCCAGTCCCTCTCCCTCCCTCTAGAGCTATTCTATATAGATATACGCGCGGCGTATGTATGTACGACTGGCAAAAATAAAATGTTTTTACGACTTTCGAATAAAAAGTACGATGTGACAAAGATTCCTCGCGCACGAGCCTGCTTTTATTTTTCCTCCTTTTTCGACGAAGAGGTATGTCGCTGATGCGCCCCTGGCTTTTTGCGGCAGGGCTAGAGATATGCAGTCGAAAAAAGTATTCGACGAAACGCGCGCGCACGCGTCACACGACGCCGAACAATTTTCAACTCGCCCGTGTCGTCGTGCTCCTTGGGATACAGGTATCTCTCTCTCCCCCTCTTTGAGTGAGCGTTGCGTTCTGCCTCGCGGGCAATGCTTGTTTTCGAGCGCGCGTGCGTTATTTGTGTGCGTAATATTTTCCTCGGAAATACAAAGCTTCCACTGCTCTCGCGACTTTGTAAATAACGAAATTTTTCGAGTAGTGGCGGAGGGGGGCTCAGAGTTTACGCTTGGTAAATATTGCTACACGGGGCTTTTTTCTAGCGCGTAAATAACGGCTAAGCTTTCATCGGTCGATAAATTACCCAACCCGCTGCACGTTTGCACGAGTTGGTGCGCATTTTTCGCGAAACTCGCGTAAATGTCAATTTATTCAACTACTATATGTGTGTGTATATATATATATATATTATACTAGCGATAAGACTGCCGAATCGAAGCGAAAGCACAGCAGCAGCGAAACTAGAGCTTTGCAATTCGTCGGCATGAGTTTTCCGTGTATTATTCACGCATAAACGTATAAAGGTATATGTATACACTGCAAAGGATTTATGCAAGTGCATCGCTGCTGTGGCTGCGCGTTTGCCCGCGGCGCAAGGACGGCTCGTTAAATGAGGCCTACATCTTTAAGGCGAGCTCCTCCCCCAGCAGCAGAGGAGAAACGCGCTCGGCACTAAATTCGCAAGCCAACTGCTGACTGAACGTCCACCGAGGCGCTTAATGGATAATTTAATCTCTGCCAAGGCAGGGAATGAGTAATCAACTCCCTGCATCACCGATCAACTTGCGGAAGATCCGTATATATATATATATATATATATATATATATATATATATAGCCGTGGAGTCTCTCGCCCCCCTATATATACCCACCAGTATAGCGTCATTCCTCTCGAGCAGTGCTCTGCTGCGGATGTGCACACACCTCCGGTGCAGCCGAGCAACGCGGAGACTGTGTGTGTGTATGCGAGCGATAACTTTACATACGCATACGTAATGTTTACGCCTTTGCCATGTGCGCCCGAGCGCCTCTCTCTCATACTCTCTCTCCTTCCCTTTGTGTACTTTTCATTTATAATAAATCTGGCCGTAATTCCTCGCTAAAAGCACCGATCGCGCCTCTCTCTTTCTCTCTATTTCTCTTTTTCTCCGGCATCGATTTCCCTGGGTCTGCGCGTCACTCGTCGGAAGGCGAGCTCTGCATAAAAATACCGCAAAAGCTCGCGCGTGTATAGAGAGAGAGAGAGAGAGAGAGAGAGAGAGAGAGAGAGAGAGAGAGAGAGAGAGAGAGAGAGAGAGAGCGCGAGAGAGAGAGAGAGAGAGTATACGAGTATCCAATTAGCGGGCTCTTCATACGCGACTTACGAGAGCTGCCGCCGGCGACGGAGGGTAGGAAATAGAAACGCCGTGTATCAGAGCTTGGGCACAGAGCGAGTGTGCGTCGCATGTGTAGTCGTAATGCTGGAGGGAAAGAGTTGAGAGAGACTCGAGGAAGTATATAGAGGAATATATAAGAAAGAACGCCGCGGGCGTCTTAACCCAGTCTCTGGCCCGCGGTGGCGGCGACTCGCGGTTGGACATGAGTGCAGCCTAATTCGCCACTACTTTCTACCCTTCGCCGTAGTCGTCTTTCCTTGTAATTATCCTTCCCTTTGCCAACGACTTTCTCCACATTGCGAGAGACTGTTTTTGCGTCTCTCGACAGCGCTTTTATAACAAGCTTACGACGAGTGGAGAAAGAGAGAAAGAGAGGAATCGCGCTTGCGATGACTATCACCATCAGAAGCTTACGCTACCAGGTGTCGAGGAGGTTCGGATGTGCGTGAGCTTGCGCGGCATTTGAATAAATAACAGAGATGAGCTCTTCTACTGTGGCTCTGTGCAGCCGTTTGTGAATGCATCCAAAAGGAAAAAAGACCTCGACCTCGTTTTAATTCCCGCGACCAGTATTTCGCAACACGCGTTGATTTAAAAGCATTAAAACGAAAAGGGATGCGGCACTAAGAAAATAGTGCAGATAAGATCGACACGGCATTGATATTTGAAAGCTGCTAAAACGTTTGGAATAAAATACATACGCTTGTCAATATTTGTCGCAATTCACCGGCGGCAAAAGCGAAGCTGCTGACACTTTCACCGTGGCGCTGGAGAAACGCGTGAGCTTTTTTCCGCAAAAGGGAGCTTGCGGCTGAATACACACGGAAGGATGCCAAAGCCGTTTCCGTGCAGCGTTGCTGCTCCGGGAACGAATCGTTGCGCGAGGGCTTGTAACGTGCAGTACATTATGAATCGAATTTTTCAAATGTTCTCTTTGAATTTTTTTACGGATATGATGATTAGAATAAAAGGCGTTTATATACGAGTTATTAATCGAGAAAGGACGAAATAAAGCGTCAAGCGTGCGCTATAACGGCAAATCCGTCTCGCGTATATTTATAATCAAGAGACACGATTTAGCGTTCGATTGAATGAATTCCCACAAAGCGCGTATGTATGAATTTTAAATCGTCGAAACGCGAGTAACGATTGCGCAGTATTATAATGTACGAGAGCAGCTAGGGTTCGATGAATTTTCCACTAATTAATATCTGAGTTTCGTCGCGCCACTGAATGGCCAAAGCCGCTCCTCTCGACCATTATATCGCAGTACCCTCCTTTCTCGTCGAGTACGAGCGAACGAAAAAACAACGGCTCCGTAACTGCCCCAGCAAGAAGAAATTTCCCCTTGGAATTAATCATCGGGCATATGCCGAGCTTCGTATAAACGATACACGTTTCCGTATAGCTATACGTACAGGTACCGGTGTAGCTGTAACGATTGCGCGCGTCTCACGTGCCGCTCGCTCGGCGCAGCTCGGCTGGCTAAGGTGAGCTGGCGGCTAAGTGAAAGGATCGCGTCTCGCTCGTAAAGCTCGCCGGGTTATGTTGCGATCCTCCGCGGAACGAAATCTCGGGCGTAACCGCCTCGACATCTGGGACGCTCGGTATGTGTGTGGGTGTTTGGATTTCTTTTCCAGGGAAACGCGGAATCTGATTTCGAGATGCGGACCGAGAAAAAGAGAGGAGCTGCTCGGGTAATCGATATGGCAGTTCTTTTGCGGGGGAGAGAGAGAGCTTTTCTGATGGATGGAGCGGATTTTATTGGTCGGAGATGTTGTAGTTCGTCGTGGTATGCGTGCGCTGGCTATTTAACGATGATCTCTTGAAAATACACGCGATCGATGGAACGGATATTAATTTTCATTTCCTTAACCGTATGAGACAGTGGCACGAGCTTGAAAAATCGTTAATATTTAATTCCCATTAACTATCGCGAACTTTTAATTTATAAATGAAGATTCATAAAATCTTATATTGCATTAACGTTTCTAAAGAGTATGGGTCAAACTTCGAAGACGCGCCAAACGACCTCTTAAAGAAATATCGCCGAAGAGATCGTCCAGATAGAAAAAAAAACAAATAATCCTTCAAATACCCACAAAAAACTTTCCCCGAGCACAATACATCCCAGTATAACTGCGTGGGTGGGTCGGGGCGTAATTTTTTCTCCCATTATGCCCCATACATATAACGTTCCCGGCTATAAGGAGGTCGGCGCGAAACTCGTCGAAAGTCATCAGCGCGGCATTGAGGAGGAATCGCCTCGACGAGCGAACTTTGCCGAAGAAGAATCACGAAAGATTAAGCCGCAGTCTTGTAACGCCGCTCCCCTATACGTATATACATCGCCCAGAGTAAACGCCCATGTTGTATAAGCAACGTTCGGCAAGTTTCAACGACGAGATGTCAGCACATGAAGGGAGCGTAAAGTCGCGTATAGCACGCGCTGCAGCTGCGTCGAACGATAATGGAGGGATGGAGAAAAAATAAGGAGAAATCGGCGCGAAACTTTCGACATAAGCCTGCATGTGCGAAATTAATGCGCGCCCGCGCGTGCAGCTGCTGTCGAATCGTTGCGCGAAAGCTGCGGCTATGGATGGATTGCGCGTATACGAAATACGGGCGCGTATAAATTCTGTAAAGAGATGATGGCCGAGGATATCTCACTTTGCATTTTATACGCGTTGCTTCCTTGGGATACGTGGATTTCACTCGGAAAATCAGAGTATAATCGAACCTAAAAATACATCCCTATAGGCGTTTAATCGATATATCTACAATATTTAATGAATTATTCATTGATAGCCAAGCAGTACTGCTCGATCATCCCGGACTCCGTCTCGGAGAGCATCATGCTCTTTCGATTCAAAGTCTTTTCATTAAAGTGCGGCTTTAAGTGTTGCCGGCGGCATCGACGAGGCATACTGCCTTTTGGAATAACATAATGCGCTCGTTACTCCCTCTCAAGATCGCGCGCGCGGAGGGAATTTTCTAACCCAATATAGTTAATGAAATAGCTCAGCGGGCTCACCTCGGAATCGATACAAGTCTGTGTACTCGACGGTTATAAATCAGCCGTCGTCGTCTATACGAGCTGTGGATTATATTTCAGCGATACTCCACCGCCGCTAGTGCGGTAATGATTCACGATTTAACCGCGCGTACACGAAAAAAAAACAAAAAAAAATAGAAGAAAGAAGCCAACGATCACAGTAGTACTTACTGGCATAACGTTTAGGAAAATAGCGCGCGTCTGTATAGTTTTACTGCCCGCACGCTATACGAGCGCGGGAGCGCGGTGCATTATAAAACAAAAGGCGCGCAGTAAAATGAGCCTCTCGACACACAGCGCAGCTCTCCTAAGAAAGCAGCATCAGCCGGAGGCTGGGCGGAAAGAGAGAAAAAATGCTGAGTCTATCCGCGGAAAATTCGAAATAGCCGCGAGGCGCAGCTCTCTCCCTCCCTCGAAATGTAAAGCCGACCAATAAAACAGAGTGCTTTATACACGCCGCGCCAAGAAAGCTCGCGGTTTTGCGGCTTATAGGATCGGTTTGCTGCCGTCGCGATAACCTCTCTCTCTCTCTCTCTCTCTCTCTCTCTCTCTCTCTCTCTCTCTCTCTCTCTCTCTCGCTCTTTCTCTGTACGCACGAATCGAACCGGCCTTCTCGTATTGCGCTCGTTCACGGCCAGGCAGTAAAAAGCTATTTTCTCCGGTCCGGGTCGACAAGAGAGAGAGAAAGAGAGAGAGAGAGAGCGAAAAGCCGCCGACGAGCCAGCGTTAGGAGCGAGTAAAGGCCGGCCGTTACTACTCTCTTTCTCTCTCCCTGTACCGCGACCACTGCGATAGGTACTTCTGCAGCTACTACCACCGCTATGTATTCCTTTTTTCCATTTTCCGCCGGCCGGGGGATGTTCGCCGCCTATCATGCGTGGAAGAACTTCAGCTCTTCTTCTCATTTTCGAGCTTGTATTACATTTTTTATCATCCGCGCCGCTGCACTGCTACTGCTACTACTGCTGCGCCAGTATGGATATAGCTGTGCTGCGGCTCTTTTCCGGCTTTAGTGCCCTGCGTGTTACTGCTTATCGACTGCGCACCGGATGATGTTTTCTTCGGTGTTTGGGTTTTTATGGACGCAGCTATACGGCGCGCCTCTCTTCTTTTCGCGAATGATTTATTAGCCGACGATTTTTACGCGGCGGACTTTTCTTCGCTACCTGCTTCTCTCTCTCTCTCTCTTTCTCTCTCTCTCTCTCTCTCTCTCTCTCTCTCTCTCTCTCTCTCTCTCTCGTTTAATTTCTTCCCGACGAGCGTGGATCCGTTTTACTTTATAAACGCAATGATGAATCGATCTTTAAACGACGCTTTTCCCATCAGTCTTGCCGCGAACTAATACCCTAGCTAAATACTCTGCACAATTAAGACGCAATTAACCGGCAGCTCTGGAGCGAGCGTCTCCCGCGTATCTGCAGGCGCCTCGTGAACTATATGGAAATTCTCATCGTAAGAAAATATAGCGAGCGCTTCTATGCCGGCGCCAAACCAAAATAAGGTCGGCCACTGCGGCTTTCAAGCGCAAAGAAGCATGAAAAAGTTCAGTCTACACCGACGTCGGGAGCGATTGGCCCACGCGGAAGGAACCGCGGTTTTTTCGCCTGCACGAGTCGCCATACATATATACAGCAGCGCGTGTATGTATATACCTATAAGCAAAGCGTTCGCTTTCCTGCTGAAATTATACGAAGCTCGTAAAGTATACTCCTTCCTTTGCTGAAATCCGCTGTGCCAGCTGTCCGACTACGAGACAATCGTATAGTTGTGTGTGCGTGCGTATTTTATCCCTGCTCTTGCTTATTATGCGCATATGGAATAATATTTACAAGAACACAGCTTATTCGATGATTTTTAATAAGGAGCTTACGAGGGCTTTCGCCTTGAGCCAGGGTCCATGCTCTATATGAATGATACGTATATTTCTCGAAAGTCATTGCACGAAAAAGATTTGGAATTTTGTACTTGCAAATTTTCACTCCGAAATAACGCTTGAAATAAGAGCTCGAGAATAAGGGCTATTCATCGGAGGGACCGTTTTTCGCGTATTTTCATGGACACAGGGAGTGTGGGCCACTGGCTCCTCAATAGAGCCGATTTCCGCCAAAGAGAGAAATATCTCGATTTTCGAAAACGGCGCGAGCAAGAGAGGAAACATCGGGATTCGTGCGTATAAAGGTCTGTATGCGAACATCGCTGAAAATTTTAAGTATCGTGTAGCGGAGGCATTCTACACAAGCTGGCAGCCCGTATATAGGTAGAGGCGTTTACAGGCGCGCGTTTAATTTTTATACTCTTATTAGAAACTCTTCACGCATCTCTCTGAAATACGCCCAATTCGAAGTTCCGCAACAACGAATAATTATTCAAGCCTGATATTTTCAGTTGCAGCAATGTCACAGTCACCCCGAGCTGTCGGTTATTACTTTACATTTACAAGCTCGTGTGTGTGTGTGTGTAGTGTAACGTTCGCAATTAAGCTCGTAGCCCGAAACGCGAGTGATAATCCCCCCCCCCCCCCCGATCCAGCACATCAGGCTCTCTCTCTCTCTCTCTCTCTCTCTCTCTCTCGGCTACTCGGTCTACTCAACAAACTCCATTTTACAAACCAAATTCCCTCAACGATCTGCGCACATTCCCCGGCACCACTGGCCAAACGCTATGACGACGAAAACTTTCCGCTATACGTATATACTATACGTCGCCCTCGGGAATTTATGAGTTTTGTCTCCGCGCGCAACACAAATGCGTATAGCAGCGACACCGGATGCAATGAATGGCAGGTACAACAAGCGGACGAGCTTTGCCTGTGTAAAAATGTATAAGTATATACACGTAGCTTCGATTCCGCCCGATGCAAATCGAAGCATCGGCCACTTTCGACGACATTAATATGTATAGCACACTCAAGCCAAGATGAGCCGCAGGTTAAAAAGCTGCTGGGTGTATATCGATCGCTGAATTATTTCCGAGCTATACGCTCCCTCTTCCGCACACACACGGCGAGCGTTACGTATGGGTGTGCGTGCGAAGCGGGAAAATCGCGAGATAGGCACTTTCCTCGTCTACAGTAGCTTTCCGATCGAGTCGAATTTTCGAAGTAGCGGCTGTATCGCTGCAGCAGAAATTGCGCGATATAAGTTAAAAAGCGCGAGAGCCAAGTTTCTCGAGGGAGATAGCAGGCGAAGAAGAGCTTGCTGCAGCGGATGAAAAAAGGACAAAGGTCGGCGAGGGCTTACGGATCGCTATATAAGTATACGCGTCTTGGGAAAACTGCAGGCAAGGACGAAAAGTTAGCCGAGGGAACGAGAGAGAGAGAGAGAGAGAGAGAGAGAGAGAGAGAGAGAGAGTAAGTCGTCGGGAGAAGCGTAGGAGAAGTTGGAAGAGAGTGAGAGAGGTGGATTCGGGTCGCGCGTATACGTATGTATATAGCTTTGGCTCAGGCTTGGCTGAGTTTAAATTTTCAATCGAAACGCGGATACGCGGCAAAATCAAAATATAGATTTGCTTACCTCACGTGGAAGCAGGGGTGGAAGGCGGCCGGATTATCCTGCGGCGAGAACTTGGGCAGCGCTCCGTGCAACAGGGCCAGTCGTACCACCAGCAGAACGCCCAACTGCGGAAAAGATAAAAATCCAATATTATTCTCAATAATCGTGATATTATATGTGATTCGATTATTCTTCAGAGCGCATATCTCATCGCTATAAGAAATTTATCGAGTGTTGCCACAGGATTACTCCATCATCTCCGGCACAACAATCGTAACGACGGACGTCGCATTCAGCTGTCGGAGCAGGGCAAGAAAAAGCTGCCCGGCAGCGGCACGCGAAGCTTCTCGGTTGAGCGGGAAATTCATTTGGAAGACAAAGAGGCCCCGAAGCACTTAAACGTATATACTATATACGTGCGTATAGGAGTAGTAGCGTCTCACTGGCTCGCTCTCTCCCTCTCGCTCTACAGGGAGAGAAGTTTGGCGACACGTATACAAGTGCGGGCTGTGCAGTCGCTGCTGGCATTGCCGTCACGTCCCGCAAACCTAATAGACGTCCTCTCTCTTCTCTCTCGTCGCGTGTCCCCATCTCTCTCTCTCTCTCTCTCTTTCTCTCTCTCTCTCTCTCTCTCTCTCTCGTCTCTCACGGCGATGACTTGGCCTGCAGCGCGCTCACTCTCACCCCTCAAAGAAGACTGAAGAGCGAGGCGCAGCCGCACATACGTATAGATGAACGAGCGAGGGAAGGGGAGGGGGGGGGGGAAGACAGGACAATATCTGAAAATCCGAGAGCTATTCATATCCAGTGGATTTCGCTCCGTCGGCCGCGCAGCGATGTGGTCAACCGTGGATTTTATTCGCTCCTCTTTTCTTCTATCTCTACGAGTATTGAATATGGCAGTGCGCGAGAGACAGAGAGAAGGAGCTGCGGGAAAGAAAGTAGCCGACGTTCATTGGGTATATACCTATATCTCTACATGTATGGACTTTTTTATCCGAAATTCGTGAGACGGCAGGGGGAGGCTAAGCCGCGCGATTCAATCGGAATATATCCGAGGCGGAGACGGAGCTCGAGCTTATATCCACTTTTTACCTAATCCCGCACGGAGAGCGCGAAGAAAACGTATTACAAGTCGAGCATCCCTCTATTGTCGAGATCAAAGTATCTAAAGAGAGAAGGTTAATAAAACGCGCGAAAAATAAGAGATTACGATAAGCGGAGATTCGGGAGGGGAGAGAGCTGAGAGAGACATCGATGCTGCAGTCGAATCGATCGCGCCGCCCAGTATGTGTATATACGATATTACGTCTGCGTGGACACTACCGCGCGCGAGTGTGCCTGAATAATATCGGACGGGAAAATTCAATTTTGGTAAATATGCAGCGGCAGCAGTTACGGCCGAATCTCTTATTCGACGTTTTCCCGCTATCTCTCTTTCTTCTTTTTTCTTTTCATCCTCCCCTCGCCGTCGCTTCGATGTATATATTTTGTTTTTCGCGTGCCGGATGTAAATGACGAATCGATGCGGACGCACAGCTGATGCCGGATCGTTAATTAAAATTAAAAACGAATTTGCATTTATATTCGCGACCATGCTGTCCGCCTGTTTGATTTTTACCGGGTAGGCAATTCTTCAGTTTTGCACAATTAATTCACGAGAATATTTAATAAACAATCGAGACAGCGGCGGTAGTGCGGATTTAGCTCGAAATTTATGCGAAATCAGAGCTGGAAAGCTCCTTGTATACAAGTCGGAATGAGCTTCTGCTCGTTATTACGTACACGGAAAAAAATGGTTGGTAACGGTAACAAACCGCTTGGCAAAATACGCACCAACTATTTTTTTGGTTAACCTAACCAATAACTTGATAAATGTTACCAAAAAGCAGGTAACTTACCAATTATTTTATTGGTAAGTTACCTGCTTTTTTGGTAACGAAAAAAATTGTTGGTGCGTATTTTGCCAAGTGGTTTGTTACTGTTACTAACCATTTTTTTCCGTGTAAGAGAAGTTTATTTATGCAGTATTGAACTCGACGGGTTGTACTTTTTCAGTCGGGATTAACGTTTGCGTGCATGATATTATGCAACGCGGTGGGTCAAAATATTTTTGTTATTCCAGCATGACGACTCCACGGAGCATACACGGAAAAAAATGGTTAATTGTGGTAACCAAGTGATAATTGGTTAACCAAAAATTGGTTATGAGAACTAGGTGCTTGGTTAATTTTACCAAGCCAACTTTTTTACAATGAAAAAGTCAACTTTATAGGTTACTAACCAATTTACTTGGCAAGAACAACAATTTTTCTGGTACATCACTGTTTTCATAGTGGGTCAACCAACATTTTTGTTGTAATTACCAAAATATTAGATGAAATCCGAGTTGCAGCTTATATTCTCAAAAATTTTTTTATTTACCCGATTCCCAGTGAGGGAGAAAATTTTTATAGCACAGTGTGGCTAAAACCCGCTGTTAAGTCACGCCTATCTGTGACTAAAGTAGTACTTTTGTGCAACGTATTTATCACACTCGCTACGCTTGTGCGCTAACCTCACGGTGCCAATAAGGACTACTTTAGTCACGAATAGGCGAGACTTGCGGACTTTAGCAGTCTGTGCTATAAAATTGTATACGATACTCTTGACTTAAATGGTTCAGTTTTACACGGTGCTTAGCGCCCTCGCTACGTTCGGCTGCTAACTGCGCCGTGTAAAAAAGAACCATTTAAGTCACACGTATCGTAATGTACTATTTCAGATATAATAATTGTATTATACAATTGTAAACATGTAAATTAAATGTAACAAATAATAGCACACTTGTAAACGGGTCTATAAAATAAATCTGCATGTATAAATAAATAATAATAATTAATAATAAATAAATAAACAATAAATAATAAATAAAAAAAAGTAAAAAAATCAGAAAAAAATTTTTCTTCATCGTTCTGGAAACTTGAACTTGCCTACTTTTTTAATAATCAGAACTAAATTATTTCTTTAACCAACAATTATCTTGGTTGTACTGACAAATTGATTATCATTGTCGATATATTTTGTTTGTATTACAAACCAATATATTGATTAAGATAACCAAGATTAAATAGTGTTTGTCTCCTCGCGACTACACAAAATACAACCATATAGTTGGTTATGGTTACAATTTTTTCTTAACTAAGTCCACTTGGTTAATGATACCAACAAAATAGTTGGTGCGTATTTTCCCAAGCAATTTGGTTATCCCAACCAAGTACTTGGTTATCACAACTAACCATTTTTTCCGTGTAGTTCTGCGAAAATAATGTCTGTACCATTTTTCACTACAGACGCGGCTTTCCAGGCCGATCCAGTATATTATGCGGACAATGCGCTGGTTCGCCGAATCGAGATAAACTTATCACTTCCTTTTACTATTTCCTCTCTCGCAAAAAATACACACACTCGCCGCATTTCCTACCCTTTCCCTATAAACCGACCGCACGAAGGGACATTAATATATATATATATATATATATATATATATATATATATATATATATATATATATATCCGCCGCCATGTACCTCTATACTGCAGCAAGCCTCGTCTCGCGATTACACGGCGTCTCTCTCTCTCTCTCTTTCTCTCTCTCTCTCTCTCTCTCTCTCTCTCTCTCTCGAGAGAGAGAGAGAGAGAGAGAGAGAGAGCAAGCAGGTGGACGCGTCCAGCGGCAAAAGTCTCATCTGCGCGGCCGCAGTCAAGATGCAAATTCCGTATATGCATTTGCGTGTGTACCTCGAGCAAGAGAGAGGGACCGAGCGTTCAAATTCCCGTCACGTGCGGCAGCGTTTAGTAAGCAAGCGACGTAGATTACGCAGCGCCTACAAACAATTGACTTACGTATATACACACAGTACTTGTGTACCGAGAAGCAGCATGAGGAGGTAACAACGGGACCATAGACTACATATTCGGCTAAATTCGCGATTGCAAAATCAGGTCTGTCTGAGATGTCGACCGTTCAAACGACGTATACAGGCAACAACGTATAACAAACACAATACAATTAACGACCGACCGACCTCGCGGTAAAAATGATCGATAACGTTTCTCCCTTTCATGCAGCCAGCCCACTCAACACGGCTTCGCGTGCGTCATATCGTGCAGCGAAGAGCCAATTCCATTAGGTCCGGCAAAAAAAGCTCCTTCACTTTGCGCAAGAAAAAAGCCGCCACTTGTGAAGCTTTGCTCAGTCCGTCGCTCGTTTCAATGAACGGCCGCAGCGAGTCTCTTGCGCCGGGGCAGTTTTCACGCCGCAAAAAAAAAGAAGCTGAGCAGCAACAGTGGCAAAGGCGGCGCAGTGAAAAACGAGACGCGCCGTAATATAAGCTTCCCGCGCGCGAGCATCAGACATCAGAGCTCGCGCAGCTCGGCATGTAAATTCGAGTGGCGGTAATTCAGTGAATACCAAATGCGCGGAAGAAGGTCGCGTTCTGAAGGAGCTTTTTCGGAAACGCAAGTGGACGAGATTGCCAGTCGAGAGATGAGGCTCGTCGTAGAGTCGTCGTCGCTTCCCTCTTCCCGCAAAGAGATTTGGAGAAGCCTGTAAAAGAGAGGGAGAGGCAGTAGAATCAGCGGAGCAAGTGCCGGCCGCCGAAGTGAAAATGAAATGGGGCGGATCTCTTCGCGCTGGCTGCTCCTCCGCACTCGGTGCTCGGGGCATATTAAAGGGAATGGTCAGCTGATGCTAGGCTGCAGCGCTGTGGATATCGCTCGGTTCAGCCGCAGGTCCCGGCATAAATTAGCATAACTCTAGGGGCGCGGATATAGGACTCGGACCGTCTGCTCGGTTATACGAGCTCGTGCCTCGCGCGTTGGATCTCGCTCTACGCGCACACATGTATACACGCGCGCGCGTATACAGAGAGGGGGCTAACTGCTTTGGCCTGGCGCACGCGTTTGCGGCGCTTTCACGACTTTCGCTTGCAAGAGAGAGAGAGAGAGAGAGAGAGAGAGAGAGAGAGAGAGAGAGAGAGAGAGAGAGAGAGAGAGAGAGAGAGAGAGAGAGAGAGAGAGAGAGAGAGAGAGAGAGAGAGAGAGAGAGAGAGAGATAAAGCGTTCTCGTGTTTAACACGCTCCGTTTGATGCTGCGCTTCTTAATCGCTCGTACTCGGCTGGCTCGCTCGTCGACGTTTCCACTCGCACGGCAGCGTGTGTGTGCGTATGCACCGGAGCCGCCTTTGAACGGTTTGCTCAGCGTTACGATATTACATACACCCCGTCGCGCCAGAGCTACACACCCCCGCAAGTGTGTGTCTGTCGTCGGTGTACACGGCCTCTGATGCTCCGGCTATCACGCTGTGTCGCGCTGTGGCCTGGACCTGGGGTCGTTGGGATGGTTTCGTTTTAGCTCGTTTGCTGCGGCGACCCAAGAGATGGATTTATGCGCGCGAAAACCGCCGCGTTTCTCGGCTTCGGCCTAATTATTACTATACGCGTTATTGAAAGAGGGCCACAACCGCTATGATACAAGCTCACACGGAACGTATATAGAGGAGTGTCGAAAATGTGTACGAGGTAGATCGTCCAGAACATGCTCAGACGCACAGCCCCTACAGAAGTGTTATCTACGGGAGGATCTGCTTGCCCAAATCACCGTGCACGGCTCGTTCACGAATTTCTCCGAACAACGCATACGCACGCCTATATAGCTCCAGCTCGCGCGGAAGGAAAGTTCGAGATAGGCGAAGTAATCGCGAAAATGGATCTCACCCTCCCTTAGCCGAGCCGTCCTCGGGAATTTTGTGCATCGGGGATGAAGCTCGCTCCGCGCGCGCTCCCGCCGCAAGATAAGGAAAGGAGAAGCCAATCACACGTTACGACAATCCGCGCGTGACCCTTGAAGGCTTTACGAGCGGCCATTAAATCTTCGTGCGCTTTAGCGGCCCCTGCAGCAGCACTGCTGTTCTCTCTCTTGCTCGCTTCTATGCCGCCGCTGCAGCGGAGAAGGAATCGCGCAGGCACTTTCCCGAGCTTTTTACGGCCGAGAATTAATTTAGACGACCCCCGAGCTCTAAGCACCATTATTGTCTCGGCGACGCACAGGCTCTTCCTCGCTTACCAGCAGGACGCCGAGCCCCTTGTTTGTCTCTTTCTCGCTCAATCTGCGCGGAGCCGAATTTTTTTCTCAACGCCGAGTCGACTCGCGCGCATGAATATTTGATGCGAGCGAGCGCTCCGTCGAGAGGAAACAATTCCGACTGATTTTCTCCGTGGCTGTATCTCTCTCTCTCTCTCTCTCTCTCTCTCTCTCTCTCTCTCTCTCTCTCTCTCTCTCTCTCTTGGAGAGAATGGTTCTATTATGCGCGCGGACGAAACGATAGAGGGAGTAGAGAGCGAGAGAGAGACCGTTCGCAACGAGTGAAATAGACTTCAGGGAGGGTGGACAGCCGTTAATGGGATTTGTCTGCCTCCGTAGCAGAGGCATAAACGTAAAACGACACATCTTAAACGAGATGATAAAAAAGAGTCCGTTCGCCGCTCACCCCCTTTCCAATATTTCCAATACCCATCGATTTGCGGTTGCCCAGCGAGTATACCCTATTTGTGCAGCTCTATATAACACACCTCTATACGAGCGGCCGATCAGTCGCTCGCGACTTTGTACGGCTTGCCTATACATACGCACACGCGTATAGGGGTCGGTATGTACAGGTCTGTTTGTGTTTTGTAAATACCGCAGCAGCGGCTGAAATTCGCTAAATTGTACGATTTCCGATTCCGCAGTCTATATATACATATATACGTCGGGGTTGTTGCACTGCGCATTACAGAGTATAGTAGCAGACTTACCGAGACCAGCAGCACAGCAGCTCGACGGGTGAACAGCCGAGACTCGTCGTTCCACTTGGCCTCGAAAACGGATCTGGAATTTTCGAGAGCGATGTGAGTATCGATTAGCGCGCAGCTTTCACGGATGAATATTTTATGAAGCGAGTGAGCGAATCGCGCTTCAATATTTATAAGATCGCGCGGGACGGCCGCGGATAAATATGGATTTTTGAGATTTCGCCGCCGCGAGAGTTACCGCGTTTACGACACACGAGCTGTGTGCGTTCGCGGTGTATGGTAATCTTTATGACCGAGATGGAGCTATTATAGACACTGTGTCATGCTCGCCTGACGTTTCGTTTATGAATCGTAAAGTATTTTAGCTGAACGCCTCAAGGAGGATACGGCCGTAAACCGCGCGAGGGATCTTCGGCTTTGATCTATCCCACCAACTATATAGGATGGAGTAAAACTATGCGCGAATTTTGGAATCGTATAATAGTGAAAAATCGTTATACTTGGCTCGCGTGATTCATTTGCAAGCTCGGGAATTCAGTGAATTCTGCATGCCTTACCTCTTAATCGAGTGTCCAGTGCGACAGAGGTCGTAGAGAAGGTTCAGCAATAAAACCGTGACGCCGGTTTCCTTCGCCAGCATCGACAGGGCACCGAAACCGACGCTGCTCCAGACGTAAGCCGTTGGCTGTCTGCAATGAAAAATCAGAGAAGTTCATCAGGTATTTGATTACAATTTGATACATTTTATTCGAGCAAACTTGAGCATCTATCACAGAGAGAAAGGTGCGCGTTCTATTTCAAGCTCCCGCAAAATTCACATAGCCTATCGAAGCTATTGAACGGTTCTCGCCTATACGCTCAGGATACGTGTATTCTATCAAAGTTAGCCGTGGAATCTCTTTCCATTTCGACGATTAAGTGCTAAATCATTATTCGCCGGGACTGCAGTCGGGCGGCGCCGGAGCGTTTTGAAAAAGAAAGGAGAGAGAGAGCTGGATAGACGGGGAGGAGGAGAATCGATTCTAGATGAATCCGCATCTCTATCGTTTCAATCTATCCTTTTAATCTCCCAAATGGAACATTCGTGTCGCCCGACCTCCGCTGAAATTAATCGTCTAACGCGCCCCGCCGAATTTATACATATAGACGATTTCGCTCGCGTGAAATACAGAAATGTTAATACCTTGGCGCACTGTGCTCGCGTCGTTGCTCACTTTCTGAACAGTTGCAGCACATTCGTATGTGTTTTGCCCGCTAACTGGAGTCGTATTTTAATAAAATGCGTACACCAGCTGGCGCTCAATGCGATTTCAAGAATATCGCGCCTCTATTTACACAACTCCGACAAATGCGCTTTATTAATACGACCATTTACGTTTATCGAACCGTTATCGCGGCGAGCAATTTTTAAGCGCGAGCTGGAGTTCATTCGAATTGTGTGTATTGACGCTATTTCAACTGTCGTGAAATACGATTGGTATTTCAAACGAAAGTGCACACAAATCCAGATACGTTCATTCGTACGTATTGTACAAATCAACGAATAAACTTAATTACTATATGCTTTCGAATCACTCCATAAATTATTTTTGATACCTTGGATAAAAGTAAATCAGTTATCGTTGTTAAATTATTGTTATCAATGTACAATTTCCAAACGCACCTCCGTGTATTATTTCATTTCGAATTATCTAATAAAAGTAATGAAACTCATTGAGCTAGAATAGCTCTGTAAATTTCTTTTTCCGAAAGCGTCAAAATTTAATTTTCATCCGTTTGCATTGCAAAGCTAATTATGATGCAAATTCGAGCATTATTTCCCTGTAAAATGCAAAAATTTTCGACAATTTGTTTAATTCTCTTTATGAGCACTGCTAATTTTACGCTCGTACCATAAAGCTTAATTAAAATTTCAAAAGGTATTCCACTGCGGTCACGAGCGGACGATCCCCAGATTCGCTTAAGCACCGCTAATTCAATTCCGGATGAATTCTTTCAAAACGCGATGTACATCAAAGCCAGTGAAGGCAAAAATTTATCAAGCTCATTCCCCTCTATACCGTAATAAAATCTCCGCCAATCAGTCCTAATTTCCTCCCCCCCCCCTCCTTCTCGCTCTCTTTCACCCGACTTCTCTCGTCACCTCACTCCCCTCGGCTATACTAAATCCTTCTCAACCCCGTACAGTTCGCACGAGCAGCGTCAGCTCTCACCGGCGCGTGAAAAAATAGGTTGCAGTCATCCGAACAGTAGCAGCAGCTTCCACTCGGTCGACCGGAAAAGATTTCTCTCCCGTCCAGTCGTGCGTATCAAAGCTCCCTCTCAAGGCGAGAACAAGATTAATCGAAGCCATCGACCGGTGGTTTACAAGCTTTCGCGACAAGTGCGCGCCCCGGCTCTCGAGAGAAGAAACTTCCCGTATAAATACTCGCTCGCAGTTTTCTCATTCGCTCCAGCCGCGGGGGGAGGGGGAGAGGAAAAAATCTCGCGCTGCTTCGTGCTGCATAATGCATTAGCGGCGTTAATTAAAGCCGGCTATAATAACGTCGTAAAGGTCATTAAAAACGTGCACTTAAGGAGGCCGGGCAAGTTTCGAAAGGAACATCCATTATCAGTCAAGTGTGTATAAAAGCGAGGCACGATAGGCGAAGAAGAACAAGAAGAAGAAGGAGATGGCGATGATAAAAAGAAGAATAGCGCAGAATATATGTATACGTCGCGCAAGCTCGATGACAGAGCGAATCGAAATGCTAAATAACGCGCGAGAGCCGCGCCTTGGTATTCTCGGCCTGTGTACCAGGTACGGCCGATTCATCACTGAAAAGTGCGGCGACACTTCACACATTTGCCGGCGGAGGGAGCTGATATGTATATGTGCGCCGTTGCCGCGCCATTACTCAAGTCGCTCGTCCGCGGCGCCAGAAGGAAGCGCTTGTTTTTCTTCGACTTTCTTGTAGGGCTGTTTCCGTCTCCCCTTTCAACTCCTTATCGCGTTTCTTTCCAATTATTGCCGGGGCTTGTTGCTCATTTGTTCGGACGACAATAGCCTATATACGTGCTGCGGTACTGCTGCGGGTTGAATATTCAGACAGGCGGAGGTGATGCTGCTAATGCAGCTGGTTATTTTCCTCGCGCGATATAGGGTTTCATTGTATTGCGCGATAAATGCGGCTATAGGGTACTTTTCTTCTGTGTGGAGTAATGAAAACAACTTACCCATGATAAGCGAGAAATGAGAGGAGGAAGAAAATACAGGCGAGTACGTCAGCTCTCCCGACGATTCCGGTCACCTGTAACAGAAATTCAGATTTTCATTATTGCATTTAGAATGCACGATTGATTGGATCGGTGTTATTAATCAACTATTAACTTATAAACTATCAAAAACTTTGATGCAATGCAATCGTACTGAGTAAATTAGCTTTGTTCAATACCATCAATCCGTATATAACATTTTGAAAATCCACTCGATACTATCCAATATCATCAATTCATAACGCACGTACCATCCATCACAGTCACTATACAGGATTAATAAAATAATATCACGGGAAATCATCACCAGTCGACTGCGATATCAATCAGTTTCTTTGATTAACAATTTTCCAGGTTCGCAGTAACAAATAAAACACACAGCACAGAAGCAGCAAAAAACTTCCTTCCCCGAAGGAAATCCTATTCAGGGAAGAAGTTCGATCCTCTTAGAAGTCGGAAGACAATGGGTTCAACATCGTCGAAGAAATCGAGAAAACTTTGGCCAGCTGCCTTGGCATAATTCGTATAGTTATATTAAACAATGAAAATCGAGCCTCCCACTTGCGCTCGACTCGCTGCAGTGTATTAATTCCACCAGCAAAGCAATGCACTCATCGATTCCTGCTACAATGACCCATATAAACGCGCAGTCGCAATTTCAATGCGCGTGCGACGGCAGGACGATTGGTCGCGGCAACATGTGCGTTTTAATGATTATCGATAATATTCCACTCGCGCGACGATTATTATTGGCGCGATTATCAGTAATTGGTGTAGAGCGAGCCCGCGGTTGAATGCAATTATTAACGAACTCGCGTCGCCTGCAGAGCAAATCGCCGAAATTACACCAAGCTCTCCCCGCAGCAATTCGAGTGAATATTCGATTAATTAGGAGAGCGGCGTATATGGCCGTCGCTCGAGTCGATGTTATTTTTACACACTCCGAGGCCCGTCCATCCGAATAACACGTCCTGGTTAAAGGATGAAAGATCGAGCGCACAAAAAACTATATACGGGCGCACGCCGTGCAATATTAATTCACGCCCCGCTGCGCTCGTGTATAGCGGACTTTTTTCACCGAGGAGCTTGCACAGATATAGGAGCTTGCAAGGTGTGCGATGTAAAAAATCGCGCTCGTAATATATACGCCTGGGCGCTTCGTCAGTGTCCGAGACAAAGGAGATCCTCCTCGAGGCCTCTTCTCTGTACTTAAGATAGCGGAGATAACGCGGGTTGGACTATACTGGGCGCGCGATAAATCGCCGCCGCTGACTGACACGCGTTTGATACGCCGCCGGCGGATTTATCTCCCGCACGCGCGAAGAATCCAATTTCGCGTGTGGTATACGTGTCCGACATCTCCCTCTTTTCTCTGTTTATTAACGGGAGGAGCCTTCATTTTTCACGGCAGATTTATATATTGCCGTAACAATTATAAGAGAGAAAGAGAGAGAGAGAGAGAGAGAGAGAGAGAGAAAGAGAGTCGGGGCTTTAGCTCTCGAGTAGTAGCGCTACACAGCTATACATTGTAATATCGAGTGTGTATAACGGGCAAGTTTCTCATATGGGCCTCCGCCTCCGCTTGGACTGTATAATACGACGAAACTCGAGAGAGCCGCGCGCGGCGATCCCCAACGTATTTACATCCTATCGGTTGCATCGACGCCCGCGCGCGTCCGTGTGCTCTTAGTGCTCCGTTAGTTTGCTCCAGTTTATATTCCCCGGCTGTAACTCCATTACCGCGCGCGAGATCTAATTGATTATGGCGGATGTGCTTCGGGTGTGCGCACAAAGGGAGAGAGAGAGAATGCGCATAGTCCCGGGCGTAGTCATCGCGCTGAAATCGTTAAAACCCTCGGCGTAGTTCGGCGAACAAAACCAAAAAAAAAAAAATGACGAGCTCCGCTCGTTTGGTGCGCCTCTGTCTCTCGTCAGTATTATTTTTCAGGGGGATCGCCTTTGTCGCGTCGTACGTGCGCGCAGCGGAGTCTGCGCGATCAGTGACCCGCGAATACTCGCGTTTCGCATTCGGCTGCGGAGGAATTGTGCGCGCGCCAGTGAGAGAGAGAGAGAGAGAGAGGAAACGAGGCCGGTATTCTCTCACTCCGCGAGCTTTTCAATGCCTCCCATCGACGCAATGATGAACACTGCGCATACCTATTACCGCTGGCACATATCCCTGCGTTTCTCGCTTCCGACACGAGAGCTATTTTTTTTCGCGACACGGATTCGACTTTAACGATGCGATTATACGATCGTTTGAAAGACTGCGCTATTGCGACGGAGACTGATGAATCGTTATTATTCTCTTTTGATGTATTCAAAGTGTGATACTCGATAGCCCGCGTCGATTAGACTCTTAGCGCGGAAAGCATATTTGAGCGAGCGATATAGAAAGCAATTTATATATATATATATATATATATATATATATATATATAACTCGGCTTGCAAATTAATTAATCAACTCTCGATTTGCGCGAGCGTCACAAAATAACTACGAGACAGCAGCGGAGCGAGGCAGCCAGTCCTCTCGGCGGAAATCCAAATAGGATAGAGAGAAAGCGCATCAGCAGCAGCAGCAGCAGCGAAAATGAATGCGCGCGGTATTTTCGGGCTCGCGAAACAGCCGTCCGATAAAGACGCTAATGAAGTCTCTCCATATAATAGCGTCCTTATATACCCGTGCCCCGATAATTTCGCTGAAAATCTCCGCACGCTCGTTTGCCAAGGATAATGAACGTGTGTGCGTGCGCGTGCCTGTTTACTCCTACACATTCCCTGGGCCGAATCGTCGATACACGCGCGCCGGACTTTCGATCGTAATTTATCGCCGGATATAGCTGCAGCTTATGTGTACCCCGCGCACACACACACAGACTGCACAGACCAGTGCGGCGTACGGGCAGAAAGGGGCGCGATTTCGAATTGTTTGGGGAAGAGTAAGTACCAGGAGATATCGAGTATAATACGAGAGAGGCAGCGCCGCTAACGTTCTTTCTTCACCTATTTTTTTCTCTCGCGCTACTCCGCTACTGGACTCGTTTTACTGCGTCCACCGCGCGCACAGTCCCCCTTTTATCCGCGCTAAGCGATAACGATATAAAACCGAGGCTCGATCTCTCTTTCTTCTACCGTGTTTTGCTACGCCGCCTTGTGTTTTCTCCCTCGCATTCTCGCGATTTCAATATTTATTTATACGTCGGGAACTGTACCGGCATGAGTGCAATAACGGCTGGGCATTTTAAATATCGATGACGCGACGGCTGGCGAAAGCGAAGGAACAGCAAGAGAGAAGGAGGAAGCGTTGTTTTTTGCCGATGTCTCTTCGAGCTTTTACTGTCTGCTCCTCTTCAGCGATATTTATATCTTTGCGGAATTCTCGCATCCAATAGAGAGCCCGATAACATCCGTTCAAATCCGGTCCTTACACGGCAGAGCAAATCTTCCCCGACACACCTGTACAACAAAGGGAGAGAGAGAGTTCGCGGTCGGGTAATATATATAGCCATCGGAGTAAGCTCCGACGCTTATTTAGCTCGTATACGACGGCGCGTACAGTCGAGTCGTCGTCGTGGTTCATTGTTCCCCGGTCGACTAATGAGCATAGTGTGGAACGAGTTATCTTCGGGGGGCTTACGAGTTCAACTAGTGGTTATGATCGAGTATAAGTATAAGCCCTATGGCGCGCATGATACACGACGCGCGCATATATACTCGGAACACACACACACACACGTGCGCCCACTAGAAACTCGATTAAATCGTTCCGAATCAACTCTCACTACGCACGCGGAGCTGTACTTTTGCGCTAATGCCGCAGTAGAGCGCATGTGGTGATTCCGAGGGTGAGCTCGTTTATTTCTCGCGTTCCAGCTCCTCCGACGTACAGCGAGCGACGTCATTAATCTTTGTAATTTAGAGCCAGTTGATATACTCGGTCAGTAAAAAAAAAGCTTCGCAGACATATATATATATATATATATATATATATATGTGTGTGTGTGTGTGTGTATATATATCACTCGGCCGTTATACGATTCTGTTTTCTCAGCCCGTACGCGTCGTCGTTCGCGCGTATGTGGAAGTAAAAGGAAATACGTATACACACTTCGCTCCGCACCGCCGACGAGCGCTTGCCGATATATAGAATTGAGACGTTTTTTTACAAAGCTCCCCCGCGCGCGCTCGCGCTCGTAAATTAAATTTAGTCGCGAGTATAGGCGCGGCCGTAAAAACCGCAATAAAGCAGTCGCGCGCTACTCTCTCTCTTTCTCTCTCTCTCTCTCTCTCTCTCTCTCTCTCTCTCGTCGAAATTTGAATTTTATGCCGGCGCTTCCATTCCTTTTCGAGTTCGGATTTTACAGCGCGCGAGGAAAAATGCTCGCGAACAATAAAGCTGAAAGAAGGATAGAAGAAAAAGTAGTGGCTGGGCGAGCCGAAAAAGAGCCGCTCTCACTCTGAAGTTCGGCGGATTAAAGGACGAGATAAAAATAAAAAGGCGCGCAAGCGAGCTTGGATAATTTTCCGATACCGCGGAGGGAAGGAGAGTGCGCGAGGATTAAAAAGCGGTAAACGAGAGAGAGAGAGAGAGAGAGAGAGAGAGAGAGAGAGAGAGTTTCGAGCCTTACGCGTTGCGCGGACGTGCGCACACCACAATAACGCGCGATATTGAGTTCGAGATATAAGGATGCGGTTGTCCCTCTGCCGCCGTCGGCGGCGCGTTAATTCTTCTCGTCGAGGTGCTTCGCAGTAAGAGGAAGACACTATTTTCCAAGCGAAAAGTCGCCGGCAATATCATTTAATGAAACGTCCATGCGGCTGCTGCACTATTGCGCCATTTGTGCAGACCTCTCTCTCTCTCTCTCTCTCTTTCTATATATATATATATCCCGACTTCTATTTATAGCCAATTTCTGTCCGTGCTGTGGCGAAAGCTTAAAGGTTTAGAAACTGAACGTCGCGTCGAGTGCCGCCGCGCTGTGCGCACACATACACTCTCTTTTTCTCAATACCGCAATCGAGGGCGTGTACGTATCACGTGTGAAACTCGTCTTCTTTCTTCCTCTTAGCAGTTGCCAGGAGTTGGCTATTTATGACCGGTACTCCCCGGCGTATAACGCATTCCACGAGCTTTTTTGTCTCGTTAGCGCAGAAATCTTGGAACTTGGAACAATTTTCGCACGGAAATCGCAGCCATCGCGAGAAATATGAGTGTAGGCGGGCAGAGGTCATTCAAATTAATTTGAGGAAATCTCGTCAGTTGGTACGCGTTAGTTCTGCAAGCTCTTATCGCTACCGAGAACGAATGTAACTGTAACTTAGTAGTTTTTTTATAATTTTCATTGTAATCCATTCAACGAGATAACATCACGTATCGGAAGCCACAAGCGTTTCCTGCGCGCAATTAGTAAAGCCGCGTCATAATTCGCGCTGAGCGAACTGCACTTAGCGGCAGTATAAGGGCAAAAAAAGCACGACTCGCACAGAAGTGTGTACATTGCAGCAGTCGTATCTGCCGCAACGACGTGGAGGGCGGGTAAGCGCAGCGACACGAGCTTGTACAGCTTCATATCAGCTTTAAAGGGCCTCGCGAGAGAGAGAGGGTAGAGAGAAAGCCGTGAGCGGCGTCAAGGGTGCAGAGCGCACAGTCGATTCAACTGCGGTTTGAAGGGTGATCCTATCAGCTCGTAATGTGGACTCCTCTAGCTATATACGTATACCTTACAAGCCTAAGCTCTCTCTCTCTCTCTCTCTCTCTCTCTCTCTCTCTCTCTCTCTCTCTCTCTCTCTCTCTCTCTCTCTCTCTCTCGAGCGTGCGCGTCATTATAAAGGGCTCAAACATTTACACAGAGCCACCGCTACTGCCGCGAGAGGCTAACTCGCTTATATACGCTTTGTCTCTTTTGTGCGAGAGACGACCTAACCACCGAGCGCGCGCGTAGCTCTCCTCTTATTTACTTGAAAGAGGAAGCCAGAGGGGAAGATCGGGCGCGGTCTTTGTGTACATATCGTTAAGTATTAAGATTTTTCCGCTCTCGGCGAATTCCAGCGGTTAGAGAGAGCCGAGTGATCGATATATATGCACGCGCATACGGGGCGAAGCGCTTCTATTTATACGAGGCTGAATAAATAATACGCGGGATTCCTGGGCTCTTTATTTCTTCCCCGGAATTTCTCACTCTCTTTCTCTCTCTCTCTCTCTCTCTCTCTCTCTCTCTCTCTCTCTCTCTCACCCTCTTGCAAAATGTAAGATTCATATACATCGAGCGACGAAAGATCTCCTTTGACGAGCCCGCGGGCAAAGACGCTCTCGCGAGTTTGTGTACGAGCGCATGTCGCTGTATAGCGCGCGGAACAATCAAAAACTATATGGCTTCCTTTACGCGCGTCGCACGTGAATTTCCATTTCGGAGCTTGCGCAGCTCGCTCGCTGCGGGTGTAGTCACAAATTATAGGAGGAAGCTGCGGGCATTTTTCTTCCCGAGTTCTGTCTATACATATATATGTGTAAGCTCCATAAATCAGAGATAAATCACTTTAAACTGCCGCACTGTTAACCCGGGCGAGCATTTCCGGCGGCAGCCTAATCGATAGTCGGCGATAATGAAGGTACGACGACTACGTAGCTTGCTCAACGGAGCGTAAACGCGCGAGGGAAAAATTCTCCGGCTAGATTGAGTCTCGCTCTCTCACCCTCTCACTCGCTTTCGCCCCGTCAAATAATTTACATCTTTCGAGGAATTCCGGCCGTTCGTTATCTCACTCCAGCTCTCTCTCTCTCTCTCTCTCTCTCTCTCTCTCTCTCTCTCTCTCTTCTCGCTATTTCGGAGCCCAACTTCACTGATGTATATCTATATGGGCAGAGAGAGAGAGAGAGAGAGAGAGAGAGAGAGAGACTTCGGACCAGCACAGAGCGCGTTTTAGATTTTCATGGCTGCGCGAAATGGGCTGCAATACGCTGGCGTGGAATCGTAAGTGAAGGAGCATATATAGGTGCGCTGCGCGAGTAAATATTAAGCAACAATCGGACGTGCGAGCGGTGCTCTTGGGAAATCCGAGAGATTTCAATTAAACTTGACAGAACAACGCTGTATCTACGTACATATTAAACAAGTAGCGCGGGAGAGGGGGGAGAGCCAGAGACTTATCTAAGACTGACGCAACGTATGAATGCTTCAGACTTAAGCGGCTTCTGCGGTGACCTCGCGCGCTTAAACTTGCTCTCTGCCGCGGCGGAACCGTCAAAATTCACTGCACTCCTATAATTGAGCGATATAAGACCGCGCGTCGCGCGACGAATCCCTAACCAAGTAGTAAAGTCGCAAAAAAACTCCCCTCGAATAAAGAAAGTCCCCCCATCCAATAACGACGCAAGCCGAGCTTGCATTCCTCCGCACTCGAGCCAGCTCATCCCGACGGCAGCTTCAGCAACACACACACACACACACCGAGAGCCGGAGGAGCCGAGAGTAAGCCGTGAGATGCTAAAAGAAGCCGTGCGTACGCGTTTGCAGTGCTTTGCCGCTGCGGTTGCAGCTACCGCCGTCGCCATCAGTCAAGGAGGCAACTCTCGAGCTTTTGCCCTGCGCTCAGAGAAACTAGACGATGTGCACACAGAGACACGCAGACACGCACGCTCACACGTACATACTTCCGGTGGGCGTTAAATCCTTTAGCCGCTCGGCGGACGACTGCGTACTTTCTCTCCGCGTCTCTTCCGAGATCGACGAGGGTTTTACGAGCCGGTTAAGCGCGTAATCAACATTCTCGGCTCTTTCCCTCTCTCGCAACAAAGAAGCTCCACTAGCGCGCGACTTTTATTGCCCTCGATCGCGCGCGCGCTCGCCCCGACTGATTGAAATCTCCGATTGGACGTCTCTTTTTCTCCCAATCTTCGCGCGTCGCCTCATGAGTGGATTATATTTATACGATAGTAATTACTATTGAATGATAGTAGAATTTTCGCAGAGTCAAAAGTGGTTGCACAAAGAAACGAAGCAAAGAGGAAGAGGAGGGGCGGATCAGTCCATCGTTCCCTCTAACTTCGTCTCACTCTTTACGCAGTAACCAGCGACAGCTCGAAGCTTGAAGCACCCTCGACGTGCCGGTCTTTGACTGCACATCCGCGCGCTCTCCCTCATTGTCCAAACTTCGCCCCCGACAATAGCTGTAAACGAGCCTCTGTGACCAGCGTTTAAGCCCTTCATCTTCATTTTACTGCGGGCCGTTTTGCTTTGCTGCATAATTCGCGTGGACTCCCCCAGCCCGACAGACAATGGCTAATATCTCGGAACTCGACTCCCTTCTTTATCTGCGGCTCGGCGGGAATTGAAAAACAAGAGTCGAGCTTGTGGCGGCTCGTATAAATGTTTTCCGAGTGGACTAAGGCATGAAATAACTCGCGTAACGTCTGCCGCGACGATCGGATGAACCCGATGAATCGCTGCAGCCCTCTGGCTTTTCGCGAAATTGCCAGAGTGCGCAAGAAAGAGAGAGAGAGAGAGAGAGAGAGAGAGAGAGAGAGAGAGAGAGAGGTCTTTTGAAAAATGAGCTTCCAGCCACGCATTAGTATGTACAGTGTATAGTGAAACGTTCATCAAAATTCATGCCAGTAGCTTTCCAAGGCAACATCTTTATTATACCGTTTGTGTTCGTGCCTTTTTAACTCTGCGACGGCTGATTATTCACGAACGATTAACCATGAGACACTTCTACGATTATTGACGAATCCGTCAATGTTTTCATTGTGAAACTTTTACGAGTTTATCGAACCGAGCGTTAATCCAATATCGCCGATGCTTCGAGGTCGGGACGACTTTTATCATAATTGACAAATCGATCGCTACATTCTAGATGAGTGAAGCTATCATAGCGTCACAAACACACCCAGTAGTTTAGCGTACATTTACAGCGAGAACAAACTCATGTACGATTCATGCAGGCGCGTATCCCAATCGCAAGCGAAAGGGCCCCTCGAGTATCTTCAACGCAGCACAATGCCTGCGCTACAACTTAATTAAGGTCGTTCCTTTCAATCGTACAAGCAAACGACCTTCGCCGGGTAACTTGATCATTTCCGTCAACAGATGCTCTTCCGTGCAGTCTGCGGCCGGTCTACCCTGTGCGCAGCAGCAGCAGCACCAGCCAGCCCTCTGCCCAGGTGAGCGTGAGCGCAAACTGATCCCGACAAGGAGTATACAAGCCGCGCTCGAGTCCGGCATGAGCAATGATGTGACAACACATTGCCAACGTAGTGTATACTAGCAGCGGATCCTCTCGTCGAAACGACCTGCCTCCCCGCCTTCGAACCATCTAACGGCGCAGCTACCTTATATACGCGTGCATGTGCACATACGAGTCCCTGAAATTGGTGGACTGAGCGCGCACGTCTCGGGGGGGGGGGGGGGATGGCCACCACGTGCTTGCAGCCTATCCAATTGATGGCGCTACTCTGTGTCCATCGCTTCTTTGAAAATTCAGGCAGTGCTGTAATCTGCTGAAGTAGCGGAAAAATCAGACGGTCGATCTGTTTAAAGCAGTAAAAAACTGTCGCTCGCGTTCGAATGAGAATTCCAAACCGAACACGTCGCGATATTTTACCTCTCTCCCTCTCTCTCACTCGGCTCCAGCCTCCCTAATCCATTGTAATAGCTGGCGCATTGTGTACCCAGAGGACAGATTTGGAGCCTTATACTCTATCGGCCAGGTGACTGTTGCTATACTGCTGCTGCGCAGCACATCCTCTGAAATAGCAGATAGCTCGTCGGTGAGAACGTCGAACTGTAAACATTGGCCGATGTGTCAGGCCACGATCTCGATCGATTATACTGCGTGACTCCGTGTGTGTGTGTGTGTGTGTGTGTGTGTGTGTGTGTGTGTGTGTGTGTATGTTGCCGCGCGAGGCGGCGCCGGCACTGCTTTAATTTCGAGGCTTTGTTCCAGAGGCGAAAGCCTATCAAGAAGCGCACGCGAGCCAATTATTGGCGAGCCTGTGTGTACGTCCATTATTTTTTCGCGTATGTTTTTCCTCTTTTACTTTGCCAGTATGAGAGTCGCTTTGATTGGAAAAATAAATCTTGCAGGATGGACGATGATCGGAGATATTTTTTTATGCCTGTGCGTCAGGATTTATTCAGCTTTTTTTTTTATTGTAAAGGATAATGTTACGACGAAAGGTAAATTCGATGCTTTCAATGCATGTACGTTGTTCTTTTTCAGTTCAATCTAATGCGGTAACTGTGTAATCTCACCCAGTCCAGTATTCACAAAATCGTTGAAAAACCCAAAGGGGATGAAAATTCAATACTTAATCCTGAATTCTTTTTCTCGGAAAATCCGATAAAGCAAACTCTCTGTGTGTTTGACAAGCTCTTGAAAGAAATGGAGTTCGCGGGCGAAGGAAAACACAATTAGAGCGAAAAATAAAACAAGCCCAGCGTGAAATAAGGTAATACGAATATGTAAATGAAGATAAATATCGTAAAGTTTCCTCCCTATATCTCCTCTCGGGGCTGGATAGAATCGCGCGCGAACGAAGAGAGACTGCGAAAGATAGGGGGCAGGGAGGAGGTAATGAAATTAGTGTAAATGTTTGGGAGTGAATGAAAGTTGAGCTTACGGCGTCAGTGTGAATCGGATGGGCAGCAAAAAGAAGACCGGTCAAGGCAGCGAATCCAGGGCGCAGCGAAGCCACAGCCAGGCTCACTCGGGTAACGAGCATACAGGCAGCTGCGTGCAGAGCGACGTTCGTCGCGTGGTACCAGGACGGCGTCAGCCCAGCCACCAGGTAATTCAATCTGAAATCACAAAATCACAAGGCTCGCTGTAAACTTCATTATCGTTTGATTAACACTGATTTACGTGATATTTTGTTTGCGCCTTGTATATAATATTTCGCTGCATAAAAGCTTTCGAACGGTTTATTGCAAGCAAAACAGTGCATTATCGGTCAAAATATAGAGTGGCAGCAAAAGCTGCCCCCACTGTTGTTGCTACTGTTTACAAAGTCATCAAGCGACACCTTTCTGACCGTATCGCGTTCGCACTACTTGCACCAATCTAAACAAGCTTGAGAGCAGTATCGAATTCTGAGTTGCGGAGACTTGCACGATTCTCGCAAGCTATTATTCTCAACCAGAGCCTGGTGAATGCATCAAAAGCCGCACGGCTGACCATATTTGGTTCGTTCTACTGCGCGTATGCCTGGTCAGTGAACCTCGCAGTAGGTTCAGGCAGCCGCACCTTACGACGCCAACGCATATGCCTACGCAGAAAATAATTTCCCAAACGACCAACCTTGAAGCAGTGGTAGTCAAGCAGGAGGGAAAAAAGTACACACGATTCGGCGGCGGCGACGACGTTTAATCGCGTTAAAAGCTGCGCGAAACTGGAGGTGATAGCAAACGCGCGATACACATTCTGAAATTAAGTCTGCAGCCGCTGCAGCGTCGGATAATAGAATTCCGGATGACTGACGCTAATTCGAATGCGGCGGGAGGACCAGCAGCCGATCTCCAATCCCGAGCTGCCAAGAGTGCATTCGCGCGCTCCTAATGAATAGTTGGCGTAAACGATTGATTCGAACGGTCGGCGCGATAATTGAAAGCTCGAGTGCGCGAGTTTTGTTTTTCCCAAGAGCTTGATATGAGAAAACCGAGAGGGAGAGGAATGAAAAAACAAAAACGCGCGGAGTGCTTTCAGTCGCTATGGGGTTTGTATACATTATATACAGAGCTGTAAAGTATTGTCAAATTTTCGGCGAACGTTAGCAGCGTCGAAGCTTGCGAGCCGGCGACGAGTTGCCAAGTTGAACGCTTGACGCTAAAGCCGCTTAAGACGAACTCGACTTAATCGGATTTAGAAACTCTCTCTCTCTCTCTCTCTCGCGTTTGCTTCTATTTTTTCGCCTCGCACGCGTTTTCCTTGTTCGCCAATGACGGCGATTCGCTCTTGCCTCGTTATTTGAATTCTAAAGGAAATAAAGCTCGCCGGGGGACATTTGTCGAGCGGCCGTTAATCCTCGGCGGGAGAAGAAACGTCGCAGCTAAATACGGGGCGAGCGGAGAATAATAAGGGATGAGATAATAAAAGTTAGAGAGAGAAAAGGGGGAAGTGCTCTCCGACGAAAACAAACATCGTAGCATGCTGACGCAGCGTTGCAATAATTTTGGACGCCTGCCGTCGACGTGGCGCGCGCGCACACGTAAGGTCGACGTTCTCTCTCTCTCTCTCTCTCTCCTCTCTCTCTCTCTCTCTCTCCTCTCTCTCTCTCTCTCTCCTCTCTCTCTCTCTCTCTCCTCTCTCTCTCTCTCTCTCTCTCTCTCTCTCTCTCTCTGCAGCACTGCGCTGCCCCGTCTTCTTCGTTCTCTGTACAGCGCAGTGTGCAGGAGAGGATGGTCGTGTGCTAGTGGGGGCTTTCGACTTTGGCTCGCTTCCAGGTGTCAAGGATTCGAGGCGGCTCCGAGCCGGAAACGCGGAAAACTCGTGATTCCTTTTCCCTCTACTCGTCCACCTATATGGCTATTCCGCTGCTTTCTTATATTGCCGCCGTCGGACGAATCTCTACTTTTTCGCACGGCGCGTGCCTTTGTGGACCTAAATAAAGTCGGCTTTAAAGCTCTGCGCGGATGCTAGCCCACTATTATTATACGCGTGTGCGTTATAGCTGTATACATGTGCGGAAGTGCATTAATGCGGGCTGTTATCGTAACGACTTGAATCGATCATCCAGGTTTCCGATGGAGCACGCTTCGAACTATGTTCCGTATTAAATATCGCAATTAAAAGGCCGCCCCGATGATCTAGCGCGAGCCGCAGCATCATCGATATAACATCGTATAAACGGAAAATTAAAACTTAATTGAAAGCTCATTGGCAATAAGCTAATCAATCTAATGGACGCCGAAAAAGAAAGAGCGCCTTTTCCGCTATAGCCCCGTCGAAACACACGTCACGTAGCCCCCGACTCGTTCTCTCTCTCTCTCTCTCTCTCTCTCTCTCTCTCTCTCTCTCTCTCTCTCTCGCGTCGAGTCGCGAAACGAAGGTATTCCGCACGTAGCAGCCAGCGCGCATGGAAGATTACATTTTACGCCAGGAAGAATAAAATTACTTTCGCAGCGCGCATCCGCCCGCACCCTCTCTCTCTCTCTCTCTCTCTCTCTCTCAATCTACACACAGCAGCCGTATTCCGTCGCGTTATAGGCAGCCCAGCGAATATTGCATTTTAACGTGTGTGCGCGGGCGCGGATCGATGCCGGCTTTTTATTTCTGTTCAGCTACTCGAGGCGCTTGTTTATTTCCCGCACGAGAGACAAAATTCCGCTGGATAACGCAGCCGCGAGTGGTCCTCGTCGCATACATCAGCCCGTCTAAAAAAGCGTACCTTGACCGGTAATTCGAGCTGCATGTCCCGCTACTCTCCATTCGTCGCCGTAACGAGGCATTAAAGTCGGACGATGTCGTTAAATCGTGGCTCTTGCTCGCGAAAGTGGTTCGAAAGCTCAGCCTCCCTTTGCGCAGTTGGCTCGTTATCCGCGGTGGCGGCTAGCCCTTTCGCCTATATCCCTCTCATTCACTCTCTTATGTGCGTAGCTTTTATGCTTAAACTTGGCCACCCTCTTCCATGTTTTTCCACCTCGCGCGTTACTCCCTCCCAATTACCGGAAGCGCGCGCGAGACGTTCCTCTGTACGTGCGTGTGTTAGGCATGACGGGCGTGGCGCTTTTTCCACCTCGCGCTATACCGCTGCTGCCACTGGTGCTCCTTTTCTCTCGTAAAGAAAGGTCGATACGCGCTCGTAGGACATCCGTTTCCAGCTTGAGGACACGCGTATAGATATACGGCGCACGTCGCCGCTCTTTTCACCGAGAGAGCTGCAGCGCTAGTTTTGCTATACGTATCCCTGCGGAGAAATATCCTATGTATACAGCTCACGCCGAGAGAGAGAGAGAGAGAGAGAGAGAGAGAGAGAGAGATCCGGCTTCCTTTCTTCTCTCTCTCTCTCTCTCTCGCTCTCTTTCTCTCGCTGATTTAAAGTCTCGAGAAGCCCTAGTGGCAGTCGACGCCGTATGCGCTTTCGTCGTCGTTGAATTATTTATTGATTGCGTTTATTGAAATTCGCCGCGCGAGAAGCAGCAGAATCAACAGGCAATCGCGTCGAGGAAAGTTTCCATCTCGAGCAGTGTTCGGATATACGCGTCGTCGGTATAATGCGCGCTCGCGCTGGGACGAGCTGCGCCTGAAAGATTTATCAGCTATCCTTTGCTCGAAGCAGCAGGAGCAACAGAACGCGTATATATACGCGAAATCGGCCGATATGGCTTTTATCTCCGACGAGCGCTGCTGGTCGATGGGTAATTAATAATTTGCCGGAAGAGGCCCATTCCGCCTCGCCGCGACGTTAATGGCTGCTTCGTACATATAGCCCGCCGGCGTATATCGATCAAGGGCTTACCTGCGCGAGCTGCTCGTATATTTCGGAATCTCTTTGTACTCTCGCGCGGTACGTCGGACCCCTCTCTTTTTATCAGCGCGTGTACAGCTCGCGCGACTTTATTACGATGAGCTTATAAAAAATGTGCGCAGCTCTCCTCCGGGGTGGAATAAAAAAAGAAAGCGCTTTGACCAACTTTCACACGGCTTCGTTAAAAAGAAAAAATGGCCGTTGCAGTAGCAATTTACGGAAGTTTTCAACCACCGCGAGCCACGGAAAGCTCAATTATGTATATATCACGCACATGGATGGATCCCACGCGCGGAGCAAGCGGTCGTCATCGTCCTCGGTTTTCCGAAGTTATTGGCCGGAATTCGGTCTCGGCCTCCACCCTAACTCTGTCAATTCGATCTTTTGCGGCGGCGGCGATCGGATTGACCCTCCCAGCGGATGTAGGTGTTCCGAGAAGGGGGACAGATATCGCTCTGTGGATTTTCGAGTGGCATTGATTGGTCGCTGCCTTCCGTATTATATCCCGCTTGTCGATTCGAGCTCGGTGGACGAGCAAATTTCGATGGGGTTTCCGGATTACGCGCGCGGCCATCCCTCTTTGAGGCTGGATCAGGGCTGGGGAAAACAATGCGGCTTTCGTCGCGGACAATTGGAATTTCAATCGAGGCGGGAGCCCCTCGTGTGTCATTTTTAAAGCAGAGGAGAGGCCAATAAAGCTTCCCTGCGCGGACCCTCGCGACGATCCTCCGAGCTTTCCGCTATCTATATACACTCACCCTCTTGTCGTTATCCATCGAAATATCGGACACAAAGCCGCCGGAACGCGGCTCTTCGGTATTGTAACACAATGATTTACTCGTATTCCTGCACACTTTTCGATCCCCGAAAAAAGAGCGCCTCTCTCGAGCTCGACTACGTACAGCGATCGCTCATCATTCACGCCATCTCAGAGAACTAGACGATGCGCGATATTGCCTCAGTCGGCGCACGCGTGTTCCGCTAGCTCTCCGACTCTCTCTCTCTCTCTCTCTCTCTCTCTCTCTTTCTCTCTCTCTCTCACCTTTTACACCTCGGGAATTAATACGGGACGTCAGAGCCCCGATCTGATGGACAAAGCCGCTCGTGTGTATATATATATATATATGGACCCGCTTGAATTATAATTCAATGTGTTTGAGAGCCACGGCTAACACGCCCATCTCACGGCCCATTGTTTCTCAGTCGAGCGCAAGCGGACAGCCCTTACAAAGAGTCGTTGTGCGTTCGCGTCTCGAAAAACTCGCGGCCGATGATTGATGCCCGAATTCGCCGGGCTAATTCAACATTTTTTCTTCTCGCGCGTGGATGTACGGAGTTAGCGAAGTTTGTTAGCTCCGTGTTTAATTTTCCTTCCGCTCGCTATATATACCCCTCTCTGATGTTGGTGCTCATTAATCAGCAAATATATACTGGACGAATTAGTAATTAGCAGCTTCGTTTGTATATGAGAATTTAGGAGGACTTTGATATCGCCCGACAATGCAGCATAAAACGGGTAGGTAAAAAGCTCGAGTACGAAATAGCGCGAAACAATCGGTCGAGCGTATAAATATACGCGTACACGCAGCGAGAAACAGGCTATATAGTCCAGTCACGGAAAACAATACGAACGCTCTGCATGCGCGAGCTGAAGAACGCATAATATTTAGTAGGCCAGAGAGTTGACTTTAGAAAAGCTCTCCCGGCCTGCATGTTATACATATAGATATATCCGGCTACATGGAGCGCGGGTGGGCGGCTTCGGCGTGCCCGGCATATTCAAAGAGCACGACTCGTCGCGTTGCTCATATTCTCCTCCTCGTCGACGTCGTACCCCCGGTCCGAGAGAATCCTGCCCCCCGAAGGCCTTTTTTCGAATTCTTCCTCGGTCACGTTTCTTACCCCGAGAATTTCGAATATTTACAGAGCGCCGGACAGTTCTCGGTTTATTATTCTCCCCGCGCGGTCTGCCCACAGCTCCGCCCTATATACATGACTGCGCGTTAACGCCCCCGCGAATATTCCGAATGTCTCCGCGCCGCAGTGTACCGCGAGAATTTCGCAACGGAAAAAGGACCAATAAGCGAACAAAGAGCTTTCGGATTATAAAGAGACGGCGGGAGTAAAAGAGGGGGGGATTCTAATCTTATCTTTCGAAACGCGATGGAGACAGCAGGGAGAAAAACAATACGCTTAATGGCGTTCTTCGCAGGCGCGCGAGAAAGCGACACGCATTTTCTCGCGAGCTTTGGCAACGAGGGGCCCCAGGAGATCCTACGGCTGCTCTTCGGGAGATAAAGCCGCCTCTCTCCCGTGAGTATCAAAGCGCACTTTGCGACTCTCGTTATATTACAATACCATCTTTCGAGTGATCTTTCCGCCTCTTCTGCGGCATCAGCCGATGAAAGTCCGGGACTTGCTTTTATTTTTCTCTTACACGCGGCTCCGAACTTTGCAGTTTATCGGATGCGCCACGAAAAGCTCTGTATTTTGCCGGCGTCACGCGCGTATAAAGGTGTATCTGCGCACGTAAAAATATTTTGACCGAGAGATACCGGGGGAAAGAATAACGCCGTTGGGCCGGATTGTCCTCGCTCGGGATTTGGAAAAATTTTATTGAAAAATATTTCCGCGAGTGGTCGACGCTCTTTGAACACAAACGATTGTTCGTTTATCCAATTAAAAGAGCTGCTCCCGATTACGGCCGCGAGCGAGCTTTTTTCCAACGCACGCGGTATAACGGCATTACGAGTCGACTACAGTCTACCCGTGCGCGGCTTATTTATATCACTGCGAGCGCACACGGACGCAGTTGCGCGGGGAAGGGAAAAACTCGAACAAAGCGTTTACAAGGCGACGCGGAATCACCGGGCTGTATAATTCCCGGCCGCACCTGCTGAAAAATTCACGAGCGCCGAGAAAAAGGGGGATCGGATTACCCTATACTGTAGAGAGAGACGCAAGTAGGAAGTGAGTTTTTCACAAAATTCTGAGCTTTATACCGAGACGTGATAAACCGGCGTGGTGGCGTCATTAGAGGAGCCATCGGTTGGACGCCTGGTATAACGGGACACGAATACATCGTGTCTACGTGTTCGGCAAGTTTTACATCGCCGTAGAAACACGCGTATGGGGATGATTGCGCGAGCAGGTGCGCAACCGCCATGCAATTTACGCGTCTTTTTAATACTTGACGATTTCCGCCGAAAGGTATAGAGAGACTCTGGCCAAGCCTCGATCACACAGCCAAACAAAACGCTCTGCTGCGTATAACAAGCTGGACTATTTGAATTCCGCGAGCCGATAATTGAATTTTCTCGATGATTTGGCGAACCCGCAAGCTCGCGTCGCGGAGCGAGTCATTCGCAGTTTATCCAGGCCGAATCGCATTTTTGGCTCGGGTAAAAATGTCGGAAAACCCGCGCGAGCCTCAGAGAGAGAGAGAGAGAGAGAGAGAGAGAGAGAGAGAGAGAGAGAGAGAGAGAGAGAGAGAGAGAGAGAGAGAGAGAAGGAGAGGCATTCGCATCGGTTCCACGTTGAATTCCGCTCGCATTGTCGAACTCTCTCTAGCGTATACTCATCGTCGTCGCGTGTTCGCGGACGAGAGGAAAAACAACGAGCTGAGAATCAGGATTTTTTGCGGTACCCGCACCTCGTGCGCCGGTAATGAAAAACGGCGGAAAAAGAGAAAACAAAGACAGAGGGAGAACGAGGCTGCAGCAGCGCGAATGAAAGGAAAGAAAACGATGCCGCGACGACTACGACGAGTACGACGACGACAAAGCTGCGCGCTCGCGCGAGGAGTAAAGTTGGGTTCCTGACATGAACAAAGCTCGCAATTTCGCCATTCTTACCACCCGTTCTATCCGTGTTACGGAAAATACGAAGGTTGTCTTGTCAGCCGCTATACACACCCGCACGCCGTCGAGAGGCACACATCTTATATCACGATCTCTCTCGCTCGGTCCTATGGCGAATATCTGCTCGCGCTGCAGCGCTGTCGATTTCATTTTCTTCTTCTCCTACGAACTGCCAGATACGCGTGTGCGCCCGCGACAAATGCGCGGGCGCGCGCGCGCAAGAGAGAGAGAGAGAGAGATGCAGCGCCGTACATGCTCCCGCAATCAATATCTAAACAGCTGCTCTCTCTCTCTCTCTCTCTCTCTCTCTCTCTCTACCTCGGCTCACAGTATTGCTCCCTATTCAATTCCTGTATTCAAAGGCCGCAAAGACTTTGCGTTTTTATTAAAATTTTAACTGTCGAAGCGGAACTCGTCGATATCCATCGCGCGCACGCGATCCGCAGTCATTTCGATTCGATTCACAGCTCGAACGAGGTCATTTATTAAATGTATCTTCGCAGCGATTCCTGATGGCGCGAAAGCGCGCGGGTAGTGACAGCTCGCGCATAAACACCGAAAGGCGCAATGAGCTAAATAAAATCAATCAGCCGCGCCACGGTAATTATTCAAGACGCCAAATGACGTTTCCGCGAAAAGGCGTGGAAAATAAGAAGAGAGCCGTTGTGTATGTATATATACGTCGTCCGCTCAAAATAGCAGCCCCGTTTTATCAAGAAAGATTATAGGAAATAAAGAGCCGAGTGAAAGACGAGCGAATCGACTGCTGCGCGAGGAATGATGGATCGTCGTTCTTCGGCCGCGATTTTCTCTGTGCGCAGCGCAAGCCGCAGCGAGCCTCTCACGCGCAGGATAAACCCGATGCTTAAAAACTTTCTCAATCTCGCGCGCGCGCGCGAGAGGCTCTCCTATATGTATACTCTTGTCGGAAAAGAAAGCAGCTTTCTCCGAATTAATACGAGTATTCTCGCTTGTCTTCCGCGGATATTTTTAAAGACTGTAGCTTGCGGAGATGATTATTCAAGCTCGTGGGGGGGAGGGGATAGCTTCCTCTCCGCTTGGCGATCCTAACGAAGTGGTGCCGTAAAGTATATAGTCCGCACGCTCGATTCGCTGATACGGCTCTACCACGCACCGGCACAATCGATCACGCGATGATTGAGTGGCGCTAATGGTGGAAAGAAGGCGCGAGATTAGAGTCCCTCTCTCCTGGGAGTCGAAAGTTGTCGTAAACGTCGTGTATAGTATCGATTCGACTCGGCCGCGCCGCTGCACACGCGCAGCTCGTTCGTCATAGTCTCGTTGGTTTATTAAAAGATCGCGATAAATCACGGCTATACACATGCATACAAATATATACATATCGGATTACCTCGTAATTCTTAATCTCTATCGGATTTAGCGAGCGAAAAGACGGGGAGAAAAAAAAAGTGCGCGAGTAGAACCGGTTAGAAAGGATTAAGCCCGAGAGCGAGGGTGTGTGAGGGGAGAAAGAGAAGACAAGCTGTAGAACGCTTAATCCAAGAATCGCCGTCGGGGGGCACTAGACAAATAGGAAAAACAGAAGCAGCAGCGGCGGCGGCTCTTAAGCTCCGCAGGCGCAAATCGCGGGAAAATGGAGGAGAGGAAGTGTGCACCTGGCGATAAATTTCGTTCGTCGTTGTTGCTTTCGTCCTTTTTGCTCGCTCGCTTTTGCTTGTCTAGAGCTTTCTCTCGAATTGCGAGCGTCTTGTGTATACGCAATCTCTCCGTGTACGGGCCGCTATAATTCATTCATTTTCCTCCTTCTCCCTCTCTTTCTCTCTTTATTTCCCTTCGCTCTGCCAATTCTCAACGGCGGCGAGAGAAGAGAGGCGCACAGTGATACTATTAAGAAGACGCGTTTGTCGGCGGAAAAGAGTCTCTACATCCCTCTCTCTCTCTCTCTCTCTTTCTCTCTCTCTCTCTCTCTCTCTCTCTCTCTCTCTCTCTCTCAGCTCTCACTCTGAGTATATAGCGAGCGACGAGAGGGCAGAAAGCGCATGAATGACGAGACGACTATTTGTACCCTTCAGCAGCGGATATAATGCGTATATAGCACGGCATTCATCGCTATTACTCCGAGCGCATTTTGACGGGTGTCTTCGAGGAATTCCAAGTCTCGAGCGCGAGAGCCATTCGTCATCCGTTAAAAGTGCGATATTCCGCTCCGAATGCGGGCTTATGCCTTTTATCCGGAATTGTCTTTTTGCCCTCGTGAAATTATACGAGCGCACACGCAATTCGGAGCTGTTTTGCATACTTGATTTCACGAGCGAGTATATTATACAGCATTATACCGCCCGGGGCGCATCAACTTAACAATCATCGCGCGCGATTTCCTTTTATTTGAAATCTAATTGCCAGCGAAGCGACGCAAATGTTTGACCGGCTCTGTCTCGTCGTAATTTCCAGCGAGTTTTCCTCTCTCTCACTCTCGTCAAATATTGAAACTGTGCCGCCGCGGGACTCGAGCGCCGCGTGTATAATAAAAAGAAAAAGGGAGAGTCACGCAAAATCGTGCATAATTCGCCGACGTTACGCACTGTTTCTCTCCGCTCGGGTCAATCGAGATAAGCCGCGTGTAATTCTTCTCCTCCTGCAAACACGGCAGTGGCACACACAGGTCTGGCGTGATTTCGCGCTAGGATTGCCTCCCCCCGCCTCTTTTTTGCGTGATCCTAAATTGTCTCGGTGCCGCTTCGGATTCAGGCTGGCCTCGCTCGCTCCGCGGAGATAGCAGCTCCGCTGCAAGCTCTAATGCATGCAAATGTCGCGCGGAGGCGGAAGTAGAATTCGTGCCGTATCTCGGGTAAGCGGGCCCTGGCCAAGAGGGAGAGGGAGAGAGGAAGGGAACAAGCGGCGCCCGAGTCTCTACTCTAATTTACTGATTATCCTTAATTGAAGACGCTGACTTAACATCTGCTCGCTTCCTCTCTCTCTCTCTCTCTCTCTCTCTCTCTCTCTCTCTCTCTCTCTCTCTCTCTCTCTCTCTCTCGACCTGGCTTGCGCGGGCGCGCGCACACCTTTTTATACCTTCCTTCCGTACGTCCCGCCGTCGTCTTATCTCTCGCGATCATTTCGCCTTTTGTGTCCGCGCGGCATAATTTACTCTCGAGGCGGCCGCTTCGTTTCGTATTCCGTTCGCGGGCCGGCGAGAGAGCCGACCTAATTTCAAGGTGAATAGATAAAAGGAAAAAAGCGAGAGAATCGCGGCCCGCTTTGTAATGAGACAAAGAAGCGAGAGCCGGAGACGCGCCCTGGCTGCCGCTGCTGCGCTGACCCTCTCGTTATTATGTAAATAAGCTCGGCGGCGCATGCGATCGTCAGCCCGAAGAGAGCGAGAGAGAGAGAGAGAGAGAGAGAGAGAGAGAGAGAGAGAGAGAGAGGACTGTCCGTGCAAGCTGGCGCGAATTTTCCGCGCGTCGTCGTGGGAGAAGCATGAGCTCGACACGGAGCGCGTCCACGACAGCGAGAAACATTTTAATTACTCAGCCCTCGTCGCGCATGCCTGCGACGACGACAAAGGCAAATGGAAACGCCGAGACAGAGGAAAGGCCACGCGATTCGTTACGTCTCTCTTTCGGCCCGAGCGCTTGTGACGGAGTGAGAGAGAGGGCTGTGCGGCAACGAAAATAAAGCGTCGGACACGTTTTCGGATGCTTTTTTCCCGCTTTTGCCGGGCGACTTATCAAAAGTTGTCATGCGCGGGAAAGGGACGCTGTGTGTGTGTGTGTGTGTTCACCGCGCAATCACGAAAAAGTCAAGACTCGTCAGGCTCGAGCCGCAGCGTCGGGCACTTTTCGCCTCTTCTATTTTTGAAACAGGGGCATCGGACGCTGCAGCGATTGATTTTCAAGCGTGACCCCCTGCAGGGACAGTTCGGCGGGATAAATCGAAATCTATCAGCCAGCGGCGAGCGAATGAATCTCGTATTATCCGAATAATGGATCGACCGTCCCGTCATATTTAAAAGCCATTATCATATTAACGCGCGCGCGCAGTTAATTAGAAGTATAATTCCTCAGTGAGACTTTCCCCCCATTGTATTCTGCCGCATTGACACTCGTCAAATTAGCGAGCGAGCCAAGAACTTTGGTCCCTCGTCGTTTCGCGTTAATAGAGCCCGCCGTTATGCATAACCCAGCTGGCGTCTTTTTCCGCGAAGATTGAGCCCCGGCTTTGTCCGCTCTCCGAACGAGCCGCAGAAACTACGAGCGCGCATGCATTTCAGTAGAGCCGAGCATGAAAAATGAAAGAGCGAGCGAAGAACTATTATAAATGGTCCGACGGAGAATTACGAGTCGACGTGCGCGCGGGCGGGAAATGAGGGCAAAATGAAAACGCTTGATTCATACACATACACACACACTACGTGTTATAAACAGTGCTCTAGCTAGCCCTGATTCGGACGTGCGAGCTTTCAATACCCGGCGAGAGCTTGCACGAATGCAAAGTTTTTAATGAGAGCTCGCGCGCGTCGCGCAATCAATTCCCCCGCGCGAAGACGTACTTTTTGCTCCTCGACGCATATCGGCGCTACTGTTGTTCCTGATTGCGCGCAAGGACCCCGTGAAAAATGAGAGGGTGCATTCAGTCCGCACGAGAGAGAGAGAGAGAGAGAGAGAGAGAGAGAGAGAGAGAGAGAGAGAGAGAGAGCAATAAAGCGAAAGCCGCGCGTCGCTCCTCAATCTTCATCCCCTGAACGCGGGCGTAAATTTCAGCGTCGACGAGAACGCGAGCAACAAGTATATACGTACATATATGTCGGTCGGTGGTCGGGGAAGCCGATGGGCAAAGTTTTTCAGAAGGGCGTTCGCCGCCAAGGGTGGGATATTTTCATAATGGGTAATGGGCTTGCGGGCTTCGATTTATATGGGAGTTTTCGGGTATTTTTTGAGAGCTAGAACGTGCGCTATATAATGCGGAAGGGGACGGGCGATTTTATTGCTATTATGTGTGGGGGGAGGAGTTTTGCTATAAGGTGATTCTTCGAATTCTGTTACGAGAGCAGAAACAGCGGTAAACTTCACAGAAATGACAATCCAGTACGCAGCTCTCGATAATTTTATTTAAAAGCACGGTGAAACGAGGCTGTACAGCGACATTTACTTCGCGCATCCGTTTACCGTTCGATCGAAAAATAAAAGAGAGCACTTATACACTCCTCGAATCTCGAGCGGAAGCCGCATCGAGCAAAGCTTTCACGTACGCTCGCGTGAGTCTCCGCAAGATTCTCCTCTCTTCCCTCGACGAGAGAGAGAGAGAGAGAGAGAGAGAGAGAGAGAGAGAGAGAGAGAGAGAGAGAGAGAGAGAGAGAGAGAGAGCCGCCGCTGCCGCACTGACGAGCGCAGGCGAACAAGCTATATAAAGCCGAGCCGAGAAAATCAAGAGTGAAAACTAACGATCGAGCTGCTGTGCAGCAGTATAGAGCCGCGCGCGCAAGAGTGTCCGGGATAAACAAGCAGCTCCTCCGCGCAACTTTCGACCGTAGAGACACGACGGCTGAAAATAAAAGACACGAGCTCACGTCCCGCCGGCGAAGTTCATCCGACGGACTGGCCACTTTTTTCTCCCTCCCTTTCCCGCTCGGCGGTCAACTTAAAGCGGCTCTCTTTTTTTACAGCAGTAGCGCGCACGTTTCTCTTTTTCGCCCCCGCGGAACTCATTTTCCTTCGTTCTGGACAAAGCGTATCGGAGAGAAGAATAAGACGCTCGCGATTAATCAACGCGAGACGCGCATCAATTACGCGGCGGGGCCTGCGGAAGTCAGTGAAAAAGCGCCGATGAAATAAGAAGAGAACGGCCGGGAGTCGATAGTCGCTCGCGCGCTAATTGTACTGCAGTCGTAAGTCGTAACTGACGCGCCGAACGGGAGCCAAGTCTCGGGCCGAACGTATACGCGCGCTGTTATACACACATTCACTTTATCCACGTATGGGTGCAGTATGTGCGAGGGCGATATCCTCCGGCCGTGAAATGGCATTGGCCGCAATGCAGGTAATTTTCAGTTAATTAGAGAGAAAGAGCGTCGGGCTAACTACGAACTGCCAGGGAGAGCGAGAAGCCCGCTGCGGATTCCCTAATGCAGGAGAGAGGGCTACTCGATTGCTGCGTACCTACAAGAAGGAGAGATGCTTCTCCCCCCTCTCTCTCTCTCTCTCTCTCTCTCTCTCTCTCTCTCTCTCTCTCTCTCTCTCTCTCTCTCTCTCTCTCTCTTGAGGGTGATAGAATGAGAGAGCGGATTGTTGCGGGCTTCATGGCGCGAAAGCGCGTCTTTGTTTTCCTCGAGTTCGGTCTTTGTCGACGCGGGCTCGAGGCTAGTATCCGGAGAGCTTTGTTTCCGCCTCGAACAGCCGCTAACAAGCTATTGGGCAAGTTCGCCGGATATACGCGTCCGCGCTCTGGGAATGCCGATGGGCCGAATTTTTCGCGCATCGATACGAGTATACATTATTGTCGCAGATTTCTTCGACGGCGATGTATAAGTAGATGAGCGCGAGTTTGGTCAGACGCGAGCCTGGATCGTTTTTTGACGAGCGGAAAATTCATTAAGGACATTAAAATTATGTTTCCGATTGAGTGCACGCAAATAATGAAGTGCCTGCAATAAAGCATCGTGTAATTTTCACGCTGATAAATCGTATCAAATTATTTAAGCTACATCGCAGATTAACCTACTTATTATCGCGCATATATGATCGATCGATTAATTTCATCCAAGTACGAGTAAGCCCCGACGTGCATACGTGTATGGAAAAAAAAAATACGCAAATGACTCGAACTTTTTTCCCACGTACCGCCTCTCTAAATCTGTTCGAGTGATTTTTTCACTCTAAAAAAGAGTAGTTCATAGAATGACTCGCCTTCGATTGAAAACTATTAAATCACTATCTATAGGTTACTCGTTGTAGAGTGATTTCTATTGTCTTTGTTTGATCACTCTTTAAAGAGTAAGTCTATAAAATATATATTTACGATTCGTATGTACATACATATATGTGTATACGTATGCAATGTGCATGTATACGTGCATACATATAAAGAAGTTAGTTTAGGACATTAACAATAATAACAAATATTTTGTGTTTTTAGGAAACTTTAGATGCGTGTGATGCTCTAGACTCCAACATTTTTTATCATCTCGAATGTAATTGCAATACCTAACCTCAACCATAACCTGCAAATCTAAAACCACCCTACCCATGGCAAAGAGTGAAAATATCACTCTTTTCAAAAGTTAGGAATTACTCGAAGCTGAGTGACTGAATTTTGGCGGAAAGCTTAGAGTGATTTATCACTGGTTTAGAGTGATTTTTCACTCTAAGAGATTTAGAGAGGCGCGATAATGGCCAGCGAGTGCAAGCGCGCAAAACGAGCATAACGCAGGAATAAGTTCTCGCGCGTCGGCGAAACGTGCCAAATAGTTCGGCGCTCGCGCGCCAGCCGAAACTTTTTAATGGATATTTACTGTACCCGCCGCCGTGGAAGAACACGTATATGATAAATCAGTGTAGGCCTCGAAAAAATAACAAAACAAAACCTCACGCCCTATTAACAAATGTTGTTCGGCCCGCTGCAGCGAAAGTCCGATCGAGCGCTGGGAACTTTTAATTTTCCATTAGTTCGCCGCGAGAAACATAAGCGAGCAGCAGCAGCGGCGAATATAAAAAGTTGCTAGACGAGCCTTGAAACTCAATGCGGGCACGTATGCGCGTGTGTGTACGTGCGCGAGCGCTGCACAGTTTGCGAATAAGCGATGTATCGCGCGCACGGCTCGCGAATCACTGTCCGATACCGCAGAAGAGAGGTGCGGGGAACGATTCCAGCAATTACGACATCCAATTATCGGGGATTCCGGGAAGCCGCGAACGACCGGTCATTATTTTTCGCGCTCTCCAGCACACGCGCGTTTCGAGTATCGTCTCGATCCACGAAATGATATGTGTGCAGAGTCGAAGCTTTCTATTCGTATAGTAACTTGTCGCGCAAGTCGGTCAATAATTCCATCGACGAGGTCCATTGAACCCAGTCGCGGCGTCGCCGTAGTCGCGAGCCGATATTTACCCGGCTGAATAATAGAACGGCAGCGCGAGTCGGACCGTTCTCGGATAAAATATATCCTTCGCGCGCCGGCGATCGATATCGGCGACGATGAGCACGCGCGCTGCACTTGTGCTCCTCTCGCGGATTTCAACGAGCCGTGGGCGCGTCGGTTATTACGCCAGGCTATCCGCGGACACTTGCGTGAAAATCCGATTTCGACAAAGATGCGCAACAACAGAGGCGCGAAATTCAAGCACGCCCGCATACACGAGCGTGCATACATAGGGCTCGTTTATAAGGCCGCTCTAAGCGAGCGCTTCGCTCGGCGTGTGCATGCATCGAAATATGGATTCCGCGCGCCGCAACGAGTATATGAGAAATCCCTGGGATTCCGAGCGTGAATAAGCCGGGTATATACATAGCGTGCACTGTTCGGAATAACAGATTGCATCTGCGCAGCCCGTGCGCTGCGTTGTCCCGGCGCCTCAAACGCGCCGGCCCGATAATTGCTCGACAGAGAGAAGGGCGCAAAAACAATTACCGAAGCCTAAAAGGGCACCTCTCGCGTGCTCTCTCTCTCTCTCTCTCTCTCTCTCACTCTGTGTGGCACTCCAGTCCGGCGCGTATCGATTTCGCGAGACGGATCGCAATCGCAGCCATATGCGGCCGATCGGCTGTTTTAATATACAAGCTGGGAAGTCGCGTATGGCGCCGCGCCTTGATAAATATCGCCCCGAGATAACGTTCGCGCGCTCGCTATACTACGGCGGCATTGTTCGCCAGCGGGAGTTTGAACAGATTACGTCGCGGGCCGCGCGCAGTTTAAACGTAAATTGCCGCTTGCTCGCCGTTTTTGCCCGGAAGTTGTGTATGTGGGCGTCGGCGCCGGGCGCAAAACTAGCTGCTGCTCCTTGATTGTTTCCAAATTGATTTCGCCCCCTTCCTTATCCGCGAGCCGGCAAAAAGCTAGACCGCGCTCGAAAGTTGCCCCATGAATCTCGCGATTGCGCTCTCTCTTCTCTGCGTCGCTGCTGCTGCTCCGAGCGAGGGGCGCTACTGAAAAATGGCGTCGTTAAGTGCGGGAGAATATCTTGATTTCAACCGCTGCAGCGGGAATACACGCAGACGTAGCTATAGGTGTATATGCGGGTATGCCTTCATCGACGAGAGAGAGAGAGAGAGAGAGAGAGAGAGAGAGAGAGAGAGAGAGAGAGAGAGAGAGAGAGCGAGAGAGAGAGAGAGAGACGCAAGGAGGACGCGGAGGACAAATACACTAATTGAATTACACGGCAAACGCGCAGCGTATTTGCGCAAACAGCTCGGTTTGCAGCGATATTGCTCGTAATGTGTGGACGTTTGCTGCAATTGAGACTCGAGAATAGTGTCTTGCTCCTCTGTCTTGGCCTCGTCCCGAATTTTGTCCCGAAGGTCGCAAGACAAAACGAACGATTACTTCGTAGCATAACGAGAGTAACGAGAGTATTGTATTATGTTAAAACAAGGAAATCCATAAATCAAAAACCGATTAAAGAAGACAAAGTATATACTTTCGCAGTCTCATACGGCTCAGCTCGGCAACAGCGGCGCACACATACGCAGTAAGCCAGCGTCAATCACGTGTGCGGTGCCGCAGCTAATTACGCCCCCTCCTGCGCTCGTATAATTAAGTAATTAACCATCTGCAGGAGCAGAAGCAGCAGCAGCAGCAGCGATGCTTCTCTTGCTCACATCCACACAGAGAGTGACGACGCGACAGTATGCGCGCGCGCTCGCGAGAAGGGGCAATTTTCCGCATTCATTGTATACATATATATACGCTCGGGGCGCAATTACTATCTCCAATTAAGCAGACGGGCGCGCGTACACGTAAATAAGCGCGAGCGGCTGTGTGTATAAGTACGTGTGCCCGGGAGTCGTAAAACTTGGCGCGTCAATAAAGATCGACGGGGAGTTTTCACGCAGCAGCACTACACCGAACATATATATATAATGACTCCAATAAGGCCGCGGCCGAGCGGGGGCAAAATAAAAAAGAGTGTATAGTCGCTAGACGACGAGGTAAATTGCGTACACAGTCTCGCGCGCATTAATGTAACAAAGACACGCCAGTGCAGGGGCTGAGCGAGCGCGCGGTACATCCGCCGCAAGCTCTTTCTCTCGCTCCGGTGTTGAATGGCCTTGCGTGCGGCTGATGCAGTTTTAGGCCCGAGCGATGCGCCTTGTATCAAGCGCCGCATGGCGTGTCGTGTCCGCGGTGCGGGATGTCGCTGCTGTGTCGCTTTGCAGAGAAGAAAAAAGAAGAGCCGAGACTTTTGTTACACACCAGGCCGCACTTGCCGTGAAGTGCGGTTTGCAACGTTGATTAGAAATTTCGAGTTGTATTTTTCGAAAAGGAATTTTTTGTTCGACGGATGTATAACCGATTGCGGAGAGAGAGTAATTGGACACTCGGGATGCATAATACACATGCATAATAGGCTGGCAATATCGATCGAGCTTTCACGTGGGATATCATCCGTGCGGGTATAATGGCGATTTTTCAAAAACACTCCAAGTATATAATCTCGCACAAGAGTTGAATGCGATTCTCCGAAAACGTTCAGCCGCGGTATCGCGCACGTCGAATCGACTGATGTTTGAAATTCCGCGTAATGTGTAAACGAGCAACGTCCAAATAAGCAATATAAGGCATCGGTATACTCTAATGATCTGCGGATCGTGAGAGAGGTAGAGAAAAGTGATCGGCTATATAACGCGCGCGCGAGCGCGGGCGTATACGTGCGCCGGGAGCGAGAGAGAGGAAATTGAAGTGGCAGCGACGTGTAGCGCTGACGAGAGCCTGGCGTGAAAATTATGCGCGCGGCCAATTATCTCACAAGGTCTTGCTCGCTCGCGGCTATAGCGGCCTGCATATTACACGCGAAGAATATACATGCAGCTCGTGCGCGCGAGCGGGCGAATTATGCAGGGCTGATTGTCGTCAAGGTAACGCGCGTAACGCGAGCGCTAAATCGCCGAGGAAGCGATACCCGGCCCCTGCGGGCAGCGGCGCCACTAATGGCTGTTCATCCTGCGAATTACAAAGTCGAGATTGCGATCGATTTCGTAAGAGGAGAACGAGAGGGACGTGTGCTGGTCGAGGCTTCGGCTGCCCGCGGGCTATATCGGCCGAGGCTTTTCTCGAAATGCGATCGCCTACACACACACATACACACGTTACATCCTCCCGTTGACCATCGTCTCCAACGATCATGAGCACGGCAGCGGCGCGTCAACCGCGAGGCAATATTTATGCAAAATAAAAGCGCTGTATAAATAAAGGAAAGTGGGAAGCAAAGTGGCCCGGCGTCCTGGCGAAGTTTATATAATAAAAGTTGGACGGAGTTGAAATGAGTTTTAACGAGGGTTATAGCTCGAGGTGGCAGCAGCAGCAGCAGCAGCGCGCGTACGTGCGCCGCGGAATTCGCGCGACGGGCGCGGGATTACACGGGCGCCGGAGCCATCAGCGCGTACTCGTCGTTGATATAACGCGCTTCCGGGCAAACTCGGAGTGACGTGCGCGTCGGCCCGAAATTCCGGAATCATCCGCGTCGGGCGCAACGCTAAGTGACGCCGACACCCGTCGATCTATATCCAAGCCTGTACACGTGTATATACCTCTCGTACCTATAGACGCGATGTAAGGGCGAAAAAAGACTCGACGATTTGAAAATGCGGCAAATTAGGCGCTTCTCTCAACTCGCTCTCGAGTGGCAATTTGACGGAAAGCCGATCGCGCAGCTACTTCTCCTTACTGCGACGTAGTTTCTTCTCTCCCTGCTGCAGATATAATGGTAGCTCTATAAGTCTCGCGTTCGAATTTTCGAAATCAATTCAGACTGCCGAATGCCGAAAGTATATATAACGTCCTGAGAGAACACATTCCAAACCATGTCGAAATGGTTACGCGCCGATGCAGTAAGAAGAAAGTAATATGCTACCAGCCAAGGAAAAGGGACGAAAAACTCGTATATTCCAGGCGAACGCTCGCCGCGTAATATTATCGTGAAGAAAGGATCCCGAGCAAACATCCGAGAGGCAGGATGATTTTGGAGCAACGCAAAAAAAGGACGGAAATCTATCGAGAGTATCAAAATACAGCCGCTCTCTTTCTCGACCGGTCGCCGGGAGATCAGAAGCTCGAGTGGCCCGAGGGAAGACGGGCGAATGCTCGACATACAGCAAAGGTTGCAGACTCGTTACTTCTCTGTTTACCTTGGCCGCTTTGTCGATAACGAGATGAAGTCAAGAAGGGTCGCGCGCGCGCGCGCTGCGAAGAAAAGTCGAGGGAGACAGCGGCGCGAGCACAAAGGAGCGAGTGAGAGAGAGAGAGAGAGAGAGAGAGAGAGAGAGAGAGAGAGAGAGATGGCGAAAAAGAGCGACGGTATAATACACGGTGACTTAGTCGCGCCGAGCGAGAAATAAACTGAAACGGACGAAGAAAAAAGCGACGGGTGTATCCAGTGCTGATGCATAATTCAGACGGACCCTGCAATGAGATTTTCATTTATATATACATTGGCCGAGCAACGGTAGCTGCGGCCGAGTTGTCAAAGAGCTCTACAACTGTATATAACGCTGTGCACAGCCCGATGTGAATTGCATGAAAATTTCAAGCTTTTGATGCTTCTGTGAAATCGCCGGTTCTGTTTTCCATTGCTCTGAATGTGGGTCATCCTTCACTTCACAGCTTTTCAAAAATACACATCTATGCGATGTCGATCAACGATGGAGGTCAAACGTTTCGTTACATCATCCAAAGACGAAGGTTTTCACGAGCAGTCCAATTCACTGATTTTCGAGTTGACGATGAGGTAATATTCATATGGCATTTCGACATTTATCCCAAAAAAAGCTTTTTTTTCTCACGATAATTGCTCCGGAGCACGCATTGAAGCGTTCGAGCATGCAAATACACGCGTCCGCTGAGTCTTTCAAGTTTCACATGGGTAAGAGTAAATAAGGTTCGTAAAGCTAGCCAAGCGCTTTCATTAAGAGCGAAAAAAGTTTCAAAGCTCTTACTCTTTTTCTCGCAGTTGTGAAGTACATGCACTTACCGCGGGTTTCTTGCGCGCGAGCGTCGATTTTTAAATATTATATACGAGGCTGTGTGTGTGTGTGTGGAAATAGAAAGTCCTTCTCGTCAAATTAAAATTTTCTCGACCTCTTTGCGAAGCAGCGAGCGCTGAATGGCGTCGTGGACGAAACATTTTGGCTTAAAGGACGTTACTCGATTTTACTTATACACGAATAATAATTACGATTAATCCTCTACCGTTTGTGAATTATCTATTGGTTTAATCGTTAACTCCGTTGTGAGCTGTATACGAAAGTTTACGATTCAGCTGCCTCCCAGCCACCCAAACTTTGTAAGTACGTCGATGCCTCGTTAATAACAAGAGCTCGGCAGTTCCGCGCGAACGGCGTTTTGATAATATCGCGTGTATACGTGAGCAACAATATACACATCGTACACCACGGCTAATCGTAGCTGGTCGAGAAAATCCAAGGTGAGTCTGGGCCGAGCGGATCTCGCACCAATATTCTACGCCGCGCCCTCGAGCCCGCGTTAACGACCGAGCAAAATTAATCGCTCCGATAATTCACAGCTCCCCCCTCGCGCGCGCACGAAGTCCCACCTCGAATTCAAGCGGCCCTCTCGTTCTGGAGAACCATCGTCCAAAGCACGAGAGCTCAGCGCATTACAGAACAGCGCTAACAACCGAAGCTTAGAGGAGGTGCTACAGGCGCGTGCGAAAAGCGGAGAGGGCTCGCGGTGCGGCGGCCCGCCAGTACATCCATATACGCACATGTATATGTGTGTGTATAGCGAGCATCGAGCGGATGAGCGATGCCCCGGAGTCTTGTTGCGTGATGGATCGAGCCGATGGGCCGCCAATATGCAGCGGCGCAGTTATCTCAGCGCGCGAGCGAGAAATGGCAAACGGCCGTCCATGCATCAAACCCTCGTGTCTGGGAAGCGAGTCGCATGGCTGCTGCAGCTGCTGAGCCAGCCGTATTAGCCGAGCCGACGCGTCCCGAGCCCGTTATATGCATCTCTCTGCAATGCATCTGCGTGGCAGTTCACTGCATCTACTTTGCGAGCTTGCAAGCTGGGGACGCGACGCGTTAAATATTCTCGTATATCTCCGCGATGTATGGACTCTTCGATTCTTCGAGCACACTCCGAGCCGCTTTTCATCAATCGCAGGCGTACTGCGATTCGGCTCGGCTCTGCGCGCATTTTGAAATACCTCGAGTGTCGCGTATTGTCCTCCCGAGTTCGAGTCGAGGGAGGCGGACGGACAAAAGTCGCCGCTTAGCTTTGTACGCGCGCGTGAAACTTCCGACATTCTCCGCCGGGTCAGCGCGTATATTACGTCGCGCACTCGCGGGAGATGGAAAAAAAAAGTTACATAATGCATGCTGAGAGGGAACCAACCGAAAGGTGAGGGTGGTGAGGGGCCTGTAGCTCTTGTGGCTCGCCGGGTCGTGCATCGGCGTGCCCCAGAAGTCGTCCTTGAGGAGGCTGAGCAGCGAGCTCTGCGCCAGCACGTCCTTGTTCCTCACGATAGCCGGTATGTCGTCGTGGACGAAGTCGCCCCCGAGGGCGTTGAGATAGGCTCCGAGAGCGACGAGACCGACAGCAGCATAGATGCACCAGTTGGGCGGCTCGCCGGCGCAGGAGACGTCGGAGCTGCTGCTGCCGCGGCTCGAGCTCGAGCTCGCCCTCGAGCTGGACTTGCGGTGTCCGCAGCAGCAGCCGCCTCCAGCCGGCTGCTGCTGGTAGTAGTTGTTGCGCCTCTTCATGCCGGTGCTGTTGCGACGTTATCTCGCAGCGGCGGCAGCAGCCGAGCGCCGATCGTCGGCGAATCTCTTCCGCATCTTTGTAACAAGTCCGCCTGCAGGGAAGTGCAGCGATATCACACCCGACGCACTGGTGTGTGTGTATGCGCGTATCGCCCGCCGCAAGCTCTCGACCTACATTCTATCCCTGCGCTGCTCGCACACGGCAATCTTGCCTTACAGCGCGGCTGTACTTTTGCAACGTCTCGTTACCGGCGGTGAAATTTCACGCACGTGTCGCACGGATCCGCGTACACTGCACGCGCGCGCGATATCAGGTGTAGAGTCAGCGGGTAAACAGCGCCGCGGCGGCTGCGGTTCAGGAGGACGCGAGGCGCGCGGGAGCGCGTTACACGAGACACTGAGGCGCGCAAGCACCCGCCCGGTTATATACCCGGCGCTCCGCACTCTGACCCGCAAAGCCGCGCCCGCGCATAAGCGAGCTGCGCCGCGCAGGCTCGCGATCGCTCGCGTTCCCTCTCTCGTCGTCCCGCTCCTTCGCTGCGGCGCCGCCGCCGCCGTGAGTGTCACGCGCGCGCGAGAGAGAGACGAGCTTTCTCCGCGCTCTGCAGCTTCGGGATATCGGGATATACTGCTGTTTGCTCACGCGTGTATGCAGACGTTGTTTCTTGCCGTGCGAAATCAACTCTCGAGATGCAGTACGGTTATTCCGATGCCGCGTAATCCCGCAATATATGGTCGAGTTCGGCGCTAACCGGTTATAATAATGCGTTTAAGCTCCGCGGCGCGCGGTAGTAAAAACTCTCGAGCGCGCGCGCAGGCAGTCTGTTTAAAGCACAGTTAATGAGAATCGCAGTTAATCAGGGGGAGTAATTAGACGAGATTATAAAAGATTACCGGCGCGGAGCCGACCGCGAACGATACTAAAGCTGCCGCAGAGACGACGCATTACACAGGTATAGACGCGCGTACAAGAGACTATATACCGTGCAGTGGTGGCAGTCGAGTACAGTCAGACGGGCGACGCTACGCGTGAAATCGATCCGCACGCACGCAATAAATTCCCAGTCCCGCGCGGGCGCGCGGTTCGATTTTTGACTGGAATTTCATATTCCGGAAAACATGATCCAACGTCGGTCGCACCCGTCCTCTCATTCGTGTATAATATTGTAATGTCGAACGCGACGTGTATGTGCGTGCACATACGCAATACTACAACTGCAGAATCGCGGGCGGATTGATTCCCTCGGACCTTTGCATTTCAAATTCCCGCGCGCTAGTACGTATAATCGCGAGCAAACAGACTGCGAGGCAAAATTTCGAAATAAAAAGTTGCGTCTCTGCGATAAAAAACTGACTACGCTGCAGTACGCGTATACATGTCAGTTCTCGTTCATTTTTCCATAGTCTTGTTTGCACGAAGCGCGCTGCACTTCGCTGCGAGCGTGTGTGTACGAGTATGCGAAAAATTGCAGCGGATGATAGCGAGGGCATGGTTATATGTTCCGATTTCATGCCAAATAGACAATGCTTCTCAGGGCGCTCATCTGTGTAACGACGAGAGCGGAACACGGGGCTGAAATCCAATTGCGATCGATGCAGTGTTCCGCAACTGTTGTGCTTTTGACGATCCTCCGCGAGAGCTGCGCTGGCAGAGCCGAGGGACGCGAGCGCGACTGCACTGCAGGGACAATCGGCACGACTGCCGAGAGTGTGCGGGAACCGGCGAGTCGGCTCTAATGCCGGGGCCTCACAAATATACACGGCCGCGTGTCAAAGGGTAAACTAATAGACGACGAGGTGCGGCTATGCAGCGGGAGGTATACCTACAAGGATCAGCCGAGCGGCAAAGCTGTCTTGCAGAGCCACTAGACTGCAGAGCGAGGGAGAGAGAGAGATAGAGGCCGGTTAGTATATGTCCTACGTATGTCCGTCCGTCCTCTTCCAAGTACGCAATTGTCGGCGGGCTGAAGCGCCCTCCGAGTTGCGCGCAAGCCACGTCCGCAATTTCCGCCGACTTTGACGATGCTCAGCTCTCTCTCTCTCTCTCTCTCTCTCTCTCTCTCTCTCTCTCTCTCTCTCTCTCTCTCTCTATCCCGCTGCTCTGCAGCAGCAGCAGCTCTGGCAGCCAGCTTTAAGTAGCGCGAGGCTGGCGTTCTCCGAGCGAGTTTCCACAGTGGTGGGCGAGTACACGCGAAAACTTGCGCGCCGCCGCAAAGCGATTGACGTCGCGTGAGATCTTTGCCCGAATTACAAGCGAAAGGCGTCGACGGACGATTCGCGCCACGATGAATTTCGAAGCGAGCTTCGCGTTTCTGCACGGGGAAAAATTGCTTTTCCCGGCCGCGCCGGGCTATTAGCAGTTTTTAATTAACGACGAAAGCTGTACTGGGGAGCTCATGTAATTTTGACTCACGATAAATGCGCTTTCTCGTTTGCTTCTCGTTTTTCGACTTTACTTGCTATTGTTGTTCGAATCCTGTTTTTTCGAGATTTCAATGTGCGGAAGTTTGTAGAATTCAAGGGAGTCAACCATACTACCAACTTGTTACACGGATGGGTGATTTCAATTAGCATCCAGTCGAGAAAGCCCAGAATGCTATAACCTCACCGCAACCATCGGCAGTGCAGACTGAAGCGCGGCGCAAGAAAAATCGAAACGAGGGCGCATTAATATCTAAAATCCGACCGCACGAGCGCAGGCACGTCGAGTTTTTAGTGCGCGCTTATATAGCCACGAATGGAAGTTCAATCAAACCGAACGAATCGCAGCGCGAGTTGGCTTTAGTCGATGTGCAGCCTTCCGTTAGCGCGCAAACATTCATTCGCTCGTCCATGAAATCTCGAAAACACGCCCGATGCGTATACAGCCCACTTCTGAACGATTGCATTTTGAATTCGGCGCGTAATTGCTGAATTCGCGAATTTCGTCAGCGACTTTGTTTTCCCTGCGTGCAGACGCAGCTGCGGGGCTTTTTCTCTCCTTTTCCGTCCGCTCAGTCGACGTGTTCGCGCTATAGCGCGCTTGTACGAGTGCGTTTTTTCGCGATTCATTAAGAGGAAAAACACGCGACTGAAAGCGAGGGCACTTGAACGCGGACGGCCTTTCCCTGATTTGATTAAAACCTTTGATACGCGTGGATTCGATTTGCCGAAATAAAAAAATTGAGATTTACGAGGCTGAAGAGTACATATATACATATAGTGAGCGGAGCCGCGATTAATCGGCAAAACTCATCGCGGAACATTACTCGCTCCCTTCGACAGTCCCGTGTTCCCGAGACGTTTAGATAAGTACCAGCCCCTCGACGGGAAGCCCAGACGTCGCGGAGTAATTCGACAAGTCTGAGTAAGAGTGCCTTTAATCCGGATTACCTCCCAAGAGCGGCGTCCAGACTTGCACTTCGTCGGATCTTCTCGCGCGCGAGCTTACGCCACATTTCCTTCGATTCTTTTTCCCCGCACACTCGGGCTGCAGCATTGTGCTCTCGCGAGCTGCGTTTTATCGATTTTTGAGCGCAGATGAGACGAGCCGAGTGCAGTCAGTTGCGCGGACCTTCATTTTTCAGCTCGGTGCTTTTTTCGAGGGAGCTTAATTTCGTTAGTAACCGATATTTATATCTATATTATATTATTATTCTTGAAGAATAACCAAGGAGAGAGATATAAAAATCCAAATGGATGTATGAATTATTTAAGTTATTATACTTTCCCGAAAGAATTCTCAATATAGCTCATGCCTTGGATGAGATGAAAATATAATTGTTATATATTCGTGAATGTGTTTATTGTAGCTGTTCGAAGCTGAGTCAGTGATTCTCGCGGATTAAGCTGAAACTTTAGGGTTTAGTCAAATTTTCCCTGTTAATCGAGATGAATAGCTTCGTTATGTAAGCACGCTAAATTTGATGGGTATTTAAAATAACAAGAACTCGGTTAAAATAGACCCGGAGGTTATGGACTCTTCTTATCATTAATTGACTTCGAAATGTTATTTTTAAACCGATCCCTTGAACATAATCATGTTCGACGCAAGTAACAAGTCTCTCGACTCGTCTCGCAAGCGGTGATAATATAAGAAGCATCGAAATGTCTCGGCTGCGCGCGCAATTCTCGATCAGGGCAAGTGGCTCTCGCCCGTTAATAACCCCGCCGACTCCTGGCTCCACACACACACACAGCCACTGCGCGAAAAAAGGAATTCGATGCACGAGCCGCAAACTTTTCCAATTTCCCCCCGACTTCGTATTTATAGCCGCGGGCGTGTACATACGTACACCCGCAACCGACTGGATCCATGCGGCTGTTTCTCCGAGCCTACTTCGCTCGTAAACTCCGTACCTATATTTTCGAAAGCGCCAATTTCGATTTTAATCACCGCTCGCAATTAGGTGGGAGGAGAGAGAGAGAGAGAGAGAGACAGAGAGAGAGAGAGAGAGAGAGAGAGAGAGGGAGGGAGAAAAATAGAAGAGAAAAGCAGCAAAGCCGAGCGCGTGTGCCTGACAATTCGACTCTCGGTATATCGCAGCGGCATCCGACACATTCTCGCGGGTGCACAGAAGAGGCGGCTTTGCATTTAATTGAATAGAAAAGGGCGCGTGCGAGAGAGGGAGAGGAGTAGAGGGGCGGGGGTGTATAGTGACGCGAAAATCGCAAGCTGCCTCGGGAGAGAGCGAGAGAAAGACAGGAAATTGAAGCTGCGCTATACGCTCGAATCGACGAGAAAGAGGAATTATCTGCGCGCGTGGGTGTCCTCTCCGCGCAGATGTGTGTGTGTGTGTGTGTGTGTGTGCAGTATACGTGCAAGCGCAGCTAGCGCGCAGCAGCTCCTCCCGCTCGGAGGTCTGGGCGTAACATCTGATAAGGCGGTAAGTGCAGCGTTAAGGCGGAATATAACAGGGCGGCTATGAGGGTTGACAGCCGGCGAGATAACATTCACGAGCGGCAGGCTGCGGTATGCGTTTATCGTTAAAAGCGTCGGGGGAAATTTCGCACTTTGCTCGCCCCCTCTGTACCCCCAAGCTCATTCCGCTACGGGAACCTCCTCGCCTACTTCCTTCGCGCTCGTTTTCTCCCTCTGTATGTATATATATAAAAAATATTTTATATTCGCCGGAAGATAACCCCTGCGCAGTAGTATGTAGCGAGAGTGAGCGCGATAGCGGCTGAGCTCTCGGTTCCGCGCTGCTGCTGCTCCTGCAACTATTGCAGCTCTTCGGAATATTCAATTGCGCGCGAGCGCTCCCCCTCTTGCGTTTTAACTGTCGCGCTCTCGTCGTCCTCATCGTCGTTCCGATGCTACAGCCGCGCGTCTTCGTATTTTAGCGTTTTAGCGTGTTTCAACCGCTCGCTACGGCTCCGAATGTTATAGGATATAATACATACATATACATATAGGCACGTGCAGTGTTGAGAATTATGCGCGTCGAGTAGGAGGATCGAGTTCAGCCGCGGCTCGGAGGAAATCCACGCTTGTACGTCGAGGAGTAGAGATAAATTTTACATTCCCAGCCGCGCGCGACGAGCTGCAGTTTTATCTGTATACGCGCGATATGCGCTTGGAGTGATGTTTGCTCTCGGCTGTTGGCTGTATTTAGCGAATCAGACATTCTACATTATTGGCCCGGCGCGTGAGCTTTTTCCGACGACCTCGCGCGCATATCGTGTGATAAGTAGAGTCGAAATTCAGCCTTCAAAGGGGTGCAGCGATTAAATGCTGCGGAATTCATCGCGAATTTATCGAATGTAAACAACTGCGATCAATGATGCACGGCTCTTATTTGTTGAATTCGCTCAGATCAAAGCGTACCATCAGGTAACACGATATACCTATATAAGTATACGTGTTCCTCGAAAACAATAATATATCCCGGGATTTTAATATAGCTTGTTCGTATAATGCATACGCGCGCTTAATTTTCAAAGCGGCCCGAGTATTTCGAAAAATTCAAGATACCAGAAATTGTTTCGCCGCTTTGCATTACACGTAAAAATTCGAGAAGCGCAGATTGAAAAAATAACTGAACTTCGCCAAATATTCGCCACGCGTACATATTAAACGCTATACATACATCGCATGCGCCCAATAAACGCGCATCATCGATATAACGGATTTCCGTCTACTCGGCCCGATGCTCAGCTAGCGTATCCCGCGCATATGTAATTGAGTAAAGCAGAACTCGATTCGAAATTTCCAAAAAGCGCCGTGAAAGCCCCGCGGCTGGAAAATCTATTATACAGCATATCTAAAAAGCAGCCTCTAATAGCTCGCAATCGCGCTTGCGCTGATAGGACAGGCCTCGAGTGCGACGCGCTTCGGTTCGAAAATCAAAACAGAGTTAGAGGCAGAGTTAGTGTCGCAGACTAGCCATACTCTCTCGACCACTTGGGTATATACATGCCAGCCGCGCGCGCGCGCTAGGATTTAGAGCCTCGTAAAAAGCCGTCGGAATATGACGATGGGAAAAGATGAATTTGTAAAGTATAGCGCGCAGCTCGCGCGAGTATGTTAATTCCCGCGCGGCTGCAGCGTTGTAGGTACACAGGCGCGGCGATATATTTCTCGCCGCGCGTCACTTACAGAGACGGAGAGAGGGAGGGAGTATATATATACACGTGTATATACGATTGCGCGCGGGAGCACTTTTATAGAGGGCTTTTTACGAGCTCGCAAGCGCGTATACGAGCTGCAGTGCCAGAGAGCCGACGACTACCACTGCCTGATCCAGTCGGCGAGCGTGTACGCTACACGTACTGCTGCACACGAGTCCGCGCGCACTGCTTTTGCCTCCTTTTTATCCTCTCCACTTCCGGCTCATATAGCCTTCCCCTGCACAGGCGACCGCGGCCGGTGTGTGTGTGTGTCGTGTTCTGGACGTGCTTTTTTTTCCACCTCGTCGAATCGGCCGTCGGTAAATTCATCAAAAGCTCGCGCGCCGAGAGAGCGAGCAAATTGGAACAGTGGTCGTCGCGTTATATCCTTCGCGGCGGGATTCGATCTAATCTCCTCGAACGCGCGACACTGTCGTCGTGCATATCGCGCGAGCGGTGAGCAGAGAGCACGGGGGCTGCAGCGGCGCAATAATTCAGCCGCGCGCGCGCGCGCTCGAAATAAACGTTACATTTAATTAAAGCGCGCGACCAAGCGTGCATGCACCCGCGCGGGAGGGGGGATTAATAAATAACTGCAGCTCTCCGCGGCCGGGAGCTGGGATCGCCAGTGACAACGCGTCGCAATTAATTTGTCATAACGCGGCTGAGGAAGGGAGCGTTTTTTAATTAATCCTCTCTCTCGCCGTCGCAAGCGCTTGCGACCGTAATTTATACGCACGTCTATGTACATTGGTACATACGGACAGCGCCGCCGAAGGCTCGGAAAACGACCGGTCCGTTTTACGGGCGCACTGTCGCTCATTGCTTTGATTAATCGAATCGAATGCTCGTGAACGCGCGGGAGTAAAAACAAAACCGGTCGATGGAAACTGCACAGCGAGGCGCGCAGCTATTCGAATAACCAAGCTCGCTTTTACGCGCGTACGGGATCTTTTTACGAGGTGTCCAGTGCGGATTTTACGACTCGCCCCCCCCCCCCCTCCCTCTCACCGACTCGCCTCAAAAAGATTGACCTGCCGCCCCCGCGCGCGCAAGCAAGGAAAAACGCGGGGCCGGGAAAATAAAAGCTGCGTACCGGCGTTCGGGCTTCGTTACCGATCTATAACGGGGACGTTATAACTCGATACGAGGCTGCATGCGGATCGAGCTCTGTCGACGGGCCTGTGCATTAACGCTCCCTCGTTGTCGCCTGGCGGGCGGCTGCAACGCTTTTTATTTTTCACGTGCGCTCTGGCGCGATACGCGAGGAAATATTCGATATCATTGTGACTAGTGCCTCCTGTCTGGAATTGATCTAGAAGCGGAGAAAGTCAATGTAGTACTATTATTATAAACGGAGTGACAGCCGAATGGAGCGAGCGTTTTTGAAGCACGTTGTTTGGCTGCACTGAGAGAAAAGAATCCTTGTCCCAAAGGATTCGCGACTTAACCACAGCTTATTTTTCATGCATTTGCTGCAAACGAAAACTTCTTCATAGTAAGAGAAGAATTCTTAACTATTAAGGATTTAAGAATTTTTTAGCGATTGTGGCGCACTGTCGGTAAAGACTTATCGACCGAGTGCAGCAACAGCGCCACTCGTCGGCACGCGACTACGCGAGGCTTCGAAATGTGTCGGCTGCAATCGGAGACCCGTACATGCGTTTATACTATTTCACGCGTGATATGCTTTTATTACGTACCTGGAAGAAAGCATATTGATGCACAACATTTAAAATATCGTAGGGCTTGTTCGATGAAGTCGAAGATTCTGTATGCATAAATACTTTTGTGATTGTTTCATGCACACAGAAAAGCGGTATTATGTGTAAGGTTATATTCGTATGATACCTATCGTGCTATCATTCGAATATATTTTGCAAAGACTTTTGCAAAAAATCTTTCAACATCGAATAGTCTCAGAGCGATACTAAATGATAATAAGAAGTGAAAACAAGTAATTATAAAGTGCTAGTGATTTTACGTTTACGGAAAGAAAGTTACGAAAATTCAAAAATCTGAAAACCTAATTGTTAAGACGCTTGGATTTGTCCATATTTTAATCCAATTTTCTTGACAGTTAAGAATTCTTCTTTGTGTCAAGGATTCTTTTCTCTCAGTGTGCAGACAGCTTCCGGCGAAACGTACATAATCGACGCGTTTAATCAACTGTTCCGCGCAAACGTCGGGCGAAGGATATCCAAACTCGATTCGAACTCAACTATTAAAACGGGCGCGCGCATAAAATCGCAAGTAGTCAAGCGTACAGTATATACCTACACCGCAATGTCCCCTGCGCAGTCGTATAAATTTTACTGACCTCTGCCCAATAGTCCCAAACAGCTATCAGAGACATTTAATTTCCATGCATAAATTTGCGCGTGCGCGCGCACGGAGAAGTTGCACTCTCTGGCGCTGCAGCGAGAAACAGGTCATTATTCAATACAAAGAGCCCCAGCATCCCGTGTCCCTCGTATACTACTATCAGCACGGCAGAATCTGCCTTCCCTCGCTTGCGCGTGGCCGACGAGAAACTCTCTCTCTCTCTCTCTCTCTCTCTCTCTCTCCCTCTCACAGGTGTGCGTCGTCGGCGGGGTATTAACGGGCAACTTAAGCGCAAGCTCGCGACGCGGCCGATATCTCGCTCGGCGCGCGCCCCGCCGGCCGGAAGGAAGCCGGCGCAGAAGAGGGCGACGACGAAGCCGCGCTGTATATCCAAGCTTCGCCGCGCTATCCGATGGCCCAGTTTAGCGAACTCTGCAGGCACTACTACTAGCACCTGCGGACTTATCTCCGTAATAGATTCGCTCTCGGCTCTCTCTCTCTCTCTCTCTCTCTCTCTCTCTCTCTCTCCCTCTCCGCTCGGTAGCGATCGCGTCTCAGAGAGAAAGTGTCTACGGCCGGAGGAGGTGTACTGATGCTGCAGCGCGCGACCATTTGCGTCGAAGGTCTTTTGAACACGAGCGCTCAGGTTTCTCTCGGAAGGAGACGCGCCGCTATTTATCGAGCGCGGATGCGACCACAGCCGATTTGAGATGCGGATAAACGAGTAGAGCGGCTGGGAAAACAGTTTCAGGAAGCTCCTCGTCAATCGTCCTCCGCGCGATTTCCTCGGCCGATTTTCGTGCTAGGTTTTTGTTTCTGCTTCTCTGCACACTTGAAATTAGATCGACCCTCACAGCAGATTTTCTCGCGAAATACACAACGATTAAAACGTAATTGTTTCCTCTCGCAGTGCAGCTGAAAGCTGATGCAGCTATAACGCGCCGCTTAATCGTGTCCGCATTAAATTTCAATTCCCGTGGGTATAGAGCTTGGGCGCAGATAACGACCTGTCTGGCCTCGAGAGCGACGCCGAGATTACAGAATTTTTTCCGCTGAAAAATGAATAAACAGGCCCCGTCGTCGAGCTTGCGGAATAGGAAGAGCCTTTCTCTCTCGCCGCGAGAGAAGCCGGCCAAAAAAAGAACGAACGGAAGAAGGGACTGCTCTACCCTCTCTCTCTCTCTCTCTCTCTCTCTCTCTCTCTCTCTCTCTCTCCCTCTCTCTCTCTCTCGCGCGCGCGAAAGCTCGGCGAGGAATTACCCGGAAATGACCAAATTATTATAAAGCTCACGTTCTTCCTCCCGGCTCTCTCGCATTCGGAGAAAGAAGCGCGCAAACGCAAGCGCCGTCGTGACGTAGCGTCTAATATTCGACACTACTTACTGCGCGACGAGAGACACAGAAAGAGAGAGAGAGAGAGAGAGAGAGAGAGAGAGAGAGAGCCGGGAGCGAATCATGCTCCGCTGGAATCCGGGCAATTTAATGAAGGAATTTGCAAAAGGAGATGGACAGAGAGAAAGGGAGTTAACAAGAAAATAGATAATAGCCGGCGCTCGAAAGCAAGCTCCTGCGCGGAGCAAAAAAAAAACAAGAAGTATAAGGATGGAAAATAAGGCCAGCAGCAGCAGCAACAGCAGCCGGAATTTAAGGCGCAGGAGAACTTTTGCAATTATCGAATGTTCGCCGCGCGCGCGCGAGTATCCTTGAAAAGTTCCGTAAGTAGCGGCAGAAAAACGCGCGACGCGAGTGCCGGAATGCAATAAAGCTCGGGCCCGAACTGAGAACTTGGAGAAACCAACGGCGGCGGCGGCGGCGGCGGTGGCGGCGAAGGCAGTAAAGTACAAAGGTTTTCCCTGCCGAGTGCCTCGAGCAGCAGTATAATGCGTCCCGACGAGTATATAGACGACGTGTGCGCAGGAGCTTTCATAACCGCGAAAGAGGCTGCGCCGATAGAGAGCTATTTTTTACGCTCAACCGGGTATTCTGAACGCGAGGCTGGAATTTCACACCTTCGCGGGCTTGAATAAATGACTCGGCGTAAAGCATTCTGATGGGCGATTTTCGTAGCTGTCACCGGTTCTAGGAACTGACGCTGGAGCGCTGACACACGAGTTGGATGTGCTGTTTTATATCGATGGTTTTTTATTCAAAGTCAGACTACTGTCTGTCAGGCAGAAGTCTGCATGGCTGCGTGATATTCATTAAATCATCGCTGTTGCGGATATTGGGCGATCCCCAAATTTCAAATTAATATAGACGTCCGCGGACTGTTATATTTCTCGATATGAATTCAAGCTCAGGCCATTAATATTGGTGTCTGTGACTGTTTAGACGGGCGTCGTAAATAGTCATCAGACAGATAGATAAATTCGTGCGTCGATCGTTATTGAAACAAACGATTTTCCACATATCGAGCGTTGCTAGGCGATATATATATATATATATATATATATATATATATATATATATATATATATATATATAGGTACACGTCTCTCGACGAAGAAAAGCTCCGATCCAATCGATATAATTAAGCAGCCAATGCAGCCGAGAACACTCGAAGAACGAGGCAAATCCTCAGTCAAATGACCGTCGGAAAAGCCGACAAAAGGAGAGCCGCAGAAGCGCCCACACGACTCTTTCAATCCCTTCCAACACGACTTTAATCAAACACAAGAGCTGCTTAACACGCGCTTAAGGCTCGATGGGTTTCGATCGGCACCGCGAGGGGTGTTGCCCGCACCCGTTCGCGGAATTTCAGAAACCCCGCGTGCTCTCATGCATATATATCCGAGGATATACATGTACATGTGTATGTATAGCTGCTCGCGATTAATCCGAAACCGGATATCCGTAGCCGTGGCAAGAGCGGATCACACGAAGCCCGTCGGGACGAGAGCGAGAGCGAGGGAGACGGAGAGAGAACGGCGAATGCTTTGTCGCGCTCCTCTTTCCAGCCAGACGATCGCTAATAAAACAAGCTCGAATTACCCGCGATTTTTGCGCGAGCCTCGGATGTTCTCGGTTTCTTCTGTTTTTCGCATTAGAGTCGCGGGGAGTATCAAAAGTGGAGCGAACGGAATTACGTTTCCTTTTGACAAAAAAGTGCGCGCCCTGTTATTTTTGCCGCCACGCCGCGACAGCGCTGATGTGAAAAAGCGGAGTCAAAGAAGGTCAAGCACTTGTTGAGGAGATCATGCTTTGTCTGCAGTGTTTGTGCGTGGGTATATACAGCGCGTACACACGCGCGACAGATAATTAATCGCGAGGAAGGAAAAATTCTCCTTTTCTTTATATAGGTCGCGAATAAGCCAGTCGGATCTTGTAAATTAGCCGAACGGAAGTGCAGCTGCCGTAGCTCGTGCGCTGGAATGGCTAATTAATCTGCGCGCAGGGCTGCCGTTTAACATAATCCAGTTTTACTCGGCTCAAGAGTGGAGAGGGAGAGTAGGGGGGGAAGGGGTAGTAACTTAGATTAACTCCAGCGGAATCGTCGCCAAGTTCGCGTTCCCATTGAAACACGGACGGGTTGGGAGCCGATTGCGAATGGCGCCGGAATTAAGACTGTTGTTTGTCGTTGGCTGCGGCCTGAAAGGTACCGTATGTATGTGTGTGACGAGGTAATAGTGATTGGCGATGAGGGATACTTTTGATTCCGTTGAAAATAGGAAAAAATGCCTGAGAAGCCATGAATTTTCACTTTTTTGACGATTTTTACCCTATTTTAAATTGCTTGCAGCTTTTTGGTTTGGAGGTGGTGGCACCCACGATTCCTACATATTGTACGTCCAAAGGCATGTAAGAAACTTGCTCTGGTGCGTGTGCCCTCAAAATCTGACTTTTCGTAGAATGACTTATATAAGACCGATAGGATGTGTATGCGGTGCGTGAGCTCGCAAATCTTTCCTGCTCTAGCGCGGAAAGGTAAGCCTCATATAGTTTCCTCCCGCTTTCTTTTACGTGGAATAGAACAAAAAGTATCGCATATGTCACGAGTGAAAAGGCGATTCTGCTCCACCCGAGATTCCAGAAAAGGTAGACTTTTTAGTCATCTACTTCCTTCTTCTCATAAGACTCATTGCAGAATGTGGTTTCCTGGTCCATATCTTTCTTACTATACGCCACTGATCTGAGGTTTTTATTGCTTTCCAGCATAAATATATACCGTAATTCGCAATACAATATTGATTGCTTGATACTTGTAACGGGAAAAGCTATATTCATGCAAGTTTTTAAGCATACTATGCTGGAACATCAATAACGAATAACAAATAAATGGCTTGGAAGCATTTTTGTTTCACTGTATAATTATATGCACGAAAGTTATGCTAATTGTTCTAGATAGAAATGGCATGGGTAATTGCAATTATTGGATATTATTTTTGTTTTTAAATAATACTTTGAAGTTTATACCAAGTTTGTCCATTTTCCCTAATGCTATATTAATGCCTTTCGTTTAACGAATATTTCTTTTTAATTGTTCCCCATAACGAGCAGGTACACATCGTCAACGTACGATTTCCCGTCTTACTAAACATTGAAAGCAAAGCTCTTCCGTTGATTTAGAATAGTGTTCGAATCAATACAGCGCGACGTAAATTATGAGTTCTACCGTGAATGTGGAACAGCAGTAAAAACAGTATACAACACATATAAAACGAGTCCACAGCAGGAGCTATGTATAAATAAGTAAGAGCATTAACAAAGTACACCTGAGCCATAAACTAAAGAGCGAAAAAAGCATCGATCGGGCGATGGAAGAAGCAACTCATTCAAAATGACATGCCAGGTGGCATGTCTCGGCGCAATCACGACTCGCTCTCGCTCTCTTTCTTTCTCTTTCTCTTTCTCCCGGCAACGCAGTATCCGTCGGAGCGAAAGATAAGGTCAGCAGCCCAGGAAATCGTAATAGCCACGCTCGCGAGAAGCTTTCACGGAGAAAACTCGCGACGATTGATTTTAGAGCGCACTCCCGCGCGCGCGCACAAGACGAGTAGGCGGATCACTCCATCAGCTCTAGCTCCCGTCGAAATCAAAGCAAACCGATAAGGGGGATATTGAATCTTGGGAAAAATTTTAGCCCCGATAAAAGCGTGACTCTGCACACTTATTTTTCCGGAAAAACTCCGCAGCCCCGCTTTAATTTTCCATTCCGAGATTATAATGCCTCCTTTTTCCGTCGGCGGCTACTTTGCATACACGCTGCGGACGCGCACACACACACACACGCAACGGCAGCAGCAGCAGCAGCACATTGTTTCGGCTAAGTGTTTCACGAGTGGCGCGGCGCATCACCTAATAACCATAAATTCGCAGGCGTTTAGCGCGGCAGCGGCTCCTGCTGCTGCTGCATTTTTTTATGGCAGCTTGTTTTTCGCCCGACGGGCGCGCGCCCCTTTTATCGCTCTAATGCATTCGCTGCTGCCGAGCAAATTTACCGAGCTCCCTAGATTGGACTATCGAGATCGGCCCTGGAGCGAGATTAATTCCGCTCTGCGCTTCTCCGTCTTCTTTTTCCTCTTCTTGGGGCGATCGGGTTTTTTCTTGTTTTTCGCGCCCGGGCTTTATAGCGGATTATTAAATCGCGTGGGCCGAGATGCCGAGCGGTGAGAATGTTTTAACCGGCGAATTTTGAGTGGTTTGATAAGGAATTTGCTGCGGACTTTACTGGCTTCCAAGAATCATTGAACGTCATATTTTTTAGGTAATCCTTGTTATTGTACATTACTCTGCCTTCATCTCTGTTTTAAACGTTTCACGTTAAAAAACATGGTATTTTCGAATCTCGTTCGATTGTCGCTCATGCATATGCAACTAAGTTGAGCATAATGAACCTGCACAGCTTGCAATACATTATTTGTCCCCATTACCATTTATATTGAACTTTGCAACGTCCGGTTATCACTTTAAAAAAGGCAACTCGAGCAATCATTTGACAATATTAATGAAGCTTTGAGGGAGACAGTCCCGATAACTCGCTGCTTTTTTAATAACTATAACTTCGTATCTCTGAGGATCTGTCACAATCTGTCACAATCTGTCACAATTCTATCCCGTGAAAGCTTGCCATAATTTGCTGAATAGAAATAAAACGATCGTAAAGCATTAACACTGCGAGAACATATCGAGCTGCCCATCCCGACTGTCTGGTATAAATTATTAATGAGTTTCTTGCAACGAGGTGATTTATTCTTTAGAAATTAAAAATACAAAAGAATTTAAGCCTCGACGACGACGACGTCGGCATAGCGGCAGCGTCGGAGCAAAACTGTCCGTCGCCCGGCGGGAATGAATTTCATTCTGAATTCTGAATCGCATGGAAATGACCTGACGGTGGTAAGTCTCCTGTAATCTTCCGTTAACGTGCTCTCGACAATTAACCCAGAATCTCATCGAAATAAAGAATTTCCGCGTGCACTGTATAGCGCTACACGGCAAGCTTGACTAATAGGTCTGAAAAGAATTCGTTTCTCTCATGCTATAGGAAGAACAGCTCGTCCATTTCTTCCTTCGCCTCTCCTCGCTGCTGATGGAGTGCTTTTGAAAAGTCGATGATAGCCGTGCCTCGAAAGCATATGAAAATACATAAGAGCGGAAATGAAAATAAATCCCAAAGAGCTTTCGATTATAGCTGTCACGTACCGAAGCTAACGTGGAGGGCACCAGTTAATGCGCCTGTAATCGATATACCTATAAAGCTCTTCCTCTTTTCCCCGCACGCGCGCCGCTGCATTAGAAAGACTCTTTGAAAATACAGGCTCAAGCCATTATGCAGCCATTCCCGGAGCCGATAGCCTGCGCCGAGCACTCCTAATGAAATTTCTCACGCGTCACTCGGCCGAAGTAACGTTAGACCATCCCTTAGCATTCCAATTACGAAATCGAGCACATCCGCGGCGTGCGCGAGCGCACAGCTGACAGCAAATCGATAATCGTTATATATACGTATATATTATAGATATTAAGGGTACAGGGCGGGCCGCGCGCTGCATTCGTGCGCGACGATTATAATGTTAATTACAGAGAGCGAGTGATATCGATTTTGCATGAGGTGAAATGAAAAAAAATAATTTGCGCAGTAGTGTAATATAGGTACGTGTGTCGCGCGGTGAAAGGCGTGTCAGTGGGCTATTGACGAAACGCGATATCGGCAGTCGAGAGCGGCTCTCTCGTAATTATCGTTACGCTGAAATTGACGATAATTAAAAGCCACTAGGGGCTTTGCTGCAGCTGCACTCGGTATTCGCTCGTCTGTATATACCGCAGCGAACGAACAGACGGAGAAACGGCAGAGGATCGATGCGTGCAACGTATATACCTTATAGCAGTTTGGCCTCTCTCTTACTCTCGAGTAACTGCGGAAACGCGTGCACTACTTACTGCGTCGCGCAGGTATTACGCAGCCGGGAGAAGACGAATTCAATTATACGCGGGGAGGAAGGATATATACGGCGCATCGAGAATCTAGTTTCCCCCGCGTATTTACAGAGTAGAGTAGAGTAGAGTATATATTTATTAAATGACTAAGGACACAAGGTCCCTATTAGCCAATAGCAAGATACATAGAATAGCGTAGTAGATACATATTTCCATGAAGAGGGCAATAAATAAGCCCTAGCACGTGTATAAAAAGCAAAAAAAAAATAACAATAATAAAATCATTTAAAATAAATTAACAAAATATGAGAAAAAATAAATAAATAAATAACAACATAAAATGAACGCAAGCGAATCGGACCAGTAAAAAGACGCTATTTACAATTTATATACGCAGTGTATCGATTAAAAATAATGTACGAATTATACAAAAATGAAAAGCTTATTCTAAATTATATTTCACTATGTTCGCGGATCTAGCAGATGCTTGTACTAATTGTGTTTTGAAGCACGGTTGTTTAAAATTAGCACGGATTACGGTCGGCAGACGATTCCAGAGGTAGCAAGCCCCGATTCGGAAAGAATTGCGCATATTCACAAGTAAACAAGGCGCAATAAAGTCGCATCTAGTCTTAAACGGTAAAATTTCTAGATCAACGTAGTCCGGCGTAATATGCTCAAAAATCTTTCTGCGCGTAACAAACTGTATCGCCGCATTTTTGCACCTGCCTAATTTGAGCGACAACTCGTTAGATAGACCTAAGAATAAACCAGCGCCTTCGGAGTCGGGAAAGCGCAGCGAATGTTTTCCTAGCGGTCCATGTGCAGTGAGCCCTCCCAGATAAAGTGCAGTCAAACATCACCCCCAACACCTTTAGCGATTCCTCAGGACAAACAGCAATTCCGTCTAGTAGGATTGGAGGAAGGATGCTGCTGTTAATACGGCCCATGAAAGCCCGGGAGTCTATCCACGTTGCCTGCGTCTTACTCGCGTTAATAATCAGGCTATTATTGACTGCCCAGCGTGAAATCCTATCCAGATCGATGTTGACTTTGTAGATAATCTCCTCTAAATCCGTGATCTTGTCTTTAAGGAAAATTACGAAATCATCTGCATACAATTGATAGTCGCAATAAGTAAGCGTGTTCGGAAGGTCGTTGATGAACAGCGAGAAGAATAACGGCCCAGGTAGGTTGCCCTGCGGTACACCTGAATTTCTAGGCAATGTAGCAGAAACATCGCCATTGGGGAAAACGACGATTTGCGAGCGGTCGGAGAGATAGGAGGAGACCCACGAGCAAGCCGTGTCAGAAAACCCGTAAGCACTAAGCTTTCTCAGCAATATGTCAATTTTGACCAAATCAAAAGCACGTGAGAAATCAATTCCAACTATTAACGTGACACATTCATCATTAATTGCCCCTCTGAGTTCATCGGCGATACGTACTACTGCAGTGTGAGTGCTGTGCCCGTTCCTGAAGCCTGACTGCTGAGCAGCAAGAATATTATTATCCAGCACAAACTCTGAAATTTGCTTTAACGCAACCGACTCAAGTAGCTTCGAGGGAGAGCACAACAAGCTTATCGGTTTGAAATCACCAATCACAGAAGCACCCGGTTTCTTGGGTAGAGGGCGTACAAGGGCCTGCTTCATCATAGAGTACATCCGAAACTTCAACTCTCTTGAACTCAAACCGGAGGTCCAGTGTTGTGGTCTCCGGAAGAACGCTCAGCGGTACTGGGGGTGGAACCCCCACGAAATGATTGTTGAACGCGTCTGGGGTATCAGGTAAAGGTGCACTGCTAACGGATTTTGCGATGCCGAGTTAGTGGATAATTTTCCATTTCTGCGCTGAGTTGGTGCAGTTCGCCAGACGGTCCTTATAATAATTAAACTTAGTGTCCTTGACAGCATGCTTAACCGTTTTCCACGGATACTTATAACGGTCCTGAGCTCGCTTTCGGGCGCCAGCGCTCACCCCTCCCTGACGTCTACAGTCTCTCAGTGTGTTATTACGTGCCAAAATTAACGATTTCAAGTAAGGCGAGAACCACGGCAAGGACGGTTTCTTGGGAGTATAAACCCTGTAGGGTGCGTGTGAATCGTAAGCCCGCATTAGTACATCTGATAGGAATGTGATCTTGAAATCGATATCATTGGACCACCTGAGGGTGTCCCAATCAACATCCGCGAGATCCTTCAGCAGCTGTTCAAATCAAAATTTTTGTACGATCTCCTCCTGACAGGAGTCGGTACGAAAAGAGGCACCGGAAACGAGAGCGTGGCAAACAAGATGTCGTGCTTCGATATACTAGGTACCAGCGTTTGCTTAAAGAAGGTGACCTTGGCAATATCCGACACACACATGTAATCAATCGTACTGTGCGAATGATCGTTTGTATGGTGGGTAGGCGCGAACGGCACAGGCACCAAATGACAACTGACGAGAGAGTCAGCCAGGGTGCTCCTCGTGGATGAGTTAGATGACCAATCGATATTAAAGTCACCCATGATGACGGTGAAATCATAGGAGCCGTTACAGTTCACTAATGCATCCTCAACATCGGCCCAATACCCAGTCTTAGGCGGGCTGTAAATAACGCCGCAAAGAACCCTGGTTCCTGAAAAATATAACTCCAGGAAAAGAAATTCGGGCCCTTTCCGATAAATCTCTGGCTGCGCTGAACGACAAACCTCTTTGACCGTTATCGAGTTGTGGACGTAAATTGCCACCCCCCACCACGGCCAAGGCCTATGCGATCGACTCTGTGAATAGAGAACCCCTGGATTTCAGCCCTTACAGACGAGTCAGAAGGCTTAAGGAAAGATTCACTAATGCCTAGAACATGAATATCGCTCTCGCGAACCACAGCTTGCAGATCAAACAGGTGAGCGGTGATAGACTCGGCATTAGAATGGGCAAAATTAATAAGCGGCGGAGCAGAAGACGGTAAACTAATCGCGGCCATAGTTGATTCTGCTGGATTTGCGCTCAATCCTGCTTCGGAGCATTGGACATTTAGATTTATCGAAGGCGGAGTGGTTAACAGACTGGCGTCCCGCCGATGCGCAATTAAGACAACGCACCCTATCCTTCGACTTGCAATTTTCATGAGAATGTTTTCCAGAGCATTCGCGACAGCGTACAGGGTTGACGCAAGTACTCGCTTTGTGCCCAAATTTCAGACATCTAAAGCATTGCAGTACAGAGATGTGATCCGCAAACCGTCAAGACACCCACTTGATGTGAATCCTCGAGAGATTAGATTAGATTAGATTAAATAAGTTTTATTTCTGTACATTGTGTTGTACAATTCAAAATAACAGTATAAAGTAAAACAAGTTATAATGTGTGTGTGTGTGTGTGTGTGTGTGTGAGAGATGATATATATATAGAGTGAATGTGAAATGATATATATAGAGTGGCGGAGTGTAAGTGTTTGTGAGATGATTATGAGTTTTCAAGTGCATAAAAATATTCTTTAGCTAATTGTTTGAAGTGTAACATGGATTTAGTGTTGCGAAGGCGTGATGGTAGCGAGTTCCAGAGGTATGAGGCGCTTATATGGAATGAACCTTTCAGCGTCTCCGTGGAGAGAGGGAGAGAGAGAGAGAGAGAGAGAGAGAGAGAGAGAGAGAGAGAGAGAGAGAGAGAAAGAGAGAGAGAGAGAGAGAGAGAGAAAAAAGAGAGAGAGAGAGAGAGAGAGAGAGAGAGAGAGCGGGAAAAAACGATCGGGCCGCGAACCGGATTAATGCAGTTTAACTTTCATTATCCAGCTGTTAATTAAAGTATAGCCGGCGGTCGTGTCGCTGATGCCGCGGGGCTTATAAAGTAGTGAGTCGAAAATAAAGCGTGGCCAAAGTTCTCTCCTACTCGCGGGCCCTCGAGCCGAATAAGCAACAAAGATATGGGCTTTGTATTCAGGGCTTGTTGGCGCGAAGGGGCGCGCTCCGGGCTTGATTAATTAAGGCTGCGGCCAAGAGGCTCGCTACTTCGGCGAACTCTTGTTTTCCGCGCGGATCTTTCAAAAGTCCCGGGCTTGAAAAACTTTGGCCTGCATATATAGAGAGCTCGGCTAAATGAGAAGTTTCGCTCTGGTAGCTGCATCATAATTATGTACACCGCACGCAAGCCGCCGCGCACACCGATGTGATCGCGCTGGTATATCAAAATCAAAGCGCGTAAAGTGCACACAGCTCGTTCAAAGTTGTGGGGGCCCGAGGGAAAGGAGCTGCGGTCGAACGTCTGCGGTGGGTCAGTTATACGAGCCGCTGTGGACAAAATTCGGCCTGTATAGAGCTAATCGAGCTCCTCGTCGTGGACGCATTCATCGGCCAGAAGAGTTTATATATCAGTTATAGCTGGCTGATGCTATTATTGGCGACGTGTCAATATCTTTCATGCGCGGACCTTGATGCATTTTCACGCGAAAACAAGCTCGACCTAAAATAGTTCTCCAATTGCTTCGGCAAGATATTCTCGGAGCAGCTATGAGAAATCAATCGCGCATACTCATCAATAACTCGCCTACAGCCATCGCTAATTAGAGAAAAGATGGTCAATAAAGGAGCGACCGTTGCGTCCCAAATAGACGGCGCGAAGGTGCATACATGCGAGTGACCCAATTAAATCGGTATCCATCGCACCGCAGTGGAAAAGGTCCGCGCACGGTCAGCCGAGGACGCGAGAGCTTTTGAAAAAAGAAGACTATACATCACCATCACTGAGAGAACTATATATTAAAATTTACTAGATATGTAGGAAAAATTACTATATTAGATAGTAACGGCAGGTCATACTCGCTCCATGACGATTTTTACTATATTCATAGTAAAAATTGTTAGACTTATATTAAAATTTATTATGTGTTTACTAGAAATTACTACATTATATAGTAAAAATTATTTTAAGAATTTCTCCGTGTGCCAGAATTTGAGGTTATAAAGTTGATTTATGCAGTAATCAGAGACCAAAATCTATAATTTTTTGTTTATCTGGTATTGTTAAGTGATAAAACATCATTCGCTGCTATTATTGATTAATTTTGGTCAATTTATTATTAATATTAACTCACGAGTAAATGTGATTAATATATCAAATTTGAAATTTAGTACAAATTTGAAATTTAGTACTGTTTGGGTAAGTCGTCAGCGCGCTCGACTCCCATTCCAGAGGTCCATTTCTTTCAATTAACAACATTACATATCAGTAATCATAATAATAATAATCATATTCGAATAAGCGTGTAAAATTGGCCAGCAAAAAAAAATTAAATTTTTAAAAATTTCATTTCTGCATAGAAATTACTATCTGAGATAGTAAAATTTAATACAAAGTAAGTATAACCGCCCGTTACTATATAATATAGTAATTTTTCCTGCATATGTAGTAAATTTTAATATCTAGTGTTCTCAGTGCAGTCAGCCCGGATTCTTTCGGCGCACGCCCGAGGACAAAGGTCGCGATTAATTAAAAATGCGCCAGTTTAATTACGCGAGCCCTTGAAAACTCGAGCGCTGCGCACATGCGCGCGAAGCACCAAGTCCACTCTATCCCCGCAGCGGTGCAGCGGCATCCCTTGAAAGATTCACGAGGTCACCCCGTTACAACGGCCTCTGCCTCCCTCTCTCTCCGCAAGGGAAAAAGCAGCCGCTGCATTTTACGTCGAGGATCCTTCAAAACGACGCAGCGCGCGAGTGTGCCTGCATAAGAAACGAGAGCGAGACGGGGCAGGGCCCTTGGCCCGAGACAAAAAGCGTCTCATATCGTAAACAGTGCGCGCGCATAATTCAGCCGAGGAATAAGACGCGCAGCGCAGTTGCCGAGCAATATTTAACTTCGGCGTCCGGGAGCTTGCGCAGAGCCGTCGCGCTCTATCGCGAAAGACGGACTGAATGATTACGGTCAATATCTTATGGCCCGGCCAAATCCGCGTGGGCAAACTTCCGCGCGAGACTTGACTCCGCTATGCAGCTGTATACGCACCTGTATACATATACGTATACATTTACAATATAAATGATGCGAGGCACGCGCAAACTTTTCAAATTAGATACAAGTATAGCCGGCGGCCAGATCGAGCGGGTTATAATGCGTAATTTATGAAGACGGGGCTGCTCTGCGGCGAGAAGAACGCGCAAGGAGGACGAGGAGAAAAAAAGTGTACAGAAAGAAGTTTCGCCGCTAGACATACCTCTCGCTCTCTCGCTTTTACTTTGTGTTCCTTCGTCTCTCTGTTTTGCGGCCGCTTCGCGCAACACACGCGCTGTAATTCTTTTCCGCGAGAGAGCATCAGTCGTCGGTTCGTCTTCGTCAAAAAGTTCTTGCGCCGCCGTTAATCTTTGACGGTCATACGCGTTTCGCTCCTTGGAGCTATGCTCTTTTTACCGCTGATATTTATTAGTTCGGAGAGTTGAAGCGGCCGCGCGCGGATCGGCAAGTTTGCCGAGAGATCGATGATTCGCACACGTCTATATGTGTATAATATGCAAGTCGGAGCAAGTTGCAAGCTATATGCACAGACGCGAAATTTCGAAGTTGTCAAGTGCAAGACGATCGTCGTAGCGCGTTGAACGTTCTCCGAAATTGAATTATACACGTGATCGTGATATGGGTTTCCAGCTCGATTGCAAGCGCGTAATTGGCACTCCGATTAACGAGAAAAGAAAAGACGAAAAGTATACGAAAAGCCGGGGCGGGCATAAGCTGCAAGTTGCACCGGCTGCTATGGGCAATTGCTGTTAGTTGCTCATCCTCGACAACTGTGCGCTCCGATGTAAACGCTTCTCTCTCTCTCTCTCTCTCTCTCTCTCTCTCTCTCTCTCTCTCTCTCTCTCTCTTTCTCTCTCTCTCTCTTATAGCTATAGTCCATAGTCTACTCTCTCCAGGCCAAGAGTCTAGCGGAGCTTGCGCGCGCGCCGCGTATATTACGCGGCAAACTCAAACGTAATATCCTGACAAGCACTCGTAACTTCATTTCGCGGCTCTCTCTCGGCAACTCCCACTATTCGTAACCTCTTCCGGTTTGACAGATGTTTAATATCACTTCAGAGTTGAAACTTGTCTCGCTGGCTGTCTAGCTGCGCGCAGAGACTGCTATGCGCTTTCCACGAGCGGCTCTGTCTCTCTCGATGCGGTTAAGCTCGTTAATATCAGCCTCCATTATAGCACTTGAAATGCCATTACGGACACGCCGCTGTCGCGAGCGAGCGCGCACTCGATAAGCTACTCCATATATATTCAGCGGCGAACTTTCGTCAACTGGTATATACGCCTGACTCGTGTGCCCTCGCGCTTTCCACTTTTCCCCCGCGCCGAAATTCCCGTCGAACGCGCGTGAAGAGTGTAGCCGACAGTCGTGAAAATTATAGGAGGAATATCCTTTTCCGAATTTGCATCTCCCTCGCGTCGCGCGGCTCATATAATATGCATCGTATAACGTCTTCGATTCCGTCATCCCGCTCCCGAGTCCCGCGGCTCATGGTTTATTCAGCTGCCGCTGTTGCACACAGGGTCAAGCATGCGAGCTCTCAAGCGTCGCGCTCGCTCGTTCGGTTGATTACATCGCGAGCGAGCCGCCGCCGCCGCAAGTAGCGTTCCCTATGGCGGCGGCTGTAGCGCGGCTAGCCCTAATGCTGCCTTAACTAAGCTCGAAGCTCGAGCAGGGAGAGTACGAGCTATATCTACGGAGGACGACGGTTACGCGCTCGTTTTCCACTCGAGGTGCAGGGGTTTGGACGTAGAAGCGCAGTGATTCCGGCAGCGCTGCTTTTCAGACGATCCGTAGGAGGCTATTTTTTCCAATCTCTCGCGACAAGACGTCTAGGTACGTCTTGGCGTGATTGGATTGAAGATTTTACAAAATATAGGACGGATTAAAGTCAAATGTCTCGTAGTCCCGACGCAGCCATCTTCTGTACGCAGATTAAGAGCGTGATTTTTTAACAAATTTCTCCAGACAGCAGATCGTCTTATATAATTCTTTGCTGCAAACCGAACGAATTGCCTTTCTAATCAGTCAACGAATTGCTGAAAAATCAAGACTGATTGAATCGTGGCATTCGACGAATGTGATCGATTCGGAAAGCTCATCGATTCTCTGCTTTGATAGCTCCTTACCAAAAATATCGAATCGTCGAGACGAATCCTTGAAAATTCTCGGCAAAACATCCATAGCAGCGATAAATGCAGGAGAGTAAGTCAAAAACTGTTCGAGCGTAGATCAGCGAGGAAGAATCGCGAGGAATAAATTTATTTGTTTTTCAACTCGACTGCGCGAGATACGTTCAAAGCTCTTTGCTTATATACGCATACAGCCGCTCCCGGGCGCACTTTGACATGTAAAACGTCCCAAGACGTCTGCCGCTGTGCTGCTGCTACTGCGACTCCCTTGGCGATGCATAGCGCGATTTTTCTCCGCTCGGCTACACACTGCAGCGAGTATGTATGTGTGCAGTAGAGCTTTTTATCTCCCAATCCGGCGGCGGCAGCTATATTCTTTTTTGCCGGTAGCGCCCTTATTCGGGCTCAATTATTTAACGATTCCAGCATTCATGAGAGTAGTAGGTGTACGAGAAAAGAGTGGCTGTGTTTCTTGCCGCGTCGCTGTAAGGCTAGCGATTTTATGATATGTCGCGCGCTGCTGCAGCTCTGTCTTTTCTTATACAGTTGCTCTTTTTTCGCCGGGAAATTCATGGTACTCGTTTCTGCTGCTGCTGCTGCTGCTGCTACGTACGCGTGCGAGTGTTTCACGAGTTTATTGAATTGGCAAAAAGGTGAGAGCTTTCTTTCTTATACGCGCGCGCGCTCTGCGTGGCTGAATTTCGAAGTGGCGCGTATGGTCGAGCTTGCGGCATCGTAAACTCGTTGGATGGAATTCGATAAAGTTGCGCCCGCTCGTTTTGTGTTATAAGCGTAATTGTGCGATTCTTGATTATGTACCATATGCTGAAAAACCATCGAAAGCGCATATTGTTCGGCACATTACTCGAACTCAATGGGAAATAGTTCAGTCCTCGTGGGAAGCACTTGTTGTTTTCCGATAGGACCGCACTCGAGAGATCCTTGCGGCGGCGCACAATAGCCTCGGGGCTGTATACACTGGCGCAGGAAGGACTAATAGGCTCGTGTCCTTGGGCGGGCCGTCCTCCGTCATTTTCCAGCTACATTCCGCGTATTTGCTGCGGGGGGGGGGCGAGAAAAAGCGAGCAGCAACCAAGAGTTCGTACGTACACGTATACACGTAGACTCGCGGAGGAGAGGGAAAAGAGCCAGAGAGAGAGAGAGAGAGAGAGAGAGAGAGAGAGAGAGAGAGAGAGAGAGAGAGAGAGAGAAAGAGAGAGAGAGAGAGAGAGAGAAAGAGAGAGAGCGAGTGAGAGAGAGAACCCTCGGCGCATCCCGAAGCGGAATTTAAATTATTCAGGCAAGTTCGACGCTCGTGAGCGGAGCTTCCTAATCACTCACCGGTTCAATTATGCATTTTGCTTTATGGCTCGGCGGCGGCGCCGTTATATCTCGTCTCATCTTTCCGAGCCGCTGCACGAGAGGTTTGTCCGAGTGTCGAGTCAGCAGCGGATTAGCCGCGGCTATGGATATAATAGTAGGCGATGACTCTATTTATCGAGGGAGATTCGCTGCTCTCTGCATGCGCATAGATATATGCTACCGCAGCGAATCGAAAGAGGAAGAGAGCGAAAGGAAGAGTTGAACTGTTTACGTTATAGGAAATAATTCAGGCAGCGCGCCAAATTATTCACCGTCGGCGCAGCAGACGTGAATTATGAGTGCGCGCGCGCGGAGTCAAGGAGTCGTGCATATTTTATCGGGCTCTACGCTGCTCGAGACACTGACCCCCACCCTAGACGTGTGTGGCGGGATTTAGCCCCCGAGTGTGTTGTACCCGGTATATATATATAATAGACTCTCCCCTCGAGAGCAGGACCCAGTACCTAGAGCTGATTAAATTTAATTGCGCTTAATAGCGAGTGCAGCGTTTGCTTTATTTTAAATCGCTCGACGCGAGAAAACCGCGCTGCCTAGATGCAACAATGATGATCGAAAGAGTTGACAGAACAAGCGTTATAGTCCGCGCATTTAAATAATGGTTCCGGCGCGCTGAGTGCAAGCTCCATCTCGAATAAAGTACTCAATTATTTCGGGAGCCCTCTGTACTGCCCCCTCCTCGGTCTCCTCACCGCCAGCCAGCACCGCCTATTATGACTATTAATGTTAACGTCACTCGAGTTGGCGAATTTTAAAGACGACTACTGCAGGCGCTGCAGGGACTTAATCTCGCGTTAAATTTTATACGCCACCCAAGCTACGCTTCTTTGTAATGAAGGCTCTAAAAGTTTAACGCCGGCTCTTTATACTTTATATCGTATATAGATATAGAAGTGAAGGAAGCCGGCGAGTGCGTGCGCGCGCGCGGGTGCGTGGAGAGCCGGTAGAGAGAAAGGGAAAAATCTTACTTAGCATTTCCAGCCGCGTGCGCCGGATGACACGCCTGGGAGAGTATGAGAGTATATGGAGGAGAGCTTGAGCTTGCGGAGCTATATATCCAGTGCGATGGGAGTTTGAGGGATAATGGTAATGGATAGAAATTTTGAACAGCCCGGCTGGTATAATGCCGCCCGAGTGTCCTCTCTACTCTAGACACATCAGCGGCGATGTATTTTCGAGCCGCTGTTCTCGCGCTTTGTTTTTACATTTCGACTGCGACAAGGTTAATATCATTGACTGCCTCCTTCTCTCTCGCCCCTTACAACTAACGCTACACCGAAGGAGCGTATGCGTTTAGATTACATAAGCTCGAAGGCGTAAGGACAGACGCGCCGAGGGTACAAAACGCCGCCGAAGATCCGCCGGAGACAGCTCCACTCAAAGAGCCTTGTGTTTCGCGCCGCGGCAAGTTTCAAATTTACAATAAGCTCGGGGGCAAGCTCGCGTATACTTCGAACTTCGGCGTATCGCGCGAGGATAACGAGCTTGATCCTTTGTCGTCGGCGTCGACTGACGCGTGACTCTATTGTATATACTTGACACGCCTGGGCTTGCGTCTCTCTCTTTCTCTCTCGCTCTGTGCTGCATAATTATTTGGCGCAAACTATGCGGAAGATCATCAGGCTGTCCGCGTGTGTGTAAAAACTCGGTCGCGTCTGTACACGTCTCTCGCGTTATGCGCAATCGGCCCGTATAGAAGTGTGTGCTCTATACGTATTATACGCGCGCGCACATATTAATTAGAAATTTTCGACGGCGCCCAATTTTCCCTGTACTCGTTGATATGCAAGGCCGCGCCTCTCTCGCGCGCGTATATGAAGAAGCCAGCAGTGTGTGTGTGTATGTGTGGCAGCTGGAGAGGGGGATAAGGAAGACGGAGGCGTATTCCGCGCGGAAACAGACGCGAAATGGGTGACATCGCTAGGAGCAGAAGCTTAGCGGAAGACACGGATGCGCCGCTCTCTCTCTCTCTCTCTCTCTCTCTCTCTCTCTCTCTCTCTCTCTCTCTCTCTGCCGCGGGCGGAGATTTGATTTATATGTTAATCGCCAGGCAGCTGTCGTACGGCTAGCTGCAAGTGCGCAGCCTCGACGAAAGACTCTCCCCCATTTACACCCCCCTCTACTCCCCCGCTCTCTGTCTCTCTCAAGACCTGTCTCTGTCTTATACACATGCACGCGCGCGAGGGGGGGGGGGATGACGGTGAAGCCAGCCCGGTTGGAATAACAAATTTTCGGGATCGAAAAATTTGCCGCGAGACTGAGTCGGCATTTTTCTGCGCGGCTGAGGCGGTGGCCGTTTTGAATACGTCGATTTTGCATACGGCGCACAAGTGCGCGCTCGGCTGTATCGCGCGGGATCCTCCAAGACGGAAACGTCGCTACTGTGACGGCTCTGCTCTGATTTCAAGAGATAATGCAGAGCGACACGATGATTTCAGCCTGGAATAAGACCGTTGATGTAGAGGTAACGAGCGTAGGAAACGTCGAATAATTTCATGAATATGAGAGACGTTCGTTTTTGCCACGTGAATACTCGCAACCTCATAAAAACGACTGCAGAGCATGAAAAGCTCGCAACTTAATGTCGTTTAATTGCTAATTAAGCGATGCCATCGATTAAACATTCCCGAAGTCGCGACGGCTATACATCGCGCACGAAACTCGTTTAAGTTCCTTCGGCTCGCTCCTTCTAAACGTGCCATTACCGCGTGCTCGCCAAACTTTGCCCGCGGCAAACTTCATCTATAAAATAAAAGAAGCGCCCGGTGTGTATACAGCCCCTTTTTTCTCCCGCATATATCGATTCGCGCTGCAGCAACTATTTTAATTGAATAATCTTCTACCTCGCGCGGTGTACACACAGCATGCTAGCGAGACATGGCAATATCGATCGCGTCCTCGCGATAATAATATATAATAGTATAATGGGACACGGATATTTTTACGCCCGCAGACGAGCGCGCGCATAACGATATCTCTCGCGGCGACTGCAGTTGACTTCTCGGAGGGGGAGGGGGGCTCGATCTGTGCCGCAGACATTTCTAATTACGAGTATCCGGCGAGCGCGATGCGCATTAGCCTCTATACTGCGTCCGCTCGTTATACGCTTCTTGCTGCCGATAACGAGCTAATCGATATATAGATATCGCTGTGCACACACGCGTGTGCCTCTATATCTCCTCTCTACTATCGCTAGGAATAACTCATTATAGCGTTTCGCCGAAGTATAGCAGTATAGCGAGAGGACGAAAAAACTGCGCCGGCCTCACGTGCGCGTCGCTGTGAACATGTACAGATTATGGCTCCGATTTCGTAGCGGCATAAACAATCAGTCATCGCTCGCAGTTATAGCGAGATTATCGATCGCGATCGAAAAAAAGGGAGCGTGTGTGGGCACTGCAAAGATTGACGACGGGAAAAGAGCGAGCATCGAGCGATAAGATTGTAGTTTGAATCGATAGCGAATGTCGGGATGAAAAAGTTCTTCCTAGTGCAGCGCATGGGCGGAGATTGCAGCGCGAAAGCTAGTCCGTATAAATGAGCGAGCGGACTTTTTATTGCCAATCGCTGTCGCAATGTCGCACGTTCGAGTACTGCTCGTTGCTTTCTGCATCGGGACGTGTTTGGGTAAGCTTTCGGGAAAAAGATGGACGGTATCCTGCGTCGCGTTTGCTGTGTATAAGTCGAGTAATTCTGTGTTCGCAGGCTTCGCACCGGACAAACCGAATAGTCGGCGGCAAGGAAGTCAACATCGAGGAACATGCTTATCAACTGACTTTCCAGCAGTCGGGCAGACACCTTTGCGGCGCGTCGATCATTAGCAGAAAGTGGGCCGTCACCGCGGGACACTGCGTTGGGTAATCCAAGATTTTTCCGCAGCTGCTCGTTAAACTCGCTGCGCAATATAGTTAGTAGTTTTGCTATTTATACTCGGTTTATTGCTGGTACACATTGTCGTCGCGCGTCAACTACTTTGACGAGAAACGAGGAGAATTTATATTTCGAAAACGCACCCGTGATAGTCATATATGCCAATTCAAAAATGCTAAAAACCGCGTATCCAATTCGAGATTCCCGAAATTAGACGGTTACTGCATGGCGAACTTAATTCTCATTTGCAGTGGCAGAGCGTCGACTTACAGAGTCGGGGCTGGCAGTAGTCACAGGTACAACGGTACCTTCCACAACGTCTCGGAAATCGTAAGGCATCCCGAGTACGATTTCGCGGCGATCGACTACGACATCGCCCTTATTAAGGTTGACATGTCTTTCAAAGTATATTCGGAACACCCGTACGTTGGCCTATTGTACAATCTAGAATAATACTATTATTAACTTTAGATCGCACCGCATCGAGAAAGATTCTAGATTCTAGAATATAGGTGAACGGAATCATAATAAGTTTCGCTCGTCCGATTTCGAATACATATATATTGGTTTGAATGTGTCAATGATCTGACGAAATGAAAATTTTAATTTCTATAAAAAAAGATCGATGACGAGTTCTCTTACGGATCGTCTGTGCGGCCAATCCAATTACCGGAGCGAGATTTGCAAGGCGGAGAAGTAGTCAATATAACCGGCTGGGGTGCTGTTCAGGTAGAGTCATATTTATTCATGGAGTAATTTATATATTCATGCGAATCTTTGAGTGTATATTATTCATACCGTACACGCTATTATATATATATATATATATATATATATATATAATATGCCAGCGAGCGATGCAGCGTTCAAAGATATACGCGTATATCCCGAAAGTTTAAACAACATTAGAGCGCAATTAAGCCGCATCGCCACTGATGTGTAATTATAAACTTTCCAAGCAACTTCGTGCAAGTAAGAACGTCGAAACGGTTGCAGCAAGGCAGCGCGAGCACGAACGATCTGATGGCGACGTCGGTGCCGATAGTCGATCATCTCGTCTGCAGCAAGGCCTACAAATCGGTCAGGCCCATAACCGATCGCATGATCTGCGCGGGACAGCTGAAGGTCGGCGGCAAGGACTCCTGCCAGGGCGACTCGGGCGGTCCCCTCAGCGCCAACAACACCCTCTACGGCATCGTGTCCTGGGGCTACGGTTGCGCGCAGCCCAAATTCCCGGGCGTCTACAGCAACGTCGCCTACCTCCGGCCCTGGATCACCAGCGTCACCGGCGTCTGAGCCTCGCTCTCGACGATGTAAAAACGATTTCTTCGCAAATCGATACAGCCCAGCTCTCGAGCTGTATCTATACATATATACCTATACACTGTACATAAACTCTAATGCGAATACAATGTCGGAGTGTCGAAGGAAGTTGTTTTAATTTTTATATTCATGTCGACGTCGTGCGCCGGGGCTGCCGAGAAGCGGGTATAGGAGCGAGGCAAGAAAAGTAAAACATTACGAAAGTGCTCGACTGGCAGGAGCAAAGCTCTTTACGATAGTTCTCCGCGGAGTTCGCTTTCTCTCCGCGCGCGCGCTCAACTTTCGCTGAACGGGGAGGACTTGCGCGCTGAGAAAAAGTTACATAAATATCCGCAAGAGAACACGCGGCCGAGGTGGTGAGGCGCTGGCAAGAAGTTGCTTATCCTTGTTTTTTCTTTATTCCGCATCGAAAGCCACTTTTTCAAGCCCGGAAGAGCTCCGCGGATGTGTAATTTTCTTCTTTTTTTTATCAATACACCGGAAGTCTCGATGCACGCGGAGCGGCGGTGTAGGTATACAGTTATATGTAGAACGGAAAATTTGAGAGCCGCTGGAAAAGAGGAGATAAGGGCTAGGACGATGTTATCGCTCTCGCCACACGAAACTATCATTTGTCGAGTTCTTTATCTGGCCGAAAGTTCAAGTCGCTTCGACGCGTCGTTCTTATCTCCCTCGCGCGCGTTTTCTCCAAGAAAGCCAAAACAGCAGCAGCAGAGAAGTTTTCCACGGCGGATAGTCAACATGTCCAAGCTGCTCGTTGTCCTCTGTATCCTCTGGTGCGAAAGTAAGTTAGAGCCTCTGCTGATCGAACGCGGAAAATCTTTTAAATTCAAACTCTTTCTTTTCTCTTCTTTCAAATATGTGCGCGCACACAGCGATCGCCGCCGGAATCCCGCAGCCGACCCTTCAAGGGAGAAAACACGTCGATATCGCCGACTTTCCTTACCACGTGAGTATAATACGCCACACCTATATACGGCGGATTTTTCGTTCTTCGTTAAAAAAAAATATCGGATTTCGCTGCTTCAGCGATCCGTTATTATCGAAGCTCGCTTTCAATCGTTTGTGTATACAGAGGACGCGTGAGTGTCCCCGCGAAAAACACGAATATAACGAGCGACGACAGGCCGCGTCGATATCGGTATGAAATTTAGCGACAGCGTCGAGTGCGTGAAATGAAAAAAAATCGCCGATACGATAGCAATATATGGAGAGCGCATCGGAAAAACGAGAACGAAACACGCGAGCGCGCTGATTAGACCAAAGAACATAAAAGCTTTGCGCACGGTGAAAACAGCGGCAATCCGCTGCGTATTCAGCCGGCGTTGACCTAGTAAAAATCCAGGAAGACACGAGCCACTCGTTATTTCCAGTCGGATTTAATTTCGAGGAAAATCGAATATCCCATATCCACGCGTGTGTGTCTCTCTTTTCCTCTGTTGTAGGTGTCGGTGCGTCGAGCCGGTCGGCACGTGTGCAGCGGCGCCCTCGTCCACGAGTCCTGGATTATAACCGCCGCTTCCTGTGTTTACGAGTGCGTATATCCACACACATACACATACAGCAGCCGCTTCTTTTATTCGCTGCGTGTGTACACGTGTATACGTAGCCTGTCGATAAGACCGGAGCTTGTTTATCGCGAGCTTCGCGATCCGATATTGCACTGCACACAGACAGCGTGGCGCAGCGGCGGATTCCGCGAGCGCTATATTGTCTGGGGGGTGCAGTACGTGTACCTGGCTTTTAAACGAGCGGCGCAATTGCTTTTCGCAGCTCGAGCGTGCCGAGAGTCAGCGTGGCGATGGGAAGTTCCGAGCTCCAGCTCCCGAGGCATCGCTTCAACGTCTCCAAGATCGTCGTTCATCAGACCTTCGACAAGGACCTGCTCACCGGTAACATCGCCTTGCTCGAGGTATGCTCGCGATGTACCGCGGCTCTGTTTCTTTTTTTTTCTTCCAATTCGAAATTCCACGTATATTTTTAAGCCACTATCCGGGCCCACGGGCATATTGATATTTTCCTCTGCGTATACTCCACGCGCGCACATATCCGCTGATACATTTTATTTTCTTACGCTGCATCCACGAATTTCGACGAAAAACGAAACGCGGATTGACAAAGGCTTGGTGTGTATATATATCTATAATACAGAGTTGGCATAAAAATGCGCCGCGCGTGTGCCGCAGATAAAGCCGGCGGTCAGCTTCGTGGACTCGAACCTGCTGCCGATATTTCTGCCCAGCTCGGAGAATTATCATCTGAAGGACGGGAGCATGCTGCGCGTCAGCGGCTGGGCCAGGCTCCAGGTAAGCGTTATTTATTTGTTTTCCCTTTGCGGAGCGAATCCTCCTTTTTATATACTATACGGCTTTCCAAAAATCTATGCGACGCATCGTTCCTCGCTAATAAAGCCGAGAGGCCGAGCGAAGAGCTCGCATAGTCATAAACAGCCGCTTCACCCTCCATTTTGTTATTTTTCCGCCTCTCTGTTTCTTTTTTATGTGTCGTCCCGCGCATACAAACGCGCGCAGAAGGAGAAGTCCGATGCAGCAGCAGCGGAGCTACACAGCCGTGGCTTCGAATCGCAGCTGAGCGTGACGGGCGCCTCGCTCGTAAATCAACGCACGTGCATCCGCTCGATGCCCAGCTATAAAGCAGTCTCGGGAAAAATGCTCTGCGCCGGCAACCCTAATGCCAAAGAGACGTGCCAGGTGAGTCGAACAAGCGCCGCCGCCGTGGTATAGCCGCGCCGGACGATATGTCATTTATCTTGCCGGAAAGCGCCACCGCGAAAAACGACGAGAATGCGCAGCGATGACGACGATGTTCGCCTTTTGAACGGGCCGCGCTGCGTTCTATACACGCCCGAGGCCGAGCGAGCGGATAATTTAGAGGCGCAGAGCTGAAATTCAAATCTCCCGGGGGAGTCGTGCGAATCGGATACACTGTCTTATATACAGAGTGGGATTTTTAAGGGGCCGTGTGAATTGGAGCTGTGAGAGCAGCGTCTGGTAGGTTTGACACTTTTCGAATTGCATGTTCGGCTTTCAGGGCGACATCGGAGCACCGCTAGCAAACCATGACATCCTCGTGGGCATCCTCTCCTCGGCGGACGGCTGCTTTGCGTCGAGCTACCCGGCCGTCTACACGAAGATCAGCAGCTTCCTGCCTTGGATCGCCAAGATCCTCTCGCTGCACACCTCCGAATGACAAGACTGAAAACTACACACTAGCTCCTAATCATGTAATATTCGATCGATTTTCCGTACGCGTATTTCTGCCAGCTCGCGCGTTGAGTATTATACACTATTTATTATTATACACCGACGCGATTAGGCGGAAGCGCGCGCCAATTCGTTGCGATAAGTTCGCGCGAGTTCGAGCGGATAGGCTCGAAACTCTGCGCTGATTCAACTATCGGACCAGCCCCCCACCCCCTCACTATCTCCGAAAACTGCGCGGGAGTATGTGCGCTCGATAACCCGGAAATCGAGCGAAAAATAGCGTATGTTTATGCGAGCAGTGTAGCCGGACGCGAAAGAGAGAGCGAAAGGGGGGGAGGGCGATAAGTCATAAATAGGACACGCGCGTCGCGATCTGCGAAGCGCCGAGCGTTTAATTTATCGCCGCGAGACTAATGCGCTGCAGCCGACTTCCGATTGCCGGGAATAATTAGCCGCGTCACTGTCACGACAACGCGCGCGCTCGCGACGGGAATGACTCCCCTCTCGTCGTTTCGTTCCGCGAGCAGCTGCGACTGCGTGAGATGTATACTTCGCTACCGCTGATGGCCATTCATGGATTCGCAGCTGTGAGAAAGCGAGGGACGCTGTGACGTAATAATGTAAATCGATAAATTTCAATTCATATAGTTTCCAAAACTATTGCATAACGTATACGCGATGTGCAAACAATGCCGAGTCAATCTATATTATTTACGTGAGTGTGTATCGCGAGTCCGCGTGTGCGAGAGGGAGAGAAAAGACACGAAACGTCCAATATTATTTTCCGCCTGTGTGTTCTATAAGCAATTCGTCTGTCAGTGTTGAAATTTTCCAATTTCACGGAGATTGCAGTCGAAACCGTTGTCGGAATCCGAAAGGTGCTCGCGCGAATCTAGATAACGAAGAAAGCGCCCGCGCGCTCTAGAGACAGAGAAATAGCGCCTCGTGCACATACACACACACACACACACACACACACACACAAGCGGAAACCCGAAAGGAAACGGACGTTTCTCGTCCGGTATAGCGATATCGATTTTTTCCCGTGCTTTCTCTCTTCGGGTATTATCCGCGCACAAACACACACACCCACATGCGCATACACACATATCCGTACAGTCCGTGTGTATCCGGGGGATGAAAACGCGCGGGTCATTCTCCGCTTTCGACATAATAATTCTATTTAGCGGCGGGTCTGCTGCACTTTTCTCGCCCAGTCTGGCTTGTTCCGCGCGGAAGAACAATCTAAGCCCGAGCTTTTAAGATTTTTCCCTCGCAGTTCCCACGGAGCGTAGATTGAATTTTTCTCATCATCGACGAATTCAGCGTTATCGCACAAACCGGATGTATACAGTTTGACGTGTTTATCGCGACGTATAAGAAGTGCTGGATCTAGCCGAAGAACAGTACATTTATATCTTTCGTGATCTCTCGCGTCCTTTTGAAGAAGACTGGGAGAGAAATGTCATCGCTTCAACAATATCGAGTTATGCCAAATTGATGAGTGACCACGAGACTTATAGAGTATTCCGTCTTGGTCTTCTCTTGGATTTCAAGACCAAAAATAGGAACTTAAAAATTAATGTAGGTACAATATTGTTTGTAATAAATAATTTATATCTTAATAAAGCAATGTAAAAACAATCGAAAACAAGTTTTTTTTTTTAATGCGAAATATGTATTTGGTGTAACTAAAGGTTTTTTTTCAAATGTGTCAACTTAAGGTATATAAGAAATCTCAAAAAAAAACTTTTTTCAAAAGTGAAAATCTTGGCAAGAAAAAGGCTAATAAACGTAGTGAAATCTCTAAATATAAAAATGTCAAGTAAATGTTTTTTTTCTATACGCATTAAAATAATAATATCAATAAAAATATCATTCTTTGGGAAAACATAATTTTAACTTTAGTTTTATATCTTAATGCGTATAGCAAAAAACATTTACTTGACATTTTTATATTTAGAGATTTCACTACGTTTATTAGCCTTTTTCTTGCCAAGATTTTCACATTTGAAAAAAGTTTTTTTTTTGGAGAGATTTCACATCTTTTACAAAGCATATTCTTCTTGCTATTGAACTTCATTAAATCTTGATCTATTCGATAGACAACAAGCTACTATTAGTTCAGACATCGATCGCATCGCGCATATAATCGTATAGCAATATATGCATATATACGTATAGCATTACATGCATATTATAATCGCGTGTCGCCGAGTAGCAGACGAATGTCGGTAGAGTAGATTAACTCTGTAACCACTGGTGTATAATACCAAATATACTCACCGGAAGTCACGTGACCGGAGGAGACGAAAAATATCGGGAGAAGATGAAAACTCTGAACGAAACGAAATATACCGAGCAAACTTTCAACTTGCAATATTAAGTTAATAACTTAATATCCTTGAATGAACCTTTTATACATGAAAAATTAGGATAATATATTTAAGTAGATACTAACAGATTGCGCATACGCGCAATAATAATGATTTAAATGCAATCGAGATTTTTTTAAGGTTAGGAACACCTAATTTCAAAGTATATATATATATATATATATATATATATATATATATATATATATATATATATAATATATACCTAACCTTAAAAAAAATCTCGAAAGTACGAAGTAAGTAAGGGTCGCGCCGTCGACAAATCGTACTTCGTACTTTTTCTTGCCAAAGCGGCGCTATTGCGCCCCTTGATTCTACGAAAATGCTCCAGCTGAATCCTTCAATTCGGCAGAAAATTCGCTGAGAGTAATCGCTTCCATCAAAAACTTTGAGCGCATATCGTGCATTGAAAAGTGTTAATCTGGTTTTTCATGCTACATCATTTCCGACTAACTCCAGGAGTAAACATTTGAATGCTGCTTTGAGAGAAGCATACAGCTTCTCCTTCATATTTGGCTCCATATGGTTTGACAACATTTTTTGAAGTTTAATGACGTTTTTTCGTAGAATGAATCGGCTGGATATTTTGTCAAAATAGTACATCCGCCTGAAACACTGTCGGAAAAGCCGAGTTAAAGATGTCTCTATATTTATACGTGATTTGAACGTTTCACATATTTTTGGAGAAGTTAAACTGACCCGAGGTAAATGAGTGATTGGTAGTTCTACTTTTAGTCCGAAAAGTGTCCTGATTATTTCTGTATAATTATTTATCTATCGGTATGCAGATGGAAGTTTCATAAGCTGCATTCGCATCTTGCTAATTATAATCTAAAAGGAAATTCTCCTGAATCAAATATAAAATTAAAATATGACTTCGTTTTTACTCCATCTAGACTTGGCGTAGTTACAAAATTGGATCGGATCTTATGTAATATGTAAGTTAATTTTTTCTCGCGCTTTAATTGATCCAACACGATCGAAATCCAGGAGTATCTTTGTACGTGAAGTGCCTGTGCTAATCTGTATAAAATATACGTGCATGAGTTGTTAAAACCTCAGCTTTTTCCATACACGCGACTAATTTTGCATGGAAACCAATTAGCTTCAGTTGCTTAGCTGAAATTAAAGCTACTCAAGATAGAGTCGTGAATTTCCGCGAGGGCACATAAGGGAGAAGTGGTGAAAAATCGCGCTTTGTCTTGGTCTCGCGCGCATGCAGAGAGCCCCAGCGGCGGATCTAACAAAACGCATTACAAATCTCATTGCTCTCGAGCCGATCCACCTGTTCCTCCGGCGGCGCGCGGTTCCTCTCGGCGCCGGGGAGAACATTCATTCTTCAGCTCATTTATCCTCTCTCGCGATAAGCCCGGGAGCAGCATCTCCCTCTCCGCCTCTCTTCCTTCCGACTTCCTATAATATTAGAGCGGCGCGAAAGCAGGGAAATTTGTTTCCCAGTCACTCGTGGGATTTTCAATTTCGCGTCTTTCGGGAGCTGCTGCGTCGAACGCCCGCGCGCCGCTCAGCCTCGAGGGATGTGTGCGCGCTCGCAGCGCGTATATATATATATATATATATATATATATATATATATATATATATATATATATATATATATATATATATATATATATATATATATATATATATATATATATATATATAGAAGCGGCGTTGGGAAAAAATTGCCGGTCCGTGTGTACATACAAAAGCGAAGTTGATTATTTCATGCTCCGCGCTTGTTTTCCCGCTGCACGAGTAGAGAGCGAGAGAACACGACGAGCCGCTGCTCGACTAGATTATACCCGCTTGTTCTCGCCGTATTTTCGGTTTTATCGCGCTCTCGCGCCGTGTATACACTATGCGCCATACACGAGTTTTCTCTTGCGAGCTTTTTCCGCGCAAGTTGATTTTCGACGCTACTGTGTCGCGACGGAATAGTTGTAATTGATAAATGTTCGCGCGCGGCGCGCAGAGAGAGGTATAAACGATAAAACGTCATACTACTGTACGGATCGGGGGGATGATTCGCGCAGCACATGTAGCAATAAAGTATTCAGTTATGGTCGGATGTATCAAAGTGTGTCGCGTCAATTTTTCCAATCGCGCGCCTCGATGATTATGTGTCCGCCCGTGTATATATGTACCTGTAATATATGCATGCGTAAAGAGCTGGCGAGTGCGTAAGCGGATTACGCGGAGTAAAGAATAATAACGCCGCGCAGTTTTGATGATTGCAGTATGCCGAGCGCGGAGGGGGGCTTTCCGACACCGAGGATTATACGCCGCACTGCACCGGACGAAGGGATATGGACTCTGATGTGATTATATCCGTTTTACGTCCGCTCGATCCGTCCACCGATGGCTTCAATTTCATATAGCAGCTCCCAAAGTTTCGTATACGCGTCAGGATCCGTCCATCGATGGCTTCAATTTCATATAGAAGCTCCCAAAGTTTCGTGTACGCGTCAGGATGACTATTCATGTCTGGAAAATCACTTGTTCATTCACAACCAACGCTCTGTATACAAGTCACGGAGAACATTGAAAATCGGATGGCGCGCGACCAGCCAGCCACCTTTGGGGGTATGGGCGCGACAAAGCTCGTCCGCTATGACTCATTGTTAGAGCCGGAGCCCGAGAGCGCTGTATACAAGGTGCCGAACTATTAGCCAACATTCCTCATACAGCCCAGGCCGTGTTATCGATTATACCGGCGCGGCGGTGCAGGCCATAATGCCAATTACGCATCGCGCGCGGATAAGAGTAACTATACGCGCTCCTGCCATTCCTCCGATTTGCGAGGGACCATCGGTGAGAGGAATATTCCGAGCCAAAACCGCTTTCGCACCCGCCGCGTTGAGTCGCCGTGCGGATGTTTAGAGAGAGGGGGGGGGGACCAGCGATCTTGGCTCCGCGGTGCTCGCACGAGCTTGCGGGATTCGGGGGATACGGTTTGATGTCGTAGCAAGAAAATTAATCTTGCAGGTATATACTGTATAAAAATAAAAACTGCATTTCAGAATAAAACCATTAATATACCATTACCCACGCGCGACGATTCTTAAACCAGAATATATAATAATAATAATATTGCCGTAAATTTTTAACGCAGTTCAAGTCATCTCGAACCGTTCTAACAATAGCGGCCGTTATTAATTTTACAGCCGTTGCAACACACGAAGCCATTAAAACCGGCTGATCTCGTTTCCTATCAGAAACTAAGAACACTGCACTATACACTGGCATTAATTTCTCTGGGGTTAACAGAGCCATTCGGTGTCGCGACCGACAGGAAAATCAACGGCGTGAATCATTTTCGTTAGCCGAATTTTTCAATCGCGCACTCCCGTCATTCACTATATATAACAAACTCGGTGGGGAAAAAATCTCGGCCGCGGTCCATACGTGAAAATCAACACGGATCAGTTGCAGCCAATTCGTCGAACAAAAATAAACACCAACTCTCTTTCTCTCGATTTGCTTGTCAAAGATTTATTGGAAAACATAAAAAACGCTGAAAATAAAACTCGGAACCAGCGGCGGCGGTGTGGAAGCTGCGTCGCAGAGATGACCAGCCTCGAAACCGGAAAAATTTATTCGAGCTCCGTGTGGTGCAGGTTGCCTCGCTGGCAGAAGAAAGAGGGATCGTTAGAGACCGGCTATTTCGCTGATCCAGGAGCGCAGCGCCGTGACCCGCGTGTAAACGCCCGGGTAGTTGGGCTCGGCGCAGCCGAATCCCCAGGACACGATCCCGATGAGCTTGCCGTCCTGCACCAGTGGCCCGCCGCTGTCGCCCTGCTCGGAGAAGCGCATTTTAGTTGCTAGGTATACGTATAGCAGAGGGATAGACAAAAAATCGGACGCAGCGCAGCGTACCTGACAGGCGTCCTTGCCGCCCCGGCCGACGTAGCCGGCGCACAGCATGCGCTCGGTGATGCGACGCTGGCCGTAAAGCCGGGAGCACTCGGAGTTGGAAATGAGAGGCACCGAGACCTCGCGCAGGTAATTGCTCAGCTCGCCGCTACTCTCCTCGACGCCCCAGCCGGTTACCGAGGCCTTGCTTCCCGTCGAATAGTAGTCCGCGGCCTCGGCCAACTCGATCGGCTGGATTTTACTGCCCAGCGCGAGCGGCGACTCCAGCTGTGTATAGAGTGGAATGCAGCTCGTGTAATGCCGCAGCGATGGGGAAAGAGCCGTGCTCCACTGATCCCGTTAGCAGTAGTGTAGTAAGTATAGCGCTCACCTGGAGGAGGGCGATGTCGTAGTCGGACTCGCGGCGCGAGTAGTCCTCGTGGCGGATCACATGGTGCACGTCCACCACCTGGCCGCGGCCGCCCAGGGTCGAGGAGCCCGCCTTGATGCTCAGGTGGCTCGGGTTCGAGCTGCAAAACGCGCGTTTCTTTGTCAGTATTTTTTCCCACAGCCGCGATGATTTTTTTTTATCTTACGATTTGAGGCAATGCGCCGCGGTGATCACCCAGTCCTCGGCGATGATGGCTCCGCCGCACTTGTGCCGGCCCTTGTAGCGCAGGGACACCTTTGACGAAAAAATTCACTCGTCAGTACGGTTAACGTGTATGAGAGACTCGATGAGCGTAAAACTGTTTCACCTGGTAGGGATGCTGCTCGATGCTGGTCTCGTAGCCGCCGACGACGCGGCCGTCGTCGGGATTATCCTCGACCCTCGCATCCCGAAAAAGATCGTCTAGAACAGCTTTTGCGCGAGTCGCTCTTATAAATGTGAAATTTTACAACAAAATTTCGATGATACCGGTATTGACTTATTCAGTCAGAATAACTCGAATAGGTATACATTAAATCAAAATAACCCTTCCCAGTACTCAGTTCTCCATACACTGGTATTAAATAAAACCCACGTTTCCCGGCCACGATGTATACTTAGAAGGTTGGGTGAAAAGAGAAGCACACACACACACCCAAATCCGGCAGACTCTGCACCGAAGTGAACTCCGCGAGGAGGAGAATCAGCGCAGCGCAAACGAGAGCACGGTTATCGTAACACATCCTGCCGCAAGACACTTGCAAATCGGACTGTCGTTTCCCCGAGAAGGCTGTTCTCTTTTAAAGATCGCGGCTAATTGATGTCCCTCGAGCATTAAAATTTTCCTCCATTGTGCCGCTCGAGGAGCAGTGTGAGCAGTGTATAACACGGCGCCGATCGTAAAGCGGACGTTTTTGTTCCGAGCGCGCGCGCGCGCGGCTAATTGCCCGCGGAGTGGATTCATTCTGTCTCTCTCGCTCTATGCTCCGCGTGAAAAATTATTGATGACACCGTTGTACATCATCAGCCGCGGTATCTTCTCTGACACGGAAAATTGAAATCGGCCATAGAATAACGATAAATTCGTGCTCGATCTGGGTCAGCGCGGCTCCGTGTGAGTCACCTCGCTCGCACTGGACTCGATTAGAAAACAAAGTTCGACGAAGAATCGAAAAGCGAAGAAGAGAGCCGGTGTATATGTATATAGTATACGGACTATACGCGCGACAAAGGTCGAGCGCCACAGTGCACCGCGGGGATAATTCATCGTTATCGGAAGCAGCCAGCCGCTCGAGCGCCGGCAAGGCATCGAACTATTAGCCAACATTCCTGATAGCTCGTCACTATCGATTATTCCCGAGCATAATGCCAATTACCCCCTGTGCCAGCGGCCTGCACGCTTGTTGCATATTTCAAAAGCCTCGCGCGTATACACCTGCGCGCGCTCTGCATCTCTCATCCTCATTTTTTTTTCCTCCGTAGCTCGTCGTTGTCGCCGTTGATTATCGACGGTCGACTTTACGTATCGCTGCACGCGGACTATTAGATTATATACACAGGAGGGCGTCGGGCGCGAGAGCTATCGGGGATAATGCTCCGGCTGTGCAATCTATACTCTGGCTACTCCCGCGTTCTCGGATGTCGATCCAGCGTGCCAAGGAGATTTGTCTTATTGCGCAACAACGGCTCTCCGGGATCCTGTGTTCCGCTATGTCGAACGCGGTGTCTACGTGTGTTTAGTCGCCGAGGATCTGATTGGCGGCTCGCGGCAGCTCTCCAAATGGTATTCATCAGTGCGCGCGCGGCTACGCCGACCATGTCGTTATCTCTCTATATACACATACTGCTCTGTTCGAGACTCGCTGGCGAACGATGAGTACTTTTTACGTTAAAGTAATACAACGGTATACGTCAGGCAACGTGAAATTTCTCGAGATTGCAAAATCAACGGTCGGAAGCGCTCAGCCCGGCTAAATAAAAGCCCATCACGTATACGCTGCAGCCAAGTCATCATCAATCACCCGCGGAGCGCAGCGCGCGCGTGCACTGCAGACACATAACATATATGCGGGTGTAGCTAGCGGGAAAATCTCGCTCCGCGAGTCGAGAGCGCGACCGAAGGAATTATGCAGCGGCTTCTCTGCGTCAATCAAAGCTGAACGAATCCGTGTTTGCCCCGACGATTGGCCAACAGCGGCGGCAAGTCGCCAAGCGCAAACAGCGCAGCGTCCAGTGTGTTTGTGTGTGTGTGTGGGTGCAAAACCGAGGCCCATACCCCAAATCAAGCGGCAATTGTCCGTTCCATATCTCCGTCTCTCGTGCCGCCAGCGGTTAGTTGGTTGCCTGCCCGCCTCCCTCCCTATACAGCTCTACCTCTCTCCATCCGCTTTGTGTCGGGTTCGCCGTTTTAATTAGCCGCAACCGCGTGATTCGGTCCTTCTTTCGCCGCGGAATCCGCTCTCCGCCTCTACTAGTGCGCGCGAGAGCTGCCAGCTTTAATTATCTCGAGAGTTTTTCGACGCAGGGTTATCGGTTGTCAAGCTCTAATGATGCTCGAATTAAATTTTCGCAGCACTTTACTCGTCCGTCGCTTCGCTAAGCGCCGCTTTGAAAAGTCCGTGGTGCGTATGCACACACGGCTCTGCTCCGTCGGCGAGAAAGACAATCCGGAGCATCAAGCGTCGGCTTTAAGATTATCCGGCTGCGGCACACACTGCACTGGAGCCGTGCGTCCAACAGCCTCGAAATTCGTTGTAATCTGTTCGAAATTCCAAACTCGTGACACTTAGCCCCCCGGACGCTATATACGCGTATACATATAATACCTTTATATATATAAGCGCACGCTTATGCTGCAGCGACTGCAGGAGAGAGAGCTTAACACCTCGCGTGCGTGCAACCCTATACTCGCTTGCGCGCGCGCTTGCAGCATCCGAAACTTTATAATTACTGTGCTCAAGTGACTTTAACATATCATAAATATTAATGCCCTGCCATGATTATCAACGCCGTTGCTCTGTTCTAGTTGCCGTTGTTGTTGTCGTTGTTGTTGCCGCTGCTGCGCTGCGCTGCGAGCTCGATATTATACAACTCGAAAGCTAGGGACACGCGCGTCTCGTTGGGACGAGCGAACGCGGCGCGGCGCCTCTATATACCGCACGGTATGCCAAAAATGGGAGCTGGAAAAGAATTTCATTTGGATGTTAATGAGCGCTTGCGCTATATCAACCCGCTGCGCCGAGACGGGTTAATGACGATAATCGTTTAAAGCGCGAGTATCCGGCATTACGTGGAGTATTTTTCATATCGTCCGCGCGCGCGCCTTATCGCCCGTCGATTTTAGCATAATTTTCCAATTACTCCGAGCGGTTCGCCGAACTTGCGAGCGCTCTCTCTCTCTCTCTCTCTCTCTCTCTCTCTCTCTCTCTCTCTCTCTCTATCCGACAGGAGTTTGATCGATGCGACTTAACTCGCCGCAATAAAATTACCGACTATAGCTCCCGCGCGACAGCGCTAATCCACTCAACGCTCCTTTCTTCGCTCGCTCTTTTCCTCCTCCTCGTCTTTTTTGACGAACTTTCGGCAGCCGTGCGCGTTATAAGATTATTGTATACACACTCCGTCGTCGAGATAAGCCGAGCCACCGCCTGGTGACCGATAGCGCGACGAGTTGATGGATAATAATAGCGTATACACACGTCAGTGCGACCGCCGAAAAAAAAGACAGAATACGTAACGCAGCGCTCGATATCGCGGATTTTTTTTTATCTGCCAAGATTCGGACGCGCGATATCAGTTTATCCGTTATGTAACGCCGCCTGAAAAAAGCATAAGAACGAGCCGCGTAATGGCTGACGTCTCTAGCTCTCGCGCGCGCGAATCCTGCTTATGCAAATGATTATTTTAGCATCGGAGCTACTGCAGAGGCAGAGGGACCAGAAGCGCGCGCCGCGTTGACCGTCGGATTTATATGCTAATAGCCGGCGTTAGTCCGTAACACGCGGAGATATTTGTAAAAAGATGGGGCTCCTCGCTCTGCGCTGGTTATACTACATTTCAATATAGATATAGCTATATGTATAATGCTCGCGTGCGCGAGAGAGAGAGAGAGAGAGAGAGAGAGAGAGAGAGAGAGAGCTGGGAATATTCGCTCTCCACTTCCTTCGTCTCTGCCGCCTCGCGACGACGCGGCCCATTATCGATGCGTTTTACGGCGCCCGGCGTATTTCAATGCATAATTTATGCCAGCGACACTGCTCCTGCAGCCGGACATAGCGCGCCGCGCATTTGCATATTTATATAGTAATGTTTATAAAACATTAATGCGGCCGGCGAACTCTGCAGAGCGCAATCTCCCGCGCACTTGAATTCTTAAATTTCAGCAACGTCGGATTATTTTGTCCAATTGTTGTGTAGTTATGAAATTAGAAAGGTATATGTATATAGCTACGCATGTACGAGATGATAAGAAAAAAATGCCTTTTGTTTATTGCCCGCGCGCCGCGAGAGACGATAAGCGCTGGATACAGCTTTTCCATCGTGTGCGAGCAAGTATATAAAAGGAAATCATCGCGAACGACAGCGCTGTAGATCGATGATATCTCGAGCTGCGGCTGGAGAAAGGAAACCAGCTGCGTTATTGGGAATCGGCAATGTCTCGGCTCCTCGTGCTTCTTCTTCTGCTTGGCAGCGGGCTCGGCTACCGTCTCGCTCACCCCGAAGCTCGGCGTTTCAAGTCGATGAGGATTATTGATGGCGAACCGGCAGACATACGGGACTATCCTTACTTGGTTCGTATACACGCGAATTCATCTTCGAGTCGTTTCGTTGTGCACTCGTTATTCGTCCTTGGCGCAGGTCTCGCTGCAGTACAACGGGAGCTTCTACGGCCACGACTTCGACCACTTCTGCTGCGGAAGCATCCTCAACGAGAACTGGATCATCACGTCGGCCCAGTGCGCCCAGGCGTGAGTCTCTATATGTTATTGTGATTGGAGCTGGTCGATGCTTTATTATACAGTTTATATTGCAATAACGTCCGTTGAATCGTTGAATCTGCCGCAGACGACAGGCAGACTCGTTCCAGGTGAGGCTTGGATCCGCCGAGTACTATCGGAGCGGGGCTGTTTACAGAATAGACAGCGTAGTTCTGCATCCAAAGTTCAACGAGCTCAGCCGCGATTACGACGTGGGACTGATAAAGGTGCGTCCACGAGATAGTAGCTATCGACTTGTGTTATATTATAATGTAACGAATACGATGTCGCACGCAGGTGACGGAGAAAATCGTCTTCGGCGAAGGCATCCAGCCGATAGGCCTACCGAAACCCGACGACGTCGTTCCGATCGACGCCAACTTCTCCATAGCCGGCTGGGGAGCCACGGAGGTACACGATCTCTCATTTGAAATATATATATATATATATATATATATGAATTGTATTCTCAACGCTTCATCGAATCGCTCTCGTGTCCGCACAGCTACTGGGGAAATTTTCGGATAACCTGCTGAAGAGCCACATCCAGAAGATAAGCCGCGAGAGCTGCCAGTCCGTCTACGGAATCGAGACTGTGACCAGCCGCATGTTCTGCGTCTTCGCCGCGGGCTTCGGTCCCTGCGTCGGCGACTCTGGCTCACCCGCCGTCTACCGCAACATGCTCGTAGGCAAGTCCACTCGTGAGAAAGAGAGAAAAAGCCTCGAGGGTCGTTAAGTGCGTGCACTAAAGCTCTCATTGTCCGCTTGCAGGTCTGGCGTCCTGGAGCTACAACTGCGCTTACCAGTACCCGACGGTCTACGCGCGAGTATCAAGCGTGCTCGACTGGATAGAGGACATTACGGCGTAACGGCCGTTACCGGCTGGCCGCGCGACACAGGAAGAAAAGCTGGGCGATATTAAAGTCCCGCGTAAATAAGCGCAAAAATGTTTCTAATGAAGCTAATGCCCGCGCCGGGCGCTGGCAGACAATAACACGCGAAAGAGGAAAGTCTAGTGCGGCGCATGCTTATTGCGACGATTTGGCAAGATCCCGGGGATATTAGCGAGTGGAGAAAGCGGAGGCGCAATTATGCCGGGGCTTTGCGCCACGTATAGCCGCGCTATGTGTGGCCTGCGCAGGCTGCAGCTTGCGCCCGCCACGTACTTAATAACGACGACGACGAGGAGGAGAGCTGAAGCAGAGCGCGCCGGGATGGGCGCACGTGTACACACGTCGTCGCTCTGATGCTGCCGAGAGCTAGCTGTATAACTCCGCGGCTGTTTTTGCCGCAGCTATTGCGCGCAGTGGAAAGTTGCGATGTGTGTGCTGCCGCGCAGATGACGCCGACGCGCGATTTCGACGCCTCTGCGCCTGCGGTTCGTTATTCGCGCGCGCGCGCGCGAGAGAGAGAGAGAGAGAGAGAGAGAGAGAGAGAGAGAGGCACTGGATACACGCTACAATGCACACTTCATTATGAATTTACTGCGGTCGACGGCTTTTTCGGAGCTCGTCGTCGCTGCTCTGTGATTTATTTGCGCCGGGAGAGAGCTTTTCCAGAGACCGCTAGACAGTTCGCATGCAAATTGTAAAAGTTTGACTTCGAATAAACTATGCAGAGCCGTCCGTTGGATTGTAATAATTGAAAGAAACCCACAGAAACGCCCAGCGCTACCGTGCGAGCAATTATAGCTTACTGAAAATTTTCGAACGAGGCTACAGCGCGAGAGCCGCAGAGCGGCTAATGAAAATTTAAAAGCGTTATTAGGCCGCGCGCGTTTGAGCAGCGGAGTACAGCAGCGCCGGCAGGAGGAGAGAAAGGAGGTGGAGGAAGAAGAAGGAGAAGACGAGCCCCGGTAACAAATTTCCAATTTGCAACTCTATTCTCGCAAGCTCCCGGGCTGCAGTAGCGTCGTGAGAAGAAAGAAGAGGTCACGGAAACTTACGCCCGTGAATGATGGCGACATTAGTTAAGATTACCCGGGCCAGCGAACTCGCGCCGCGGCTGAAGATCCGCCCGCGGAACGGCTATTTTTTCCGCAGCGCGCGCGACGCTCCGAAAATATTCCCCGTCTCTCTCGCGCTGCACGCCAAGAGAAAGAGAGATGACTTTGACTTAGTTCCGGCTATTACTGCCAGCGCCGCGTTTGAGTCGCGGCTTGCAAACGACCCTCGAGAAAAGACCGATGGCGATCGTTCGCCGGCTCGCCGATTTTGATTCCCCACATGCGGAACCATCAGTGCGACGTAAAACATCGTTATATGCGCGACGAATTCATCATCCGCCAGCGCGCGAAACTAGCGGACGTATACGGCCGCGCGAGTTATAAAGGCGGGGCCGTAAGTGCGTCATTGTTATAAATGTACATAATAGAGAATTAGCTGTCGCGAGGCAGCCGGCCGCCGCTGATGAAACGAGTAGGAACGAAGGGCGCGAGCGATGTTTGTTATGGTAATGCGCCAATTAAAATGCAAATTAGCCGGGGACTCTATATACTGGCGGGAAATATATTTGTAAAAGCCTCCCGCGCGTGTCTAGCCGCGAGCGAGAGCGCCTGCTGACGATGATCGCGCATGAATTATGCGGATGGATTCGACGAGCTTGCGCCGAGAGGTTCGTTGGCTTCGCTGTTTTTTTTTATTTGTATAGTCTGCGTTTGTAGAGTAGCCAGCCCGTGGGAGTTAAGGTGGGGTTCTGGTGAATTTTCTAACTTTTTATATCGTAGTCACATTTTTATAAATTTTGTACTCATATTCGGTACAAAAAAAGAGGAAGATTTGTAAATTTTGAGCCAAGTATATAGTATATTACTCAAATCATTGCAAAAAATAGGTAAAAATTTGGCTTACTTGCAAAGGTCTCTTACGCACTCCTTTTTAACTAAAACTAACATTTTTAAGGCCAATGTTTGCATTTATCCAAATTAAAATTTCATAGTGACCCGATTTTAAAAAAAGACAATTAATAAAATTTAATAGGTGAAAAATCGGTTATTGGATTAAAAATTAGAAGAACTTTTGCAAGTAAGCCCAATTTCAAACTATCTATTTGCAATGATTTGAGTAATATACTATATACTTGGCTCAAAATTTACAAATCTTTCTCTTTTTTATACCGAATATGAGTACAAAGTTTAAGAAAATGAGAGTATAATAAAAAAAAGTTAGACAATTCGCCAGAACCCCACCTTAATTTCAGTTGGTCGAGAGGACGGTTTAACGGTAATTAATATTACGATTGATTTGGAGATAAAATAGTTCAGTATCTCCGGTACTCGAGTGAATTATTCGATTTTCGTAGTGTGATGTATTTTGAAACTGAAAACCCCTGATCTCGTTTTACTATGCAGTTGCTAGGGATGAATTTAGAATTCAATCTATTTCCCTGGTAGAAATTCGAGTATTTACAACAGCCAGAAAACTCGCGATGGAACGCTTCTTCTCAAATTTTTTGATTATTTTATAGAATTGACCTAAACTCGTTTTGTATCGCATTACTATTATCGACGTCCTTTTTTCCAATGCTCGTGAATTTCACCAATCATTTTTCAGTTTATTGTTAGGCAAACACTACGTCGCATGCTCAATTGTATATCCTCGAATACAATTCTAAAAATAAATACGAACAAGTGAGAAATTCGCATTTTGTAATTTTATTTATTCGTTTCCCGCAACAGCGCATGCTTGAATGGAACATAAACAGAAAAGTACGTCGGCGAAGTCCCGCCGTCTGTACAGGGGGACACTGGCCAACGCGGTTCGTGTCAAAAGTTCGCGTCGCGATCAAAAAATACACACAGCGCAGAGTATTAGAAGAGTTGTCCAAATTAAATGAAAAGCAAGCCACTATTGAAAAAGTATTCCCGAGACAATAGCGCCCCTCGCGAAAGCTCCGCAACACGTTCCAATCGAGCGAACGAACGCTGGGCATATCCTCATAACCGAAGCCTTTCGCCCGCGCCCACACCTCGACGCTCACGAATACAAATACCGGGCCGTGTTCTCGTGGAGCGTGTACAGATAGCTCGACGGACGCCGGCGTTTGGCTTAATCGCGGCATGTTCGCTCTCGGTTGGCCGGCGCAGTTTAAGCTCTCGCTCGCGGCCACTGCCGTTGCAGTGTATATACAGCTGCGCGGACCTATGGGGCTGTGCAGCAGCCCCTCGGGAGATGTGCCGCGGAGCATCTCGGCTCGCTCCCATTCGTCTTCTTCCCGCCCGCTACGCGCGAGAGCGCCGAGCGGACTTTATTATTCTTTATTCTGAACTTCATCATCGTCCGCTGTCCATACGCGGCGCTTCTTCACGGCGGCGGGCGATAAATTCATAAGCAGCCGGAAAAAAGCTCGCCGGCTGAAAATACAAAGCGAGCACGCGAGACGAAAAAGGCCGAAGCGCTGAGAGGGAATAGAGATCCATAATGAATCAAGCGCGGCGGCGGCGGAGAAAAGCCGCAAGATGGATCGCCTAATTTCGGAGTATGTGTTCGCAGGTAAATTGCCGGTCTCCTCGGGAGAGCTGCTTGGCGCTCGCGCGGCGTTTATTTTTTATCCCGTGACATGTGGGAGGCTACGGGCCGAGGGTATCTAACCGTACGTCACGCGTTAACACACGCGCCTATTTCCCCCGAGTGCGCTTTTTTACTCGGGCGACGACGACGCGGTAATTGTTTAGCGCCAAGCGCGAGAGCTCGACTTTTTCAGCGAGAGAGAGAGAGAGAGAGAGAGAGAGAGAGAGAGAGAGAGACAGAGAGAGAAAGTAAACGCGCACAAGCGCGGCCTGCGGGATCGCTTGATAAAGCCCCTCGACGCGTCGCATGGTTGTCCAAAATGCATATCCTACGCTATCGTCCTCGCGCGAAATTATTCATCGAATATGTACATCCCGCGCAGTGTACGTGGAAATACTTGCCGGCCCTATAAGATCCCGCGGGGACGTCCGCTTGCAGAGTTAGCATACAGATACACTGCCCCCCCCCCTTCGAAAATTGGCAATTTTTCGATCTCGGACGGAAGCGGACACAACGGCGCGTTATCTCCGTCCCCTTTCGCGCGTGATTAAGCGTCCGCTACTCTCGGGCCAATTTAGCGTTATCTTTATTCAGTTTGCAATCTTTCGCGCCCAGTATAGTCGGGATGGTTAATTTCGTGTCCATTTATTCGCGCGGCAGAGGCAGCAGCTGCCGGAATTCCGGAGGCCGACTGCCATTGACCGGGCAGACTACGCCAGGAATTCAGCATTAAAAGTTTATCTTGGCGAAAGTCGAGCCCGCCGCCGCCGGCTCGGAATTCCCGCTACGTTACACATTCACACACACGCTCGCGCGCGCGCGCGCTTAGAGCAGTAGGCTTCTGGAATTCCGTCCCAAGACTCGAAAAGTTCGGGCGAAAAGTTGCGCGAATTCGGGGAAAAGGAGAGAGAGAGGAAAAATTACGCTGCAACAAGCTCGATAAAACAGAAACTGGGAGAAAGTATTGCGTACGCGCGGTAAACAAAGTGTCGTTTCGCGCTTACGCGCAAATATTCCCCGACACGAACTGCTGACGCCGAAAGCTCCGCTCTCCCTATACGTGTCTAACGGAGAGTTCAGCCAATGCATGTGTGTGTGCGTACAGATGCGCGTATTCTCCATTCCTCTCGATATCTCGCGCACTGCTTACATGGCCATCATCCCTGTATTTGCGCGTGGGAGTATTTTTTCTTTTCTTCTTCTTATCTCAAGAAAGTCCGCCTCGAACGTATATACGCGCAGGATTGCGCGAAATTGGCGGAGACGAACGAGAGGAAGAATTTATAAAGTTGGACTCGGAGCAGTGTAAGTATACGCGTGTACACAAGTCTTCCGAAGTATCCGGTCGCCGTGGCCCAGATTCGCAATATGCACGAGCGAGAGAGAGAGAGAGAGAGAGAGAGAGAGAGAGAGAGAGAGAGAGAGAGAGACGTCCCCCTTGTTTCCTGGCGCTAAGGAAGTACCGCCGGTCGAGCAGATGCAGCTTGCCAAGCCATAGTCTCCGACAACGTCCGCCGCGTCCCAGCGGCAAACTTCTATTTACTTACTTACTTACTTATGTATATGCAGGGCGCGCGTACAACTTTCTATTTTCCCAAGCTGCAGCGGGGAGACGCGCATTCGCTCGGAAAGAGTTCGCGTCTCAATATCGCCGTGTCGGCCACCCGTCCCTCTTTCTCTCTCTCCGTTTTAGATGCGTGTCGTAGCTGCACTTGAAACTTGTGTTTACCTGTGTGCGTTGCATACTGTAACATTATACATATCATATACACGATGATGCGAGCGGAGATTGTGTTTGCGTTGGCCGCGGTTATGCTCCATGCACCGGACGAGCTTTCTGCCAGGGAAAATTACGTACACACAATTTTTGCTGTCATTTTTCCGAAGAGTATACCATAGGTACACACTTTTGCAACATAACGATTTTTTAATGAATTTTACTGCGCATAAATCGGTGACGAAAAGCAAAATTCCCGTTGTATCGCAAAAAAGTCTTTAGTAAAATTAGTATACAATACACCATAACTCTCCCGTCATTGCGACAGCTAATTGTGCAAGCGCCACACGCGCAGCCACTCGTATATTGTGCTTGCGCGCTCGCGTTCGTAAACTTTTCCGTCATACTCAACTCGTTGCGATTGTATCCAGCGCAAACAAGATAAAAACGCAAACAAAAATGCTCGTCGGATATTTTTGCGTTTCAGCGGACGGACGGAAGGCAATTAATTTCTTGCCCGCGGCGGCTTTAATCGAAATTCCGTTTGAGGATTACATATCGCTCGTACACACACAAGCGCGCGCGACATTCATTATCGCGCATAATGCTGCGGGGCTCTGCAAGAGGGATGAAGTAACGGGCCGATCGCACGGGTTATAAGCGAAATTACGAGGGCGAGGGATTAAAAATCCGGGCGTATGCGCGTCGGACGCGCGAGAGGAGATTGCATTACTACCATTCGATATTCGACGCATCATACATACATATACGTCCGTGTATAGTGTATGCACGATACGCGCTTGGAGAAAATCAGCGGCGGCGGCGATTGCTGGATTTTTAAATTCAGAATTTTTATAACTTTATCCGAGCGGGAAGTTTTCAGAATTCTCAATCGATGCTATATACATGTGTACACAGAGCGCGCCATAGGGAATTACGCGCAGCGCCAGCTTTTTCATTTTTATTGCTTGCTTCGTTATGGATTCTCAATTCCGATATCGATTCGAAGGGCACTGCTGCTTTCTCGAAAATTCTCTCCAACGTAACTTCTGCTCATGGCCTCCGATGGGAAGACACGCATTCGCGGTAAGAGGAAAAGTCGCGCGTAATTCACGCCCGGTGCAGGACACTCCCGCGCGCGCGCAATCGAGAGAAAGAGAGCGAGTAAAAGCTGCAAGCACGAGGCGTCCGTCTCGAAAATCGCTGATAATCTAGCTATACATCGAGAGCCGCTGCACTGTGTGTCCGTGCATAGCTATATATACAGGCAGCTAGCTCTCGCGCAGCACAGAGCGAGAGCGCGCGTCGCATAAATTAGGGGCTGCAGCAGCAGAATCCGAAGCACGCGGGCTCGCATCCCGAGCACTTTAGAAATTAGCCGCATAATCCATCGAGTTACTTGCGGCGGTGGCGGCGACAGCGCGTGCTAGCTGCTCTGTCTCTGTCTCTCTCTCTCTCTCTCTCTCTCTCTCTCTCTCTCTCTCTCTCTCTCTCTCTCTCTCTCTCTCTCTCGCGCGCGCGCTATCCCTCTGCTAGGCGCGATGTATGTATATGCTATAGCACAGTCGCGCGGGCGTGTATAATACGTGTACACCCACACCCAGGCACATGGGGGACGCCGAGCCGGCTCTACATAATGCATGCGCTCTCTCGTTAGTAGGAATCGCTGCCGTACGTATTTCCCTCACGGATGCGATAAATATAAAAAATTTATGGAGCGCGCGATTCAAAGCGCGCGCGAATCGCTAGCTCTCGTTTGAAACATTCAGCAATCCGTGCGCCAGCTCTGACGGATCAGCCTGTAGCCGCCGTCTTTGCTCTCTCTCTCTCTCTCTCTCTCTCTCTCTCTCTCCTACCCGCGCCTCGCTTTCTCTTTGTTTTCATCCTTTTTTTTTTCTTCTCTTCCGCGGCCTTTTTTACCCCGCGGGTCGCGTGCGATTGCGCGCACATAGACAACGACGCCGGCAACGTCTTCGCCCTGCTTGCGCCAGCGTGCGAGTGCAAACTTTTGATTACCCGCATCTCTGCGAGAATAAGACTCTCTCTTCATCTCTCTCTCTCTCTCTCTCTCTCTCTCTCTCTCTCTCTCTCTCTCTCTCTCTCTCTCTCTCTCTCTCTCTCAGTCTCGTCGGCAAATATTTGAGCGGCGGAAATTCCGTCGTCGAGACGACAGCCAGAAGGGTTAAAGCGAGCTTGATCGCAACCCCGTGACGCCATTATAAAGCAAAGAGCCTCCATGATCTTTCGCGATTCCTGCACACAAGATTTGTTAGGTAATAATATGCCTTTTCTGTCAGGAAACTCTTCATTTTTTACTCCGCCAAATCGTGGACATTATCTCATTAACGCAACCGCGACCTGCCCGATGATCCGAATAGCCTGAATGGGCCGCGCTGCGGTGAACGAGCTTGCACGCGCACGCATGAAAAGAACAAGAAGCGCGAGACTGACGCTCGGTCTGGCGCCCGCACTTGCGGCTGCAGCGCTTCAAAAGAACACTTCGCCTGATTAATCTTAAAGCCGAGCGGCCGTAATCCATTGAGAAGAATTTCCGAGAACTTTGGTAGTCACACTATAAAAAGGAGCAGGCTTGTAGCTCGGTCGATTTGGTGCAAAAAAAAAGTCTCTTGTGTGTCCAAATCAACAGTCTAGCAAAACAGAGCAAAAAAGTAGGCTTTTGGCCATTCAGACAGAAGCAGCTTTCCACTGATCGCTCATCACCGAAATGATATTTACTATAGATTTATCAGTCTAATACATGTATCTGCTTCAAATACACTAATCTTTATTTGCAAACTAAACTTAGCCAGAGTTTGAACTGCAATAACTATGTTTGGCCTGCAAGCTTGTTCAAGCTGCATCTCGGCTGTCATGGCAGCAACATAGCAGAATGCATTACAAATCAACATTATTTTTCGCATAACTACTGCGAATTTCGCGTATGTCCCACGGCATTTTCAAAAATCGCAACTAAATTGCAAACGTTTCGAAGCAGTCTCATGCCAAGTTACAGTTCAATGGCCTCAATCCCTCATAGAAGGGACTTAGAAGCTCCTCTTCTGAAGGAGGTACTATAAAAAGTAGATTGAAGAGTTTTCTCGGAAAGAAAGAACAATTCAACTCGGAAACTGCACGGCAGTGTTTTATTCGTCGATGGCTTAGCACACCCTCTCTATACCCGTCGAATTATTATGCACAAACGAATTAGCAACGGTACAAAATTGCAAAATAGTCGCGCGCGCGAATCGGAGGCGGCCAGGCCGAGCTTACTATAGATTAGTCAAGATTAGAGGGAGGATTAGTCTGGTTCTCGAATTAGGCTTGCGAATCCCTGGTTCGGCCCCTTGGCTCGCATCCCTCTCTCTTCCTCTCTCGAGTTAATCGCTTACCTTTCATCCATCCAAATGACCTTTGAATTCGAAAACTTAGCCCCCCCTGCCTAGCAGCAGTATATTTCAGACTCGGCGACTCCGCCGGCTGAATTCGCGATCGGATGATGCATGCGGAATTGATGAAGATTCGGGAGAGAGAGAGAGAGAGAGAGAGAGAGAGAGAGAGAGAGAGAGAGAGACGAGCGCCTTTTTCCTTGCACTACGAGAGCGTCGAGTCGAATTGGCAATTCGCGTGCGGTAATGCCCTATACAGTATGCAAAGTTGTAATTTTACTGCTCGCGGAATTCCTTGCATTCACTATATACACAGGTTGTTTTGGCAACGAAGAATTTCGTGAAATTTCGACGAGAAAACTATATATACATCGATTGGCGAGGATTACGTTTTTCGCCAGTCTGAGCGCTAATTGCGCCACCGCGTCCCCCTCCCCCCCCCCCCATTAAAAACAACAGATAACAACAACAACAGCAGCAGTATACCAGGAAAAAGCTCCCCATCCCAAAACAAACGTGGCGCGCTTGTGTATTTTCAAAAAGTCAAGATTGGGTTTCACCGCAGCGACGAAGAATCCCTCTCGCGAGGAACGGAATAAAGCCGCGGGAAAGCATACACACAGGGAGAGAAAGAGAGCGAAGAGATAGCCGAAAAGAGGGAAAAAGAATTATCGGTGTAAAAAAAGTTAACGAGCCTTCAGCCTCTCTCTTCCTTTCTCTCAGTCGCGCAGCACTGAATCTAATAATTTAGTCAGAGCCGCGCGCACACACACACACACACTGAGAGCGGGCCAAGCCGAGCTGCTGAGGGGGTATGTACGGCAGGGCTGCTGCATTATTGCGTTACACGCAAAGCCTTGTATATTTACCATCCAGTATGCGCGGCGCAGTAGCTTCCATTTATCCAGCTCTCTTCTTCCAGAGCTTGATGCCGCTATATATAGTATGGCTGCGCTGCACTGCGTCGTGTGGCTACTCCAAATATCATTCCTTCTCTCTCGCCCTTATTTTTCCTCTTTCTCCCCACACACATACAAGCACACAGCTGTAGAGCCGCTCTCTCTCTCTCTCTCTCTCTCTCTCTCTCTCTCTCTCTCTCTCTCTCTCTCTCGCTCCGCATCTTTCTTCCTTTATTCCGGGACACAGCGCGAACGTGAGTACGCGCGTTGCGCGGAGGAAATTAAACCGAGCTGAAACGAGTTGTCGGGTCAGAAAGTGCGAGTTGCTGCGTTCAGTGAGAATATATTTTTTTGTTTCGACTCGATGTATCTGGGCCACGCTAGTACCTACCTTGCACTTATGCTTGCTGGTTTGTGTTTTTTTTCCTCAAAAAAAAAAAAAAAAACGTTGAGCCGGAGCTTTTTAATTTCAGTCCAGCGGAGAGTATCCATTAATGATGCAAGGGCCTTGCGCAGGCAGGCCGAAAAATGAAATCTTTTTGCAGCGTGGAGTATGCCCCGTTGTATATACGCACGGGCGGTTTGGGGAATTACACACTGCCACTGTGTGTACGGTGCGGGTGAATAAACATGTAGTGCGTGTAACGTCGTATAGAAGTTCTCGCTTTTATTGCCCCCTTTCGTTATCCAGCTCGAAATACACTCAACGTTCTCGTCACAAATTCATATAAAAAGTCCGTGCGCGTGCACGTACACATTATAATCGTTAATAATACAAGTGCGCGCGCAGGGCGACATCGCTCGGCCTCGCGCGCGCGCGCGTTACGTGTACAAACTTTGTTTTTATTTTTATATTCATTTGTTTTTTATGCTCCGACGCTAGTGTACAAAACTCCGCCGAGCTTATTCACGCCGTGTGTAAATACATCGAAAGTAAAGCTTATTATACGCTTCGTTAAGGATTTATATGCATCGTGTGCTCATTGTGTGTGCGTGTGTTGCTTGTTTCTTTTGTTTTGATGCTATCCGAGCTGCATATCGCTTGCTTTGTGCTTCTGCAGAACTTTTGCTTTTAAACGCAGTGTGTGTGTGTGTGTGTGCTGTATTGTATAAGTGTATGTACAAACGCGCGCGAGTACGTTTCGCTCGCTGCAATAATCTTTGCTTTTATTTACACAAGTGTTTTGGGGGAATGATAAGTATCTACGCGAAGTGTGAACGTGTAACGAACCTGTGTTTCTAACGCAATTGGCTATACAATAAATTTATATAATTGGCACATTCATGTACATTGTGTTTGAATAACGCAGCTATCGCCGAAAATTATGATATTATTGGGTGTACGAACGATTTGCACTATCCTCGGCTTTAAAAATCTACTTGATATTTTGACACGTTTTGTTTCTTTTCTCGATCGATTTGTGTAGTAGAGCTGTACAACTCATGATATGCTACATTACGGTATATATATTATATCAAAACGATGCATCAACGCTTCTATACACGTATCCAAATAAAAGTACAGTACAGTCCTAATACTGCGGTTAATCACGAGTGTACGTGCCATGCACGGCTTGAAAAACGACTACACACAGACACTACAACGTCGACTATAGATAACAGCATACATAGAGGAAAAACCATGAATCTAGTCGTAGAATCCAATGAAACGTCAACGCGCTCTTTAACGTCGAGCCTCCGCGAGAGCTAGTGCGCGGGCATCGAGTCAATTCAGCGCGCAATATCAGCACCATAAAAATCAGTGAAAAAAGACAGGCCCTTGCACCCCCGAGCGATTTATGCATAGGTCGTACGTTTTCGCGCGACAGCATGATTGTCCAATATAATACCGTAAAACGCGACGAAGAGTCGAACAAAATAAACAGAGACGCCGAAAATTTACGCGCGACACACCGCGCCGAGAGGTAGAGAAGAAAATTGTTTCAAGTCTCGCGTTCGAGCAGATGAGGCCTGTGTCAATTGGGGTTCTTGAGCATCTTGAGGGGGTCGCGCATGTAGCGCGCAAACACCTCCTTCTTGAAGACCTCGAAGTGCTTGCGGTTGACGCTGTTCTGACGCTCGCGCCAGGCCGGCCGACTCTTGCGGGTCTGCAGTCCCCAGTGGACCGTAAAAGTCGGCGAGAGGACCTTGAACTTGTAGCCCGCCACGTACATCTCGTAAACCTGCAATTTATTCAAATTCTTTCTTTTTTCTTCTCAGGGAATTTCTCCCCTGCCGGGGGAGGATATATTTATTGATATGGCTTCGATCGGGACGGGGATATAAATACGACTTATCTCATTCATTCCGGTGGGTTTTTGAAATTTTTCCTACTTTATGAGCCTTTTAGGAGTCTTATACCGCGATGATAATTCAAGAGCTTTCTTTTCAATTATTCGCGACTCCGTGTTTATCGTACATGCGATATGTAACGCGGATATCGTAAATGTGATTTTGTTGCAATTCGCCAATAATGTGTACGCACAAATACACACAGATATACAAAAACCGGAAGGTCTACTACCTGGGATTTGTGACACCCACGCCAGCGTCAGTCTAGTTGAAGCAGCAGCGCTTCAGTCCGGGCAGAACAGCAGCCAAGCGCACATCAAGGGGAAGGACACACAGACTATAGTTTTCTACAGCATCTATACCTATACCTACAGTATATACAGTCAAGCAGCATACAGTCATACTTTTGTACACATATTTTAATAATTGTTAACCAATCCAGTATTTTATATTATCATACACTCAACGCATATTCCTGATATTACCAACAGATTTAAATTATTAATCAGTTCGAATTTAGAGGCAATATTAATACATGACGGGCGACAATTCGAGCAACCGAAGCTTTAATGTTAACCAGATGTGCAATCATCATAAACATTCAACAACGCAAATCGAATAAAAATACAAAAATAAAAACTACTACAGTACAAAAAAAATCAAGAAATCCATTTACCAAAGGTGAGAACAATACCCACATGCGAAACTCATCATCGATACACACCGGCGTCGCGTTACAACGAAGGTAATAACGATAGGGAAGAAGATGAATGAAAGAGGAAGCGTAGTTGAGCCGGGTATATACGTCGGGCACTTCATTACTATTCAAATTAAAGTTTGATCCGATTCGGACGGATCTGATCCGAGATCAAATTGAATCGGCCTCGATCCGCGTATACATCTATAGCCAAAGACGCGCCATAGCTGTACATTTATATTTCAATATCCTGCCGCAATTGCGGATATCTTGCCGTACATTCGGCCTGCATCGTCATTTGCTCGCGGGGAAGAAAAATTCCGCGCGATCGAATTAACGCGCTCGACTTCTTCCCCGACGTATGAGAACGGCTATACTCGTCGCAAGAAGAACTAAAACAAAGCGGGCTTTAAAGGGCCGCTGTAAAGCGGGTCAAGGAAAAAGAAAAAAGCGCGAACTCTCGGTGTTATTCATTAAAAATTTTCCACACCGCGGGCTATTATTCAGTCGAAAAGTTTTGGCGCGACTATACACACCGACGAAAGTATGAGCTCAGCGCTTACAATACGATCCGGGGGTCGGAATTAATTCGCCAGAAAAAGTTCCGATATCGTCGCTCCACTCGTGTTCTAGTCAGTCCTCCGATGCATCTACACGGATGGATGACTAATAGGGAGGCGAGCGCGAGATTGTTCTGTCGGAGCAGAGAGAGGACGCGCAAATTGAGATATGCCTGCCGCCGAGTATACATCTCGAGATTCTGGCCTCGGCCTCGATCCGCGCATAGAGGAGATGTCGAGGGGAATGCAGCCCATTGTGCGCGCCTACGCATTATGCCGGCGTCGCCAAAGCAGCGCCAAGACGCCAATGGGAATGACGTCGCGTGTACGCAGCTCCTGCTGCTGCTGCTGCTGCTGCTGAGGCTTCATTCACAAGAATTACCCACACTATCTAGCTAGCGCGCGTGCATACCTCATTATTATGCATTGTTTCCTGTTGAAGCACATTGTCGCCGGATATGCGGATATTTGATGTTTCATTTACTGCAGACGCGACGAAAATTTCCTGACTAGAGAGAAATTTGAATTTCGCGCGGGGTTGCGCGGCTTTATCGCACGAACTTACAGTCAATGGCCAACAGCCATGCTATAGCTTTTGAATTACATAGTTTTGATAAACAAATTATACGATTGAAATTCATAAAATCCCGTAAAAGGAATGCACTGCATTTGCCGAATGGGTATTTGCAATTTAAACGCCATACAATGTGGCGCATACCGCATGTATGTGCATACGTTGTAGCAAGCAAACGCCGTCGTATTGATTCCGCAGCCAATCAGTACGTTAATCTGGAGTGCGCGGCTCAAATGCCGTTACGTTTCAAGCACTGAACTTTCAATCAATTATAAAAAAAAACGGTTGAAATGTTGGATGATTTAAGTTTTACGTCACGACGTTTTATGTATAGTTATGCTCTGTATAGTAAAGGAAAGAGATTGATGATTTCAATATCACGTCTGTTCCCCACTTCCCCCATTCGTTATACTGCAGCCGCGTATTCGCGGTGAAAAAAACGTGTTTTATTACAAGAGACCGCGTCTTGCGCGCACCGTAATTACCATCAGCATCACTAGTTTTTCGAGAGCAATATATAACTTGCCAGAGCGCATTAAAAGCTCTCCGTGAATTCGTGGAATCGTAATCGGGTCGATATTCGGCTGCAGCGATTCGCGAAATTGCCGCTCGATTTTTCGAAAAACTTTCTTACACTTGAGCTCCGACTGATGGATACGCGGTGCCGCGGCGAGTGCAGCGAGAAAAAAATCTCCTCTCCGGGCAGATGTGGTACAGCCGTTCGGCCGAGAGACTTTTTGAATTGCGCCTCGCGCAGCGGCGAGAAGGGGGAGTTTTTCGGTTAACGCAGCACAATGGGCGCTCGAAAGGAATATGGAAAAGCTCGTCGACAAAAAAATAGGGCTCGCGGACAGTGTAGATCTTGTAGCGAAGCGTCGCCTTTTTCAACGCAACACAATGCCGATGTTTGCCGAGGGGAAAAACTACATCTAATTCTATACCCGGGGCTCCCAGGATTCGCGCATGCATTCGCAAAAGCTTTGCGGAGAAGTCGCGCGCGATAAAAACAAACGATCTGGAAGCAGCTGTCCGTAAATGAATCTCGAGATTTTCCTTTCTCTCTCGTGGCGCAAGTTACGGCCGAGAGCGCAGAAATTAGAAGTAGCGCAGAGGGAGAAGAAAGCTCGATCGCGCGTCTAATGTAAACATCCGCGACTCGGAAAAAAGAAAAGCTGCGTCTCTCCCGCGCTAGCGACAAGTTCGAGACGACGACGATCGGTTTCAAGAGCCGGACGAGCGAGTCGCGGCAGCTCGACAAGCCGTGAAAACTCGTTTCGCAGGCAGTTAAGCGAGTTTGACGTTTTGGCAGCGCGCGCGATGTGCATGTGTGCTTAGACGTACAAGGTATAGAGGCGTGTATGCGGATGTGTAGGTGTGTATATGGAGCGCCGTGGACCCACCTGAGTATTTCTGGTGTAACCGTAGCCCATAAAACGCTCGTCATGCGGGGGAACGAGGTCCCTCGCGACGTAGAACGGCTCGTACAGGAACTCAAAGTTGGTTACGTCGTGGCTCACGTACGCCTTTCCCATTTTTAAGTTCTCGTGGGCTTTATAGCCGGGCGTCGCGTCCAGCATCCACCTTTAATAGGAAAACTTTTATGCCTTCTGCGCGCACATACACTCGGAGAAAAATTCCACCGCGATTCGCGGGCTGTATGTATGCGGGGCTCACCTCGTAAAGTTCGTCGCGAACTGATTGTGGATGAAGACCTTCTGGTGGAAGGGCCGGGCCAGGCCCTTCTTGGCCAGCCGGATGAGCTCGCTCTTGTTCTGGGGGAAGCGCACGCGGGCGTCGAGCTCGTAGGTCGGTATGACGTAGGCGCACTTGTCGCACTTTTCCTGGCCGAGGAACTCGTCGAGAACGCGGCTGAGGTTCGTGCTGGGCACGATGTCGACGTCGGTCAGGAAGACGTAGTCGGTCTGGCAGTTCTTGCGCGCGAGGTTCCGCATGTGGTTCTGCGGGTAGACGTTGCGGATGCGCCAGTTGGTCTGCTCGTTCGAGATGGCCCGGGTCATCTGGTTGAGCGTGCCCTCGGGCTTCTGGCAGTCGAGCAGCCCGTCCGGGGGGTAGTAGCGCGGCTGGGCGCGGGGCGGCCGGTTCCGGGGCACCGCCAGCGAGAAGGTCACCCGCTCGCGGATCGGCTCGTAGCAGTGGCGCATGTACTCGAGGTAGCGCTGCAGCACCTCGAACTCCTCGTCGCCGGCGGCGTAGAGGGCCACGGATATCGTGCCCGTCCACTGGTGCACCACCTGCACGAGCGAGCTCAGCTTCTCGAGGGACGTCTGGGTAGCCAGGCAGACGCGGCTCGACTCGGACAGCTCGACGAAGCGCGAGCCGGTCATCACCGAGTCGAACATGCGGTAGAGCCGGCGCGAGTCCCAGCGCCCGAGGCGGATGTCGAGGTTGAGGAAGCCCGTCGAGGAGTCGTCCATCGGGCCCGGCGCCTGCTCCGGCTGGGACCGCTCCTGCGTCGTCGTGGGGACGCACGGGCCGCCCGGGAGGCTCGCCGCCTGCGGATCGTCCTTGTTGCCGGCGAGGACCTCGTCGTTGCCGTCCGGGTCGGCCAGCAGCCTAGCCAGGCTCGAGGACCGGCCGCAGGTCTCGGACTGCAGCAGCAGGAAGGTGAGCAGCATGTTCGATAGGCCGAGGACTATGACGCTGATCAGGCTGAGGTTCCACGGCCGACATCCCAGCTGCAACAGAGTGTTAATCGAGCAGACGGTAAGGGGCCGGCAAATTTTGATCGGCACACTGAAAACAAGGCCGAACGAAAGAGTAGAGCGGTACGAGTGCGAGACAGTTCGCCAAACTCGCGCGGCGCGCCCCTCTCCGGAGTAAGAACTTTCTCGCCCCGAGAGCTACCGTGCCGCGGAAGTTCGAAGCTTCTTACTGCCATTCTTTACCGCCGCGAACAAACCACTTAAAAACTTTACCTCGGAACAACAAAAATTACGGACGGATGAAATAACAACATTCTGCGGGCTGCTTTATTCTTATGATTTGACGTGACGCACGCATCCGCCGCAACTCTGAAGCGCGAAACTTTTGCCCGCTCTTCGAAATGCAAACAACCATGGATGATCGCGAAAAGCCATTAAAACGCGCGTGGATTATTGACACGGTCGGGTGGTACGCACACTATAAAGAAACTGCGCCGCGCAGAAGAAAAAATGAGAGAAATCAGGGCTCGTCGACGAGGCTCTCCGAGCTGGGAAGGAGCAGCTCGAGCGAGAGGAGGAGCTGAACGCAAAGTGGCTGTAAATTACATCAGGTAAGTTGGCCGGTGCTTAAGGTGGAGCCGCAGCGCGCAACTCTATCGTGAATAGCCATTCGGGCGTGAGAAGTTCTCGAGGTCGTTTGCAATTTTTTCACGGCGACAATATACAAGAACTCGCCGACAAGGTAATTAGCGCGACGTAAAACGTCACGGCAAGTCCGGCGCACGAACCTGCAGGAGAACGTAGTTCACTTTTTTTCAGCAGCAAAGTTTCTTCGTCGCGCAGTTCGCCCTGTACGAGAGAGAGAGAGAGAGAGAGAGAGAGAGAGAGAGAGAGAGAGAGAGAGAGCAGGCCAACCCTTTTCAGCGGAAGAAACGACCGAGAAATCTTATACACGCCGTCGCATTGCAGCAGCAGCTCTCCTCGTTCCTCTTTATTTTTTCATTTCATTATTTCTGCTTTTCACGTCGCTCTTCAGCCGCTTTTTATGCCCCACCACCGCTACTATATACACCGACCATATAGCTGCACTCGTAGCGCTGCTCGTCCTCCTCGTATCTTCCTTCCCTTTTATTTACCTCATCCCCCGCGCGAGTGGGGCGCGCGCAAAACCGCGGATATTAAATTTCGCGATCCGAGAGCGCGAGAAGTGCAATTACGATTGCTGGACTCGCTCGCATACTACGACAGCGTGTGTACACGTACACGCGGTCGCTACTCCTCGCGCTGCAATCAGTCCGATAAAAGAGGAAATAACCTATACGACGTGGCCGCTATTTTGGGAAGCGGAAGTTACGGCCAGTGCGGCTGCGTGGACGAGCCTTGACCGACTTTTATGGAAAACGGATATCGAAGGCGCGCATCGCCCGGGAAAAGGAGGGTTGATGCACCATGCATTCAACGACTCGCCCTCCGAGAGATATCGGCTATATTCCCTCCCTTAGATCTAAGTGCTGCGCGGAGTGCGGAGGCTTTGTTCCTCAATAATGGACGCACAATGCCAGAGTACGCGGGCCCGTGGAGAGACGGACGCGCATACATAATAATGATTCGCCGAATGCGCCGCCGCTGCTGCGCTCTCTATAGAGGAGGGAATTCATCGGTGCGCTTCGTCTGCGGGCGAAACCAATCGGAGCGGATGCTATCGCGGATCGATGAAAAAAAATCAACCGGAATGAATGAGGGCGAGCTGATTCTTGGAAAATTCAAAAAGAGCACCACGGTGGTGCGCGAGGGTTGTTTATTTTTACCAACTTTCTAACTCGCACGTCTAACTCTCTCCCTCGCGACGCTGCAACCTTATCTCGAGGGGGTGAAAATCTATACGGAAGTCGAGACGCGCGGGGGCTGCGTTCACCGAGGCAAACTTATATACGAAAGTTTGGATTGACTATGACGCGGAGTGAAGACGTTTTCTTAAAGTTCGAAATGAGGCGGGGCTAATCTATTTATGAAAGAGAGTGTGAGAGAGAGAGAGAGAGTACGCGTTAAGTAAATAGTTTAATTTAAAAGACGCTCGAGAGCTGAAGACCAACGCGATTAGCAGCGAATACAGAGCTTCGACTCGCGCATCGATAACTTTGGATTATTGCGGTTTCGGAGAAAAACTAGTTAAACAAAACTCGCTGGGAATCGAATTTAGATGCTTGAAAATAAAAATATCTGCAGCGTTACTTTTGTCCCATTGGCTTTTTTCTGACGAGAAATAATCTATGTTTTAACTGAGATATAGAGGAAAAAAATTGGTACCGTTATTTCGATTTTGACCTCATTGGAAAAACATATATACTGCGTTATTTTTGACGAGAGACATTCAAAGTAAACAAAAGGACCGCGTCAATGTTAAAAGTTTCACAGTTGATCAATGGAAAAATTAACGAATCAAAATTCAGCTATTAACAATACAGTCATAATTTCAGGTGTGCCGTAAATAAATTTCCCCGAAGGACAATAAACCGCCGTCTGGTTAGTTGAAATCGCAAGTCTGCAAAAACCAGCGCGAGCAAAAGAATTGTTTATCTCGGTGAAAGACTGCTAAAGCTCTTCAAAATGAAACCAAAGCTTTCGCGTGCGCGGCAGAGGCGTAGAGTATTCAACAGAAATGAGCCAAAGCTCCTAGAATTTCCGGTATTTTCAAATGAGAAAATTCCTAATGCACGTGATCCCGACTCGGAGGAAGAGCAACAAACTCAAAAAGAGAAAGAAATGATTAACAATCCAGCAGTATGCCCGTCAAAAGCACTTTACAACACAGCTCCGCGATGACCCATCGTCATCCAAGACAAGCTCTCAGCGGCCGCGCACAAGCGGAAACTGACGCGCATCGTCCTGCAGCCGCAGAATCGCTCGCGATAACAAGCTGAGTTCGCATGATCAATCACCGGCGCGGTGTCGCGTCCCCTGCAATTTGTCGCGGCGGTGGTCCTTTGCGCCGCGCAGTTTTCCCCCCTGTATAGGCGTATATGCGCACCCGCGCAGCGACTCTCTATATTTTACAACAGCAGTCCGCATGTATATTGCATAGGTGGAGTAGCATGGAAAAGGCGCGCAGTTGCGCTTCATCCCTCTGTAGATATTTCTTCTTACACCGCCGCGTGCCGCTTGCCAGTATACACTCCTTCTCCGTCTCGCTCTCGTATTTTCAACTAACGCTCTTATAAAAGTACTTCCGTCATGTTTATATGCGTTTGTTTTGGAGTAGCTTGCTGCGGGATTTATGTCGGGCTGCCTGAGTTTTTCGCTTTCTTTGCTCGCCCGGAAATGTATATACGCTTGCGCTCGCGCGGCCGACGGGGCTTTATCGCGGGCTGCGTGTTAAATCAAAACTGGAACAGCCCGGCCGCGCGTAATGCCGCACGGCATTTTTCCCTCATGGTGAACTTGCCTTGTTTCCTCTCCCGCGCTTACCCGATCTATCTTGCGGAGTACGGCTTCGAGATGAGAAAATCAGTCTGACGGCGCTCGTCGAAACGAGCGAAAAGAAGAAGCGTTTGAGTTCTGTAAAAGCGAGTTCGAAAAATTTTTAATCACAGCCTGCAATCTCCCATTCAATTATAACCTTAATAACTCTCCTCGGCGCGCCCGAAATATCATATAATCGCTTGGATGTTCAACACTCGTCGGCGAGTGTACACTCGGGAACTGCTATATTGACCATTGTACCTGCCAAAGTTTACGCGGGCGCGCGCTCGCAGCTTAGATTGAAATGCACACTGTTTATAGAAGCTTTTCAGTACCATCGAAGAGAGAGAGAGAGAGAGAGAGAGAAGCCCGGCTCTCGTCGAGGAAATCGATTTCGCGCGTGCGCGACTTGCAGTTTCGCGCTAAAGATAACTTTCGCCGGTTTCGCGATAATTGCCGCAGCCGTTTTGAATTCGGCGCGCATTATATATAGCTATGCGGATCAATGCACTCTCCCGATGTTCCGCGGATATAGAAAATTAATACAGGGATATCGATCGGGGGCTAATTGGCGTTAAAAAATATCCTCGAAGCTCGGCTAAAATTCACGCGCGCGCGCGAGAGAGAGAGACGCGCTTTGACCCACTTTCCGGCGGAATCTCGTTAAAAGTAGTTGAAATTGACTCATCGGGCCGGATAACTAAAATAACGGCACTGCGATGCACTGACAGAAGGGACTTTTCCGCTGTGTTCTCGCGCGCTGGATGAAATCGCGCTTTGGAGTCTCGAGAAAACGTCGACGACGTCGCGTAATCAGAGCCTCTCGTATGTGGATCCCGTTGAAAACAAACTTTTTTCATATCTCCGCGCGCGCAAGCCTCTCTCGCAACAAAGCCGCCTATAGGCCAAGTGCTGCTGCAACAGTGTATTATATGCGTTTATATAATACGCGCGCGTCGAAATTCTTCTTTTCCCCCCGTAAAGACCTTATATAGGTGTATGAGAGCCGATCCGTTTATTATCGCGCGCGTATCTCCTCAATGGACTATTCAGCAGCTTTTGGCCCGAGCTCTCTCTCTCTCTCTCTCTCTCTCTCTCTCTCTCTCTCTCTCTCTCTCTCTTCGAAGGCTTCCGCGGCGCAGATAAAAAAGAAGAAGACGGAGTAGGAGGAGAGGAGCCGGACCTCGTCGGCGAGATAGCAACGGAAATGGATGGAGCTCGGCTGATAAAGCGGAGGAGTATATATATATATATCCGTGCGCGCGTGTGTGTGTATAAGGCTGCGCCGAGATTAAAATCGCCGTGCACACACGTGTGAGAAGGGGTGCCGCGGGAAAAATGAGGCTATAAGCCGATAGGCCGGCTGGGAGTCTTTCAATTTATTCGCGAGAAGAGAGGCTGAATTCGCCGTCGCGAGCGACGAAATAAACTGAATGCCATTCATTACGCGCGCGCGCGGGGTAAGCTCTTTGCGCCAGTGCAGCCACACGGCGATACACGCGCGCAGCTTCTACGGACGCTTCCTGTCTCGGGCCAGACTTTTCGTTCTCTCGCTGAAAGAGCCGCGAATTGGAAATGCTTTGAAACGCCCTTTCTGCTCCTTTGCATCAGCAGCGCGCGCGCGCGCATAGCTTCGACTGCCTCTGTATATCTTCTCTCTCTTTCTCTCTCTATACATATATATACAGCTGCCGCTTCTTCTTCCGGAGCTTCTATCAAATACGACTTTTCTCGCAGCAGACTTTATCCGTGCGCGCACATACACAAATGCATATATACGAATATATATACACACACACACACACACACACACATACACAGAGCCGGCCGATCACTCGGCTTTCTTTATTTTCCTCTCGCTCGAGCTCTCCTCTTTTTAATAGCCGACCTCGCGCTGCAAATATCTGCCGTCGGCTTTTAAAGGGAAGCGCTGACAGGGGATGGGGGAAGACATCGAAGAGCTCGCTTGGGCGCGAGAATGGCACGGCTCGAAACAAAGAGCTGCAGCGAGGAATAAAAGAGAGAAAGAGCTGCGAAACTTGATTTCGTTTCGCGCTGCTGCAGCCGGGAAAAAATGTGTGTGTATACGTCGGCGACGCCGATGACGACGACGTCAAACCAACTCGTGCGGTTCCGAGAGCCCGAGAGCGACGTGTATGTATATACACGAGTATAAACGTGTATGTGTGCGACTATATACACGTTCTCGAAGGATGGGAGTATACCGACGAGGCGAATACCTAATCACGTTTACCTCTCGTTAGCGAGGTTTGCCGACGACTCTCCTCTCTCTCTCTCTCTCTCTCTCTCTCTCTCTCTCTCTCTCTCTCTCTCTCTCTCTCTCTCTCTCTCTCTCTCTCTCTCTCTCTCGCTTACACTCGAGCTTTTTTTCTACTCCCTCTCGCTCCTCCTTTGCGTAATTGGCGATGTGAATTTCGTCGTTTTCTCTCAGCGTCGAGTGTCTTCAAGTGGTGAAAGCGCCAGTGTTCTATTGAAACGCCTTTTTTCGAACGATATACTCGCGGAGCTTCGCAACCACTGCATACCGAGCTTGCGCACGAAAATAATGAAAATCCGAGGTATGGATAGAGCTTTTTTTCTCGAAAGCATCGGCAAACTCGATCCGCGAACAGGAAAAACCCTTGATTTTCTCTTTTCACGACTACTCTTTTGCCGACGCGCTCTCGTCGTGTGCGCACACGCGTAAACGTGCATTCAATACACGCGCATCGCTTGAAAAAGAACGCAGGCTGCTCGCGATGATTTTTATTCCAACTACGGGCCACGTACAAAAAAAAGCTTGGAAAAATCGACAGGCCAAACGTCAAAGGCGCTTTCGAACGCTCAAATATAAAAAAAATTCATTTTCCCGACGTACGAAGCAACTATAGCTATACATCTGTACACGTGTTAGCTGCGCTATATGCCTGTAGGTATATATATAGGTTGTATGTAGACTTTGCGCGGAATAACAAGGGGAAATATGGTGATCGTGTATCGTCTCGACGTTGCACGAAAGGATGAACGAGCGCACTGTAGAAAGCTCGCGAAACTTGGCAGATCATCAGGGAGCGACGAAAATATACACCGCCGACCCGCGTTTATCTCTATTTTGATGTATGGTCCGCCGATTATTTCGACTCGGCGTGCGTGAATGAAACATAACGCACATGAATTTTGAATATTGTGTATACCGCTTCGTTCCTAAACTGATGGGCTAGGGCGTCATGAATAATATTGTATCTATTTATTCATCGATGTTTGAAAATTGGCAGCGCGGGCGGATGGAAATAATTACGATTCATGCATTACAGATGCTAAATCTGAAACAGTCATTGTAATCGTTTCACTAAATCATCATCGGAAATTCGTGGAACGTAAAAAAGCTCCAAAATCGAAGAGCGAACCGACCTAAATCGCAAAGCGCCGCAAACCGATAGCGCATTCGACAAAGCAAGCAGTGTAGCGCGCGATATCGGACTGATGCTCGAGCTGCTAAATCCCCCAAACGCGCGGCTTAAAAACGATACATTTACCCAAACTCGGGAATGCGACTCGACCTTCCGAGCAGAAGCTCGTCGCGGAGTCGTATAGGCGGCGCAAGCGAACAATACGCGCGCCAAGTTGTTTCAGCTCGGCGACGAGAGTATAGGCGACGCTGGGGCAGAGTCAACAATTGCGGTAAGCCGAGCAGAATAGACGGAGAGTGACAGAGAGAGAGAGAGAGAGAGAGAGAGAGAGAGAGAGAGAGAGAGAATCGCAAGAAGGCGGATAGAGAGATGATTCCAACTGGGCGTCGAGCAGCAGCCCAGAGGCTATGCAGATACCCCAGGCGTTTGCCGCTTCAAAGCCGTTCGCCGCTATATAGCTCTATAGATACATCCCGTCGAACCGCAGCTCGGTCAGTTAATGAACTGACTCTATCTCCCTCTGACTCTTCTTGTTGGAACACACAATGTGTCCGACGAGTGCAGGTGCTACGTCCGATCCCGCCGGAGCTTGTTATGTGTGCCTGCATGCGCGATGGAGGAAAAGTTCATCGATCGGCCTTGTACGTATACGTACGGGGCAGTGTAGGTATTACAGGCGCTCTACCTACATTTGCACGTATTCCGTACAGTTAAATTCTGTAACTTTAAATGAACATTTTCTTTCGATTTAAACGTTTGAACAACTAGTACGTTAGAGAACGTATTGGTGAAAAGCGATGCACGCTAATGGTGTTTCTATTGGTTTTATTGTCTAAGATAACGTTGCGCTTGCGCGTTACCAAAAGAAACAGAGATTTTCAACTCGAGAAAGACGGTTGTATAAAAAAAAGCAACGAGATGTCCGATGCTTGGCAGCTGTCGCCCGGCGAATTTACGTATGAATCATTGATGCACCTGTAAGAGAACCTTCTGTTCTCCTGAAAAAAATCCACCGACGCGACGCGAGGGAGCTTTTACGAAAAACTTTTGACGGCCCCTCGTCGCGAGAGAGCGAACGTCGAGCTTTTAATTGAGCTCTCTCTCTCTCTCTCTCTCTCTCTCTCTCACTCTGGCGCGCAGCGGAGATCACAGTTCATAAGTAGATTCCGCTTGTTTGCTCTCGCGTCGCCGAGCGAACGAGTATATAGAGTACAGTACACGAAGCGGAGCACAGTCACCCGCGCGCAGCAAAAGTTAGTCGCACGACAGGTGAACAAGTTGGAAATCAGCAGCGACGTTCGGCTCATTGTTTGCCGGCGTGTAAGTATACTTCGTCCCCCTGACGCAGAACCGCGAGAGATAGAGAGAGGGAGAGAGAAGTTGCGCTTGAAATGTCCCGCGTATATGTAAGTCAAGTCTCAAGACGGCTCTTCTTCCGCGACAACTCGTTGCGACGATGTACAATCGCATGGATTGCGCCGCGCGGCAAGTTAATCCGAGAAGAATATACTGCCAGCCTTCGCGAGAACAAAAGAAAAGTTCGGGGCTAACGGGCCCGCGCGCATTTAATTTGCCGCGAGGGAAAAGTAGTTGAAATTTGCCGCGAGACGAAACGCGCAAGCTCGCGCAAGTCACGTGGGACTCGGCGGCGCGCGCTCAGTGGATAAGGACGAGAGCTGCCGAACAGCGAAGCGAGCGAGAGCGGAGAAGGATCAATCGAGAGGTACAGCGATAACAAATAAAAGCTCGACCCACCTGAATCATTGATGAATGCCGACAGGCGAATCGAAAGCCGTCGGGCTTGGGCTGCAGGTATAACTTGAAGTCGTCGTCGTCGCTGTTGTTGTTGTTGTTGTTGCTCGAGGCCCGTCGAAGGCAGCAGCCCGTCGACTCGCTGCACATCCGCAAGAGAGAGAGAGAGAGAGAGAGAGAGAGAGATAGCAGAGCTGCCGTCCTGTGCCGCTGCTTCGTCGTGTCCGCGGGAGAAGGACAGTCAAGGTTCCGGGCACTATATGCGTCCGCGATTGTTTAGGTCTGATGGAAAGAGCGCAGGGATCCTCCAAGTGCGGCGAATGGGCGCCATGTTCGGCGGCGGATGCATGCGCGGGGAGCCGCTGCGCCTCCTCTCCGTCGATCGATTTTCTTTCGGCCGCTAGGCTGCGTCTACAATTGACCGACTTCGGTCAAGCGAACGTATACGGTCGTGAATTCGATGATGCTGCCACCACAGCTCAGTTTTTCACTGGTTCTCGACTAACAGACCTTATGAAAAACTAACCTACGCGACATTATATATCATAAAAGGCACGATATTTTGAAAACACAAATTCAAAATGTTTAAAATTTACTAAATGTAGTTACAAAATTTTGTGAAAAATGAATATATATAACTAATACAGGGACAAAAAAAGCATAAAATATATAATTTAAGCGAAATATTGTTTATTGATAAAAAATACAAAGCTTACATCAAGATCTTGATACTAAACATCAAGATGTTTGTAAGTCTATATATATAGCCTCTATACACACATATGACACATACACCAATTTTGATTCTATACCGGTACAGCACATATAGTCTTTATTGCCACACAAACAAACAAACACTTAAATGGTTACCTCCAAAATAAACTGCCAATCAATTTCCCAAAATTTGTATATATGGTAGTTATAGATGATTGTAGCTTATTCTGCATTGAACATGTTATTCTGTATGACTTGATATATATTCTGAAACAAAATATATGATTTTGTGGTGTATAATATAAATAAATATTCGTGGTAGCTTATAATAGAAAATATTTAAGAATATATTTAATAATGGATAGGGTCATTGTACGTAATGCCATGAATTTGTGGATCAACGTTTATAATATAATCAGTATTTTTTTGCAAATTTGTTTAAGGAAATGTAACATTCGTCGGTGGTGGGTAAAACCCCATTTGCGCAATGATTTGAGGGATGAATACGGAGCTTATAACTGTATTTTTAGATACTTTAAACTAAATGACGAAGAAGAATTTCAAAAATTTGTCAGTATGACAAGTGAACAATTTGATGAAATTCTTGAACTTGTAAGACCACAGTTAACAAAAAGAAGTAAGAGGCGAGCACTAACACCAGAAATGCGTTTAGCTGCTGTGTTAAAGTAAGTAATATCTATATATTGTATTTAAACACAGAATATTATATCTAAATATGCTTATATTCGAAATCAATTACCAATTACAGTTTTCTTGCACATGGTAATAGCATTCAGAAAAGCGCATGGATGTTTTTGATTGGCAGAAGTACCATGTATCGATTAGTCATAGAAGTTTGTACAGCAATATGCAATGTACTAGAAGAAAAGTATGTCTCTTTTCCATCACAGGATGATTTATCAGTAATTGCGAATATGTATTGGAGAATATGGCACATGCCTAATTGCTTTGGTGCAATAGATGGAAAGCACATACGAGTAAAAGCTCCACCAAACTCTGGTTCATATTTTTTTAACTATAAGAAGCATTTCAGTATTGTACTGATGGGACTAACTGATGCCTTCTGTCGCTTTATTTGGGTAAATATAGGTGATTTTGGTAAGATGGATTTTTTACTTATGTATTAAATGTACTGTATACTTTGAAAAGTCGATAGTGTGATGATATTATTGTTCATTTAATAGGTTCGTCAAATGATGCAGGTATTTTTCAGCGCAGTGACCTACGTCAAGCTTTGGATAACGAAGAAATTGATATACCAGCACCTACTTACTTACCTAGAACAGATGTGCTATGTCCATACTTTATCATCGGTGATGGAGCATTTCCATTAAAAAATTATTTAATGAAGCCATACACCAGAGCCAATAATCTGACACATGAAGAAAAAATATTTAATTATCGTTTATCTAGAGCTAGACTGACTATTGAAAGAGCTTTTGGGATTCTGACAAAGAAGTGGAGAATATTAGAGTCGCCAGTAGATTGGAAACTAAAAAATATTGAGACTGTCATAATGGCACTAATTTGTTTGCATAATTTTCTAATCACTGAGGAAATGAGTAAGGATGAAGCTGAAAGGAAATATGTATTTCATCCTTATAACATAGAAAATGAAGCTGAAATCGGTATCTATTTAGGAGATGAACCAGAGGATGCAACGAGTATAAGAAATACTCTAAAAGATTTTTTTTGTAGTCATTTAGGAAGTTTGCTATGGCAAAATGAACGAGCATTATGAACGATAGTATATATATTTAAAAGAAATATTAAGCATGAACAATTTCCTGCTAAGCTTATTGTGTGTTATATAATAAAAATTTTGTATTAAAAGCCAGTGTTATTACTAAAAGCAATGCAATTTTTATACAAAAATTATGTTGATATATACTTACAGGAAAATTAGAAGTATCATCAAAGTATATAGGTTATGTTTGTACTAACACAAGTTTTAAATATGCAGCTTCTGCTATATATATATATATATATATATATATATATATATATATATATATATATATATATATATAAAGGTCTCTGAATTGGCGGGAAATGTAACATATTTAAAGTTGGTGAAGTAAGATTAAATTATAATTAAATGAATATAGATTACATTTATTTTAAGAAATATAAATTCGTTAATACTTGTACATCGATGAGAAATATCAAATTTGTATAATATTATTAACTTTAGACACCAGTAATTATACAAGGAATAAACATTGAAATGTTACGATTACGTATATAAATAATGAAGTATAATAAACGTTAATTAAATTATAAAGAATGTCACTGACAGAAATGAAAATAAAAGTGAACTCAAACCCCGCGTAAGTTGACATTTCTTTCTCCATTTCGGTGTCTTGCGAAATGTTCAAGAAACTGCATGCTGCTTAAAATTTCTATCTGCTTATTGGTCAGCATTCCTATATCGAGCTCGCCCCTTGCTAATCTTAAATTTATAGAGCTATATTCTCTTCTCAAATAACAATAAATTGCGTTGGCTCTGTCCGCTGCAACAAAAGAGAATCTTTATAATAAATATAGTTCTTTACCCGAAGCCCTTATTATTAGTACAATTATACATCGTAAACTTACCGTCGATGATAATAGCGTTGTTGAATTCATTTCGAACTGTATTCGCAATATCATTGAATGCTTCTTTTCTTCTAACAATGTTAATACTGTCGGGGTGGAGATGATCATATAGAAATACTCGTAGTCTCGCTTCTCTAGCCACTGACACATGCACAGGATTCATTTTGTTTCTTGTATGATAAAGCACGATGTTGAAAAAAACAATGAGTTTATATGCGTTTTTTGTCTCGGGCACTTATAGCTCGCAGTGTCCGCGCAAATGTGTGGTTTTTTCTCAGAAGGCGCCAAGGGCTCAAGACAGCGAGAGATAGAGAGAGAGAGAGAGAGAGAGAGAGAGAGAGAGAGAGAGAGAGAGAGAGAGAGAGAGCTAGAGAGAGATCAGAAGTGGAACAACAATAGGGGAGGGGAGACTTTAAACAATGTCGCGCCAATAGCTGATTCCAAAAAAATGGACGAGCGCGAAGAAGCAGATATATAGCAGAACACCGACATATATACCACGTCGTCAGTTGTATGTAGTTCTATCGTTCGTTCTTTGCTAGCTGATTCTTTACCGTCCAGCATTTTCGAGAGTATTATCCTGACAGTAAAATGTACGGAGATCTCATTAATCTGGTAAGAGAAAGGCCGTATCTTTACGACAAAAGTGATCCAAATTATAAAGAGCGGAACAGGCGTTTCGGCGAAGTTGCTCAGATTATAAATGAACGCTATGGATTGCAACTGACAGGTTTGTTGCAAGAAAGATAAAGGTATTCAGAATAATAATTATAAGCAATATAAAATGAAAATAATTTTCTTTCAGCTACAAATGTGCTGGGAATGTGGGAAAATGTTGAGAACGATTTTAAAACTGCATATGCAAAAATAAAAGATGCAAAGTCAGGCGCAGGCGCAGCCGAGGTTAACGTAAATTTTCCTTATTTCAAGGAATTATTATTTTTGGTCACTGTAAACGAGCATCGGCCAGCAATATCTTCTTTTCGGAGGAAAAACAGAAATGCAAACCATCAACCAAAAAATGCCAATATTTGGAATCAAATTCCAGGTGAATTCAGTGGTAAAAAAAGAACAAGACAAAGCAGGGAACAAAAAGTGCCGGTTTTTGATAATTTTGCACGCGTCAAACTTGCTGAGACGACCGAAATGCGTAAAGTTATCAATAGTGCCCAAGAAATGTTAGATAATACCTGCAAGACTGTATTGACAAGCGTGAATACTTCTCGTTCTGCTACTGAAAGTGAAGATCCAAATTTCCAGTTCGTATATGAGAAACTTTCAATGGTTGCTGAGGACAGATTAGAAGAAGTGTTTCGAAAAATTCTTCAAGGATTGGAGGAAGTAAGACAATCTGTAGTTTGAAGATTCATTTCATTAAGTTTATAATAATTTATATTTAGCTTTACACCTATAAAAATATTGCTTTACACATTTTTATTATATAATTATTGTTCAACTTATGTACAACTTCACTTCGTAACATATTTAATAAAATGAAAGTTTTATAACAGTCATTGTTTGTCATTATTTATGTAGAAAATTCTAAATCCCTTTATAATTTTAAATCTCGGCGAATTTGGCGCGCATCGTCGTCTATATACACTGCATGAGCATAAGGTATATATATATATATATATATATATATATATATATATATATATATATATATATATATAGACTGCACTGATAAACCTGCGAGAAGCCACCATATTGAGAGCGTCATGTAATGCACATTGTACATGTGTTGTATACCAGTATACCCTTCAGAAAAAATAACACACGTGCTCGAGTTCCTGGCCGCATCAAAATCTGTAATCTCTTCTTCCATAGACTTGGATTTATTCAATGTTGCATTACATAATTTACGTATTACCAAAATTCATCAGTAGGTACTATTCGAAACTATATATCTATATATAGCTACAACTATCGGCGCTATGAATTACGATATTAAAAGAAGTGCTCTGTACGATAAATCATTATTAAGCACGATGAAGGACTATCCATTTATATACAACACTAAACATGTCTACAACTCTAGACGGGAAATGAGAACTGCTTTATTTCAAAAAGTAGCAAAAGATTTTCAGATTATTTACCCTCATTGGCTAGGTGTAACACGTGAGTCTATGACACGAACAATACAAATTACAAATAAAACAAGCTTAAAGGCCTTGGCAGCGAAAAGATATAAGGCATCATTTTTTATTATTATGTATATACATATACCTAATCAATTATTCGTATGTCATGCTTTATGTTTTTTGGCTACCAAGGCCTCAACATAATACATTACAATTATTACTGTTTTTTGACTTCTCATTCAATTTTTAGCTGATACGGTTGAAAAAAAATGGAATGATTTCCGTGAAACATTCACCAGAGCTCATAGAGCTCACTTAGAATCAAGGAAAATGACGATCTTACAAAAACAAATTTTTGAACATGCGACGTACCTTAGTGACGTTATAAGTCACAAAACTAAAAAGCGCAAAATTACTGTTGAGAAGGATAACATTGTCAAACAAGAGATGTTAATTAATACAGGTGTGAGCACAGCAACTCATATTAATGAGTACCAAGAACATACTTTTGACGACTACTTTAACACTACCATTAAAAAAGAGATTGCAATTGATGACAGCGCAATAAGCATCGAGCATACAGAAACACCACACAATAATGAAGATGAATTGATCATTCTGAGTGAGGATGAGGAGAATGATGATCTTGATGTCGATGATGATTTTAACATTGAAGGATGTGCTCGAAGCAACATCTATACAAAATATACAGAACCGCCAGTTACCCCAGTTACTAAATCAACTGTGCTGTCGACCGAAAATAAATTGAAGAATGATTTTTATGAAGAAGAAATGGAAGAAGAAATTGTCGAAGAAATCAGAGAAGATTTGTCAATGACAAAGTAATCTACGATAATACCGAGTAGGACAGAACTTAAAAATTACTTTGATAGCAAGTTCAGTAACCAAAAGGAAACAGATGAAACATCTGGAAGATCTTCTATAGATATAAAGATGATCGCTGAGGAGATACAGAAGTGTACGTCAAGTTTCAAGAAACATGACAAAGTTACTTCAAGAACGAAAGTAATCTGCTCAGTATTAAAGAGCCTACCCCCCCAAAAAATTGGTATGGCTTACTTAAAAATTTTAGAAATCACGAGCAACTAACAGTATGTTAGAAATTTTAGGCAGCACGGAATTTCTACAACATTTGTCAAGACACAGAAATGGAGAAAGAAATTTAGCTGCTATTTTAGTTCAGTTTTATTTTCATTATATACGTTATTATCATATTTCTGGCATTTATATATATATATATATATATATATATATATATATATATATATATATATATATAATATATATATATATATATATATATATATATATATATATATATTATATATATATATATATATATATATATATATATATATATATATATATATATATATATATATATATATATATATATATATATATATATATATATATATATATATATATATATATATATATATATATATATATATATATATATATATATACATTCTATAATATATATATATGTTCAACGCATGTCAGCAAATTCATGTATTAACATTAACATGTTTATTCCTTTTATAATTACGGAGGTGTTAAATTCATAATATTCTACAAATTTGATATTTGTCATCGATGTACAAGTGTTCACACATTTCTTAGATGGGTATTGCAGACCATTATTTGTCTGCTATCAAGATAAACAGTTCTTGCAGCAGTAAAAGCATTTACAATGCTATCAGTCTGTGAAGAGCTAGAAGGAATCAGGAAATAATAAGAATTGATTTCACGATAGTTAAGACATGTTCATTATATACATGCACCAGACAAGTGTAACATAAATAAAGTTAACTTAAAAGTGCGTTTTCAGTAGTAATATATAGGATAGGAGGACATTCATGGATAATTCAAGTTCTTGGCTAAGCAGAATTTTGCAATCCTAAAAGCAATGAAAGTGTAGCTTATATATTGACACTTCATTGAAACAAGATTTTGTAGTTTTTAGTGCAGATAAACAGATAAAAAAATTTAGTACAGAAACCTACCAGGACACCCAAGAAGGTTGCCCAAAATCTTTTGAGATCACAATCTGAAAGCATGTTGCAAAACAAAAAGCAGAGTGCATTGTAGTTGTCGGCGTCTAAGTTTCCTCCGGAGGAAGGGAGTGATCAACAAGAATGCATCAAATCCTAGGCTGTTGGGAGACAAAACTCCTGTCACTCATTTCTGCACGCTCAAAAATATAAGGTCTTGTGCTAGCTCGGCACCCAAACCTGGAAAGAGCTTTTTTAGTGACAATGCTTTGCTCCAAACTCCGGACTGCTACAAATAAGTACACCTGGAGACAGTAACAGCAAAGACTGACAATGGAATTGACGAACAAACTGTATTAGAAGGAGAGAGTAGTAATTTAACTGTGGGAGTTGGTGTAAGGCCATTAACTTTTAAGTAAGTTACATTTTCCTTTTAATTCTTTTGATTGAGCATAGTTTTCATCAATGTACGTACAATATTGTGATTTATTTTTCAGGGAACAAACTTAACCAAAGATAACGTGTATTGCTGAAGTTTCTGGTCAAAACATAGCAGTTGACTGTGATACATTCCGACATACTTGTATGTATGAAAACAACCTATATATTGAGACTGGTGGAGAACAAGGAGGCGCCGTTTTGTGCAAAATAATTACCTAAGATTTAAGATCGCGATCTAGTTAATGTATCTTAAACAATTTATGAGTAAATTTATTATTATTATTATTACTATTATTATTATTACTATATTATACATAGTGAATATGAATTTTATGTTCCTGCGGGCTGTTTAACAGCCACCCGAGAGATCTCCTGCATAACAACGCATTCGCGTGCGGATTGCTGATATTAACGTAGAATGTATGTATATATCACATACATACAGAGATACACCCCGCGCGTAAGCTCGATTACGATGTAACGGTATATATATATATATATATATATATATATATATATATATATATATATATATATATATATATATGTGTACGATACACACGACAAGATTTGTTTGGATCATGAAGACAAAGCAAGAGAGAGGGGAAGAGAGTACCCGATAAATATCTTTATAAGGAGTGTAAAATACAGAAGTTTGATGATCCGCTTGATTTTTCAAGCGACTGAGGATTGTACTTAATTGTAAAATTATTTAACGAGTGAGCACGACGTTGTATTTACCGGAAAAAAGTCGAAGATTATTCTTTATTTATATAAGCATGTAAAAAGTTAACTTTGTATTTTTTATCAATAAACAATATTTCGCTTAAATTATATATTTTATGCTTTTTTTGTCCCTGTATTAGTTATATTTATTCATTTTTCACAAAATTTTGTAACTACATTTAGTAATTTTTAAACATTTTTAATTTGTGTTTTCAAAATATCGCGCCTTTTATGATATATACTGTCGCGTAGGTTAGCTTTTCATAAGGTCTGTTAGTCGAGAACCAGTGAAAAACTGAGCTGTGGTGGCAGCATCATCGAATTCACGACCGTATACGTTCGCTTGACCGAAGTCGGTCAATTGTAGACGCAGCCTAGAGCTGCGGGGAGATTCCTTCGTAGCGGCGGGTGTGTTCGCCCCGCGCGAGAGACCTCTGATGGGGGACTGGGGTATGTATAAGGTATACATAGCAGAGGGGACGATGGGTCAAGGGGTGAGACTTGCCCTTTTCTTCATTCCGTTTTCGACTTTTGAATGTAGGTCGCGGGGAGAGATGTTCGAGGGATCTTTTTTTCCGCAAATTTTTCATTCGAAAATTCTATTTTACATAGCCACGCTACCAATGCTGTACTTACGCGCGATCAGTTTTTGGAAAAACGGGGGCCGTTACAAATCTCAAAAGCTTTCAAAAAGTGTGTATACGTAAACATATCGCGGCACGTTGAAGACCCGACGAATCGGCGAATAGCGTGCGTGCGGCAGTCCGCGGTACACTCGGCCGCAGCGCGTGTATTTACCGCGGCGTTGCTTTTTTCCCTCGCGTGCACGCATTACGGAGAGGCTCCTTTCGACGCGAATCGGCAAACAGAATAGACCGCTCGAAGCTAGACAAACAGGAGCTTTTTTCGCGCCCGATGCATCGGCTGCTCGCGCACTGTTTGCAGTAGGCACGCGCCGCGTGTATTATTTGCCGAGTCGACGGCCGCCGATTTTGTTTATCGATTTCGGCGGGCCAAGCCGCGGATTGCTTTGAATAATAGATGATTCGCGTGATCGAGGCCATTTATTCAACGGAAAAATTAGAATTGTTTAGCCCCGCGGCGGGCGACGATGAAAGGATAAAGCGCGTTTATTAGCTATAGTCTCCTGCGTTTATTTATGCAAACTCGCCGGACGCTTATACGTATAACATAATAAGCCGGTGTGTGTACATCAAAAGCTCTCGCTTATTGATGAATTATCGAGGACGTGCGGCTGTTTGCCGCGCCTGCCTGAAGCCGCGGTAAGAAGCGAATCATCGCTGAAAATATGCTTGGCAGATGCAGCTCCGCAGCAGAGACTTGTATACCAGCGATTTGTACCATCTTTATTCACATAGGTACGCGGCGGCTTGAGAGAAACTGCCTCTGTATGCGCTGTTCTGCCTATAGCTTCCAGGCTCATTCGTTCTCTCGACAATTATCCCCTTCTGTTATTCTCGAAATAAAAAAGCTCGACGTTAAAGCAGTTTATATTTCCGGAGGTATACACAGAAATCCGATGAGCGTTTTTGGTCCCGGGGGAGATTCGCAAGTTTTTATTAGATTCCTCGCGGAAATTTGTTATTCCAGGCTGCGTCGCAAGAGAACGGCTGTATACACGATAAGGCAGAGAATCGGAGCATCGCGGCCCGACGGTTTATTTTCGGTACAGCGGAATTAATAACGAGCCGGAGGGATGCTGGAAACTTTCGAGAAAACTACACACAGTAACAGTGTAAGCAAGCTCAGGCGCGCAGCAACATTGCGCGGGCGACGAGTTGATCTATCATTCGCTTCTCATTGAAATGTCTCGTCCTGAGCGCTTGCAAGCTCGCCTCGACTTTGCCTCCTTCTTTCGATTTCCCGGGCTGCAGTCTCGTCCTCGTGATGGATGACGCGTTGGCCGACTGATTGCAGCGTCGAGGGGGTCCAGTGCTGGTGCTGCAGCTCCGCTTAACGACCTGCCGATTCAATCGGCAAGAAGGAATCGCCGCCGGCTGTGTAGAGTGATACATGGAGAAAAAGTCGAATCCGCCGAGAGAAACAGAGAGAGAGAGAGAGGGGGGAGGGGGGGAGGGGGAGGCGAACGAGATGGATCCGCGAGGGGCGAGGAATATATACAAGGAGTGCAGCGCGCGGAAGCTTTGTGCCCCCGGCTCGGAGTCCTTTCGGAAGCTTTGAGCCGAAATCGAGCGCGCGATTCCCGAGGAGACTGTGCAGTGCCGGCCGAAAAAGGACGAGTACACACAGTATACGTATGGGGAGTCTTACCTTTGAGACGCCGGAAGAGCTGGAGGGCTCCTCGGTGATTTCCAGCGCGCGACGACTTTGAGGGCCCTGCACCGTAGCGACGCTCTGCAGGGAATGACACAAAGAAATCAGTGCGCGAAGAGGGTATGGGCATTGTGTACAGGAGTGCGCGAGAGCTTTGAGAGACCGTACAACATCGTGGAGGCGCTTCTCTTTATTCGGATGCCGCTGAAAAAAAGTAGAAAAATATCCATCCACTCGATAAGGCGCTCGCGTTTCTCCGCGATCTGCGCGAATGGCGCGACAAGACTCGGCGTCCGGTACACTTAGCCGCGAGTAAAACAGCGAGGAGGCAAAGAATAGCAGCAGCCAAAGCCAGCCGCCGAGTGTAGGTACAGCATCTCTTATTGCAGTATATAGCAGGGCACCGCACAAAGCGAGAGAGAGAGAGAGAGAGAGAGAGAGAGAGAGAGAGAGAGAGGAAGAAGACAAAGGGCCGAGAATCGAAATGTAATTTGCCGGCGCTGCAAGGTTATCCACGTGAGTCGCGCGCAACCGCGTAGCCATTTCGCGGCTGCGGTCTCCCTCTCCCCTCTATCTCTCTCTCTCTCTCTCTCTCTCTCTCTCTCTCTCTCTCTCTCTCTCTCTCTCTCTCTCTCTCTCTCGCTTTGTGCGTGTAATTGAATTTACGTTCGGATAGTGCCGCTGACGCGCTTGTTCTCTCTATCTCTCGCTCCTTTTACGTCCGCGAGCCGGTCGGCTATCTTAGCGCACGGGCCACTTATAGATGAAACGCGCGGCTCTCCTTTGTGTGTTGTCCCGCGATGTCGCGCGCAGCGCCGAGCTTTTTTTCGATCCCGCGCTCTTTCCTCCGCGGTCGATTAAACTAATAGTGCCTATTTCCATCGAAGTTTTCGATAGGGAGAACGAGCGAGAGAGAGATGGGGGAAAAGAATCCAAAGACACGGCACTACTGTAAAATTAAAGAGCTGCAGGGGAAAGAAGAGACGGCTCCGGAATCGAATGTACATAATGCCGCTGCTGCAGCTGCAAGCTCGCGCGCAATTTTCGTTAATTATGCCCGAGCGTCGCCTTCGAGATCAAAGGTGCGCGCTACTGGCCTGTTATTCAATTACACAATTCCATTCGCCTGGCTTCGGTGCAAAGGAGAGACAGAGAGAAGACAGAGAGGCTTTCTATACAGGTATACACACCGCCCCCACGACACGTCCATTAGTCGCGAGCTTTGTCTACTCGTTCGGCCAGGCGCGACTTTTCGCTCTCGCGAGACTCATTATCGCGACGATGCTCCGATCGTGATTTATTTATTAATGCGACGGCTCGATCGTTAAGCTCTAATTGGCAATTAAGTGCGCGCGCCGATATGAGCCGGCTACTCGAGGCCAATTTCACGGCGGCAGACGTTCGCTCGAGCGAAAGCTCGCAAGTATATCGATGGTCGGATTTAAAAGCGTAGGTATACCTTGTTACGGCTGCTGCTGACGACGACTTTTTTGCTCGCGGAACTAATGCGCTGGCAGTTCAGGGCACTCGCGGCGTCGCCGTAAGATCTGCGACGAATCAGCCGCTCCCTCTGAAAATTCAATGAGCTTTCAGCGTCACGGCTGTCATACGGTAGAAACGTACATCTTTTCAAAGCGTTTCGAGCGAAAAAAATTCAAGCGGCAATTAGCCCAATTAAAAGTTGACGTTTAATTATTGTAGGACAAGCCAGTGCGAGAACAGACAGTGTCCGAGTCCCGCGACAATTAATCCCATTACAGTGCGCTCGAGAGTCGGCCCCCGGCTGTTTTAAGAACAGCGGCCGGCTGCCGAAATATTAATTGAAGCGCTCCGGATTAAAATTCCGGACTCTCTCTCTCTCTCTCTCCCTCTCTCTCTCTCTCTCTCTCTCTCCCTCTCTCTCTCTCTCTCTCTCTCTCTCTCTCTCTCTCTCTCTCTCTCTACATGTATAATATTTGTACAAGCGCGACCCTCCTCGTTAAACCCGAGGGGAAATTCCGCGTCGCGGCTGTTTATCGCGAGAAGCGATTGCCCGGCTAATTAATAGTTATTACGACCTCCGGAGCTTTACCTCAGCCTCTCGCCTTGCTCCGCCTTGTATTATACTTCCGCCGCGGTGCTTCATGCACCGCGCGCTTCGACTCCTTTATCATCGTGACGTCGTCGTCGTAAAAATTGACTTCGGCGTGCATAAATAAAGTCTGAACATATATTTTATACACAGTGCATACTATTTACGACACCGCGGGAGCTTAACACTGGGCATATCGATTTCTCATTGGGACAAATAATAAGCGCCGTTGCGCATCTTTTCGAACATCGCTCACGCGAGAATGGATATAATTGTTGAAAATACATTCACGGAACGAGATGATGGGTTTGAACGGACATGCAAGGAACGTGAAAGCTTGTGACGTGGCGAACTCCGCCAACAAATTTTCTCTTTTGTTTACGGCCCCCTTATCCGCGTCACTATTATTTATATTCCTCCGGATCCCGGCCTGGATCTCAGAGGGAGGACCGCTAGATCAACCCGAATCGGGGTATTCGGAAATGTCGGAATAATGAGTCAATTTAGTTACAATCGAAACTCTCTTTATTTCGGTCTCCAAAATTTACAAGATTCCGCCGCGCAACAACACTTCGCTCTCTCTCTCTCTCTCTCTCTCTCTCTCTGTCTCTCTCTCTCTCTCTCTCTCTCTCTCTCTCTCTCTCTCACACACACACACACACACAGACACACACACGGACAAGAATTCTATGCTCGCACAAAAACAAAGTAAATCGCGATTAATAATTGCGAAAGCAATTATTATTTACCCGGGAAAGAGCGGTTTAGCGACGGATAACGTACCGTCGCAGCTATGCAACTCGCTCGCAGTTGGATTTGATTAAACGCAAAGAAAGCCCCGGAGTTATAGCTGCTGTACGTATATATAATACGTATACGCGGCGGGCGAGGGAAGAAAAGGAGGAAAGCGCATTCTGCAGTTTATTAGATTGAAACTGATGGGCTAAAAGCCTGACCGGCGGAGAGGGAAAGCGGAATCGCGCATAACTCGCTTTAGGTCTTGCGTGAAATTGTAAGCTGATGCGCGTGCGCGCGAGCGGGATTGAACTACGGCTGTGGATTAGGTGCGGAGGATCTCCTTTGGAAATTTCGAACGTCCTCCCGGCGGCGTTTGAGGGATATTGAATTGAATTAATTACGGATTATCGGATTTCCCGACTTTTTCACTCGTTCTCGATCCCTCGAGCCCGGTATGGCCGGCATTCAACGAAGATTCAGCCCCGACGCGCGCGCTTATTGGATAATATGCTCGATTTCGAACGATGTACACACTTTGGCGCAGACGTCCTCGCGATCGGGTCCGAGCGACCGGTCGAGCTTGGCGGACGTGGCTCTGATAATCCTGTAGTCCTCGATGGTGTAAGGCCGGAAACACGTCGCGTCGCGAGAAGTGCGCCGCTGGTAAGCCTCGGCCTCGGTCTCGTCGAGGAGTCGACGATAGAAGCTCAGCTCGCTCCGATCGTCCCGCGAGACGTCCTCCTCGGCGCCGGCGTCGTGAAGTCGGCCCGAACTGTCGCCGCAAATCGACAAACCAGCCGCCTCTGGGGAGCTCGACGCCTCGGCACCTGTTCGCGCGAATACGGAGGATGACCGCTTTACGAGACTTATAGATCAGAGTGGGCATATTTTCCTCGGCTAAATATTGACTGAGCGGAAAGGACTGCAGGTCTCCGAGGGGATTCGATGCGGGAAAACTGAGAGACTTGTGTGCTCATTGTTATATCTTCAAAAGGGTTGACAAGCTCGAATTTCGCGTTTCGATGTGTGTACTTCGGTAAATATAGACGAACGTTTTAATTAGAACCTCGATTTTCGATGCGGTCATTTTGCGAATTGTATAAATACGCTGACCATTTTCTGCCGAAATCACTGCTTTTCAATGCGGATTTTTAACGCGCAGCAGTTAATTTCGTTGCTCGCATTACCCGAAATCGCAATATGCTCAACGTTATACCTCGTTCGGCCATTGATAATCATACTTATTATCGAGATGTATAACGTGATATACAATTAATTACTTCGCTTTACGATGATTACCAGCGTGTACTTTGAAGTTGAAATCAACAAAGACGATGTCCAAACCAGCTATACTATATTTTCATATTCGAAATCTATCGGAAGTGCGGACACTGCTATGAAAAGCCTCTTATAGCCCGACAGCGATTCGTTTGCAAAATAAACGATGCGCCTTCGCAGAGGATTACTTTAAGCGAAGATATAACAAAGTACGCGAGATCGCATTTTTTATTTCTCGCAACGGACACGTCGCGCGATGCCCCGTGGGCAGCCTGCAAATCATTTTGCCATCAAATCTGTCCCTTCTGTCAAACAGTCTGCACGCGTCACGGCTTTTACCCAAATTGAACTTTCGCTTCTCCGAATGCAGCGCGCGTTCTTTTTTCACGCTTCGAGTCGATTTTTTTTCCATATACCCGTACACTACGCGGCGGGGAAAAAGTAAAAATCTTTTTGCCGCATCCTTTCGATTCGCACAGGCACGTTATAGCGCGATAATTTTATGGATAATAAAGAGTATTTCATCAATTTTGTTAATCCCATAGGTACAGGTCTCATAATATATTTACATTACGATGGCCGGGGCATCAGAGCTAAAATCGACATAATAACGGCTGCAACACCGAATTCACCCGGCATTATGGTTATTTTGGTTTTAATTAAATTCGCGTACACGGCGCTTCAATTATATATGCCTTGTCCCAGCAGCGACTCCTCGCGAAATTACGAATTTCTCACGTAAATATTAATTCGCTAAACTAATAATGCACAGGCCGACTCGCACATAATCCACACTTTAGCGATTAATTGAAAAATCGCGAGAAGCCGGTGTCAGTCGCGAGAGATAAAGACGTTAAAAGCAAAGCGAGCACCGTAGACTGCCCCACGGGAGAGAAAATAAAATAAACTCGCAGAAGGAAAGCGGAAGAAGCATCGGAGAGCAGCTCACTGAATCTTCGACGATAGAGTTCCAAGTAAGACTCGGGCCGCTTATTCTGTCCGGAGAGTCGTCGCGATGCAGCAGCAGCAGCCGGGGGTGGGGCTGCGCTGGCAAGCTTTTTGCGAGGAATGCCGGAAGCCGGCAGCTGATGCTGGATTTCCTTTTGCCTCGCTGCAGCAGCCGAATTTTCTCCCGATGCAATTATCGCATTCTTCGAGCTGCTCCGATTTACGCGGGCGACCTCTGCGGTTTCATTACTCCCTCCTGATGATCGCGTACGGCCGGAATGCATGTAAGAATGTTTTCGAGGGGTTAGAGTGGGAAAACATTCTCGCTCGCTTTTCGCTGCTGTATACGCGTTATCCGTATGAATTATATAAAGGTACTGTGCGTCGATTCGCCAGGCATCAAAGGTCGGAGCAACATGGGGTTTTCTCGGCCGAGAGTCAACTCTGCGGGAGGTTAAGTAAATATTTTGAAAATTTACCGGTGCATAGTTCGAGCGAGTCCGGGATTTTCAGAGTCGATGTCCGCTCGTTTTCCAGGGAATCCAGCGAGTACACGGACATTCCCCCGGCAAACTTGGGGAGACTTTTCGGAATGCAATCAATTCATTGGAAATCGCAGATGTATAAACTTCATCACTGATACTTACGCGCGCGATGCGAAATTAAATTATGCTCCCTCCGAAGTGGGTCGATTATCAGCGTGATGATGTATATATTTTAGTAAGAGTATGCATAAGAGAAACAATCTTTTCGGAATTTATTTCTATTTCAATATATAAAAACACGACTACAGCTACAAACATCGCCTACTTCAGTAATGTATTAAAACGTACGTGCGTCATACATTTTGTACCATCGATCTCCGCGCGGCATCATACACTTTATGCCTATATATGCTATAATTATTCTCTTACACGTTCACATCATAGGAACCCTATATAATATAAGAAAAAGGTAAAAAAGGAAGCTTAAAAACTACGTCTGATGCATATGATAAGGTAAAAACATAAAAAAGAGACAAAATATAAATCCATTCAGCCGTCCTCGCGCAGATAAGAGGGCACACACAAAACTGCTTAATCGGTATATGACTTTCATGACAGTAGTATACATATGCATAAGTTATAAATATATCTATCCAAATCGAGGGTTGAAGATGCATGAGAGCGCGCGCGCGCGTGATGACTCTCGATTTGTCTTCTCTCCATCCGATCGATATAGCAGTCGGCAGATTTAGGTGCTCTTGGCCTCGAGACTCGAGGCAGGCCTCTCCTCCTCGTTGAGCTTCCGGATCCTCTGCATCTCCACCCGTCGGGTCCTGAATTCCGGGCAATGCGTTGCATGAATCTCTCGCTCAAGACGAATAAAGCGTGTATCGAGAGCAATTTTTTACCTGTCCAAGGCCTCCTCTCGTTCGCGCTCCTCTTTGCGGCTCTGGAGGACGCGGAAGGCGATGCAGATGACGATGAGCAGGATGGGCACGAGGCAGACCAGGATTATGCCCGAGGCCATACCCGCCTGTCTCGAGCTGAACTCTTGCTGACCTGGTGGATTTCGGTTCGAGGGTTTCGCGGGTTAGTGTTATGCAGGGCGGATCATCTGATGGGGGTTATAGAGGTGGGGAATGAAAATTTCACGAGGCGACACGACGGAAATTTCCATTCCACGCACGGAGACAGTTGAAGAAAGTTCAAGAAAATATCACTCTTTACATGGACAATCATCGCAAATCATCTTTTTGTTTTGGAAACTCGTGGAATAGAAATTTCCTGCTCTTGTTCGTGTATACTTGTGTACAAAAGCATTTATTGCATATATATATATATATATGTAATCGATATAAAACTACATAAAAACAGTAAAGTATAGCAGTGTTATATATTAAAAATCCATCATGTGCTCATGCGGTATACATTTGCGACGAGAGCGACGATCACACTTCTATATAATATCAGACGTGCGTATAGGCTTTCTATTCCATGGTTTCGAATACCACCTCCTCATTGCGCAACGCACCAGCGCACGTCTCGACAAAGAGTATACACATACGAGCGTAATTTTGAGACTGCATCAGCGCGGAGCAGGTAAACCGGTCCCGCGAGCGTTGCCCAACATAACGCGTGCGTATATGCGGTTATAGACGGAGGCTATACAAAGAGAAGATAAAAGAAAAGTTTGCCCTCGCATTTATCGGGCGGCGTCGCGTTATCAGCGACAGATGCAGCAACGCCGCGCCTATTCGGAATAGCGTCTCTCGTTTTCGTGTTTTTTTTTCTCTGTTTTAACGGATAAAAGTATACGTCTGCGCGGAAAAGCGATGAAAAGTATAATTCGTAGCGAAACGTACGCACGCTTCGCTGAAAACGTAGAGAGAAAGAGTTAAGTTTGTTCGAACGAGCGCGAAGCGTTCGTCTGCCCGTGAAGATTATTTTCGGTTAAGCGAACGCGGTGCAAGCTGTGTGTATATACTATCGTTGGGTTAAAAACTAGAGTTATGCGCGCGACGGTGGTGCTTGGAGTCGGACTAACTAAAAGAAGGAGCTCTCATCTCGCGATTCGGACACGCTGAGCGAAGAATTATCGATCTTGTAGTTATTATTTTCTTGCTCGCGTTATCGCTTATCTTTTTCCACGGCGCATATCAGCTTTCTTCGAAGCATTAATCATCCTCGGCGCGATACACCTATACATAGCAGGCAGTGAGTTAACGCTTCATTCAGAAAATTCGAGACGGCGCGCACGATGTACCTCCCGAGCCCGCGTATCGATGTCGAACAAAGAAAATAATGAGAAGAAAAATAATAAAACGAATTAAAAAAAAAACAAGCGCGCGTTAGACGTCGCTGGTCCTGGTGCTCTGAGGCAGAGGAGTAACGATGGGGGCAACGGGCGAAGGCGAGGTGGTAAGCGTGAGCGACTCGGGTTTCCGACTGGAGCTGGCCGTGCTGACGGGGCTGTTCTTCTCGTTCTCTTTGAGGCTCAGGTCCCACTGCTTGTCCTCGAAATCGATGTCGGGCTTGCCCGGCAGCGGCTCGTGCGTGTAGTAGACGCCGTCGTACTTGCGCGGCTTGTGAGCCTTGTCGGCCCCGAGACTGTCGCTCGACTCGGAGAGAGGCGAGGCAGCCCGCAGCTTGAGCGGCGTCGTCTGCCTCGAGGAGGAGCCGGGGCTGCGCTCGGAGAAGCGCCAGGACGACTTGCCCGAGTCGGCCTGGGTGATGTTGCCGGACTCCTGCTTCCTGCGAATTATCGCGAAGACTGCGCCCACGAGGAGGAGCGCCGGCAGGAGGACCAGCATTATTATGCCCATCGTCGTCCAGGCGGTGCGCTGGGAGTACTCGACTTGCCCTGTGGGTCGCCAGACGCGAGAGAACGTCGCGGTTGCGTGTATTTATGAGCACTTTGTCGTTCGATTTGCGATGATTGTGCGATGAGCTCGCCGAGATCAATGATGCGTTATCGGCGGGCATTATTGATTGGACCCGGTGCGAGCCGAATCGTGAGTGGTCGTGATGGAATTAGAAATAAGGTGTATATAGACGAAGCGGTATACTTACGAAGGCACTCCGTGTAGCCGTACTCCGGAATGTCCCAGCGGCCCTCGGGCAGGCAGATGCGCCTCTGGTCGCCGATGAGCACAAAGTCCTGGTTGCACTCGAAGGTGACCCTCGTCCCGGGCACGAAGAGGAAGTTGCTTTTCCGTCCGAATCGCGGCGTCTCCAGGATTCCGCAGGATATTACTGACGGCAGAGAGCGCGAAACTCGTTATAGAAAATAAACAGGCGCGGCGTTGAAAGAGAGAAAATACAATGCTCACTCCTCCTGTTGTTGGTGGCCCGTATCTGGGTGTAGGTGTCGTAGTAATTGCGCGTGAAATGCGCGAGATCTCGATTCAGGCTCATGGCGTAATCGTACTGGCACTGATAAGAGTCGCCGCAGAGATCGTGCGCCCGGATAACGTCGACCGTCCTGAAAGCCGGGTAATCGAGCCGCAGCTGTTAATGCGCGCGTTCGAAACAAACTGCGGGCGAATAAAGCGCGAAATTCCGATACGTTGTACGGTACCTGTTGGCCGGCAATATTTCCTCGGGCGTGCGCTTCCACTCGGGCTCGAAGGTCCGGTTGGCGTAGTAGCTGGCAGTGCGGCCGAATTCCCGGGTGAACAGAGAAGCGCCCTTCTTCGAGTCCTCCCTGTCCTCGAGGAGCCAGTTTATCGCAAAGTCCTTGTGCACCGCCTCGAAGTTGTTCAGGTTGCTGATGGAGGAGATCATGCCGTCCGGGTTGGTCAGGTCGTCGATTATGTCGTAGCTCCAGTTGCCCAGCAGTCCTCGGGTTTTGTTCTGCGGAGAGAAGAAGAGAGGGTAGTGAGTTTCGACGAGTCACGTCGGAAATGTACTCGACGAGATCGCTCGCTCACCATGTAGGTCCAGGGAAGGTAGACCCTGGCCGTGAGGAAGCCCTGGTTCTCGACGACCTCGACCCCGGCCCCGGTGTCGAACATTATGATGACCTCGCTCTGGTTGAGGATGTACGTGGGCGTGTAGACGACGACCCCGGCGAAGTGCTGGAACTTCAAGGACGTCCTGTCGAAGTAGACCCGCTTGTTGTCCGCGAAGACGTCGAGCCGATAGCGCCACTGGGCGTGACTCGGTCGCAGCCTGACCTCGATCGTCGCCGAGTTGTTTCCTCTCGCCGCGACGGCCGTGAGATGCGTGGCGCGGACCTCCCCGTAAAAGTTCTTGGGCAGCTGCTCGAACCTTCCCTGGATGTCGAGCTTGTCCTTGACGTCGTCCACCCTGACGAGGACGAACTCGCCCTTTCCGTTGAACGTGTACTCCAGCCCGTCGAAGGTGGCCACGTGGGGATCCCCGAAGACGGCGCCGATGCTCGGGCTCTGGTAGGCGATGCAGTCCTGCGACGGCCTTCTCTCGAACCTGAACGTCTCGCAGCCGACCGCCTGCTCCTCCTGCCAGATGCAGCAGGTGTACATGGGCACCATGTCGTGGAACCAGTGCGACAGGGTCGGCACTTTGTTAGCCTCGTTCCAGGGCAGGTAGCCGAGGTTGTGCGATCGGTGCGGCCGCGAGCCCCATTGCTGGTCGTACGTCAACATCAGCATGTTGTTCTTGTCGTAGCAACACTGCTGCTCCGAACCGTCCAGACTACGAATTTCACCTCGTTAATTCATTTAATTCTCTCATGCATCAGTGTATTTTCCGCGCTATACTATGTTTCGAGTATAGCTGTTTATAACTGGGATATACGACACGGTAAAACGTAAGTGGCAAGCAATTAGCGGGAGAGTTAACGATTCGAATGCGCGCGCGCATATAAAATACTCTGAATTTGTAAAAAAGAATAGCGCGCGCGTCAAACTCACTTCGGAGCCCCGGTGACGACGCAGTGAATGGCCCCCTTGTTGTAGTAGCAGTCGGGGTTCGAGTCCTTGTCGCAGTTGTAGTCGGGCAGGAATCGGCCCTTGTCGGTGAGGGCGTGCTCGAGGGTGCAGGGGCAGAGCGAGACCTCGCCGGCAAAGTTCTTGAGGTACCGGTCGTGCATGATCCACTGGTCGCAGAGACGCTGGGGCCACTTGTTGCCGTAGAGTCGCTCCCACTGGGGACCGAAGTACCAGGCCAGCGGTATGGGTTTGCTCCACAGGACCCTGCAGGTGGCGAACGCATTATAATAGACGTAGAATATTATGAGATAATTGGGGATTCAAGGAAGTTTATACTGACGGCGTTATGGGCAGGTTGCTGTACTGCCTGGGATTGGTGAGGTTGATCTGGAGGAAGCCGAACTGCATGTCGTTGGTCAGAGGATCGTTGCGGTTCTTGTAGTTCGCCGGGGTGATGACGTAAGAGCCGGAGTTCACTGTCCCTTCCTGCACAGATACATGACACGCGGCGTATATTAACGTTGCGCAGCCTCGTAAAATTGAATTTAAATAAAGGCAATATATCCGGGCCGATATATATGGCATACGAACCTCGATCATGTTTATGAATTCGAGCTCGGGCCGAATGGTCGTCTCTCTGTATCCCCAGAGCGATATCTGAAGGACGGCGTTCAGATTGCTGGTCAAATTGTACGAGTTCCAGGATATCCTGATCTCCGCGGGGTCGCGGTCGTGCACAGCTCGCGTCGTGAAGAAGATCTTCTCGGTCGCCGAAGCCGGTGTTTCTGCAACGAGGCAACATCTCGTACATAAGAAGGTACGTTTTGAAAAGCAAAAGATCAAAAGCCGCACTTACCGATAAAGTACTTGCCCTTCCAATCGTACCTGCCGTTGTTCACGGCAACGGCAAAGCGGATGTAGCCCTCGGCTTTGACGAACGGCTGGATGCAAATGGCCCTGTTGGTGTCGACGTAGGTGCCGTCGACTATCTCCGTGTCGAAGCGGCACTGGATTTTGTCGCCCGGTTGGAAACAGGGGCCGGTGATGTTGACCACAGTACCGCCAAGCATGTTGCCGCTCTCGGGCGCGAACACCAGGGGCAAGTGAGCTCCGGCTGGAATTTTTCAAAATCGTAAAACCATATAATGCACGATAGTTATGGATATTCGTTATATTCGCACTTTTTAACGATATTATTAGACGCCACAATGAATCGATTTTCCTCTCATATTGCATGTACATTAACATCGGCGAGTTATCTCATTTATTTTTTCTCCCCTCATATTTACCGATATCCTTGTTACAGGTGCCAAGCATGATCTTCTCGTCAATACGGAAGATGTGACGTCCGGGAAAGCCGTTCGCCCATCCTCGACCCGACAGGTCTCTCACCGTCGACGCCTGCGAGTACGGCATGTACTCGTAACTCTGAGTTCCATTTCCGGCGTTGAAGCCGATCTGAAATGAAAAAGAAACTTCCCCATCACGTATACGCTATACTCCGCCTGTCCCATAAAACCTGTCGCGGCGCTTTTTCGCGAAAGCAAACAGCCGCCTATACTGTATACCCATCTCGATCCGCTATATACGTTGTTTATATTCGCGCGAGAACGTTATTAAGTCTCGCTTTGTGCGCGGCGATCCGACGCAAACGTGACGCGGAAATAAAGCCAGCCGAGCGAGCTCGAGTTTTCGATCGCGCGATTATGCGATTAAACGGCGCTTTTATATATTGTATAACGTCAACTGAACCATTAGCGGCTGAATACTCACGTAAGCGGGGACGCCACCCTCTCCGCCAGTGGTGTCGCCGCCGGCCTCGGTGTGACTGGTCCAGGAGATGTCGAGGTAGTTGAAGATGGCGTAGGTGTAGACCTCGTCGGTGGCCAGGACCAGCTGGAAGGTGTTGGTCCGGAAGAGCGAGTTGTCGATGCCACCGGCGAAGGACATGTTCTTCCAGGTGACGAGGACCGCGTGCTTAGGGTAGAACAAGTCCGCGCCGACGACGCCCTCACGGATGTCCCACATGACGCGCTCGCGCATCTCCACGCCGAACTGGTCGGTACGTCTGTGCAGGTCGCGCTCTAGACTGAAATAGACACGGATGTGATTTTTGTTCAGTTTACATTCCATTTTTTTCACAGCTCTGAATTGAAAGAGCTTCCACACGTTTGAAATTGATAAATTTTATTGAAAGATTCACCACGCAGCGGCAGAGATAGCTTCGAAAATGCGGGCTTTTCGAACCTTTCATCTTTCAATAAACCGTAAAAATAGACAAAGCGTTGATTCGCTCGAAAATTCATTTTCATGGAATCGAAAAGCTTAAAAAAAAGCGACTCCCTACCGGAAATAAACGCCGGGCTTCCGCTGATCGAGATCCGTGGGCTTCAGGCGACCGATACGGCACTTGCTGAAGAAAATGCCGATGAAGGCCGGGTCGTTGGTTTTCGGCCAGTCCTTCACGGGAAACACCAGCGGGTAGGTGTCGTACTGCTCGGGAGGATCGCTGAATTCCAGGTAGCCGTTCATCGATAGCTGAAAGTGGCGAGGACACATGAATGAATACCGCGAAACACTGGGTATATAGGTACATGTTATAAAAGGGGCAGTTAATTGAGAAACCCACTCGAGTGTAGTTGTAACGGAATCCGAAGAACGGCAGCTGGAAGTTGAAGTTCTTGTGGATCTGGGAGACCGAGTTGTGAATGTCGGTCTGGTAGTCACCCATATTGTTATCTCCTCCTTTATCGAAGTACCAGTACATGAACTTGGAGCGGATCTCCTTGAGCCTCGCTTCCGTGATGACGTAATTGGGTGTCGACTCTTCCGGTCGGGGAGCATATCGATCGGCCTCCGGGTCATCAGAGTCTGGAATTTATTTTTCATGCAATATTACAGTCGTCCCATAAGCGCTGCGTCGTTATATTTGTGGTTCGCTGCTTTTTGCGCGAAACTTGTCGCTGTCGAGATTTGATGGCTCATTTATAACTGTATAATCAGGTTTTTTTCGAAAAGCCATCGGAGAAATCGACTCGACAAATATCGGCATAAAAAATAAATATCTTTTGAAAAATGCAATGACAGACGAAGCATAAATAAAATGGCAACAAAAAACGTGTATACGATTTTCCCTTTGCACTTTCAATCAATTTTCACAATTCTAAATTTAGATTGTTTCTTTCAATAAATTAATTTTTATATAGAACATTTGAAACTTTAAACAAAATCGCGAATCCAAGGAATTCTCGGTATTAATAGAAATCAAATATACGGCGGCGGCTGCCATAAGTTTTAGAGTAATTCAAATATAAGCTTAATTTTAATCAGATCATCCGCAACAATGTTATTATTACATCATCCGAAACTCCAATTTTATAAATACGTCTTGCGGCGATGAATAATTAAAAGTTTCGCAACTATATTTATACATTTACGCAAATCGGGGACGTGCTGCATAAGTAATTCTAGAGAAGTTCCGACGTATTTTTTCACTGCGAGCAAATAAGTATTTTCCAACGCGAATCGATGATGCTATATAGAAAAGTGGCGCATCGCGATAGAAAGTATTAATATCTAAAACCATAACCCATCATGCTCGGAGTTGCAGCGCATTGCATTGCACGCGCGATGCGTGGAAAGCGTAGTAGAATCGGAATTACGATGATTCACAAGCGATTCACACCGGAGCCAGTAACTGATAAAGCTCCCGAGATATATAAGCGATACGCGCAAGATAATAACAGGACGCGGTGTATGCGGGCACCGTCGAAGCTTCGGATGACGCACCGCAAACACACACGGGAATCAGCCGTGTATAGATACTACTATGATTAAGCAGGTGCACCAAACCCTAATTCCAGTCGTGCCTGCTTTTTTACGATTTTTCTTTCAAAGCTGCTGCTGCCGCTGCGTTTCTGGATATGGCGAAAATCGAAGAAACCGTTCTGCAGATGCGCATGTGTTACTCAAAAAGGTGTCGAAAACAACAGATAGAGCGAGATAACAGCCAAGCGTTTTGCATAATGTTAGTAGAAAGCAGCGAAAGTTTTCCAACTTTCTCGCAATCGGGCCGAACAAAACGGACATTATTGGTCAACACGCAGGTGAGAAAATAACAATCCCATGAGGCGTTGAAAGGTGCGGCCCGATTCGGCGCGATAAGTGATACGCCTATGCTCTCTCGCTCTTTCGTCGCGGCGTGTACAGCGATAAGCCTATTTTTCTCGGCTCTCCCCCATATCGAAGCTGAGCCACACGCACACACACGCACGTCATTTCCTTTACCGTATCTCACGTATTTGGCGCTGGTCTCGTCGCTGCCGAGGATCCTGGGCGACAAACCTTTGGGGCCTTGAGCCTCGGTGCCGTCGCCGCTGCTGCCGCTGTCCAGATCCTGCTGAACCTCCACGTCGGCTAGCTTGTCCACCTCGTGCTGATCCTCTAATTCTTCCCTCGTGGGCTGGGCCACGGGCTCCTTGGCGTCGTTGCTCGCTCCCTCGAGGTCTTCCAGCTCCGAGTGAGGTCCTTCGGCGGGCGAGGTTTCCCCGGCGCCGGAGCCGGCCTCCGGTTGAGCGTTGCTCAGGCCGAAAGCGCTCTCGAACGTCTCCGCGTTGGATTGCGCGTAGGCGGGCGCGCACAGGCCGATCAGAAGGACGAGCGCCGCGACGCGCGACATCCGAGAATCTCGCGGACGCATCCCGGACGGTCTCCTCTGCGTGTTCTCGAAATCTGCGCTTGTATGCACGTGGGAAAACTCGACGGGACCTCAATGACCGCTTCCCATCCGCGCGAATCCTCGGGTCTGCGAAGCTTCTGTCGGACGAGCGGAAAAGTGCGATTAACGGGGGCCGAGAAAATAAATTAAACTGCACCGATGGGGCCGCGCAAGCCGATTACACAGGTGAGAGCGCCGCGGAGTAACTGAGCGTAGTTAGATCAAGAAGAGTCGAAAAGCGGGAATCAGAGCGAGCGATAACGAGAGATAGGGAAGATAAGCGGCCCGCTTATCTGACGCGAAGCGGCGGACAGGTATGCGAGGCGTGAGGCAACGCCGCATGTATGTACTTACGAGCGGCATAGTCGAGAGAGGAAAAAAAGAGAAGCGGGCCTTCTGACCTAATTCCAAGGCGACACATGCACATTGTACACGAAAGGGCGGAGGCGTATGTACAGAGTGACAATATCGTGGTTACGGTACTACAGTGACAAATGCCTGGTTATAATGTATAGATTGATACCAAAAACATCCTCTCTTTATTACAGCTTTACAATAAATCACGAGGCGCCGCTAAAACTAGAGGTCGAAAAATTGATCGCAGAGACGTAGCTTGTGCCGAGTTCAGTAAAAAAAAAGATCGTGGTGTTTTTTACGGAGCAATGTGAGAATCACAGTTTATTTGGGGGTTTGACAGAAAAGAAGACAGTAAAACAATGGTCGTTAACGATAGCATTTACATGTGACATTGAGCCCTAGGCTTATTAATCGCAGCTGTCTTGCTCTCGCGAACGGAAAGGAAAGCAAAAATAGTTTTTTTGTTGCTCGATTTAGAGTTAATATATATTCACAATCGTTTTTTACAAAAAAGAAAGAAAACATTCAGCATGTTAATATACACGCAGGCTCTAAATCGGAACAGAGCTCGAGAAAAAACAGACATATCAACAATAAGCGCGGAAAAAATGAAGTTACAAAAGCTCTTGCCTTTTTTAAAAAAAAGCAAAAGTGAACAAGGACGATCAGTTTCACTAACTTACAGTCAACTGTAATTTTGTAATAAAACTCGTGTCTCTACAAGGTTTTCAACTCTTTCTCGCATAACTCTTTGTTTTTCTTTAAAATGAAATATTTGTATGACAAAATTAAAAAAATTTACTGAAAGTTTCTTTGTGAATTGTACAGAATCTACACGCGACAGGTAATCTGGACTTCATTATCAGGTTCATGTACGAATTATTCACAGAAAATCATCATTGATGGACATGACGTGTTGCGTGTTCTTATTACGATGACGATGAGTTGTCGCCGTTGCTGTCAAGGTAGCCTCCGGAACCGTTGACGACAAAAGACGTTCCCAATCCATAAAGATGACCGCAGTACTTGGCATCGTCAATGTTGTCCTCGAAAAACATCTGAAAATTTGAATTACCCATTGTACACGCGCTTCCTTACTTGCCAACTGAGTTAAATAATATGATTTTAAATATATGCCTCGCAAAAATATTTAGTTTGAAAACAGTCAAAAAGAACAAATGATGTACATCATCGTTGTTTCAGTAGGTAATGCAAGATTAAATTAGCAGTATATGACTCATAAACTACTGTATCATTAACGTACTTCTCGCATTTTGAAAAAGACCATTCCAGTGAGGAGCGAATCTGAACCAGCTTGATGCTGAGGACCCACTCTTTGTAGTTCTAGTTGTTCAGCTACCTCTTGTAAGCCTCCTTTCAAGTTTTTACAGGATTTCATAAGATACTAGAATACGATAAAATTGAATTAGCCTATACTTAATAATCATAATCACATGGGATGAATTGTTGCTCAATGTTTTACCTTCACGTCATATATTGTTGGAAAATATATCCTCAGAAGTTCAAAGAATTCACTTTCTTCTTGTGGTAAATTTTGATCCGTAAGAAGTTTCAGCAGATATCCAAAATCATAGCCAGAATGAAATGATAACCATTTTATATCATCTACCAGTACGATTCCAGAAGTCATTAATAGCTCTGCAAAATCCAGAGGGTCAATGCCTTCTTCTTCGTGTTTTTTGAATTGTATACCACTATTTTGCAGCATGTCTATACTATCTTGAGCATACATATCTTCCCTGCAGATTGACATTTTGTAAGTATAGTTAGAATTAAGAGAAGAGTCGTTTACTATCAGGTTGAATTTACTTACGCCAAGTTGAACTTGAAATTAAACTGCCACGTTGTGTATCCTGCTGGTGTATTCCCCGATTCGTCAAGAAATGTGAGTCCAAGCTGTATGATTCTTAAAAGGTCTACATTGCAGCGCAGCAACTGATATTGATAATCTGCGCTCGTCCTAAATTCACCTGTCAAAGATGATTGAAATAAAAAAAAATATTACCATCAATTTCATTCAAAAGAGAACACCGAAAGAAAAAAGTGCATACCTATTGGTCTTGCAACAACTCCTGGAAACTCTGTGTCCATTGCGATATATTGATATTGTTGCACAATCTGCCGAATAGTGCGAAACTCTTCCTCGAGATTGTGGTTCCATACATCTCGGATTCCACATTCTTCATTACTGGGCATATTACCCCCACCCTTCTGCTGCCCTAAAGGGTTGGCTCCACCTGTAAAGAGCAGCATTGAATCAATCCAAACGCAACTGTAGTATTACTATCAATGGCTACTGGCAGTTACATAGCAGTTGATGAATTAAAAAACACGATAAAGAGATTTTATAACTTAAGTTGGTGCTCCTCTGGATAAGAAAAACATTGTAATATTTTTGTTGTTAAGCTATGAACTTGAAATATTCAATTGTGTGCACAAAAGCTCGAAAAAGAACCTTCAATCAAACTCATGGTCCTCTCTAATTTGCGAAACAAGCATGTTGTTTCTTGATTCGACAGGGAGTGCACATTTTGGAGGAGTAAAGTATGAAGTAGCATTATCTTTGTCACTAATTCTCAACGTATTTTCAATACATACAATACACATCGTGTGTTGGCGTTCTTCTAGGTATTCCTACAAATGTGGACATCGTACTCAGAGTATTTTAAAGCAAAGGAAATGATATAACTAATGGCTGAAACAAGCCTCTACTGTATACTAAACACAATGAGCTCTGTAGACGAACGATAACTACCTGTGGCAGAGGGCATAGGAGTGTTTTTGTTTGTTACAGTTTGACGAGAGGTAATCCAATCCTATTGTTGTGTCCCTTCGTCACTGTTTCCAAACCCCTCACATCACTGAAATGAAAAACAAGTATTTTTTTTCTCTCCAAGACTCATGTTTGATACAACTACATGCTCATGCGAGCTCGAGGCTAGCATCTCGGGGCACACATAGACACAGGGAATATTTCATTGATACATTTCCAGGCGAGAGAGAGAGAGAGAGAGCCAAATACAGGGACACTACTACTACTTTGAGGTTAAGTTTACGGCGACTCCTATATAGTTACACATCGGCTATTCCCTCACACGATCTACCAATTCGTGCGCGGAAATTTTCGTCTATTGCGGGACGATCGTAAATAATACTTAATTAGTTATGGCTAAATTAACGTAAGGTTATGTTGACTTACTAAGGTCGTTTGTCGATGCTAAGTTTTTGGGAAAGCACAGACACTCTGTCTGTCTCTCTGTGTGTGACAGTAAACGAGGGGAGGTTATATAGTTATACCTATATATATATATATATATATATATATATATATATATATATATATATATATATATATATATATATATATATATATATATATATATATATATATATATATATATATGTGTGTGTGTGTGTGTGTGTGTGTGTGTGTGTGTGTGTGTGTGTGTGTGTGTGTGTGTGAAGCCTCACACAAGCGAGAGAGGGAAAGAGACAGAGAAACAGTTCCGAACAAACTGTCAAAGCTCGTCGAGCCTGAATGGAACTAGGCGAATCGCGCCAATAAACTACTGTTCTATTTTTACCCCCCGACAACAATGAATCGGAAGCCGCGGGAACATTTGGCCGCAAAGAAAAGTCTCCGGATCGCCGCGGGTTTCCCGAAAATGCATGATCGATGCCAAAATTTCACAAGTGCTCATGCACGTATACATACACACATATACGATATACGTCGAATTTCGGAGGGCTAGGGAATTTTCACACCAAAAACCGCGTGAAAAATCCAGAAATCCTCGTTCGATCCTTGCCATGTCATCATAAGTGGCATCATTCTCGAAAGGACAATCGAGGAAAAGAATTAGAAAGTACAAAGGTGATGCATTATTTTGTTCATATGTATATCGTCAACGATTGGATACAACAAATTATTCGTTTTTTATTTTCAGTAGCTGAGAGTGTCTCTAATTTACCGGCCAATCGCTTGACGGAAGATGCACTCGCCGTCGGGAGATGGCGCCAGCGTTGAGTCTTCCGGCCAACGGCCGTTGGCGTTCGCGAATCGCGATACTCAAATCAGTTTTTCGCAGTTTTTTGTGAAGGAAGGAAGCGAGGACTTGTGGTCGATGTCATCCGACGTCGTCGCCGGGATCATCGTACAGGATCGACGTTGCCACGGCCGCTTGGTATCGAGATGTACACGTACACTTACTTATGCAAAGGTATATTTTCCATGTAGCTCACTCCCGGCGAAACGGTTTTTTCGCGAACGCCCGTCGCGAGCGAAACGTCTCGGTGGGCTGTCTCTGTGCACGCCTTATACAAACTTTAGTAACTGAGAACCCTCGTATTGTTTGTTTAGTGCGGATGGCATCTCAACACCGGTGTATCGGAGGTTTTCTCTGTCCGAAGAGGCAGTAAGCCACCGGTAGGTTGTAGGTAACATATACGCATTTCAATCGTTTCTCTCCAATGCTTGTTTGGCTAACCTGATAATTGCGACAAAAGCTTCAACTCACTGCTAACCAATGCACTCTTTTAGCTAATGACGCGCTTCTCTTACGACGGAGGACGGAGTTGGTGCATGGCGTGATGTTTCCAGTTTCTAGGAATCAGTTCGAGCTGAGGTAACGCTAGCCAAGAGTCAAACAGTGAGCTACAGGTATGTGGAGCGTTGTTATGGCATATATGTACATCTATTCATGGATTTGAGTATAAGGACGAGGATAAGACATTTTTTTGCGAATTTTCGGGGGCAGTAAGTCGTTATAGGGCGTGTTAGGATTTTTAACCTCACAATCGGCACGCAAGCACTTATGTGGGATTGTGCTCGTTGAGCATATGTGTACGAAGACTTTGGCTGCAAGAAACATATTAAAATGTGATTAAGTCAATATGGCTTCATATGATTTGCAACTCCACTGCAATAATGAAGCGTGGATTTCAACGTAATCGTCGCGTACATTTAAAATCTTAGCAAATACAAATAAGCGAATGTGTAATAATCTCACAACTCGAGTTCTGCAAACACTCGATGTATGAATAACGCTCGATTCAGCAGTATGTATTGACTCGCGCCAATGACTGCGAATAATAATTTAGAAGCGCGACCTTCCCCGGCAATCTGCGGAAAAACAAAACACAAAGAGGCCAGTCCCTCGGGGGGGGGGGGGGGGGGATGCGGGAAAAGGGAATTTAATAAAAAGTTGAGAGAACCTGGCGTGTGTATACACGTGTATACGTAAGACACCGAGGCTCGGAGCGGCGTTTCACGCCTTGGCCCGGCAGCCGCCGAAATTGGCTGGCGGCGTATATATCCTTCCTGGCTTGTAGCCATAACTACGGCCCTTGTTTGAAAGATATTGTTCCCAACAGCGCGTCGTTAGAGCATAAAGCCCCGGCAAATGTGTTACAAAGAACTTAGATACGGGGTTATGCTCGCGGGACATATGACTCTGTCAATTCTGGGGACAAGCCGCTATATGCACGCGGAATGCAGAGTATGACGTGTGTAGCACGACGCAGTTTGACGAAGAAAGTAACTCTGACCCTTTTGTATTCGATTATCTCTCTGGGGCTAGAGAGGTCGAATTTAAAAAGCGCGCGATTGGATTTATGTACAATATGCAGTACCCGCTGACGCCCGAGAGCAGATCAAATATTTGCAATTTTCCAAATCCTGCTGAATAATTAGGCGAAACTTATAAAGCGTATCTGCGTCTAGAGTTACCGGTGAATATTTCAATCATCCGAAGTTGCTCGGACTGCATCCTAATTTTGTTCCGCAAGGATATCATCCGCGAGCAATATTTTGTGATATTTATACCAGTAACTCCAGTATCGAGATACACATTCGATGCGGCAAAATACGATTCCGTCGTCGACTTTATTTTCGCGCTAGCATAAAGTATTGATCGTAACGTCCGAATAAATCGCGCCGGCTATAGACACAGCAACAGTTGTCGATTAAACATGTACACGCACGAAAAGATAACTCCTACGGCTAAAAGCCAAAAACCAATCTGCCAAACCGCACGACGTCAATATCCACGCAAAAAAAAAACGAATCGACCCTCTGCGCGCCAAGCATATACATGTACACCGCGGCGGTCTAGCCTGGCTAACGGTGAAAGAAGCCGCAAACCCGCATCTCTAGCGAACTTTGTCCTCGGCAAGCAGGTCGATACACAAAATCCAAAAGCCAATCATCGAACAGAGTCCGCGTGTAACACCTTCGCCTCTCCAAAAGAGAATACATCCACTGCATATTACCATATGCTTTACGCGTAACCTTGAGTGAGTCGTATTTAATACAGCTCGTATGAGGTCTAATAACAGCGAGAGAATCACGCGCTCGCACTGTACGCAGAGAACAAACTCGGGATGCAGCGCGCGGGCTGCGCCGCCGGATTACTTTACTTGGCTTCGATTTGCACAGGTTTAATTGAGCGAGCTCTCGCGGATTTCCGGCAAATATGCGCAGATATTTACGCTGCGCCTTATAAACGCGCCTGACCAGTTAATGCAAACACGCTCACGCGCGTGAGAGCGTATATACTAAAATATAAACTCATACATACGCATACATATATTCAAACCGCCGGTAGGGAATATTATCGGTATAATGCCGAGAGCGAGCTAGAGCCTAGACTCTGCAGATCTCTAATGACGAGAGAGGGGAGGCGGGCGGAAAACATGCGCGTGCACAGAGGTTCGAAAGGCAGAAGCCGCTGCAGCCCCTTTGAATGCAGCTGCACTCAATCGACCGGACGGAATTTTCTCAACTTTTAACTTTCTCTACAGAATACCTACGTGTATAGATATAACTGCTGGGCTTTGTTATTTCGCGCTCGTTAAGCGCGCCGACCGCCCCGAGTCCTTATGCGAGCCCCTAATTCAATCTAAAACGACGTCCGCTCTATACCGAGGTCCTTCGCGATGTGTACTCGAAAAAGAGCCAGCACTGCGCGTCTCTCTCTCTCTCTCTCTCTCTCTTTTCTCTCATCCCGTCGGCTTTCTCTCGACCCCCTCGTATTTTCATCAGTTTAATGGGCCGCCAGCGATACAGACTCTTCCCAACAACAGCGGCAGCAGCTCAATTTTAATTTGATTACATTATAATACACATCCAGCCGCAAAACGCGATACGCTTCGCTCCGCGGTCGTTTATTTCCTCGCTGGTTATAATATATCTCCGCTAACTCAGTCTGGCACTGCAGCAGCAGTTATAGCGCGCCTCTGATGTATTCAAAGCGGGTAAAACTTGGCTAATCCAATTCGTCTGTCATTATGATTTTCCGGCCGCGTACGACGGACGCTTGATATACAGTCTGCAGCTGAAAAATTCGCTCGCGCGTGCTGCACTTTATCTCATGCAAATATCTGGGGAGAAGAACGATGAGTGTTACGCAAATACGAATAAAATTGAGATATAAATGTAGCCGAGGATAAGGCGCGGAGTGCGCTGAATTTGAAACGACGGCCGACTGCTGCTGCAAGTAGTGCGCATCCATTATAAGCTCGAGCGAGAGCGCGTCTTTCGAGACACTAATACTGCGGAGACTTCTTGCGGGGGGAAATGAAAAATGCGTCTGGATTTATCTGAACGTCGATCTTTGAAAATCCACGCGTCATATTCGGTTCTTACAGTTCCGCGTAATTGCGATACGCGCAGTAACTGGGCCATTGCAGTAAGAAATCTGAAAATCAAGCTCTTACACTGCGCGCATGAAATATTCAAGTCATCAGGCGCGGGCCGCAGACTGAAATCCCGAGAAATCCCACGCGCCCCGACCGCAAAAGCATACGGTACACCTGCGCGCCGCTAAATTGGGCTAGCCAAGCTCTCTCGGAGAGAGAGAGAGAGAGAGAGAGAGAGAGAGAGAGAGAGAGAGAGAGAGAGAGAGAGAGATTATCTTGCGCGCGAAAAGTGCCACCGCGCGCAGTGGCGATGAGCGAACGTTAACGAATAATTTTGCGGGACGCATCGCGTCGCTGAGTAACAAGCTGCCTGTAATTGCTCGCGTCGAATGCTTCTCTGCTCTCTCTCTCTCTCTCTCTCTCTCTCTCTCTCTCTCTCTCTCTCTCTCTCTCTCTCTCTCGGAGGCTCGTGTATATAAGTGTATACAGTTATAACGGGGACAGCCTCGAGACTCTTTTTTTTTCCTTTATCTAGTCTGCGGGAAAATAGCGACCGCTTCTTCGTCTCCGCGACATATAACAGATGCTCCGCACGGATGCACATTTTGCGCATGTAATATAAAGGCGTCGCTGCCATAAACGATGCAAGTAGATCAAAGAGAAGGACACCGCGCCACGTGTATGCGTACATGTGTAAGAGATCGGGGGAAAATAGCACGCGCCACTTATACACACGCGAAAACTCGCGAGCCTTTCAAATGCAAATACCTTCACCTGCTGCTGAAGCCGGTACATTTAGCAAAAAATTGAATTAGCAAAGTTCCAAGAGGCAGCTCGGAGAGAAACCCAGTGTATACGGTTATATACGTGTACGCCAACTCGTCTTGAGGGAAGCTCATTTTACTTCGTTTTCTGCTGCTGCTGTAGCTCTCTGGCTGTACGGAGGGGGGACGAGCATGCAAAATTTAGTGTATGAAGTTACTTTTCATCTTGGGCTTTTTTTGGATGAGTGCATCAGGAGGACCGCTCGATATTCTCTTTTTTACGGTTTTCCGTCGTGCAATATCCTATATAGTTGTGTGTGCGCCGACTGAAACGTGTTCAAAGGAGATTTGATCCTTTTCAAGCGACACAGCATATGACAATAATCGCGACTTCTAACCCCATGAAATATCCGGAAATAGTCGAAACTGGGTCACGGCAACAGCCCCACCGATCTCCACCAATCTTGACGTCGTGTCATCCGAGAACGAGCCGCTGAAGAGTCGCGGTTGTCGTCGTCGCGGTGTACAAGCTCCTGTCCTATCAGAACCCCGCTTGATCTAATGCAAGTGCGCATCTCGTTAGTTCTTGCTCAAAAACGTACACGCGCACACACATATATTTAAGCCTCGACACGGAACGCGTCAGCTGTCTTTCCTATCATCCGCGGGAAATGCAAGGCACGTATTCAATACTTGCCTGCCGCCGCGGCGATAAATACGAAATAAAAATGGGGTACACGGATTCGGGGCTTAGATGAACGGCGCGCGTAGTTTGCGCAGTCAAATTTTATCGAATTATCCGCCGTAAAAGTGCTAAGGCAGGCCATCTATATGCAGTCGGCAATCTCATCCTAAATTCGCGCGTGCTACAGGGTAAAGCAAGAGTAGAGGAAGGAAAAAGCTCGTCTATGCTAAAAAATTCGAGTATACTAATACAGTTCCGCGTCGCTGTGATCGAGCAGGCCAAGTCGAGCGATTTTCCGATATTATTTGGAAAAAACTGCGCGGCTTCGGCTCTCAATTAGCGAGCACATAGCAAACTGACGCAGTTGCGGTCAGTACTCTCTGTCACATGCGAGCCCGTCCCCGAAAGCTCGTTATTTTCATTATTTTTCTACAATAGGAAGCTTGACTGTGCAAACGAGTATCCAGTTACCGAATTTCTTCGGAAAACCGTACATTGGCGCGTTCTCTAGACTTTTTTCTAGTTTGTGCGCGGCGGAGAACAAAAGTTCTTGAAAAACAGGACGTACATTTAATCAAAGAACCATCTTATATTCGCAATCTCGTGTCGCGGGGGGGATCTAATTTTGCGTAAATTCACGCGCCTCGGTTCGTTAATTTTTCATTTCTGGGTCAAATTTAATTCAGATCGTGCGCATAGATTCGGGTTTAGATGGATCTCCCCGCCCTAAACGAATCCAGCCCATAGTCGCGCCGGCCACCAATCTAACTCAGCGCCGATATCCATCCCAGCAGCAGCAGCTTCTTTCTCGCGCCTATCTCGTCGGCGAGCTTCGTGTGCAAGCTCTCTGTAGTCCAGCCTGCGCGAAGGCGGCCCTCCCGAAAGGAAGGAAGGAAGGAAAGCCTCTCTATAGCGGCATTACAACCAGGGAAGCCACCCGCCCGCCCGCCCACACACAAACACAGAAACGTCTCTTTAGCGCCTCGCAGCCGAGAGCTGATTTACTGCATCCTCCGCAGGGTGGGAGGGAGGGCCGGCTGCAGAACGGACCGAGGGATTGTGCTGAGGTCGTGCTAGGCTGGCGATGTTCCGCGGTGATTTGCATCGGAAAGCCCCCGCGCCGAGCCGAGAAACGGACGGACATAACGGCCAGCCCTACTGCAGCTCCGCTCGCAGTGTATATGTGTGTATGTATATGCGATAATTAACGGCCATACTCGTAAACGTAAACACATGGCTGCAAGCGGTCAGCGTAGGTGTGACATCGCAGTGCGCGGACGCCAGGGTCCTTAAAATTCGATTGTTTTCTCGACACGTTCGTTCCTATACGCCGACGGCGCGTAGCTACTGGACTCTGATGGTTTATTGTGTGTACGCCGACAACCTGGGACGCTCGTGTTTCTCTGATGTGCGCGAGCTGGTTTATTGCCGGGCCGTAATGAATTTTCCCCGGGCGTTTGTCTGTTCTCAGCACGCGCGCGATTGTTGTGCTTTGTTATGCCCCGCCTTGTGATTCACTTAGAGCGACGTTTTACCTTGGTAATAAAGTGCGCGGTAAAAGAAGGCTTCGGTGAAAAACTTTCGAAGCATTTCTCAGATTCAATATCGGACATGCGGTTTAACACGGCAGAGGTTCTTAAACATGCAAAGTTGCGTACACCTCCGGCCAAACGAGAGGGAAAACAGCTACTCTCGTCAGTAACGACAGGCAGGTTTTAATTTAAAAAATTATAGGTAAAGCACACGAGGCGCGCTTATTTTATCGGCAACTCGCTCTCGAGAGACTCTCCCGCCGATGCAGCTTATACGTGCGGCGGCTGCAAAAAACAGGCCGCTCTCGTCACGAAACTTTTATGCAACGACGATGTAATGAAGCGCGCGCGCGCGCGCGAGTGAGTACATGCCGGGAGGGCCTTTTAATGAAAAACAGAGAGAAAAAAATTGGCCGCGCGCAGTAGCGCATCGATTTTCCCAGCCCCTATAGATTGCGAAAATTATATAGGCGCAGGCGTCCACGCTTATTTCATGGTTTACTTAACCGCCGCGGGGCATTATCGCGGGTAATCGATACCCGGCTCGGCTCTTCTCGCGAGAAGGAGAGCTCTTATACGTGCGCGCGAGTATAATACACCGCACACACTGCAGCTCGTGCGCACAATGACACAGCCGCGAAGAATTCCGCCATGTCGCGCGTTTTCATATCCGATCGTCTCGCTTGATTAGCTTCTCTCCCTCGACGTGAGAAAGTCCGTGTACAGCGGCCATATATAGAGAGTGCAGAGTAGATTTTAATAAGTCGCGCGAAGGGATACCGAGTTTCCGTAATACCGACTTTGAAGACGCGCGCCGAGAAGAGATTCGCCGCAAGGAGCTAATCCAATTCTCGCTCAAGAGAGTATATCCGCTTACTCGGCCGCGGGCGCAGCAGAACTATCGGTAAGACGATTCCGGGATTATATCACGCTCCGATCGTCGATCGCCGAAAATATCCTTATATTATGCCGCGAAGAATAACGCGGCGTTGCAGCGATGACAATATGCATAGAAGACGTCAAGAGGCTCTGCGTGTTATCCCGGCGGAGGCGCTCGCAGCTTTCCCCGCACTCGCTCGTGTTTGTCCAAACGCGAAATTGCAAGTGTATATATGCGCGACGGGAAGAGAGAGAGCGAGAGTGAGAGGGAAGGAGTCGTGCGCAATCGCTGCATATAGAGGCTTTCGCGCAATCGATGCGCGCCCGGCGCCGAATGACGTTCCCTTTAATTAAGTTTGCATTGTACTCGAATACGTCGCGAGATTGTTATCTCTCCTTATTCAAGCGAGCTGCAATTCCGTTGCTGGAGACATACACACACACACATACACACACATATATATATATATATATATATATATATATATATATATATATATACACACTCGGGAGGGAAATTTATCAACGCGCGCGAGAGGAGCGAACGAGGCCAGAGGAGAGCGAGATCTAACACAAAGAAAGTCGTCCCGACGATGATGCGCCTCTTTGCGCGCTGTTTGTACACACAACTGTATTTGGGTTTCTCTCTCTCTCCCAGCGTTTCAATTTCTGTCTATACCTCTATCTCTTCCTCTTTCGCTGCAGTCATTCTTCCGGCGCGCTGCAGTCGGCTGATTGACTTATCGCCAACGTTTACCTGGCTCCGCAGCTGCAACGGGATCGTAATTTCCTCGCCGTTTCTCAGAGAGCGCGAGACTCACTGCCAGAGAGTTGCCAGATACACCATCTACACATATATATATATATATATATATATATATATATTTGTACGCTATACCGATGGGGAGAGAGAGAGAGAGAGAGAGAGAGAGAGAGAGTGAGAGAGTGAGAGAGAGAGATAGAGAGAGAGAGAGAGAGAGAGTCAACTTTTTCGCGCGGCATTTTTGAGGCCGGGTTTCTAATTACCCACTCTCGTGGTTGTTTCTTGCTTTCGGAAGAAAGTATGACAGTCGCTCGGAAATCTCGCAAGTATTTCAACGTCGAGCTTTATTTCGCACAAAGGGGAAAGACAGGCTTATTGTAATGAAAACGATATACGCGGCCTAATCCAACTCATCCAACCGGAACAAAGCCTATGCTCCCGTAACTTTGGCGTCGGTCAGTAGTTGCGTCGTATATGACAGGACATTAAACTGCGAACGAGGCACCGTGAGAGAACAACGACGAACAGCTTTTATAACACTGATCAATATATGCTTTTATTAAATTTTCATCAGACACACCTTTTAATAAATGTACAATAAAAAAAATGGTCTGGGATAAATCTTGGCAAAATCTTGCTCAAGTCTTCCTGAATTTTCTGGCTGAAGTCTGGCTGGTGGGAATTTCCCAGACTTCTGCCCAGACTTATGATTTTTTATTTTTTCAAGTCTGGCAATTGCCCAGACTTCCATTTTTACTTCCATAGTCTGGCAATTCCCCAGACTTCCGTTTTTACTTCCATAGTCTGGGAATTTCCTAGACTTCCATTTTTACTTGCATAGTCTGGCAATTTCCCAGACTTCCGTTTTTACTTCCATAGTCTGGGAATTCCCCAGACTTCCGTTTTTACTTCCATAGTCTGGGAATTTCCTAGACTTCCATTTTTACTTGCATAGTCTGGCAATTTCCCAGACTTCCGTTTTTACTTCCATAGTCTAGGAATTTCCCAGACTTCCGTTTTTATTTATTCCAAATCTGTATTCGGATCCACGGTTCAGATTTGCAAATGTTTATTACTTTTTCTAATAAATATTAGACTTATTATTTCTTTTATTAAAATCTAATATTAAAAAAGTACCAAGGGCCAGTAAGAAGAAGTGATGAGCGTTTCAGACTTCCGTTTGTATTTTTAAAATCTGGGAATTTTCTAAATTTGCGTTTTGACTTAGTCTGGGTAGTTTCGGCCAAACTTGTGATTTTAATTTCGTCGATACTTATATGTATGGTGCATTCTCTCGAAAGAGATTAGCTAAGGTAAGTAATAGTTTAATTTTAAGAACAATTATTTTTACCCATGATAATGAAAATTATTTTAAACAATCAACTGCAAATAATTCAATATTAACGGCTTTTCTTCGGATTTCGTAATGTATTGCACATATTGGTTAAAATCCGTCTATAATTTGACTCCTGCAACTTATCTTCTCCCTCCGGTAGTTTCTTGTTCACGTAGACTATACAAATTAAAAGGCATTACATTTTAAACAATTAAAAGTCGAACATAGTTCGGTAGAAGTATGTACTGATTGATATTCGTAATTACTAACTAAAAACTGCTTTGTAGACTGCTTGGGGAATACTCGAAGTGTTTGCTCGTCCTGTAGGCGTCATTTCTCTCAACTTATCTTTGCCAACGATCAATTTCACCAGTCTACGAGTTAGTTCTGCAGGCTTTGCCCGCCATTTCATTTTCATATAATTAAGCTCTGTTGCATCCACGTATATATGAATCCCTCTGGTAAGCTGCAACTAGGTAATATACATTTTTTATAATCTGATTTCAATTTTATTGACATTCCTTTAAATAAAAGTAATTATTTACTTTTCCTTCTTCAGGTTTATCGGATACCAACGAATTCTTTATATTCGGGTCTTGATTTTCATCGTTATCAGCATCGTGGTCACGACCTGCAGCAGCACCTCTCGGAATTTCGTCATTGTGGTTATGTCCACGAACATCTACGCCTGCTCTACGGTGCTCATCGTTTTCGCTGTTACCGAATTCGTCATTCGCATTCTGAACAGCCTCGCCATTTTCACCATCGCGACCGAAATCATGTGCATCTTCACCACCGTAGAGCTCGTCGTCTTCACCGGCTGCACTCACGCCTCTGGGAGGCTCATCTTCTTGAAAATGATTCGCGCCTGCATCCACGTTTCTGCGAGGCTCGTCGTTTCGGCTGTGACCTGCTGCAATAACATATTGTCGAGGCTTTTGATCCTGGACACATTTCGCTGCAGCTGCGCCGTCAGCATCGCGACGGTCTACACCTTTGTTGCTCATGTCAGCTGCATCTCGGTCTCTCTTCTCATCTTCGAGTACCTCATTATCATTCCTTGGCTTTTCCTGCAGGTACGTCTTCTCGCGCTCCGGTGCATCCTTCTCTCGCTGTTGTATATTTTTCTTTCCTTTTTCTCGCAACTGCTCACCTTTGTCTTTTCTTTCCTCCGTAACTTCAACTCGTCGTTTCTTGGATAATTTCGCAATGTTATTGCTGTTTCCTTTTTTGTCGCAACGACGATTTTCTTTATGCTTTTGATCATCCTTTTTGATCTTATTGGCACGATCCTCAGAGAAGAGCTTTCTGCTGTAATCCTGGCCCTTGCATTTTTTGACGTGAATCGTTTCTTTTCACCACTAAAAATTATAATTATTTCACTCATTTGTATTAAGTAAGAAGAAATTTACATGAAAATATGCGTTCTCAACATACTCTTCGTCTGCGCTGTCACTGAAAAATGGATTTTTCTTTGAGAAGTTTTTCGTTTGATTTAACAGATACACTTGATGCTGCCGCCGTAATCTTTCTTTTATTTGTTGTCATCTTACGTTTCTTTACCATTACAGCGTTCGGAAATGATTTTCTTCTCTCGGGTGTCATAATTCTTCCAGTGACATCAACATTCAATGACTCCAAGTATTTAACGTCAGCTTGTAATACGACAAAATGAAAAAAAAAGCGTGAAAATAGACGCGCAATAGGCGATAACGTTCGCTTAATATGATTAATGCGCGAAATTCGAAAAATAAGTGAAAGAGCTATGTACATATATCCGAAACCGATTAACCTCTCGCCTAACCTCTATTATTTTGCGTACGAACTGGCATCATCATTTTTCAGTGACTCTAAGAAATCTACGTTAAGTTGTAATACGATGGAATAGAAAAACACGCCGAAATAGACGTGCAGTAGTTGATAACGTATGATTGATGCGCAAAATATACGAATACGCGCAATACGCAATATCTATGTTTATTATCAAACTCGTTTAACCATTATTATTTCGCGTATGTTTTTCGGATTTCAAAATATCAAGTCTCCTTTGCGGCGACATTACTATTGCGAAATATGCTACACAAAGAGAGAAAATGGCGAAGAAGTTGAATGTAATGCGTGTAAAGAGATTACGCAATCCAATTATTTTATAGAAATTCCTATTTTATCACAATTGGAAAAACTATACAAATCCAATAATTTTAAAGAACTATTGAACCACAGATTAACACGTATGAAAATAATGCAGATAACATAGAAGATATTTATGACGGAAGTATTTACAAAGAGTTGGAAAATACTGGATTTCTTCTAAATGAAAACAATATTTCTCTAACTTGGAATACAGACGGCGTGCCACTGTATAAGTCTTCAAAATTCTATTTTGTAATTAACGAATTGCCGTATGTGCATAGATTCAAGCGGGAAAATATGATTTTTGCTGGCTTGTGGTTCAGAGTGAAAAAACCAGCTGCAAATTTATTTATGGGTACTTTTCGTCAAAGCTTGCGAAATTTGTATAAAGGTGTAGATTTTATACTACCAAATGCTGAATCGATCAGAGTGCGTGGAATAGTCATATGTGGTACATGCGATTTACCTGCGAAAGCACAATTTCTGAATATGAAATATTTCAATGGCGATTACGGATGTACCAATTGTAAGGAAAAAGGCAAACGAGTAGAAAACGTGCATGTTTATCCGTATAAATCAAACTTTGAATTGCGGACTACTCAAGAATGTTTGAAATTCGCCGAGGAAGCTGAGATGATTAAACAAGATGTTTACGACGTAAAGGGGCCAACTGAATTGTCGAAAATAGTTTATAAGTATATTGAAACAACAGCCATAGACGTCATGCACTGCGCTTATGCTGGTATGACGAAAAAGTTAGGTTCTCTTTGGCTAGATTCTGAATATCACAACTTTGCGTTTTCCCTTACACCAGTACAAGCTATAATTAATAAGCGATTAGAATCTATACGTCCACTGAATTTCGTAGAACGTTTGCCCCGCACAACATTGGACATAGCTTACTGCAAAACATCTGAATTAAAATTGTTTTTACTAATGGTGATGTTCTTGTCTTTTTAATTCCTAATAACTCAGACAAATTTTTAATCAATTTCGAATCGAAATTTGTTCCTTGATCAGTATTTACTTCTAAAGGTACCCCATACCTACAGACAATCTGATCAACGAAAATCTCAGCAATTGTTTTTGTTCTCATATTAGAGAGAGGAAAAGCTTCAACCCACTTCGAGAAACAGTCTGTCACAACTAAGAGGTATTTATTGCCTAAAGAAGAAAGTGGAAAGGAACCTAAAATATCCATTTGAAGTCGTTCGAATGGAACTCCTGAATTGTAAATCTTCATCTCACCATGGCCTTTATCTGGAGGACCTTTCTTTGCAATACAAACTTTACAGGATTTACACCAATTTTTTACATCTCTCTTGCAAGTAGCCCAATAAAATCTTTTTCTAATTTTATCTAAAGTTTTGTTTACTCCGAAATGTCCTCCAGATGGTGAATCATGAGCTTCTTCTAAAATATCATTGATTTTATCTATAGGAACAACCAATTGGCGAATTTTATGATCTAAATTTGTTGAAACCCATTCTCTATACAAAATTCCAGTAATTAACACTAATGAATTCCATTGTGAACAATAGATTTTAGTGAATTCATCCATCGAAGAAATTTCTTGCCATGCTGGTTTTTTCTGTAATTCCTTCGTTTGACAAATAAAAGAAATAGCCTTATCTTTAGCTTGACTCTTCTTCCAATTTTCCGATGTTCAAAAATAATACGACAACTAGTCTCTTCATTGAATTTTTCTTCTACTCTGGAACAATATTTACATGAAAAATCTTGACAAGGGCGTCTTGAAAGTCCATCAGCATTTCCATGTAAATTACCTTTCCTGTGAATAATTTTGTAGTCATACTGATCTAATTTTCCTAACCAACGAGCTAATTGTCCATCTAGTTCTTTAAACGATAATAACCAAGTCAAAGAGAAATGATCAGTCCTAATAATGAAAGGTTTACCGATAAGGTAATGATGAAAATGTTTTAACGATTCTATAATAGCGAGGAGTTCACGTCGAGTGACACAATAATTTCTCTCCGGTTTAGAAAGGACTCTACTATAATACCCTATGACTCGTTCGATTCCATCTTGTTTCTGAGAAAGAACCGACCCAATTCCATGATCAGAAGCGTCAGTATCTAAAATAAATTCAGAAGAAAGAGAAGGAAATGCCAAAATTGGAGGTTTTGTAAGAACCTCTTTTAATTTTGAAAAGGCTTTTTTGACAATCTTCTGACCATAAGAACTTAGTCGATTTTTCAGTTAATTTATACAAAGGTTTTGCTATATCAGCAAATCCTTTAATGAGACGCCTCCCACACAGCATGAAATATTTCTGAAATATTTCAGAAATATTGGCACGAAATATTTGAAATCTTCCAGGAATATTTCGACGAAATATTTCTGAAATATTGTTATGTCCCTTAATTTCTTACATTGAAATATTTTTTGAAAGAATGTTGAAATATTTCAGAAAGTTTTTTTGAAATATTGAAGGAATATTCTTGCAATAATATCATTTCACAAAACCCCCTGGCTTGCAAATCTGGCATGAAATATTTCCTTGAAATATTTACGGAATATTTTCGAATTATTTCTGAATTAAAATTTTATAAAAAATTTTCAGTAAAATAATTCTGGAAAATTCCAGAAAACTTCCATGAAATATTTCTTTTCTATATTTCAGGAATATTTTCGAATTATTTCGTTGCCCCTAGTCTAGGAGAACAAAGCAACAAAATAATTCTGAAATATTTCTTAAATATGGTAAGGAAATACTGCATGAAAGTTTTCTGGAATTTTTCACAATTATTTGACTGAAAAATTTTTTATAAAATATTAAATACAGAAATAATTTAGAACTATTTCGCAAATATTTTAGGGAAACCTGCAGGGAAATATTTCAGAAAGATTTCCGAATTATTTCGTGGTTTTCATCTCGGCAACGAAATAATTAAAAAATATTCCCGAAATATAGAAAAAAATATTTCATGGTTGTTTTGTGGAATTTTTCAGAATTATTTTACTGAAATTTTTTGATGAAATATTAAATACAGAAATAATTTCAAAATATTTCGAAAATATTTCAGGGAAACCTGCAAGGAAATATTTCAGAAAGATTTCCGAATTATGTCTGTGTTTAACATGCACGAGAAAATTTTCAGTGAAATAATTTCGGAAAATTCCAGAAAACTTTCATGCAGTATTTCCTTACCATATGTAAGAAATATTTCTGAATTATTGCGTGGCTTTCGTCTCCTAGACTACAGGCAACGAAATAATTCAAAAATATTCCTAAAATATAGAAAAAAAATATTTCATGGCAGTTCTCTGGAATTTTTCTGAATTATTTTACTGAAAATTTTTGATGAAATATTTCAGGGAAACCTGCAAGGAAATATTTCTGAAAGATTTTCGAATTATTTCTGTGTTTAACATGCACGAGAAAGTTTTCAGTGAAGTAATTTCGGAAAATTCCAGAAAACTTTTATGCAGTATTTCTTTGCCATATGTAACAAATATTTCAGAATTATTTCGTGGCTTTCGTCACCTAGACTACGGGCAATGAAATAATTCAGAAATATTTCTCAAATATAGAAAAGAAATATTTTATGGAAGTTTTCAGGAATTTTCCAAAATTATTTTACTGAAAAAATTTCTAGTGTATATTACATTCAGAAATAATCCGAAATACTCCAGAAATATTTCATGAGGCTTTGTTTGACGATGAGTCTTCTGTAAACTAATCGAATAGTATGTGTTATAATGTTAAATTAACTTTTATTAAGAATAAAAAAATTATAAATAATAATATAAATAATATATTAATAATGTTTTAGACAAGTAATAGTTTTATTAGCATTTGTGATGTTATTATTCATCTTCAGTATCGTCGAAATTCGGCACTACCGGCATGAATTTGGCACGTTTCGCAGGAGCTCTGAAATTAATAATATAAATGTATCATGTAAAAAAGCTATTTATGCAATTTTTCTTGATACATGAGAGAAAATATGTCGGGAAACAAATATTCGGTTTGAATATAGTTACGATTTTGAACTTCTAACTTCAAAAAAAAAATTGAGCGCACGGTGGATTTAGTTAGTAAAATAAAATGCACGCCCTGGCATCGAAGAATAATGTCCGTCACATGGACTCATTACTTTCTCGGAAAATGAAGCTATATTTTAAGCCCGTGTAACGATAACTAGTATTTTTCTTTACTTACTGCGACGAACGCTTGAACCTGGTGGTTGAGGTATCCAGGCGCAACTTGATACTTTTTTTAACGGCATCTTCGGTGGCCGTGACCGGGAACGCAGCTTCAACGGCAACTATGTGATAAAATATAGTTATATTATATAATACGCACATTTTACTGAAATTTTTAAGGTAGTTCTAAAATCCAGCTATATTGAATTTAGATTACACCAATAATAATAATAGAATAATAATAGTAATAATCGATCTATAATTTGATTCAATGGAATTACTCTAATTATATTATTATCGTTTTTATGGTCAAAATCTGTATCAAAACTGGAATTGAATAAAAAAGGAAGCAAATAAAAAACTTTTTAAATAAAGCTTTAAATAAAAAACCGCGTCTGTAGTACCGTACTGTTAAGATTAATAAATCGTTCTACCGAAGGAAATTTCGATCGGACTCTTTGTGTTTCTGAAAGTTTGAAATACAAAATATCCTGTGGCGGAATTGCGAAGCTTTATCTACAACATCCCCTTTATCTGAACTAATTTGTGGTATTGGAACTACCTTAAGTAAAAAATGTTGCGCCATTACTTACGAAATATGCATGAACACAGTGTGAGGGCAGAAAATTTTTTTTTCTTGTCCTTAACTCCATAGAACGTGTAATTTGTCATATTTTCTGGCGTTAAGCAATAATCTAACAGTTTGTACGTCATGTCGTGCAAATTATCGCCGCTTTTCTTTTTAAAAAATTCAACCTAAAACAATTATTTATTTTAATTTATTTAAATATCAATTAGGTCAGCGTTTATGCATGCGGTATGGGTTTACATACCCCGCACATACGTGGGTTAACGGGGTTTATATTCTTAGGATTTACGGGTTTTGGGGGATCATATATTTGTAGGATCAATGATTTGAGATATGATGGGTTATTAGGTCATAGTATACCTCTTCTCATTATGTCTCGTAGACTGATATCAAACTATTATTGGCTATAAAGAAAAATAAATAATGGGTGATTGATTTCATTCCGCGACAGCCGAAATCGATGTATAGCCTGTTCTGTGTTAATAAATAAAAAATTGTATTTTAGTGGTATGTGTTTTGAAAAGTAGATTATTTCAATGAAAATCACAGTAATTGTAAGACAATCGTAAACATGTTTTAAATAATTTAGTAACATTTAAGAAAACTTATTAAATAAATTACTGGCTTAATTTTATATATGTAATACCAATAATATAATAATTAAAAATATCAAAAATACATTTATTTTTTAATGTATTATTTTCACATTTATTTAATAATATTTTCTTAACGATATGAATTAAAGGAATATCGAACATACTATTAATAAAGCGTTTTCTTAATTTTATGTTCAAATTTCGTACTTAATACAGCGTACCTTTTTTTTTAATCGGCAAAGAAGTTGCCTCGGAGAGATTTATAAATATTATATAAAGAATTTCATTCTAATTTAATAGATTGAAAACTGTATCAAAATTAATATCGAAACCATATCCCTTTAATTCCAATTCATATTCTCGCCGTGCGCTAAGTGCAACTTTTACTCACGCTTGTGTAAACAAGCGTCAGCGAACGAAGCATTTATGGTACGTTTTGTCATAATATATTGTTCGATAAGAGTGCGACAAAGTGATTCTCGCACGAGTGTGATTATCAGATAGTATCAGATAGTAGATACATTTACACACAAGAATCACTTTATCGCACTAATATCGAAATGGTATATTACGAAACTATCGTACGATGTTTTATGACACAACGTGCGTGATCCGAGATTTAGCGAGTGCATTTTTGCACGCGCGTGCGGTAAATCGAGGTTTACGCCACGGCGTGTCATAAAAAGCCTTATTACATACTAGTCTTGAAGAAACGAAATATTTGATAGTCATGTTAGCGCCCAAGCGTAGCAAGGTCGATATTTACGCCATGCAATAGTGGACCACTTAAGTCATAAGTATCGTTTATTTTTTATAGCACTGCCTTAGCTTGGTTCGCTGACACCCCTATACATGCCCTAATATCCTGAAAACTAATTATTATAAATGTAACTTATAAAAAAGAATGAAGGTTGCTTTGGAGTACAATCATGTTTTAATTGTCGCTGGATCATATATCTTATCACTACTATTTATATATATATATATATTACTTGACAGACAACTTTCCAATTGAATGCAAGATTTTTTTGTTTTGTCCGAATCCTAATCACCACTTCTCCTAATTTTGTAAATTACTTTTACTTACGATATACTTTTACTTACTATAATATATGAAAACAAATTGATCACGCCAATGTCAGGAATATCCTAGTGCGCCACCTCAAATAAAAAAATTTCATTTTATCATTGCTTTAAAATACGTCACGTACATCAAAATCCAAGCATATGATTCGCACTTATGGATGAATATGGATAATGACAGGAATAACTACTAATGTAAAATCGGACAGAATAGAATATTGTGCAACTAGGGGGAAAATTGGCTTTTTCTAGCGAGGATGGTATATTTGAGCACGAATGGGAGTCACACTGTAGACGCTGACTCCAAGTCGTGCTCAAAACATAATCCGAGTCTGAAAAAGCTACTCCTCCCCTGTCACGTTACACACAGTTCTTTTCAAAAATAGGTAATGAATAGGCCCTTTTCTATGCACGAAAAACAAATGGGAAATTGAGGACTTTACAGTGTAAATTTGTAATTTTAAAAATTCTTAGATTTAACAATTTTAATAATTTTTAAAACAATTTGCTAAAAGCAGCAACGGGAGGAAAGTTTTCTTTCCTCCCGCTACTGTGAAAAACACGATGTTCCATTCGATTTTTATGTAAGGAAAGGGCCTTTCCATGCAGTATTGAACAAAATAATATAAATTAGTCATGTATGAAAATGATTGAAATAGTATATTCAAAGATATTTCTGATTAGGTGTTCGTAAAGTTACACTTTACACATATTGTAAATTTCGTTAATTGAAATTTAACACAGTCGTGATAGATGCTTTATCATTTGTGACAAATCAGCAATCTAACACGGTTGCAAAATTGTACGGTATGAAAACTACAAATTGGACACATGAATTTCTTGTTTCAAAGGTGAATCACTCAACCAATAAGCAATCATCATTATATAGGAATATTTATACAGTGGTTATCTACATAAAAATAAAATACTTACAACGCAGTGGAAAAACTTCTTATCTGAGTTCAATTTTTCTTCTATGGTTTCGATTTTTTTCTCTTTTCCGTCAATTGGAAAGTACTGTGACATACTCTTTATCAGAGCAGTTGATCCACAAGTTCCCTCTCGACCAAGATTCATCCCATGAGATTGTAACGATGCTACTTTATGATCTAGTGCATTTTGCTTGAGTGAGATCTTGTGCACTTCAATTAAAGTTTTTTTTTGCATACCTATAAATGTAATATATTTTTTAACGTTTAAGTTTTTAATCAATGAATGTGGTTTTCTGTCCTTGGTAAAGTGCTCACACACGAGTAAGATTAGACGTACTTGATCAATAGTTTTTAGAGAAAACAATTATTACTTTAAATTTGTCATTTCAGCGTCCAATAGAAGACGCGTTATTGTAATGCAGGGATATTCGAATCCCTCTTTATGAACACTATAGACGAATCGAAATAATTTAATAATGAAACTACGACTTTTTAAAGGGATGTCGTCGCTAAAGCTTCACAAATCCGCCATGGGGTATTTTCCAAACTTTTAGAAAAACAAAAAATCCGATCGAAATTTCCTTCTATAGAACGATTCATCAAACTTAATAGTACGGCGCTTCAGAGCCGGTTTTTCATTGCAAGCTTTATTTAAAAAGTTATATGTAATAGAAAAACAGTGTTTTTAGCGACGACGTCCCCTTAACTTCTATAATAATGTAAACAATACGTGAAATTTCTAATTAAAAAAAACGAATGTTGAAATATAATTTATACACGAAGGAAATACTACATGTTACACTAATTACATTTTTATTCATTGTGAACCATCGCTTACTTTAGTGTTGCGTGCGAGCTATAAACAATAATATGTAGGTACTGTAGCAAATCTATATTTACAGCGATTATAGGTAAGTATTAAACTTTCGCCCTTAAATTAAACAATTCTCTTATATATCTTACCTAATATTAATTTTAGTGCTTCTTCTGTTGTCGTAAATGAAAGGTCGGTTTGTTCGATTTCTCGTATTGCATTCCTAATTAACATATTTTGCGCAGTTACTAACACATTTGTTGGACCAGATTTTTCTGTTTTTTCATCAGCTGGATTTCTTGCTTCATTGTCTAAATCAGTTTCTGATTGTGTATCATCTTTCTTGTCTTTCATTTGACCTCGTTGCTTCTCCTCGGCTACTTTTTCTTTTCGATGCACTATTTTAGCTGAAATATTATTACATACATACCAAGAATTAAAAAATAATTAGTAATATATAGTTAGTAATATATCAATAAAAAAACACAGTCAAAGCAGCATTTGTAAGGAGATTATGATATATATTTAGCACGAATAAAATCCTTTTAGTGCGAATACAAAATAAAGAAATAAAAAAGTCAATTTATGTGGATTAATTTGTGTCTACATAACTATATAAAAAAAATTGTGTTCTGATGATCAATAAACAAATTAGTATCGATCCTTGTAACTAGATACAAATACATGAGCTAGATAAAAATTGTCAATTTTTTACTATACAAGTAATTACCTTTATTTTTGCTTAATTCTAAAAGAGAGACTGATTCTGGCTTTTTGGGAAACTCATCTTCAATATCTTCAGGATAGATCATTTCGTCATTACTATCTTTGGAATCGCTCTTTCCATCATCACTATCTTTAGAATCGCTCTTTTCATCGTCATCATTATCAAAGAGATCATTTAAATTGTCTAATTCCTTATTTTTATCAGTACTTTCCGATCTCGAGCGTTTTTTTGGATTTTTCTTGCTATTACGTTCCATTTTCTTATCTTTCAATCCATCTTCAGGACTATAATCGTAATTTCGTTTTTTATTTCTACTTGATCGACTTGCTTTCAATTTTTCTGTATCGCTAGTATCCGGAATATCCACTAATTTTTGTTTGATTTCTTGAACAGCATCTATGTAGTTATCTGCTCAGAATGTAATGACAAGTAAATTAAAACGTCTATTATGGTATCTTTGGCTTTTAGAAATAATTAATAATGAAGTCCATTTTTCAAAACCGCAATTTATTATCTATTTGCATATTTTGTATTGTATTTTTATTTCTTATCACTGTGGTGATTTTCGTAATATTGTATTTTAGTTAGATTAAGTAACATTTAATAAAAGAAACATAATAATTACTGATACGAATTTTGATAGTAAATAAATATCTTAATTATATTATGTACGTTTATTTATATTTGAAGACAAGACCTTTACAGAATTTAAGTATCAATGCTACTACTAAAAAATTTTTCATAGGTCTTCAATTATGTGTAAATATAAATTATATAATTAATAATATAAAGAATATGTATAGAATAGGAAATTTTAACATTTTGTTTTCGAAAATAAATACTAGACTTCATTTGTAATCACCAAAAGCCAATAATATGTATATAAATATAAAAAATTAACCTTTTGATTTGATAAATCGAGTATATGAATATGCTTTCCAGTCCTTGACTGGTTTTGTACAACTATAGCTGCAAGTTTTTTTATTTTTTCTGGCTCAATGATTGGAGGCCACATTAACGTCTTCTTATCAAGGGTTATCCATAAAGATGGCACAACATGTTTTTGACCGTCTTTATCTTCAATAATAGCAAATTTTTTCATAGTCTCCGACATTATACTGTCCAAAAATAATAAAATTATTGTTACGTATTTTTTACTAGTAAAAAAATAATTAATAATATATGTTCTTAAAACCAGAAGCGTATCAATCAAATTGGGAAAAGATTACCAGTTCCGATTAGGGACAAAGAAATTAAAAAAAATAACTTATTTGCTATTACAATTGGACCAATAGTTCTGAAAATATTGCAGTATAGGTAAACAAGCATACATCCACGCACGCAAACCCACGTGCATTCACACACACGCGCGCGCGCGTGTCCATGATGTCATTTGATTCTAAGGAGCTTCAACAGCAACTTCGAACATGTTTATTTTTAAACATAAAATTGTATTATTATTGCAATGCTTTCAGTGACATGCAGAATAGAGAAGTAGAGATAAAAAAAATTGTTCGATTCCATAACATATTTAACGCATCACAAATTAAAATTATCAAATAGTTAGAGTATTGGAATATAAAGTATTTGTACGTTTTTATGAGTCGTGTGAAATATTATTAGCAATATCTTTTCAACGATGTATATTTTCCTTACAATCGCTTCAAAATTTATTATATTAGATGGCTAATGAAAATATTTAGAAAAAACAGTGCATTTAAAATGCAAAAGTAAGTAAAATCGGCTTCGAATTCAAATTCGTTATATAGCATCAACATCCTGCTTTTTATATAACACGTATACTCCGGAAATTTGACAAGGCACGTTGCAATTAATTGTTGCAATCGAACGTTAAATATATACGAACTGTGTTTAAGAAGAACAACGTGATTTATTACAATTTTTTATTTTTTACGATACCACCCATAAAAAAATCATGACCGAATTTTGTAGAGCCAAGGTAGACGCTCTGTTATTCGCTCGTCTGGATAAGAGAGCGCAACCAGCGCAGTTGTTAATCTACTCTTGTAAATAATGCATTTGATATAATTGTACAATATTTGTAATACATTCATGCTATATGATAATTTACAGAAATATTGCAGATATTTTAAAAATATTATCGAAACAATAAACCAATATTTCTTATGCAGTCAAATTTCATATGCGATCAGAATTTTTTATTATTATATTTAACGAAAAGCTTTTTCCTTGCTAAATAATTATGAATATATGATCTTCAAAAAATTAATTATTTTGGAATAATACAGTTTTATTTCATATACTAGATGATTTGGAGTGCATTACATATCAAATCAAAATATTTATACATATTCAATCAGGATTAACTAACAAAAGTTTTTAAATTATACGAAAGAATGCAAAATTGGGTATGTTATAAAATTTGTTGCAGATGGAATTTTAAACATTTTTGCTTGAATCATATCTGAACGCCATTCTTCCAGTACATCCGATTCTGTAACAATATTAATGCCTAAAACGTTACTTCGGAAGTCAGAAAAAGTAAACAAATCTTGTCTTTTGACGCAACGTTTGCCTATAAAATATAAAATATCATTTCTTTTACAAATATTTACAACATTGACAATAGTGCCGTCAGTGAGCATCACGCAATTATTTCTAATATCATCGACATTTATTACGCATGAATCAAACGAAAACTTGTTATATTGACATTCGAAATCCCGATTATTAGTAACTAATCCACTGTAATGTATTTTTTTGACATGAGTCTGACGTTTTGCTGCATTGTTTTGATTTTTAATGTCCATAATAGAATCATATTCTGTTAGTCTTCTCATAATTTGCGGTAAGGGTTTTTCTCCCTTTCTTATAAATTTTTTCAATGAGCACATATAGTTTTCAAAAGGGAAGGCGCTGAATGATTGTAAATCACCATATTTTTTAACATCTTTTGCTAAATGCAATAAATTGTGTATATTAAATGTGACACTTTCGTAACCATAAATTTTTTGAAAACTATTACTGAATTGGATCAACAAATCTTCAGCATACCTAATATTTACATCTTCTTGGCATAATTTCTTGTTTGAAAGTATCGAAATACTTGTGTGCAATAATAAAAAATTATTGTATACATTTTTTTTTAAAACGTCTTTTAAAATTGCTGCTCCGAAATATAACAGAAAATGACGAAACTCTGTTGCTTTTCATATTTTCCAATATACTAAAGATCGACAACGTCGATTAAAATCTGTAGGTAGTACATAGCTTAGATTAACTAGTCTTTCAGAAATTGTATTAATCTGTGCTTGTGACAGTTTATACGTTTTATTATGTCGTCCCTTATCTCCAATCCAATGCCTGATCAATTGTCTCATTGCACCCAAATATACAAGGTGCATCGCGTCTAATGGTACATTTGACACTAACCCTACACCTGGCAAATTATTCAAAACCGTCAATCCTTTTTGATATATTTCTAAATACTCCAGGTTCCTAAAGCCCTCATCTGTTCTTAATAATACATGGCAGTATTCTTTTAACTGATTTACATTATCTGATGGAAAACAAACAGCATTATAGTAATCACCTTCTACAATACATTTTGTACAGCTGTCATAACCACTGGGATATTTTGTGTTTAAAATAAAAGCTTTAGCCGGGGAATCGCAGATAAATCCATCGATCTTTACATAATATATTTTTTCTTTGTATTCGTACGCATCATTGATTAGTTCTGTTGCATCCGAAGTAAAAAGCTGGAGAAAGTTATTTGCGTTTTCGGGTTTTTGTTTACCGTAGTACATGCCAATGACATACACCCCTGGGAAATCGTAGTCTTTGCACAAAATGGGCCATATACTTTTTGATGATGACTTTCCTGTTATTGGCGCACCATCAATATTAATAAATAGATTCAGTGTATCAAACACATGACCTATCTCAATCCGATTTTGCACAATTTTCTTGACTGCATATTTTAATCCCACATGACAATATTCACCACTGTCCATACTTTTAACATCTGTTGATTGTGGTGTTTGCAATAAAGTGCGAGGATCTTTAGGAAAAACAGTATCAGTAAATTTGTTTAGTATAGACTGTAAATTTTTTAGAGCATCATGGTGTATAGCAAATTCTTTTGCCCAATTCGAAATGGCATTTATAAAATTTGTATTTTTTGTAGCAGGAAAACTATCTAGTAAATATTCTAAGTCATCATTGTCAGGAATACTATCGGCATCACTATCGCTATATCTATATGTATCATCATAACTATCATCTATCTCATAATTATTTTCATTTTGAATGCAGTCTACCTTTTCATTGCCGAAACTGAAACAATGTTCTGCAACATTTGCAATTTCAACAGCGTTTTCATCGATTTCATTTTCTGTACTTATATTATAATTAAAATTTAAAAAATGTTCATCAAAACTACTGGCTGATTTTTCCATAGAGCAGTCGGCATCATACTCTGCGGAGGATTCATCTGTTATAGAGGGCAATTCGCTTATAGTTGCTTTATTTTCTGACGTAGAGCATGAAGCAATAACATCATCAATATCGAGTGCTGCTTGTTGCTTTGCTAATGGTACTAATTGTTTTTCACTTTGAGGCATTACTCCTTTTCGTTTTCTTGGCATTTTAGCCGAATAATTGCTGTTAAAAAAAAAAAAAAAAAAAAAAAAAATAATGCGGTACATATACGACTAACATATAATATATACAAAGAAATCTCACCTCTGCTGTTACAAGTAAACTCAAAAATGGAAAATTTTAAGAATCAAACAATCAAGATTTACAGTAAATAAATTTTAATTTAGGTAAATACCAAAAATTGCGTCAGCAGAAGCACTGTATTTGAATAAAATTTTAATCTATTTTTTTTTATAAATTATTTATTGAACAGTAAAATTGTACCGATAAGCTGACATAATCGAATTCTTTTATCAAATGAACTCACTAAAAAGATTAACTGCTATTTATTTTTAGCAGTAAATAGCCTTCGTGTACACAGTTATTTTCAGAGTTATGAAGTAATTTTCACATGTAACTAATCGTCAAATTCTGAAAAGCATTGAAAACGTTCATATACTTTCCACATTCCATATTAAACATGTATTTTGTTAATTAATATTCATTTAAAAAACATGCAGATCACAGAAAACAACAGCTTAAGAACCAGTCGGAGCACATAGTTCGTAGTGCAATCGCTGGCGCTGCACTTGGGTGATGAGTTTCATGCAAACAATCAAATTAAACAAATGTATGCACCTATGGCTTAAAAGGCTTCTTGATAACCGTAGCTATGCGGCGATAAAGGAGTGGGTAAGTATGGTTGGGTGGTCATTAAATCTGTATTTTTTTATTAGATTAGAATGACAAACACGACGTAACAGACAAAATTTTTCAGCTACTGGCACTTGCATCTCGCGTGCAACATCGTGTGCATGATTCTAATCTAGTAACAAAACACATTTAATATCCACCCAATCATGTTCGCACTACCTTTATTAGCTTATAGTCATAGCCTCTTAGATTATAAAAGTGCATAACTTTTTTTTATTTTGCTTATTATGATTTACGCATATAGTGTGCGTGCATAAAGAGCTGCTTTACACTCCGACATTCATACGTCAACAATTTCTCGGTACGTATACGCATAGCAAAAAGTACTATTTAAACCCCCCTCTCTTCCTCCCAAAAAACAAGACCCATAGTAAAATACAATTGATTGAGTAAAAGCTGAGATCTCTGTGTATACATACATACACGACACAGGCACACACATTTCTTCACAGGCTAAAACACTCAATTTACAAAAAATACTTTAAAACATAAATAAATTACATTCCTGTACGCAGTTAATTGAATATTTTTGGCCAAAAATAACTTTCTTTTGAAGTTATAACAAATCACTAGAAAATCATAAATTTTCTTAAAATCGTAATTCGAAGATCTTATAATCCAGGAATTACAAAATTAGCTAACGATATCTCAGTCGATGAAAAGCAATGCAAGTAAACGCAACTGTTTTTTTTTCTCTCTGCATATATTACTCGAGCGAACAGCTCTTATCTGTTTTTCTAAATATAATAGTGATAATATTTAAGATGTTGATCTGCTACTATAACCTTATACTGTTAGTACTGACAATATGAACAACAAAAACATCTACAACTAAATTTATGTTGTATGTTAATTTTTTCATTTCAGGTTTAATGTGTTTGCACAAAATGATGAAGAGGGTATTGGGTTTCAAATAGATTATTTTGTTAATTATCTACTGTAGGTCTAGATGTATTCGAAAAATTACATTTATTTAGTGTTCAAACTTAAGTATTTATTCAGGAATTATAGTGAAATTTTAACAGAGAATAACGGATGTGCATCAAAGATTGGCAATCTAACCCTACTTTATATAAGTATCAACAAACAGCATTTAGGACTCTAAAATGTATTTACTATTATGACGTACGTAAGTCAAATTATACAAAAAAATATAATATTTTTATGCCAAACATAGCCAGCAATAGGCTTTGGGTGAATTCTGAGGAGTGAATTTTAAGAATATCAGTACACAAGTATGATAAATGCTGGGGCAGAAACAATATCTAGATCAGTACTTGATATTACGGTGTTATAAGCATTGTATTCAAGTTACACATCTGCACATAAACTTATAAAATTGTGTAGAAACAGGCTACGACATCTGCTTTTATCTCAACCTTCTTGGTTAAGATTGGACTTGGAACCCCATGGCATTGGCGATAAACAAAATCACGAGCAAAATCATGTATCTTTTGATATGAAAATATTAATTATATCAATTAACTTGAAAATAACTTGATTTACTGTTTCAATATGTTGAAACTAATTTTGATGCCAAATTTCACCTCTCAAAATGTAATACTTTTTAAATAAAAGCCAGATCAAAATTTAGAATCAAGTATTCAAATACGAGTGACTTGTGTGTATTCAATTTTTCGTCTACATGGAGCAGCAGAGACAAGTTTTCTTCGCAATTTAAAAATATACTGATTTGGAAAGTTTTATATTAAGATACATGTTAATTTATTCGTGGGGGATGTTACAACAATATTAAGAAATTGAACTAACCTGTTTGATACACTTGGATGTCAAAAACTAAGGCCTTGATGAAGCACCTGTTGATATTTGCTGCACAACGATAACCTCTCCAGATCAGACAAATGAACTTTGGACGTTGAAAACTGAAGCCTTGATATACACCTGCTGTTTGCTGATTACCTCTCCAGATCACCTCTAGATCATACAATCTTCATGCAGCATCACAAAGCGAAAGTTTTTCTGTAAAAAAAATGTGGGTAAATTAAACATATAAATCTCTGTATACTTTTGCATATTTAATTTGTGGACTATAATAATTAATATTGCTGTTTCTTTAGCAAATAGATGCGCATCTATATATATTAGCAATCTCTTTTCTTTATGAAAAAAAAGAAATAGATATAAATAAATAAACTAACCTAATAGCCTGTTGGAATGTATAGATACTGATGGCCACTAAGACTGCGTATCTGCATATAGCATGTATACAATACACGTGCGATGATCTTCCAAGTTATGGCATTGTCTCTGAAACGTTATATTATTGTTGAAAAAAGAATTATATTATTGTATATATTACTGAAAAAAAGATAAATTCTATACAAACCTCGAAAAAACGTGTATCTACTCCAGCGAGTTTTCCTCCAAATTGGCAAGTAAAGTCTGTAGAAATCTCGAAAAAACGTGTATTTACTGCAGCGAGTTTCCCTCCAAATTGGCGAGTCAATAATGAGCGGCCATATTGCTGCAGCTATTATGCTATATATATACCTATAGCTATATAGCGCTAGTGCTCGCAGCGCCACCATACATCACACATTCGCGACATAATTGCGCGCGGGGTAATTCAAATTTGAAAAGGAGCCATTATGTGATAAATTTTGTATAAACAGAAACAAATTTTCGCTAAATATATACAGTAGTATAAAACATTATAATACAATGCAAAAACTTATTATACGATTTATCAATATATCGTGATAAAAATAATAAATATAAATAGTACTATTATATAAAACAAAAAATACACTAATATATAATTTAATAATATATTATATTGTTTATTACAACAAAATTTAAATAAATAATTAAGAATAATTTTATAAAATAATCGAAAATAAGTTTTGAGTAGCAGGTAAATATGTATGGAAGATTCCATAAATATTTAATTTAATATTCCGCTGGAAGATTTATGTAATAATTCTGTGGACCATTCCATGAAATATATATGGAACCTTTCATAACTATTTCAAGAAATACTTGAAAATTATTTACGAAGTTCCACAGAAATATTTTATAAATATTCCATGAATATTTCATTGAATATTCCGCTGGAAGATTTATGTAATAATTCTGTGGACCATTCCATGAAATATATATGGAACCTTTCATAACTATTTCAAGAAATACTTGAAAATTATTTACGAAGTTCCACAGAAATATTTTATAAATATTCCATGAATATTTCATTGAATATTCCGCTGGAAGATTTATGTAATAATTCTGTGGACCATTCCATGAAATATGTATGGAACCTTTCATAAATATTTTAAGAAATAATTGAAAATTATTTGGGTAGCCCAAATGAAATATTTTCGGAAAATATCCTAAATCTTCCATGAAATAATTTAGTGAAGTATGTATTAAATAATTCAAAGCTATATTTCATGAAATATTTAAGGAATATTTCATAAATAATTCAAAAAATACTTAAATGTTTTGTTTCATTATTCCACAAAAATATTTAGAAATTATTTCATAAATATTTCAAGAAATATTTGAGTAAAGTATTTATGAAATAAATTAAAAAAATATTTTACGAAATATTAATGAAATATTTCACAAATAATGCTTTGGAATATTCAAAAAGTAATTCTAAGCTTCCAAAGGAATATTTATGGAATATTTCATAAATATTCCATGGAATATTTGAATTGAGTTGGTTTATTAATTTTCCGTGGAATATTACTGCATGATTTATGAAATATTTCGTTGAAATATTTTACTGAAATATTTCGAAATATTTCACTTAAATATTTCATGCTGTGTGGGCTATAATAACCACAGAAATTCACAAAACTCAACACAGTCTTTTTGTTATGAGGAATTAGCCAATTTACAACAGATTGAATTTTCTTTGGATCAGCTGATTTTCCTTTTTCAGAAACAATGTATCCTAAATATTCGACTTGCCTGCTGAAGAAAACACATTTCTTCTTATTTGGACGTAAACCTGCTTCTTGAAAACGAACAAATACCTTTTTTAAATTGGATATCATCTCATTAAATGACTTTCCTAATACCATGACATCGTCTAAATAAACTAAACAGAATTTTGAGAGGTAATCTCTGAGTAACTTTTCCATCAAACGTTGAAAAGTCGCCGGTGCATTGCATAATCCGAATAGCATAACCTTAAATTGCCATAAACCTTTTCCAATTGAGAAAGCTGTGATTTTCCTATCCTCTTCCCGAATCTTGATCTGCCAGTATCCACTCTTCAAGTCCAATGTACAAAACCACGAATATCCTGCAAGTTTATCAAGAGTATCATCAACTCTTGGTAAAGGGTACGAATCTTTAATCGTAATTGCATTAATTTTTTGGAAGTTAATACAAAAACGAATTTTTCCATCTTTCTTCTTCTTGGGAACTACAGGTGAGCAATACGAACTATCTGATTCTTCAATGACTCCTTGAGAATGCATCTCAGTAATACATTCATCTAATTCCTTAATTTGATGAATAGGGGGTCTTCGAATAGGTTGTTTAATTGGTTGATTATGGAGTAATTTAATTCTGTGTTCAACCAAATTACATTTTCCAGTAACGTCATCGTCTTGAAAAATTTCTTCAAATTCGTGTAGAAGATCCGCAAACTCGCGACGTTGATCTTGATCCAAGTTCTCTGAGTTCTTGTCAAAAATTTCTTGTAATGAGTCTGGTACAACCTTACTAGAATCGACTATTCTTGAAATTTGTTTATTAATGATTGAACTTGGAGTATTTAAAATAATTTTAGTAATTAAAACTGTAATATCAGTTGCATCAAGAAAATCTTCGATAACTTTAACTTCCATAGCTCTTGCCAGAGCAATTTGAAGTGAATAAATTCTTTCTAATTGAAGAATTTTCCGAATTGAATTGTCGAAAATAGCAATTATAAATTGAGCGCAGGCGATTTTATCTTGAGTTTTAAAAGGACAATCAGGATAAATTAAACCAGCTAATCTCATAAGATCAGCAGCTAATGTTGGAAAATCTTCACCCCGTTGTTGACGCCTGTTCTGAAATTGGAAATAATACGTTGGTGCAAAATGTACATCACCAAAACGTAACTCTAAACTTGATTTTAACTTATCAAAATCTATTGGATCAGTATCTTTATAGCTATCAAGAACAGATTTAGCTTTTCCCCGTAAAGAAGCAGCTAAAGCAACCATCATCCTAGCACTATCCCAATTATTTGCTCTAGCAATTAATTGAAATTGATTCAAAAACTCACGCAGTGGTGTGGTACCATCATAAGTATCCGGTTTGAGATTATAACCTAAATTAATACTTTGTGTTGATTGTGTAGTGTCCAGTGGATGTACGTTATTAGACCTTAACCTATCGGATGTGCCAGCCGCTATAGCAGAATTTGTGTTCATGTTTGTGTTAGAAATATTTGAACAACTTAGCTCAGTTAATCGACGTTCGAGATCCTGTTGTTTCCTTATCCACTCTGACCGTTTTTCACTTTCTCCTTATAGTTCTCGCGAAGCCGTCTCTCGGACAGAAAATCCTGATCCCGTCGTCGAAGTTCATCGGAAAGGTTTACTTCTTCCACAGAACGTTGAGATAAACGGACTTCTAAATCTTTTCGTTGAGCATGTTCGTTTTCTAGTTGTATCTTTAAGTTGTTTATTTCCTTAATAGCAGTCACCAATGTTGGATTTGGAACATTAGTGTGTGTATTGAAGATTGGGGTTTGTGAAGATTGTGTGTGTCCGAAAACAGTTGTGTCCTCCAAATTCGTCTGTTCAAGATTCAATAAATCCACTTCTCGTGAATCATCAATGGATTGTGCTGGTGCGTCCGGTTTGTGTGGTGTTCTTGGAAGCATCTTGCCAGATCGAAGATGCATAAAATAGTCACTCAAAAACACTAGTATCCCGGACGAGCCCCCAAAATGTTATGACCGGGTTCGGATAATAAAAATAACAACACGTTATTTATAGAAAATCACTCGAACTCAGACTCTTTATTCAAACGTAATCACAACTGTTCTCAACAGCTGACAGAACCAGACTGAACATAAACAATAACATCCGCGACGTCGTTGATCTCGTTGCTAAGGTCGCTATGCGCGATTCTTGGTGTTCGAATCGCGCAACGTTCAGGCTCGGTCAAAACAATATTTATTAAATCGAGAAAGTATTTCGAGTGACATGATTGAAAAATCAAATCAGTGTCTCAATGAATACGTATCTCGATTTGGGCATTTGTATGGAGAAAGACATATGACTTGTAATCTGCACCTTTTGTTGCATTTACCGGAAATCGTAAAACGTTTTGGTCCTCTGTGGACCACGCCTTGTTTTCCATTCGAAAACATGAACGGTACACTTAAAAGCCTAGTACATGGGCAAAATCATGCAGCTTTACAAATAAATTCATCGGTTTCACTATTTAACTATTCAGAATTAAAAAATAAATATTTAGTTCCCGGAAACGTTGTAAGTAATTACTGTGCTACTTTAGAATCAAAATCAAGGTTAAAGACGCAAAAAATTAATAGTAATATATCAATCGTAGGAAAAACAGAAAAAAAATTACATATTGCAGAGTCGATATTATATTGCTTCAGGAATATCGAGTTTGATGAAACGAAAGTTCATGTGTTTCGTAGAATTCTTATTAATAATATAGTTTTAGACTCTGTATCATATAAACGAAAGATAAAAACGAAATCGAACGTAGTTAAATATTCCAAAGATGGAATTTTTCATGTAGGCGAAATTTTAACGTTTGTAAAGTTATGTGTTTGCAATTGTACGGTATCGTGTGATAATTGTAATGAAAATTGTCAGAGCTATGCTATAATTAATAGCTATACTATTAGAGAAACTTTCTATTCTAATTTTTGTGCATCATACTTACCTCATATATGTATATTCATGTACCGTAAATCAACATGTTTCTACTGCCATTCTAGTAAGCGATATACAAGAGGTTTTATTTCAAATCAACATTGATAATAATATTTATATAATTATGCCTGTAAATACGTTTGAACAAGAATAAAATTTACATCAATTTCGTATACAATATAGTAATTCAAACTTGGTACCTCTAGGATTATCCTAAACTTCGATACTAAAGAAACGTACGTCTGGGTAGAAATCTGGAAAATTTCCAGACTTTAGAAATACAAACGGAAGTCTAGGAAATTCCCAGACTATGGAAATAAAAACGGAAGTCTGGGAAATTGCCAGACTATGGAAGTAAAAACGGAAGTCTGGGAAATTGCCAGACTATGCAAGAAAAATGGAAGTCTGGGGAATTGCCAAACTTGAAAAAATAAAAGATAGTACGTTTGGGCAGAAGTCTGGGAAATTCCCACCAGCCAGACTTCAGCCAGAAAATTTAGGAAGACTTGAGCAAGATTTTGCCAAGATTTATCCCAGACCATTTTTTTACACATGCAGCGAGCGAGAATCGTGTGTCGCGACGAGAAAACGCGTCCGATAATTGGCGTCAGGGACCCATCAGCGCGAAACGCAATATGTTCATCCCGTTTTTTGCGCGATGGCGTGAAACCCCCATACGAGTGTGTGCGTTGCATATAGGACAACACAGAACGGCGTCGGCGGAGCAGTGCGCGCGGGTATATAGTAGCGAGAAGTAATAACCGCGCGCATTCTCCTCGTAAAGACAAAAATAATGGGCCGACTCGCGAGGGCGCACATAGCGAGCGAAAGCAAAGAAAAAAGATGCCTGTAAGGATTTTTCGCGCGCCGCCACCGTCAAGACGCTCGTAACCGCGGGGCGCGCGCGCGGCTTTTAAGTGCGCTCGTTCCGCTAATGGATTTGCTAGCAGATTAAACTCGGGGGGCCCGAGCGTGCATTTTTCTTCTCTTTCCTGCTCTCTCGCTCTCTCATCCCTTCGACGACGACGACGACGACGACGACGACAAGGAGATGCTCCTTTTTGCCGAGTATTTACGAGCTGCTCGACTTTGAAGAAGCCTAACGAGATTCAGCATTGCGCACCAATCGTATTACAGCCGCGCGCTGCTATTATATATACATGCGTATGCAAACTTCCCGGGCTGTGACGGAGTTATTCGAGTCGGAAGCTATATGCCACACTATGCAATGGCAAAAGGGTTGCTCGTTGCTCCGGGTCCCTTGTGCAGGCTTCTTAGTGCGATGCTGATGACGGACTATGAAAATATAATATGCGCCGGGAGGAATTAGGCAAACCGCTCGGGAGTGCACAGTGTAAGCTTCTTTCGTCGGAAGAATAAAAATTCCGCTGTGAGCTTTCGCGCGTCGTGGGTAGCGTTATTTTTTTGTACTCGGAATGAGCAAAAGGCTCTTTCTGCAACAGCGCGACTGAGAGGAAATAACCACTGAATTTATGTCCGCCTTTAAAGGAGCGTAATTTCGGCCGACGAACGCCCACTCGGTATAGGCAAATTACAGAATACTCGAACAAGAAAATCATCGCGCGTATAAACCCCATAGGCACACACGGCTAAGGCTATATAACGATCGTCGTATACGAGCTGGTAAAAGAAAGCTCGAGAGCATCGGCTATTTACCGATGCGACTCTCCCTAGCGTTCTCCCAAACGTGATGATCGCGGTCAAATCCTACGTTTAGAAAAATCCTAGTGCATGCGAGGCTCTAGGTGTTGCGCACCTGTGTTGGGAGGCACAGCGTCGCAATTGGCATCCCTTGTGGGGATTCGCGATCATCGAAAGGGAGAGGTAAAGTGTTTTCGCGAGTGTTATTGTAAAGAGCGCGGAGTGTGAGCGACGGAAAGATGCGCAGCGGGCCACGAGGCAAGCTGCTGACGTCTTTTCATCTGGAGAGAGACGGCGAGGAGAGCTCAGCGATCAGTCGTCAGCTGTTGAAGTCGCACCATGTTGTGCGATGAATCAGATGACGAAACGGCCGTTCGTAGTGGGACTCGGAGTAGAGCCCAACGATAAACGTGATAGGGTGGGAAGCTCTACCGTGTCCCCACGAGATGTGCTGCGACGCGTGCGCTCTAGCGACAGCGAGTCAGCCAACGGCGACGACTGGCACACAGTACGTCATAAGCGTCGTCGGCGGGGCTCGCGAGTAAAGCTTTTCGACGAAAGTCGGAAGCGAGGAGACTCCTCGGTCTCGTTGTCGAGTGACAATGAGAGCCAAGAGAGATCTTCGAGTTTGTGCTCGAGTGAGAGAGACAGTGTGTGTACTGTGATCGCGAGGTGCGAACGGCCAGGTTACTTGCGGTTGTCCGAAAGGACGATAGCAAGAACCGCGGCCTGCGCAAGCTCCAGCACAGTCAGTGACGTGGCCGAGAGAGATGTGTTGCGAGGAGGCTCGGGCTCAAGCATAGACGTCAGCGTAGACAGCGGCTATGCGAGCCGAGTGAGTGTCGATCGCAGCGAGAGAGACGCTCGTGTGAGAGAGTTGGAAGAATGCGGACTCACTCTTGAGGATGCGAGAGCTCGAGTCTTAGAGGAGGAGCTTTCTGTAGCTTGGCGAGAAGCTTACAAGGAAGCCCTCCTGGAAGCTCGAGCGAAGCTGCGGGACGAGTTAGCCACGCTAGAGCATGAGCGTCGGCTGCAACGAGTCCGTGCGGAGGCGAGGGAGGCGACGCGAGAGCAGGTACGGGTCGAGGCGATAGAACAGACGCGTAAAATGGAGGAAGAGCGAATAGGGCGAAAGCCATGTTTGCGAGCCCCAGTCAAAACGACTGATTCAGTTCGCCCAGCTACTCTAGACCAGCTGAGAGGCAGACCGTCTGTATTCACGAGTGATATTGGTGACGCGGACAAAGAGTTGCTAGAGCCAGAGCGCGAAACGGTGCGACGCCGCGTCTCTTGGGGCAACTCTGGAGGTCGGCCGAGTATGCAACGGAGCTGTGTGAGCTCGGGTGAGGAGTCGGAGGAGGAGAGTGGACAAGGAGAGAAGAGTGCGGAAGAGGAGTCGGAGGAGGAGAGTGAGAGGAGAGAGAAAAGTGCGTCGAGAAAGAGACGGAGACAGAGAGGTTTGCTGAGCAGTGACAGCGAGCTCGAAGTTAACTCGAGCTGCGAGTCTAACTCAGCGAACCTGACGTCATCCGAACGCCGGAAAAGATCAGCCGACTCGCTCAGGGCTTTGGAGTTCCTGAAGCATTGGGAGCTCCAGTTCTCGGGCGAGAGTGATCACGAGGAGGCGGAGGAGTTTTTTGATCGACTGTGTGAGTGCAGAGTAGCGTTAGCGGTGCCAGACCGCGAGCTGCTAGCGGTGTTGCCGTGCATTTTCAAGTTGCAGGCAAGCCGCTGGTATCGGGCGAAGAGAAAGAGCCTGCGAACATGGGAGATGTTCTGCCGGGCCTTTCGTCGCCGATACATGGTTCCGTATTGTCGGGAGGATTTGGAGGAAGATCTGCGCAAGCGAACGCAGCACAGAGAAGAGAAGATCGCGGCGTATATCACGAGTCTTCAGTATCTGGCTTCGCGCTTTCGCCGACCTCCATCTGTTCGCGTATTATACGTCTCCGCATAAAATATGTATCACCTAGCACGGTTTGATTCTCGCGCCTCTTGATGACGAGTTAATTATGGCGCGCCAAGAAAAGAAAGAGCGCATGCGTAAGCCCTTCTGCGGTCTGAGATCGATTAGTGCGCGCGAGAGCGTCAGATTCGTTTCGGCATCGATCGAGAGCAGTGTGATCCGAAGCCTACCTCTATTCTCGTGTAGCTTTTGTATTGTGCCTGTAGTAATCGCCGTAATTTGAATTATATTTGTTAGTGAATCACTCGCGTGTGATTCCTCCCTTATTTCTATAATTCGTGTAAATAAAGTGCCTGTAATTCCGTGTGGGCGAGACACAAGCGTGCTGTTATCGCATAGCGAATCTTCGCTATAGGTCCCGGTCGCGACGACTCGACGAGTCGTCTCAAGTCGTTCACGGAGCGAGGGCTGGACCCGTTCCCGAGACGTCGGGGCCCTGTGACGTGCTGGGCGTTGCCACCCCGGGATATCTCCATCTTCTCGATCGACAATCTACCCAGAAGAGAGGGTGGTCCGTCACGTACAGCGCACCGATATTTGCGATTTGCGGCGTTATTGTAGGGGCTGATCCCCGAAATATTAGGTAAGCGAGCGCTCTGTAAATATAAGGATCGATTATCCACTGCGTAAGTTAAATTAGATAATAAGTTTTGACTTTTGTATTTATGCTTACATAAATTCATTAATTTACTTGATCAATAAATAATTTCTATTTCACTAGCTTGCTCAGGCTTTTCCCTCTATTCCGTGAGGGTTTTTATGCCTAAGCAAGTTACTGTTTATATTTAGTTTAACCGCGAAATTGTTGCATTTTTTTAATTTAAGAACCCGACTACTCATTCCTTTTCCCACTTCCTTCATAAATGTAATTTGACTGTTTTCACCATCCGAACGTGATTTGCTTCGTATCGCATATCAGAACCTCCTTCCGGAATACCGGAGAGCTATTGGTGAAAAGTGCGTCAACAGCTGGGAGGAGTTGGAGAGGTACGGCCGACGCTGGGAGCGGCTAAAAGAGTTAGATAGCCGTTACGCACCTCCGCTGCCAGCGGAGAAGATGCGCGTTCCCGGTGCGGCGTAGAAGGAGGAAGGAGAGACCCAGAGAGCCGCTGCAGTCGAGAGGACAGAGCATGCAGGCCCTGGTGACGAGTTGCCTTCTATCGAGGTTGAGGAGAGGACGAGTGAGAGAAAGAGAGCTTCAACGAGGAGAAAGAGAGCTACCGTATGACGCGGCCTGGTGCGTCCGACCGCTAATGCCGTGGCTCGAGGGGAGAGGCGAGGAGATGGTGCGTGCTTCACCTGCTGGGGCACCGGGCATTGAATTGCCCTGAGATGATCTGCTGGGCATGCCAACAAAAAGGACATTCACGAAGGGAATGTCCTGCGCGTAGGCAATTGCCACAGACATCATGCCAACTTTGCAGACGAGTGAGCCACTCAGATCTGTGTCTAGATTGCCGGAGAAAAATGGCAATGCTAGAAAGACGGAGAGCTGAGGAAGGAAGTGAGAAGAGAGAGAAGTCAGCGGAGGTGGAGAGAAAAGGATGTGAGAGAGATGTGCAGGGGAGAGAAGAGTGTTGTCACGTCGTGCGATTTTTCCAATTTTTTCAAAATCTTAAAATTTTATTTTTTTTTAAATGCATAAATGCGTACGTGACGCATTTTCAAAATAGATTCGAAAATGCGGGCCTGAAGAGAGAAAGCGAGGGACAGATATCCCTATCGTAAATCTCTTGAGCTGCGCGCATCGACACGAGGCATCAGCGGATGCATTAGAATAGCGATAGTAAAGTTTTTCTGCGCATTAGTCGGCAGGAGAAAATTTTCGGGGCGTCGGACCGAGCGCAATTTTATGACGAGCAGCTGCGTTTGCTCAAGCTATCGGCAGCGTCTAGAGCGACCGTTATTAAGACAGCCTACGAGGCTCGGACATTTATTTTTTTTTTTTTTTTTTTGCAGGGACAGTTTCGGAAAGTACGCACGCTTGCAGCTGTGTACTGATCCCGGAATTTTCCGCTTTTTGCCAAAGTCTGAAAACTTATTTTGTTAAAATTCGAAATATTTATTTAGAATTATTTTACATCAGGCTATTGTATAAACTATGCATTTTTTTGAATTGCATACGTTCGCTTTTAGCAACAGATTTGGTGGGATAGTTCTATATATATATATATATATATATATATATATATATATATATATATATATATATATATATATATATATATATATATATATATATATATATATATATATATATATATATATATATTAATGCATAGTTTGTTTGCAGCTTGTAGTATAATTATAATTTTTCAAACAACAAACTGATAACGCGATCTATTTATTTATTATTTGGCACTAAACTGTATATTTTTCGATTTATACAGTTCGCTTCTTGTGCATAATTTATGAATGGATCAAATATCTATTTGTTTATTTCTGTCTTATATTTTATTGTAATAATCGGTCGGTGTGAAGCTACGATTGTTACAGTAAGGTATATTATTTGGCAGAGTTATAATAGTCGGTCGGTGTGAAGCTACGATTGTTATAACGATGCATTGTAAATTTATTAAACTCTAAGAATAATAAAGTAGTTAAATTAAATATTGAGGCTGCGGACAGATAAAATGTATAATTTTCATTAGTAAATTCAATAATAAATTCATAATAATTTTTCTTAAGAATAATGCGCATAAAGGCTTTACTTTTAAGTTTAAGTATAGTTATTTGGTATCGGTTTGTAGAGAATTTTACAAGCACTAACATTTTAACATTGATTATTTCACACAAAATTTCATTTAACCTTCATTTACAATAAACAGAATGCTTGGAAAATTCGACACAAATTGGCGTGCGCGTTAGCAACGGTATTTGCGTGAACCACGGTTGTAGAGGAGAGGGCGTAGGCGGACCGAAGGGCCTGACCTACGATACATAGGAGGAGAGATGCGGAAAATCGGCATAAGTGAGGGAAAGCTGAAATATAACGGCTTCTCTCACTCGCTAATTTTCGGCATCTAGGCGGAACGAGACCCCAACAACATCGAGGAGGGAGGATTCTAGGCCCTTCGTGCTGCTGAACTTCAGTATTCAAGATCACTTCGGTCCCGGCTCTCAGTCAGTACGGTTAGATTCGTGCTAGTACGCGAATAGTTAGATTCACGCGCTTGTACGCGTAGCATTAGATTTGCGCTGAGTCGCATAAATTTTATTAAAATATAAATCAAATCAAATAGAATTTGCGTGTGTTCGGTGTTTTTATTTGTCAAACCCAACATCTTTCAACGAGGTCCAGTCAACAGCAAATAAAAGTAAGTAATTATTAGTTATCTATCCTAACCTTTTCTACCCCTGCCTAAAACTATCGCTTGGGTAAATGAACCGATAACACCGGGTCATTTATCCCTCTCTCACTCATCTAGAACTTAAATCCGAGTAAGTCCGGGTTATTTTCTAGAAGATTTCTTTTCATTTCTATTCCTTTTTAAACAAGCATACAAAGCACCCAGCTATTGCACGAAAGTGCAGGCTAAAGGTGTAATTTATATTAAATAAGCGCTGTAGCATCGTTGGATGTTACAGTGTTGGCCTGGGACCTAGTGAAAGGGTTAAGGCCAACTTCTTCGAGAGAGGAGTCAGCGAGAATGGAGAAGAGAGGAAGTGAGAGAGAGTGGAGCTGGAGAGATGCTGCGAAAAGAGGAAATTTTGGACCCGGGACCCAGTAAAAGGTTTAAGGCCAACTTCTCCGAGAGAGGAAGCATTGTTAAGGGGAGGGGATTGCGACGTTGCAAACGTCGCAGCCGCGTCGATACGAGGAATCTCGTTCGATGCGGCCAAGCTCTGAGTGCGCGGAAGAAACAAGCGAGTTGGATTGTTGTTGTCGGTGCCAGCCTGACCTCGAGTTCGAGGAACGGGCCGGCTAACCGTCCACGTTAGCGCGAGAGTGAGCATCGTTGGCGCGAGAGTGAGCCTTGTCGGCGCGCGCGCTGATTGGTCCTCCACATGTCGCGAGCCAATCAGCGGGCGCCGATGTGCGACTCGCTATCCGCGCGGACTGCCAGCCAATCAGGCGCGAGGAAGATGCGCGGGCCCGACGAGCGCGAGTGGAGAGTGAGCGCGAGAACGAGCGGGAAATCGGGGAGTTCTCTCACGATTGTCGAGGGAGTACATCGACGTGCGAGAGAGATACGTGGCCTCCTCTCTTACGAGGAGAATTGGGAGAGTCTCCCGAGGTTGTGCGAGTGTGCGAGAGTGTGAGAGAGTCACAGGTGCAGCGCGTTGGCACGAGCAAGTGCCGACGCCCGGACGAGCCAACAACCATCCGCACGAGAGGAAGGAAGCTAGCCAGTCCGCCATCATTGTCCGGAGGACCAGAGCAACCAGCAGCCTTGGCGTGGGAGAGCCGAGGAAGCTAGCCGTCACCAGGTCCACGAGAGTCAGGGAGGCGCCGGCGGGAGCACCGACGGACGTCCACCAGGGAGAGAGCGAGTAAGAAAGTATTAGAGAGAGAGAGAGAGAGAGAGAGAGAGAGAGAGAGAGGGAGAGAGAGAGAGAGAGAGAGAGAGAGAGAGAGAGAGAGAGTCAGCCGTCAGCGGACTGGGCCTGGGCCTGTGGCCCGCCGTCTGCTGCACGAGCGTGGCTCGTGTTTGAGCGTCCCAGCGTAAGCCCTGCGTGGCTAAACTGTGCGCGGGAGGCATTACAGCCACCGTATTGTAGGGAAGGGCTGGGCGAAATACATGTGCAATAAAACTTAACCATTGTGTGTGATTATTTTCCCCTCTCCCTAGCGTTCTCCCAAACGTGATGATCGCGGTCAAATCCTACGTTTAGAAAAATCCTAGTGCATGCGAGGCTCTAGGTGTTGCGCACCTGTGTTGGGAGGCACAGCGTCGCACCGAAACTACGCTAGCGATGTCCCGCGCGAGCAAAAATGAAAAGTACGAGTCGACGATATGAAATATTCGAGGCTGCACGAGCCAGCCAAGCGGGGGGGATCGCGAAATCAGCAAAGTGCACCGGGGTGGAAAGCGAGCAGTCGGTGGCACAGCTCGAAAGAGAGAGAGAAAGCTCGACGGAAAAAAGAGTGTACTCGTGATGTCTGCTGATCAGCCAATAGATCAGCCAGTCCGACTCGCTCTCATTCCCCTTTTACTCACTTGCTCCCTGCACCTATAGCTATAACACCGCGAGTAGCCGAGGGAAAGATTGCGCGCGGCAGTAAAAAGGATGATAAGGCGTACGCGCGTTCCGCAAGAGAGCAAAAGGGAGAGGGGGGCGGAGAGTTGAGTAATTTGTCGCTGTCGATGGCTTAATGTTATCCATTGCGCTTCTCGCGCTAGCGATCTCGAATTTACGATCTAATAAGAAGAAGAAGAGCGACTGCCGCTTGCACGTTCCGTCTGGCCTTCAAATATCCCGATTACCTTTTTCTCGAGCTCTCTGCAGTCATCGTCGTCGGATTGTTCTCCTTATATTCGCTTCTTGCATTCTCGCTGATCCGTAAACGCGAACGACGACGACGACTCCATCGCTTTTTTACATCTCTTTCGTTTCTCGACGTTATATATTGTCGCGGGCGTTTGATTAATTGGCAGATGTGCGAACATCCAATTTGCGAGGGTGAGGGGCGCCGATCGTCGCTACAGTAAAAAAAGCGGCGCGAAACGCTTTTGACGAGGAAAAATGAATTGTCGACGAGGCGAGATGAGACGGCGGGAACAACGAGTAGACGGGGCGCGCGCAGTAGTTTCCGCGGAGTTGTTCCGAAATTACAATTTGCGTGAAGGGAGATGTAACGAACAGCTGCGGCATGAATTTGCGAATACATCAGACTTGTCTATAGTTGTTGCCCCGAAATGGTTAACCAGATTTCCACACTACCGCCGACAAATCTTAGGCTTGGCCCGAAATCCTTGCGCGTATTGGATTCCCAAACTCCGGGCCAAGTTATGCTGGAGATAGAGAGAGAGAGAGAGAGAGAGAGAGAGAGAGAGAGAGAGAGAGAGAGAGAGAGAGAGAGAGGGTGTGTGTGCGCGTCCGGTCTGCGCTCTGAAATATCGGGACAATGTTGTTAGCACAGCATTGCTCGAAGTGGCTTGTATATTATTGTTGTGCACCGTTAACCGCACGTTTTTCAATATATACTTTTACAAAATTTCAAAATGAACGCAGAAAACAGTACAGCGGCAGCCAATTAATATATAGTCGAACACCCCGCACGCGCGCACAACGGCAATCTAATCGGGTTCAGCTCTCTTTCCCCTTGAAAAGGGGCCAATGAATAACCTGCCGCAACGAAATTGACTCGAGTTTAACGAGTTAATGAACGCGCACGGCAGCAGCAGCAGCAGCAGCCTTATAGCGCAGCGAGGGCTCTAAATTTATTCGAGATTCCAGCTGGACGATTAATCGGGTCGCCTGCAGCGGAATGCAGCGGCAGCAGTATTATATAGCCGAGAGTTCGGGGGCGGGGGGCGTTCAGTTCGTCGTCTCTGACAGCGCAAGAGGAAAGATGCGCGCGCTCGCGACTCGTCTCTGAGAAAGCATCGCGTCGTCCTCCTCGAGTTTCCCTCGTAACTTTGAAGCAGCGTGTAGTTTACAGTGTTTCCCAAGTTGCGGCGGACGCCTCACTCTGCTTGGGATTCGCGCGTAGGCAAAACTTTTCGCGGATTCCCCGGTATTTAGCGCCCATATGTCAGCGACGAGCGCGCCGGCGAGGGAGAGCATACGGGAGACTCGATCGCGAGGCTTGCGTCGTACACTTGTCGAAGAGAGAGAGAGAGAGAGAGAGAGAGAGAGAGAGAGAGAGAGAGAGAGAGAGAGCAAATTAAACGACTGCTTTCGGCGAGAGAGAAGTTTCAGTCGCTCATTGACGAGAGCCCGCAACGACGCCCGTAAATTTATCCCCCGCGCGTACACGCTGCACCGCTGTAATTATTAAATTTCTCCGTTTGCATCATTACCGCGCGAATTTACGTCTCTCGGACGAATTGTTAATTTTACGCGCGTCGATAAATCGCCGCCGTGCGTATCTTTTCAGCTCCAATCGCACACCGAACGCACTTGGATAAGACTTTTCTCCAGATCCAAAGCTAGCGGTCGTAAAACCACGACATTAGAGATGCGTATAAAATTAATTATCAGCGGCGGAGGCAACGCGTCGACTCGAGCAATTACCGTAAAATTTCAAGTTAACAGGGCTTACGCGCGCGCGCGCGCGGATCCTGCACTCGCGACGGCGAGTCGCGCATACGTTACGTCTGCTACGAAGAACGCGCGCGAGTCGTACTTTAGCCTCCAGAGTTCTTCGCTCAGCAGTTGGCACTTGGCAGCTGTGCGCGTCTAGTCTGCAAGAACCTGCGTATAATTATTTGTCCTCCGCGTGCTGCTGCAGCATGGCTGACGTTCTCGTCCGCCTGACGTTTTCTCCTCGTTAGAAGAGCTTTGTGGCTGCGGCAGCAGCAGCATATAATAAAATATTCAATTGATAAGTTCGCCGCCGCCGCCGCGAGGAGAAGCAATTAGGGAGACATTTATATTACCGGCGTGTGCCATCGATTCGAAGCGTGAATAAAAAACGACGGAGCCGCGAGGAATTAGGAGGAGTCGAGGGAAAAAGTTTTCGAGTCTTCATTTCGCGGAAGAAGTTAATTATTAATTGTATATTTATACAAGCGTTTGAACGGAAAGTGAAATGAACGCGGAGACGCGATTCAATAAAGATCGCGAGAGCTGAGAGAGCGAAAATAAGGGAATATCAATGATCGTTCGATTATTAAATTCGACGGGCTATGCATAGCAGAGCTGCCTTCTATTGTAGCGCACTTTATTGCATAATGTGGTTGTGAAGGAGAATTCCTCGAATTAGTTACGACCGTTAGATTCGCACTTGTATATAAGTGTGTATGAATATACATAGACGATTACCGTTTACAGGTATTAGGATCATGTGACAACACGCGAATAATTGCGTAGCGAGCGACGCGTCGGCTAGCCAGTCTGGCCCCGACCAAGCTAGAGAGTTAGATGGTGGAAATTTTCGGAAACCCGTGTTGCGATAAAGTTAAGGTGGAGATTGCCGCTGTCCTAGGCATCTTCTCACGCTATATTACTCTAATAAAGAAAACTCTTATTTATTATTCTTAACATCCACTATGTTATTTACTCCGCTCCTATAATTTCCTCAATAGTGGTTCTGTGAAATAACAATTTTTTCGTTTTATTCCGCTTATTTTTCATCTTTGTAATGAGGCTTCGCGGCGACTCCATCGATCGGTTTCCTCTTTCATTGTCGAGGCCGTGCGCGGCTCTCTGATGTGTGTGTGTGTGTACAATACCCACGAACGCGCGAATTAATTACGCGGTAAAAATAAATAGTTTCGCGGTGCGCTGAATTAATTTGGTGGGATGACTAATTAAATTTGCTGGAGTATGTTTGTATTAGTCGTTTAATTGGCGAAATTTATTGAGTAAACTTTGGCGTACCTGTAATTGCGATTTCTGTAAAGCTATTTTACGCCCGTATAAATATAGTTTTCCAATCAATTTATATCCGGTACATTGCTTTGACTGTTTTAATTTTTCCTCCATTCGCTGGCGCAGTTATCACCAACGCAAACTTTCCCAAAAAAAAATTCCAAAAGCTAACAAGCTACGTCAATTGGTAAGCGTATCAGCGCAATGAACAGATTTATTTATTTAAAAAAAGAATCTGATTAAATAAATGTAATCCCGCGCACCGAGAGAAAAAACCTGCAGCTCTCGATTTTATAGTAAAGTAATCTCATTTTTAATTAACAAACAGACATACGGATGTATAACTAAAATGTTCTTCGTTACTCTAAATTGAAACCCTTCCAAAACGACTCATCCTCAAACCCTTTGATTTTCCGTATCAAACAGGCCGACTGACAAGCCGGCCAGGAGTGCCAAAACTACGTCCTCTGTTTATCGCGGGCATAAAGCCGCGGCAGTTATCCTGACACACAGTGCGCAGACACGAGGAAGCGCGAACTCTCGTACCTTCGCGATTGCGGGGGGAGAAACGATTATAATAGGACCTCTCGCTGGGACGCGTGATTTTGACAGCGGACGGACGTTAACGCTCGCGCGCACACGCACATGTGGCCGCGTGCCAAGAGAGAAGCGGCGGACCCGCCTTCTTTGCACTCGCGGCTATTCAGCTGCCGTTAGCGTTATTTATCGCGGCCGCGGCATGACTTGTAGCCGATGTAAATTCCGATATATAACCCGCCTCGATTTACGCGCCCGAGCTCGGCACTGTGTGTGCGCTGCGGGAAGAACTCTATTAAGAAGCATTTTCTCTGCGTGCGTCTCTCTCTCTCTCTCTCTCTCTCTCTCTCTCTCTCTCTCTCTGTATCTTTCCCAGCGTATACATACGTTAGTTTGCCCGAACGTGCTATTGGGATTATTCAGATTATGCAGCTCTTCCTGGCTATTTTGGATTGAAACGCGTCCGGATTAATCCGTTGAAGATTTACGTGCCAAGGACTATGTGAACCATTTTATAGACGTCAATTTATGTAAAATAGCGTTTTTGCTGAGAATGTTGGTGTTGCACGCCCATATGCATCAGCTACTGTATGTTAGAAAAGTTCTGTTGTAATATTTGGCGGAAACTTACAAAGTCGTGCCCAAGGTTCTGCCAGAGTTTGCAAAACTTTTGCGTAAATTGTCAGTGAACGGAATTTTGATTTACATTTCTGCTGAACGAAAGCTCTATAATTCGTTTAGGATATTAATGCTGCAATTTTTGTGAAATAAAGATATACTTTTCTTTATTTCACATACATGTAAATATTCTTTACATTAATTTTCTTTTATTTGACATTTTTGCACCCAAACACGTGTTTTCCCTCTCATTTCTCGTTTCAACTGTTTTGCTTATGTTCTTATTTTGCAGTTCTGCATTTTCATGCGATGCATTTTCTGCATTTCCCTGACTTGAGTATTTTTTCCTGTTGACGTGCGGATTTCTCTCAGAGATGGGCGCGTATTACTCAGTATTATTTTTAGGTATCATAATCAAGTTATTTATTTATTATTAGATTTGACATTTTCGTTGAAAAGTTCCGAATATAAAACAAATGAAATATCCACTCTTTAATTTTTATAACTAACTGAACAATTCTAGGTAATTATGTATACTATTTGTTCCACTGGCAATGTCCTAAGAAATATACGTAAACAAGCGTAGCTACAATATCTACAAGCCATTACAATCTCTTAGCGGTTTAAACTTGCGCTCTTCCATAAAATTAACGTAATCTGATCGTGCCAAGCTTTCCAAGGTAGAGAATAATTTTATCATGTACAAAACCGACAAAGTATTATGTCGCGGCTGCAATCCCCCACAGCCCAGCATTACACCAGGCTTAAAAGAGATATCCCTCGCATATCCATGAGATACTAGCCCGCTACCGATGCTGCGAGTGTAGCATAACGTGAAAAACGCGGCCAATATCTCGCTCGATTTTCCTCATTTTTCCGTCTCTTCTGCAGTATAGCAGCAGCTACTTCACCGCCTCTCCTCTCCACACTATACTGCACAGCTCGGCACGCAGTACTCGCCTATATACATCCACATCAGGGATTGAATGGATACTTGGGCTCGAGCGCATAAGTATATAAGGAGGATAAAAAGCGCGAGTAAAAAGCATTTGCGTGTAGCGCGCGAAAATGCTCGCACACGTCGGGAGAAAGAGCAAGAGAGGCAGAGAGGGAGTAAGAGCGGCAGAGCGGACGGCCTCTTGAAATTGAAATTATCGTCACGATTGCACGAGCCTCCGTACTGACGCGTGAAAGACAAAGATAAGGCATGCGACCCCGTCCCCGGGCAAAACATCTTTCGGTAGGATCAATTGGCGGCAGATAAGAAAGGCCCCGGAGAGAGAGAGAGAGAGAGAGAGAGAGAGAGAGAGAGAGAGAGCGAGAGAGAGAGAGCCTTTCTCGAATTTATGGCCGCGCGCTTTTACACACGGGAGGGCCGTATAGTCTACGTGCGAGATCGCGCGCGGCGCGGTTTTGCCCGAGCCCCCAGGCCCCGAGCGACTTCCAAAGGGATATCTCTCCGGTTCGCTTGCTCGCAAAGCTCGCTCTCCTTTTTGCTCCGTACAGCCCCCCCCCCTCTCGACTTTTCAACTCTTTCTATTTATCGTCCTTTGCCGAGAGCTAGCGACCGCTCGTCGGATTTCCTCTGCGCCGCTGCAGCTATCTTTCTCCCTCTCGTACACGCGTATATTTACAGTGTGCGTGTGTGTGCTCGTGTACCTACACAAAGTATAAGGGAGAGCGGAGGAGACATAAATAAATAAATTTCTCGAGAAACAATCTGAAAAAACGTAAACGCTCTCTCGAGGAGCGTAATTACCCGCCGGTTAGCCGTTCGCTCGCTTGTCGCAGTTATGCAGCCGCTTGTAGCTCCACATGTGTGCAGCGTACACGTCTATACGTGCGGATACGTGTATACACAAGGCGTATTAAAGCGAGAGTATCAACTTTACGACGCGTTTTAACCCGACGTTACACACATGCAACGCGAGTTTTCCTAACTTTATAGATGCTTCAGAGTCTGCGATGGACTCGAGGCGCCGTGTTCGTACACATATTTCCATATCCAAGAGGCTCTTGCCTTTGGCCTGCTGTAAAGCTTTGGCTTTGCTCGTATAGCGGAAATGTTTAGGAGGGCAGTGGCAGTACGCTCGTCCGTTCGGCTATTTAAATATATGTCGTGCAGAGTCGTCGCGTGCGAGTTGCCGTATACACATGAAGTGCCTGCGCGGTTGACTTCCCTCCGAGTGTTTATATCAGCCACGGACCGGCCGAGGCTACCTTTGATCGAGCCACGTTTGCAGGATCACGACGTTCATTCGCGCGTAATTTTTGAGTGCCAACTGAATGCGACGTGCATACCCTATACATCCGCGCATCAGTATAGTATACTTCGAAAACGGGATGCGCGTGGACTGTTCGCCGGATTCAATTTCCCGCAACACTTTTGCCGAGCTGCTAAGTTGTTGCGCTCCCTCCCTCTCTCTCTCTCTCTCTCTCTCTCTCTCTCTCTCTCTCTCTCTCTCTCTCGCGCGCGCGCGCATTCGCCTGTATTTTACAAACGGGTCCTTGGGATTTGGTCCCGCCGAGCCAAATGAATATTATTTACCGGAGCGGAGAATTACACGTGTTTCGCTATATTTGAATAAGCGCGCTGCGCGCGGAAATTTACATTCTGCGCTTCGCGCATAGAACACGCCCGCGCGCGCTGACGTCCCACAAGTTAACAATATTTACCAGCTCTAGTTCTCCGCGCTGATGTATATTAGATTCGTGCTGCGCGTCCTTGCAGAAATGATATTCCTATGGCTGTTGCGCCTTTGCTCGCATATCGAACAAAAATCCATTCCGACGAGTCGCCGCAAAAAAAGAGAGAGAGAGATGGAGAGAGAGAAATCCTCCGCGTTTACAGAAATAGAGAAGCCTGGAAAACAGCTCGAATTTGAAGTTTGCTCGGGAAAAAAGGGTTGAAAAGCGAGGAAGGAAGGCCGCGCTCTCGGTATACTCTCGAAACCTCGAAAGTGCCAAGTTGTTGAAAGAGAAGTGTGTCACAGAGCGTTGCTCGAATGTAACTGTCTTTTCGCGCGCGCTCACAGTGTGGCCGCGTTCGCGTTGTACACTCTACAATACAAAAAGTCGCGCAGCTTGGCTCGGTTGAATAAGGTGCATTACGCCGCGGTGACTATCGGCAACGCCCTGTAGTGTTCCGCGCGCGCGCGCAGGCAAACAATAACATCGGGAGTTTATATACGTATCGACAGAGCTGCGCGTTGAGTATATACACTTAGGGAAACCGCAAGTCTTCTGTGTACACGCCCACGCAGCCACACACGCGAGGCGTCGATCGTGGCGAGAACTTATGTAACAGGTATCATCTCGGCCGCCGTTATACTCCGGTTTCTCGCAATCGGCCACCGCGCTTTTCAATTTCTCGCACGTCGAGTCTTGGCCGATTCAGCGATTGAAATTGCTTTCGCTCGTATACAGGCGAACGCCTCTTTCTTCCGCGGAGATAGAGGCGTATACAGCGAGCAAACGGTCAAACGCGAGCATTCCTCTCTATGTATACACTGGGGAGGAGAAGGCCACCTGCGAAATCTCGCTTTCGACGATTTTATATCCCGTTACGTTGTTTCGCACGAGCCATTTGTTTTACTCGGCCGCGCGAGAGGGAGAGCGAATGACAAATGCATGACGGGCTTCTTTATGGACCGGACTACCCGGCCTGTCTTGAATATAAAGCGGAACGCTTTTGATCTATTCCATTGTTTTGAAGCTTACGTATCGTACGTACGTACGATCGCCTTGGAAGAAGTTAAGAGCACGGCATTTGGAGTGAAAAATATGTATTACACACGCCATTAGCTTTCTAATAGTTTTCATTTAACGGAGACTGAAATGGGTATTAAGCGGCCGGCGAACAAATTGAAACAAGCTTTTTCACCGCGTAATAACTCGCAGCGTAACCCCATAAAGCACTGCTACGCCTCGAGCCTATATTTTATGCAAAACTTGGAAAATGGATTTCGCTGGTAGAACTAGGACTGCGTATGCGTGTTATATATGCTGTATATATAGTGCGCCGCGCCGCGAGTCGAAGTAAGTGGCGCGAAGCCGGTAATTAGCGAAGAAACGGGTGATTAAGGCCGGCGCGAAAATTACAATCGTAAACCGTGAATGCGGTCGCGAGCAAGCGAGTTCTCTACACCGGCGGCGCTGGCAGTGGCTCGAGCCGTTTCTGAATCATTAAATTGTAGCCGAAGGCCTCGAGAAACGCGAGATATATTCGAAGGCGCATTCACAATTAGAGATCTTCGAGTAATCGCAGCGATATTCATTTCTATATTTCTCCTCCGCGGCCGCTGTTTGCGTAGATTTTCGCAGCACTGAGAGGACTATGTGTATATACAAGCCTCGCTTTCCCGGTCGCGCGCTACATTCTTTTTTTCTCGATTCGTATTTTTACTCTTAAAAGTCGCATCCATACTTCGCAATTCGACCAGACGCTCGAGCGTCAACGGCAATTTTTCGATCTCCAATTTTCGCGCGAATATGCAGCTCGACGCGAAAAGTTCACTGGTGCAGAAAGTTTGCAGAGTGATCGAATTAAGGTATTAGCGACAATAAAACAAAATGTGTATCTCCGGACAGCGTGAAATTAAGTTCTTGGAAAATCACACAATGCGTTTTTCGTAGCATGAATTTCGCTGGGAAAAGAACGACTACACATAATTGCGCAGCCATAAAAATATAGCGTATTCTCCACTGCAGTGACGCGACTCGTATACAATGGATGAGAAAGAAAGAAAAAAGCGGCAAAAATTCACTGGCGAACAAACGCGTCGGCGAATATATCCGTCGGCTGCACATCAAAGACTACTGCGCCTCGCGCGACGACGAGGCTTCACTTATATAATAAAGGATTTTCACGACGATAGAGGCGTCGAGCTATTCTACACAAAGTTATTCGGTATTAGAGAGAAAGTCGTCTCGAGTTATGACGGCTTGTAGAATCGAGAAAGCACGTTCGCCGCCGCCGCCGCTTCTTCGAGTTAACTCAATCGACGCAACTACTGGTTAACGAATTTATTAAGAGCTCTATACGACTTGCGCGCGTTGTAACTTGTAGAGCCTCGGATTCCCGCACGTATCTTGTACAATGTATAGGCGGCGTGGTTCCCGCGCGCGAGTCGGCGCAATAAAATTGCTCGATTTCACGACTACGCGTCACGCCTGCTTGTACAACTATCATTTTCAATTTAATAGCGATAAAGTTAACGAAATCATAAAGACGCGGTCAGATTTTTCAGATTTTTATTTACGCTTTGCTTCTTTACCCGCGGCGACATAGCTGCTGGGATCCAGGAAATGTAGCGTTGAATGTAAACATCTTCGAAGAGATTTGAGGGCCCAGACGAGTTAATATAAGCATAAAACTGTTATTGTTATCCATTTTCACAGCATTATACTTCATCCCAGTTTCGTCGCGTTTTTCAAGCAAAAAGAGCCGCCGACTGTCGCATATTTTACACGCGCGAAAAGTCAAATGAATTGGCGTGTAGCTGGAAATATTTTGAGAAAAGTACACAAGCGCTAGTTGGTCATGGATCTTTCGTCCACTGGCAGCAGCAGCAGCTCTGTTTCTCTTTCGCTTTCCCTCTGCCGGCAGTCTGTGTGACGCTCGGCGCAGGAGAGTTGACAAACGAGCCGGGAGCTTAAATTTCAGCGATAGCCCGTGAGATTTCGCGCGGGATGGCCTCGGGGTAAAACACATTCCTCAGCTGAGGGAACGCGGCTCACCGTATGTGCGCGACGCGCCCAACGTGGCGCAATACTTGCTAAAACGTGTATCAACCGATCGGGCCATCTCGTCTCGTATCCCCCACGAGATGGTGCTGCTGCTGGAAAAAGCGGAAATTGTTCTAATCTCCCCTAGGCCGGATTTGTAGTTTTTTCGAGGGTATTCGAATGCTTTTCGCTCTGAATCGAATGTGTTTTTTCTCTATTTTACGGATCTGCGTATAAGTAATTATCATGACTATAGAGTTATAAATATTTGAACTATCAGTATCAAAATTTTTTAGTAAACGGATCCATGCGTGTTTGCGCCTGGCTTTTTTATCGCAAAAAGCGCGGCTCGTACGCGCCGAGATCGAGTTTAATTTTTTTGGCGTTACTACACTGCCAGGGATAGATTTTTAAGGCAAACATAAATCAGCTCCGGTAATATATACACACACAAGCACACCGGGCGCGGGGGCAGCAATGTTTGCTCGTTTTATTTATACCCATCGTGCAGCGATGCGTACGAAACATTATATCCGCGAAGCGAGCGAAAGGATTATTTTCAATTTTTAAAGCTAGCGCTCTCTCTCTCTCTCTCTCTCTCTCTCTCTTGCACAAAGACGCGATTTTTCTTGATTTGAAACTGCGAAAGAGAGGGAGAGAGGAAGACAGTAAAATATTTAGTACTCCTGTAAAGAATGAAGGGGTGTCTGTGTGTGGGTGGCGAGTCGAAAAAGGGCAGTTACTTTCCGGCCGCGGCCTTCTTTTCTCATTTTTCGCACATGAATTTGGCAAGCGGCGGGTGGCCGAGCATATAACCCGACCCGCTGCGTCTCTCCTCTTCGTGTTTTTTTTTTCTTGCCCGCCTGTCGGATTTCTCTCGCTCCCTCCAACAAAACCTCTTTCTCTCTCGTCCGTCCATTTTTACTCGAGCGCTTCCGTCTTTTATCCCGCACTTCGTCGTTATGACATTTCACTTCGAATAAATCCCTTTATACGCGAGGGATAATCTCATCATCGGATTCGATTCTTCTTGATTTTCTGGTTCCGCGAGGGTTTCTCTCGCTCGCTCGCTCTCTCTCCCTGCATCCGCATCTCCTTTCGTCTCTCTCCGCCAGCCCAGCCCGGCATATATAAAGAGAACTGATTTACAGCTGCGGATTTTTTCGAAGCGCATTTTTCATTCGTTCTTTATTTTTCATCCTGTCCCCCGTCGGCGCGACGGCACTTGTGAATTCGCCTCTCTCACTCTCGCGTGCTCCGCTGCGCGATCGATTCCTCTTTTCCGGACCGGATGACTCGGTAATTTCAGTCCTTATTTCGCTACTGTGTTTATACCTCCGCCCCCCTTATAGGCCCTAAATCTCTATTCTTTTCAAGCGGCGATCTTTTGTAATCGCGAATACAGAAGGTAAAAAGTTCTCATCCAATATAACCTACCGCAGACGTTGATAGATATGATTGATACGCGCAGTAAAAGCCTCGGTTATACAACACAAATCTGCTCACGCAGCTCATTCCGTCGCGAAAACTTCAGAGCCATGGCACTCGGTAAATTAAGAAATAATTACAAAAAGCGTGACAAGTCGCGCGCGCGCGCGCAGCATCAATCAAAATTACGAAAGACTGCGCGCGCCTCATCGCGAGTGAGCGATAAATAAGGAAGAAAAAAGCAGAGTTAAAAGAACGCGAATATGCCCGGGCGGCAGGAATTACAGCGACAAATTGACGTGCGGCTTTTCGCTCCTCTCGCTCGCTCACTCGCTCGTACAAAGCGTGCCATCTGTCTCAGTTTGCTTATACCTCGCGCGCGACGTTTTATAAACTCGTCCGCGATTTACGGTAATTTTACTGTTATTCATCATCAATTCGCGTCACCGCGCCGGCGATCGGGGTAAAAAGAAACTTAATTTTTCCCGCACTGCCTCTTTATCACCGACATCTTTACAATTTGTTCCCACTTATATCGCGTCTGCATAATAGATACATACTAGGCGCGAGAAAGGGCACATAATACTTTCTCCTCGCGGCCTCTTGTGTTCTGCATAGAGGGTACACGCGCGCGCGCACGGTTGGTTTTTCGCTGAAAAAGCCGATGCTTGATTTATTATTAATTTCCTCGTTGTTGCTGGATGATTAATACGCGCGATTCCGATCGCCGCCTCTTCTGATGGACGTGCCATTAATGCGAAAATGAGTCCCGAAGAATGCTAAGTAACTGCGCGGCTTTTCTATGCGCGGCTGTGTGTAGCGGCGCTGATTTGTCTGCGCGAAAGGCTTATGTTGCGATCATTATGTCTATTCATACAGCGCATGCGAGAAAGAGAGGTATACGCGTTCCACTGCGTTCTCAGAATAACACGGCCAGCGTGTGTTACGTAAAATTCCTGTTCGAGTTTCATTTTTTGCTCTCCGTGAATTATTGACATTACCAGCGAGTAAACACGTATTTATAATCTTCTAGTTAATATTCTACGCATCGCGCGATGGACTGCTATGTTATCCTACGTGCAAAAAAGATCTATGCAAGCGGAACGGTTTCTACATTTTAATCGAAAGGGCGAATAAGCAATTAAGCACAGAGCAGATCTCCCGAGTTGCGTTTCAAAAATCTTCGAACGATTAATAAATACCAGAGAATGAATTACCCGTCGACAAACAAACAAACAAAAAACAGTCGCTCTGACAAGAGAACCCATCCCGCTGTTAATACGAGTAGACGACGCGTACGCTCCCTTGAAAAATACTGCCGACATCACGCGCGAGAGAAAAAAATAACATACGAGTCCAGCCTGTCCCGCGGTAAATCGGTATAATTGATATAGGCGTTCCGGGGAATAGCGTCTTTTGACAAGCGGCCAGTGCACGCGGCGGCGAACGGTACTAAAGATTTTCGCGTCGCGCGCGCCGAGGTGCCCTTAACATATAGCGGTAGATTGAATGCGATTCATTATGCGCGTCATTACATAAAAGCCGCGTTTCGCTCTTTGTCTCTCTCTCTCTCTCTCTCTCTCTCTCTCTCTCTCTCTCTCTCTCTCTCTCTCTCGCGCGCGCGCCGTATTTTACGATAATTAACGGGTTGACCCCTCGACACATCTCTCGGAAGTAATGCGCCGATCCTTTTGCCAGAAAGTATGCGCACGCACCAGCGCATTATATATTATATTTACGCGCGCGGAGACTTCAGAGTTGTCGGGAAGCGCTATGCCAAATAACTCAAAGCTCGGCCGATAATCCAATCCTCTCACGGTTTGCGCTGTTAACACACCTGCGTTCGCGACGTTTTTCTTCGATCTCGCATTTGCGCGTCCTCCACGTCAACCTGTTCTTGTACTGTGTCTACCTCACCGCCCAAAAACTTCCATTTCACAAACGCGACTCGCGATATTGGACTCTTTATACGATTCATCTATATATCCAATAACGCAATTAACTCGATTTTTCCGCTCGCGCGCGGCTCGGTGTATAAATTCCCATACAGCCGCCATCTACAGCGAAATATTGCAAGCTTCATTAACTGGCTTATTGGAGCTGCCCAGGTGCGTATTAACCCGCGGAAATTTACAAACGGCTTCGTGTGCACACGCGTTGTTGCAGTGAACAAAGTCCGTTGTGACCCGCGCGTTGTTTTTGTTATATTATTTATTGGGTACATATACTTTGTCGTACATAATGTACTCCTCGGAGCACTGGAAGGTTCAGTATAGGCTGATGGTAGAAAATAGCGGTAGAGGCGTAGGCATTATACGCGCTCGTGTTTTCCGAGAATACCCGGCGAGTCTTTAGGAGCTGGGCGAAAAATTTAATTAAGACTCGAACGTTCGCGATCGGCATTTGGCTGCGTGCGCGATGGCACTTTGTCACGGGAGCAGCAGACACGCGCTCTTTCTCTCTTTCCCTCTCCCGCCGTCGGCAATCGAATCAGGCTCGAATGCCACTGATCGAGTTCGACAACTGCGCTCACATATACATATAGACACACGTACTCGTATACAGCCGAAAATCTCGCGTGCAGATATCGGCAGCTATGCTGCAGTCTATATACATTTTTTAGGAATAAAGTTAATAAAGTCAAGTAAAAAGGTCAATAAATAAGACTCAAACAAATATTTGTGAAATTATAAAATATTTATTGAAATAAACTATACATCTATACAAAAACGAGAAAATAATAACTAAAACGCAAACTTAAAAAGAACTTAATTAAAAAATGAGCAATAGAACGTGAATGGATTTAGAATTCGAGCTAACTGGATGAGGAGTTAGAGTGAAGTGACGACGCGTCGCAGACTCGCGCCCCTGCAGAACCGAGCACTCGAGCCGTCGAAAAACTCCTAGAGGGGGTCGTGGCAGTCTAGGAATGATTATAATCTTTCTTTCATTTATTTATTTCACTTAACAACATTAAATATAAATAATAATAATAATAATAATAATAATATTCCAATAAGCGCGTAAAATTGGTCAGCAAAAAAAAAATTAAATTTTTAAAAATTTCATTTCAGTATAGAAATTACTATCTGAGATAGTAAAATTTAATACAAAGCAAGTATAACCATCCGTTACTATATAATATAGTAATTTTTCCTGCATATGTAGTAAATTTTAATATCTAGTTTTCTCAGTGCACACATACATCGCATAAGTCATTCTTCGGTATCGCTCGTTTTTAACAATCTAATTAATTTATGCGCAGGCCTAGTATATTCGCCACTATTTGTTCGAACTTTCGCTATCCGAATTACATTGTCCGCGCCTTTGAAAACTTCCTCTACCACGCCCTTTTTCCAAGTATTACGAGCGGATTGCAAATCTACTATCAAAACTAAATCTCCAACTTCAAGAGGCGCTTGTTGTTCAATCCACTTTTTCCTTTGCAAAAGAGTCGGTAGATATTCACGCAACCGACGCTTCCAGAACGCATCAGCAAATGATTGCGCAATTTGCCATTGTTTTTGCAAGCAAACGGACTCTACGTCATACTTCCCTAATTTAATTTCGCCGGACGAACAGCCTATCAAAAAGTGGTTTGGCGTCAGAGCTTCTGCATAGCGAAGATCCACTTACACATGTGTCAACGGCCTTGAGTTCACAGAATGCTCAATTTCTGTTAACAATGTATACAAAACCTCCTCGCTTACAGCTTGCTCAGTTAAAACTACACGCAATGCTGTCTTCACTGATCGAACTAGCCTTTCCCATGATCCTCCCATATGAGGAGCATCAGGCGGATTAAACAGCCATTGCATGCCATTTTTCAACGCAAAACCTCTCTGTTTATTCATATCTAAACTTTTAACCGCGTCTTTCAATTCGCTACACGCACCGCGAAAATTTCTTCTTGTATCCTTAACATAGATTGCGCTACACTGTGACGACTTCGCTCCGAAAAGTAAACACGTCATTTCATAAATTTCGGATTTTCCTGTTCGATCTCGGCCGCGCCAAAGAAACCGTTGTGCGCCGCGATCGCCCTCAATCACGTTCACTCGCATATACATATCGGCTATGCCAGCCTTAACCGCGATCGCATATAACCGAAAACGCAACAATACGCCTATCAGAGATTGTAAAAGATCCGGTCCCGTATCTAACTGATCATTAAAACTAACGCCTTCCGATTTTGCTGCAGCATCGAAAACTACTCTAATCTTTCCCGGCTTATTTGGATTTGTTACACCGAAATGCGAGAAATACCAAATTCTAAATCTTGCTAAATCATCATCGATCTTATGCACATAACCGCTGTCTATAAGGCACTGAATTTCGCGATAATATATCTCGGCATAACGTTCGTCGCGATCTAACCGTTTCTCTAACAATAAAAGCCGTTTAAATGCAGATCCATAGCTATTAATTTTCGGACCTAAAAACTCTTTCCATAACAAACCTGTTTGCCAAATATTGCCGATATGCGACGTCGTGCTTTTCAAAATGTCCCACGCTCGAGCATGTTTCGAATTCGGTCGCGCGATGGTCTGCACGCCGAGATTTTCGAGCGAGAAATATTCTTTTATGAGCCTATCGAGTTGCGCGTCGTCCTCGGCCGTCCCGCCGCCGGGCCCCGCGTCACAAAAAGTCCATTGTCCCAACGTGCCGGCCACATGTTCCGACTCTTTCCCGAGTACTTTCCCGCCGCGCCATGTACCGCCCACCCTAAGGGTGTCGCCGTAAGCGCTAATCCGCTCCCTTGAACCGCGCGCTTTTCTCGAGAGGTAATTAAATGCCAGTTCTCCTGACCGATTATGATTTCGGGCTGAACTTTTTCATATGGCTGCAAAAACACGCTCTCAGCTTTCGCCACGTGACGAACAGCTTCTCGGCTCAACGTCTACGATAGAAGACATAAATTACTCACGGCTATGGCATTCCGAATTTGATGCTTTTCGAACTCGCCCGCGATTGTAAACGACACTTTTTCTGAGTACGCGCAAACCTCCTCGCGACCGTTAATCCCTCTTAGAGCTAGACGCACGCGCTTTCCCTTTACTCCGATTTCTTCGGCTACGCGCTTATTTATGAGTGTTATTGTTGACCCGTCGTCCAAGAGCGCATATGTTTTAACGGTCTTTGAAGGGCCTGAAACTTCTACAGCTACGATTTTTAACAAAGCGCCCGTAGAATCTAGTCGAGCTTGTTTATTAGAATCCGATATAGCGTCCTTAGTTTGTTGTTCCCCTACATGACCATTGTTCGCATTAACTCGGTCCGCTGTATTCGCTTTATCATCCACCGAACTCGAGCTATGCAACAATGTATGATGGCGATTTTTACATATCGCGCAATTGGCACTCTTACATTTCGCATACAAATTCCCGCTACCTAAGCATTTAAAACACAAACCATGCTTCCTTGCTAACAAACGACGTCTATACACATCTTCGCGCTTAAAGATACCACACTCCGCAGTCGAATGATTATCGCGATTACAAACAACGCACGACTTTCGCGCAGCGTTCGCTACATTCACACTTGCCGACTCTGCTTCCCTTTCAGCTTCGGTCACGGCTACGAACGCGCCCGTTATCTTTTTACGCGAGACCAATTTCTTTTCTGATCTGCATGATTTTGCGTTACTTCGCAAACGTCATCTTCAAAAATTCCGTTTGCAGAAAGCTCTGCTTGCCAGCACAGAAAATTAGCAACTTTTTCTAATCCAGTCTGTTCCTCGGGAACCTTAGCCGCATATTCATTATACGCGTACTTTATTGCCGACGGAAACTTCTTCGCGATCGATTGGATCAGATCCGAACTTTCTAAATGAACGGTCAAATTAAGCGATTTTAAAGCTGTAACCACGTTCTTAATTTTCGTCGCAAATTGCAATAGTTTGATTTTTCCCGAATCAATGGATGGCATATCTTTTAAGTCATTTACGATTTTCTTCGCGATTACGCGCTTGTTTCCGTAGTGCAATTCAATGGTTTTCATGATAGTCGCCGGATCTCGTGTCGTAGCTAACAACGTATCAACCGCTTTACTAGCATCGTTCTTGAGAGCCGCGAACAAACGGTTGACGTTCTCACTATCCCTATAACCTCCGAGTTCCGACGTCTTTTCCAAAGTTTCCTTAAAATGCAACCACTCGAGCGGATTTTCTGAACAAATAGGCAATGATTTTGCAGTCGTTAGTCGATTAATAAGCCGCGAATTCCCGTCGCTGAAAGTTACCTCACAAACCGTGCGCAGAGTCGACTCAATGGCCTGAGTAAAACGTTCCATCGGGTCGCCCGCTGGCGCTCCAATATTCGTTATATTAAGCACTCTCAGCCGCCTCTATATATATATATATATATATATATATATATATATATATATATATAGCTATAATCGTAGTCATATACACGCGCGAACGTCTCCCACCACTCGACTCTTTAGCCTGGCAGTCACAGATCGACCCTTTAGCCTCTCCGCACTGAGAGTGACCCTCAAAATCCGCGGAGTAAAACTCCTAGAGGGGGTCGTGGCAGTCTAGGAATGATTATAAAATCACTCCTAACCGTATTGGCTTGAAGCCACGAATCGTCTTGTCGATTCGTGCATGTGAGAATCAAATGGCGTAAAAACGTTCGCTAAACCAATACTAGGCAAAATAAATATTAATAAAAATAAATTCGTCGCACTGCTCTTATCCCTAGTAGCCCTTGATAATAGCCCCCCGGAACATACATGTAGATACACTCGCATGCCACTTGTTCGCCGCCTGGAGCGATGCTTTTTTTTATACTTCGCTCGTATTCGCGCCGACCACACTATACTTCGAGGCGCGCGAATCGGCAATTTCATGATGTAGTTGAGGGATTTAATCGAAAAGTTTTTGGGCCCGCTGAACTCCGGGCGGAACTTGTACTGATTTTCTGATAGCTGCCCGAGACTACTTGAAAATTATACCATAATACGCGGAGAAATTGGCGTTTACAGCGGGCTATTGGTGCTCTCGTCATGTAATACGTATACAGTACACGGATGCCTGTACGGATAGGCGTGCAGTATATAAACCGCGGAGGAGCGAACGAGGGCAGTTTGTCTGACTGAAGCCGGCTGCATGCGAGCTGCATTCTGTTTTCATGACTCTCTATCTTCCGCACGCGGAGAAAGAGAAGCGAAACGGTTTGTATACTGTCTCTGCAGAAATGTACTCTTGCGGCTCACGTTTTGGCCGAGAAATAAGAATTTGATTTTACGACTCGGCCAGCTTTTTCACGAAATTTCTACTCCGCGTTTCAAGCGGATCCGTGGCCGATTCTTCTCGGGAGAGTTACTTCGTACACGTCTAGGGAGGCAAACGAATTTCTCCAAGTCGAATTTCTTATACACCGAGTGAGAAATACTCGATCTCACTAAGTCGTGGGGTGAAAAAAAATGCCTGTCGGTTATCGCGAAAAAATCAATCGCTCGCTATTATTTACATTAGCGCGGGTTTCATAATTTTAGCGTGAATAGCTGACCGCAGCGTTCGTTTCCTACGCGATATATGCGGGAGAAAATAAGGGGGTGGACAAATAACGCGAAGAATGCGGCAATCGAGTGTTCGCGTGCATGCGGGAGTGAGAGAGGAGTTAATGGTTGTATACGCTCTATATACCGTCTCGTCAAGTAGCCAGTAAGTATTTTCAAAGTGTCTCGAAGAAGGCGTGGGTATCGATTACATTATGCTGTAAGCTTTCACCGGAATATTTTTCAGAGAAAGTATCGCACGATTTTTCCACTCTCGACCCTCCGCACACACATATAACTTGAGAACCAGTCGAAACGGCCACTCCATCAATTTCCCCCTAATTTTTCGATCTACCGGCACACGCATTCGTGCGAGTTTACGGCGCGGGATGTCGTTCCTTCCCTCGCCGGATATCTCGATCCTGATGATCTCGAGCTTTCTGAAAGTTTAAAGGCGCATTTATGCGCGCGGAAGATCGAGCGGAAACGACTTATACTACTACTAGCAGCAGTAGCAGCACCTCCACTGCTAGGGAATTTACGATAAATTAATGATGCGCTATTCTCGAGAGTAATGCACAGCTTCAACAGGTATCGCTACAGCGTAGCAGCCTTCTTCTCGCAGCAGCGGCTAAACTTTCATGAGAGAGTGGTTTCGACGATAAATCGCGCGCCGATGCAAGATAGATTTTTCGAGTTTAATAAGACAGCCCGCCGCTCTGTGTGGATATAGCACTTCCGCTCTCTCGCGAGAGCTGCGCCAGCCGGGAGAAAGAGAGAAGATGGAAAAAGTAATGAACGATCGATGAGTCGGAGATGGGATTTGTTCCCTCCCCACGAGATATTCAGATAAGATAACGGAACGCTGTGTGGGATCTAATAAGTCGAGGTATGAAAGGGTAAAATTTTTTTTACGCGACGATGCTGCGCGCGAGCAAAAAACTCCCCGGGAATGCATGTTACATAGTACACGAGGGAGCGCACTTCATCTACTTTTCACCGACTTGTTTTTACCCGCAACTTTCTTCCCTGTAACGCTGCTCGTTGTTATTGTTGTTGTCGTTTTTTTCCCCTCCCGCTCTTTGTGCGCGCTATCCGACACCGCGATTACACAACTGGTGCCCGGCGTCGCAGATTGTTGCGTTTCGACGGGACGTGAATTACCGCGGCCTTGCTTTTCTGAATTTATGCAGACTCACCAGCGATGTACGAACACGCGCGGATCTCATCGTAAACCGCCGCATCGCACACTCGAAAAAGCTTCTCATGCGGGCGCGCGGAGGACTTTAAATATCGGCGTGCCTGACGAGAGTTTTGTGCAGAGGAGGCGCAAAATAGTTGCTCCTGCAAGTAGTCGAAAGTTGGCGGAGCAGCGCGCGAAAAGCGTCGCCTTAGTAGTTTCTGCTGAATTGTGATTGGGCCAGAATCGCGAGGCGCGACTACCTCATTTCCCGCTCGAACTCAAGAGACGGAGAGGGCTGGAGACCGCGAGAATTAAGCGGGACTTAATTCCGCTTGCCCGCGCGTTATATATACCAGGCGCCCTTGCGTATAAGGTATATGGGTGCAGGTGCGCGCGGGAGACACTTTATACTCGCGCGCGCGCACGCCGGCGAAAAATGAACTTTGAACTTTGCCTGAAGGATTTTTTCTTTTAGTGCGAGCTTGCCGCGCAGATGATCGCCGCTTCGTCCTCGGCGTACCCGCACAAAAGTTTCGGGAGTAGTCGCGGGACGGGGGATTTTTTCGCCATACTAGTTGGGATTACTCGCTGGTGATTGTAGCCGAACCCACCCTCTTTTTTCCAGCGGTAATACGACGCTGCGCGCGAAAATGCTTTTTTTGCGCACGGAGAAGAATTTCGAGGAAATAGCTACTTTATTGCGCTGAGCTGCCTCGGCAGCTTCAGGCGAGATGCAGATAGCGCCCAAAGTTGTCGCTGCAAAAAAAAATAATAATAAAAAAGCAAACACTTTCCAGTCATCCTCTTAGATTCCCCAGCGCGCGCACAAAACGGCCAAATAAAAATCCGAACGCCCTCGCAAGAATCAAAGGTATGAATAAGTAAGGCGGAAATATTTATGGCAGACGGAGACGCTTGAATACACTTAAGCGCCTCGCAAGAAATACTTGCGCGAAGCAACGGCGGCAGCGGCAGAACTCCAACTCCACAAAAAGTCCACAACTCTCCAACAAGTCTGCGCCTCTGCCGCACATATATACCCACGCAGGCTCTCCAGCCATTCGCCCGTTAAATTTTCGGGGTAAAAAGGTAGCGCGTCACGTATAAGCTCTCCCTCTGGCTGCGTTTAGTGCCTGCTGCAGATTAATTCATAGGGCTAGCAGCGGCAGCAGCGTAACCGTGACTCGCATGCGGCCCCTTTTTCATGCCTTATTCCCGCGCAGCACTTAAGACGGCCGCTCTCTCCCGCGCGCGCTAAAACTCTCCGAAGCGTCTTCAGCCGCCTTTACGAGCGCTCACAACAACTGAACTTCGCTCGGCTATACACGGTCAAGTGATTACGAGCGGATAATGCCGGCCGTTTATTGCGGGGCGACGCGGTTTTGTCCCCCCCCCCCCCCGGTTTTATTTCCGAGTTAAACAGGCCCTCCGATATGTGTAAACGCGCGGTCGCCGCCGGCCCTTTACAATCTTCTTTTCTTACGTACTACACGAACGCGCACGTAAACTCGGCCGGAAGGTTTATAGACTAGCGCGCAGCCGTGTCGAGTGTATTTTGCGTCCGACTGCGAGAAAACAAACTCGGATATGTAGGGGGGATGATGATATGCCCTGGGCTCCTGTAAAAGCGCGATTCGGCCGATTGGGTTGAGGCTTTCTCATACGCGAACACAGAGTAACGGAATTTACAGCTTTTGTTGGACTGTGAATTTTTAGCGCGCGGAACTCGCGTATAGAATTTTGCATTAACTTAAGTATGCTTTCTCGCTCAAAACTTTACTTTACTCAACTTATTACGCGACTCCTGGACGTTTTGTGACCATTATTTTTATCTACAAATAAATATCATGCTAAACTAAAAGTAAGATATAGAATCGAAATAAATTACAACTGCCGCATCGAGTAGGAGGCAAATCAAATTGATAAAAGAAACTATTTCGTAAAAGATAAACATTTTTTATCCGGTTTTTTGTTAGTTCCTATGATTAAATTACGAATTTTTAAATAACCAGCTTTCGGCTGATTCCTTGCATTTTACCTCTGTCCGAATTAATGCATTTATTTAATAAATAAATTGTCGCACGTACTTAATGTTAAGTTTAAATAGACCTTGAATAACTCGACACATCATGTTTTCGATCACCGTTCCTATACTCCATAAAAAACTTCAATAGCACGCATCGGATGCATAACTTGCAAAACGTATATGTAGCGAGCTGCACACACAGGCTATCCATACAGCGCGCACTCGACGTCATATGCCTATGCGCGATCCAGAAACATTCCAACATATATTGGCTGGGCGATCGACAGCAGACACTCTCCCGCACGCTCGTAAATGATAGCCGTATTAAATTAGTTTTCCCTCGTGTTCCACAGCCGGAAGAAAAGGAAACATCGCAAGTTTTTGTTTGGAGTCCCTCTTTGGCGAGGATGAATCGATCGACGACGAAGCTCGCGTTATTACAGCGCGCGACACTGAATTACGACCTCTCTGCGCGCGCATGCACGGCACGCCCGGCGTAGGTGTACCCTGTGCACAGACGCACCACTCACACTCACACAACTGCTCGGTTCGAAGGTATATACAAGTGCGCGGCGCTGCAGAGATAGAGATAGGGCGCGGGGGAAAAAAGACCGAAAGAAAGATCGGCCTCCGAGATTTATCGTAACGGAATGCCGAAAAACGCGCCCAGCGAGCTTTTCTGCTCCCTCGTCCTACACCTGACGGCTTTTTTCCCCGGCTTTGCTCGTTTTTCCCGTACATACGTGTACGCACGCGCGTCTGTAGGCGGCTGCATTCCGCGGAAAAAGGAGCGACAAGACGTGCGGCTATCAAGGTTAAATAAACTCCTCCCGTGTGTGTACGCCTGATTACTTTCATTCGGTGCGCAACAAATGCGCGCGATTAAGGGGTTATAAATTACTGGCCGCATAGCTGCAGCGCGTGTTGAGATTTGCGTGCGTTAAAGGCCCTTTTGCGAGAGAAGCTTCGCTCGCTCTCTTTCTCTCTGTCTGTATGTACGATAGTTTTTACCAGCCGCTGCGCAGAACGAGTGAAACTTTGAATGTAATTATACAGTATTATTCTACGCGCAATGCTCAAAGTAACTTATACTCCAGCGTAATTATATACATCGAGGTATACAGATATAAAGCTGCGGAAACTTTTGCAGAAGCCTGAATTAAAACTGGCACGCTATTTTTCATTTGTCCTCCTGCAGGTACGTCACACATGATATATGCGACCTGATTCATTAACGCCGGGATGTAACGAAAGAGTGCAAAGGGTATGCGGAAAAGAGTGCATTATCTCTAATTGTATAATGCGGCTTAAAACGCAAAGTCTCGCGATTAAACGATTTCGTGTGCTTTATCGTCAAGAATGTAAACAAGAAAAGATCAATCGCCACGGACACGTCTGCAATAAATCGCTCGCGAGAAAGAATATAACCATAAGTATACATAACGTACACGACAAGCGCGGCCTTGCCGTGACAAATCAGGAAATTTTTCCGCGGGTGAGAGCACATACGTTTCATTGAATCGATCTTATCTAACGCCGCGCGTTTAACATCGTACACGCTGGATAGATTCATCTCCATTAGAAGAGCGCGCGCACTTGGCCTGTCGCCAGTGCCCCGCGAGTTTCCTGCTATGCGCACGCTTGAAAAGTCCGTCGACGCGGAAAAACGAGTCGAGGATGTATATCATCGTGCGCAAAAAATGCGCACCGGCCTTTGATCCAGAAACGCGATGGGCGCTCCATCATCGAACGTTTCCTCCTTTCGAAAATATATGCACTCCGAGAGTGAGAACTCTGAGCGCGCAACAGGAGCATTCGTACCGACAAAGCGATTTTCCCACAGAGCGGCGCGCTATGCACGGATACAGACGAAAAGAAGCGTGAGACTCGCGGTGTATAATACAGGCGTTTTATATAATGCGTTAGCTCAACCTTAACTAACGCGTGCGTAGGGCGATGAAGATGTCAAAGCAAGTGGGCGCTTTGTGCCTAACGATCGCAAGGCGCGCCGGCCTTTCGCGCACTATAACGCTGAAAGGACGTGCGCACATGCTAAATACCTCATTACCGGCTCATTATAAGCTCCTGCGCAGCCTGACACCTCTGACGTATGTGTCGCGGCTCACGACAACGGCTGGTGCAGGTGCGTGTGCGACGTGCGACCTTAACTCGGCCTCCCAGTGCGCGCGCGCGCGCGAGAGGATGCACTGCATATAGCTGTATTATAATGCCAGAGATGCATTGTGCGCCGTGTTAAGGGACGCTCCGCGCTCGCTAGTTTTATTCATTTCCGGAGTGTCTATCGAGTTAGTTATACACTGCACCGCGCGAGGGGAAAGTTTTTCGCGCCGTAAAGTTGGATGACAAGGACGTTTGCATTAAAATGTGGATCTCTATATTAAAAAGTTTGTCCACGTATAGTCGCTCCGACTTCACTATTGTCACTGTATATTGCGATGCGGTCGATGCGTATGGTATGAGGATACTTCAATGACAGGGTCGATTCAGGGACAAGTAGTCACAGGCCATGTACGGCAAGACGCAGTCGACTATGCGGCAAACGTTATACAGCGGCAGTTATACACCGCAGCGGAATAATAAAACAGTGCGGCCTTTCATAACACTCGCCGAATAAAAGGCACATAATAGTGCGACGGCTGCGGTGCAGGCGAAAACAGCTCAAACTATATTCGAGTAGATTTATATACATACACGGGACGTGCGGGTTTTCGGTGAAGAATGAGAGGCATAAAAGAGTAGTACAGTCCTTGATAAGTTTGAAGAAGCTTGAAAAACGAAACGCCGGCTGATGCGCGCTCTCGTGCGTCGAGAAGTTGACTACCTCTATGGCTCTATAACGTGCAGTACACACAGAAAGAGAGGGAGGAGAGGCAGGCTGTGTACACGCTTTGTTACGCGCGTGGCAAAAAGGCGGCAGCATCAGCTTTTTCGCGGAAAATTTACGATCCGCGGCGCTGCACGTCATCCGACATATATGCCGCCGCGCATGTATGCATGCAGCAGCCGCTGATCCGACGCATAACGCGCTTTGAATAACGCAGAGCGCTCGCTCGCATCAGGGAAATGAGTTCCAGGAAAGTTTCCGAAGCGAGCAAGCCGGACGAAGATTGATTAATAGTCGCCTGTAGATAGCTTCTCGCTCTCGCTCCTATATCCTCCCAACTTTGCCCGGCGTTCGGCTAGACTTCTCTCCTACGGCCGCTATCCATCCGCATGCAGAGCCGCGCTTCCTTATTCTCGATCCCGCCGTACCTGGGGGTTCTTCTTTCTTCGTGCCGCTTGTCGCCTCGTTGATCACTCCATTGTTTGCGATATTGCGGAAATTCGGAACGGCGGTATTCTTCGATTTCTCCCCCCGTCAGCTGCGCGTCAGGACTGTTTACGGAAAAGTACCGAGAGCCGAGGAGCAGCAACGAATCGGATATCATAATCGCGGATAGGAACTGTACTCCGAGCCTCGCTTGGCCAAAGCAAGCAGATACTTATGCTTATACGCGAGAACCATCATCGATATACTCGATATAAGCCACAGCGGAATCTTCCTATCCGCGAGCGCTCGGACATTGTGTGTTTGTTTTTCCTCGTCTTCGGCCCGACGCCAAGAAACGCAGGTATCCGCTAACAGCGATACGTAAGTCGATCTGTAACCGGAGACCTTCTCTCCACCGCGCGGAAAACTTCAGGTATTAGCCGGCGCCCCGCGCACTGGCTTGCAAGTTTTGCCCGAGAGTCTGACCGATCCCGATCCCGGATTACCTATTTCCATATAACATTTCCTGCTTGTATTCGCCTCCGCCGCCGCCTTTCCCGCTTCCCGGAAATTCCATACTTTTCCAATCATAAGTGTAACGCTCGAGCGCAAACTTTTTCGAGACAGCACAAGAACTCGTTTCGCCCTGCGCGCGCGAGAAAAAAGAAATAGCGCGATTAATTCAGATTTCCTCCACGCGGACGCTGATTATCTTTAATTATAAAGTTGGGTCAGCGCTATGCGCGGCGAAATTTTAATCCTTCTCTTGCCAAGTATGTTTGATTGAGTTTTGCGAAAGTTCGCGAGCCGTTTTCTCGTGAAATCCTAATTTCATACTAAATACCGGGGCGGAAAACTTCCAGTTTGTACCTACATTGGTATGGCTCCTTTTTTATTTTCCATTTGTTTTATATTGTTCGCCCCACTTATATAATAATATATATGCATCGCGAAGGATTCTCTCGTTTGCACCTTGAAATTAATTCATTTCAGAAGAGAAGGAATTGCTCCTTTTGCGCTCCACAGTTTTATGAAATGAAAATGTTTGCGCGAAGTACCTTTCAACTCTTCGCAAAGAGGAATTTTCTATGGAACTACTCTCGTTGAAAAATATTCTCAGTACACAACGCGTCTGTACAGTCGTGCATAAATCTGGAAAGTCGCGGAAAGCAAGCTCGATTCGTTCGAAATCACGTCCACACCGTCGCGCATTCCACTAAACATCCCCGGTCGATTTTTTCCATCCTCACTGAGAGAAATACTATAATAAAAATTATAATAACCCTAGCAAAAATTACTATATTACATAGGAATGGACGGACATACTCGCATTATAGCGTATTTCAGAACTACAGTTTCAATAATTATTATTAGACATTTATTCATTTTTTCTACGATTTACAATCAAACAATATTATTATATGTAAGAAAAATTGATATATAATATAGTAAAAATCATACTTAGCAGTAGTTAAACAAAATTTTTTTCAAAATATACTGAAATAAAATATAAATTTTATTAATATATTGACATATTTTACTATGTAACATAGTAAAAATTAGTCATTTCGTCAATAGCTGTGCGTTTTACTATGTTATATAGTAAAAAGTATTCAGGTTTCGAACAATATTTACCGATGTGTCCGCTCGGCGGTCGCGGCGCTTTAGCGAGTGTAGTGAGATGAGGTTAGGTATCCGAGCCGAATTGCGTGCACAAACGACAACGCTCGTCGCCGGTGTGAAACGTGGCCTCTGCGTTTATTGGCATATCATTATAAACTGTAAGTACATTTTTACTGTTCAATAGTTTAGTTCAATAATTAGTTCAATAATTTAGATCAATGTGCGGCTGATCAACCTTTCACATAATATATATTCTTTGATTGTAGTCCTGCAGCGACACGACTAGTCGGATTATAGGTTAGATTCACCTACGCTACGACGCACGGTGTGCTTCGTCGGTCATCAGTAGTGCATATCAACGTCGTTCGTGTGCTCGGTGGCTGGACGATTAAAACAAATTGTAAGTACAGTTTTTTATGTTTCATTGATAATCATTACATTTCTAAGAAATTGATGTAAGTGTGAGTGACTGATTTATTTGATATTTCATCTAGTATCATTATTCTATCGTGCTTATAGTATCATGCTTGCATATTTTCTAAATTCATTTCCTTTCATACCTCATAAGGTTACATTTCGTATGCATTGCTTCGTGTATTGTGTGATCATCTTTACTAAAAATGGAAGGAGTAGATGGACAGGTAAACTGTTAAATGATAGCATGCAACAATTATATCCAAGTTGTCTGTCGATAGACAATTTCATTTTTTTCATCTCGTTTAGATACTACTCATTGCGGCTGAAGCAGAACTGCCAGACCCGCCAGATCCAAAATTGCAGACAGCTATTACAACAGTTCAAAATCAAGCAGTTCCACCTGGTGAATTACCATGGAGAATTTTAAATCAACAAGGTACGGGTAACCAGGCACTACCACCAGGCCAACATCAGCAAGCTGCAAATAACCAGGCAGTGCTACCCAGAGTCCAAGGCCAAAATTAGTTTTAGTGAAATTTACATCTACTGCGCCAATATTTCAGTTAGTTCATGAAATATTATTTGTCAATTCTAAGCATATGTTTATTACTAAAAATTTAACAGACTGTTTTTATGATGAACATCTACAAGCATTCAAAATTTACGACTTAAATCATTTTGAATGGGATATAGTAGAAGAAGAAGATTTTTGCGAACGACATATTGCTAATCTTGTATTATTACCCGATGAATATTATTATATTTCTAAAGTTTGGATATAAATATTTTTCTTAATAAATATTTTTTTATTAATCAATTTTCAACAAATTTATTTATCCCTACCTTTAAAATGTCCTACAGATTTTAAATCATTATAATTCTACTCCGTAAATCTCATGTAGATGGCGTACCGAAATTCATCGCTCGCAAGCGGTAAGAATTTCGTTGATTACTATATAAGAGAAAATTCTTTCTATAGTGAGTACAAGCGATTAGCGTTGCGTGCGTAGTTAGGTTAGATAGGTTTGCGTATACATTAATAAACTGGCGTTAAAAAATAAGTTGCGGTAAGCGTGAATTGATCAAGTATGTAATGTGATAAAATCATATCTGTAGAAAGGTCAAGAAGAAGTAATTACAAGAGTAAACTGAAAGCGGTGAACTTCTTTTTTCTTCAATTTATCGAAAACAACGATCAATAAAATTAATAAATATTGTTATGTTTTTAAATAAAAAATTATTATGTCACATAGTAAAAATTAGTATATACAAATTTTACTATGTAACATAGTAAAATTTATTATAATTCGAGTATGTCTCTGGATTACTATGTAACATAGTAATTTTTGCTAGATTTTTTACAATTTTTATTATAGTATTTCTCTCAGTGCTCTTAAAAATTCATCCGCGCGCGGCGACGCTCCGAATATAGTAATAATTCAATAGCAGCCTATAGCGGTGGCGGACGCTAAACGCCCGCATCCTCCAGATTCTCAACTCTGAATATGTAATAACCAACTACACCGAAAGGGCACAGCCGCGCGCGCGCGGCCAAGGCAAAGAGCATCAATGGCTTAGGCGTGACCGCTTCATATAGAAACCTCCTCTGCTCGTTTGTCGCGTCCTCGTCCTCGATACAAGGCTATATACAGAAGAGCCGGGGCTTCTTGCGCAGGATCCGCGCTCACTGCAGCCTCCTTATGTATGCATCGGCTTTGAAACGCCTGCTGCTATTGTCAGTTCTGCAATCGAACGGCCCTGTGTATACGCTGTTCTGCTCTCGATCCGACTACCATGGGCATACAATTATTGTCGCCCCTGCAGAATGTTGTGTATAGTGTGTGTACGCGGGCGTGGATATACCGAGGCATATAGCTGATATCTAAATTCAAAATTTTTAACAGATGTATTATATGCATAGTAAAGCGACTCTATTATGGCATATTGCTGTTCGGGCGTTTTAACCGACGACGATCTACGACTCGTCGGCGCGGGTATTCATTGGCAATCGAAAGCTTTTTGAAATTTTCGTTATGAATTCAGTGACGGGCGCCGACGGTCGTTCGGGATATTTCAATCTGGCTCTACTCATATATGAATGTTTTACGAGGCTTTTGAATGTTTGATGTTCCGCCGCTACACGGTCTATTAATAATTCTCGCTCCACTTCGTTGTACTCGGCATTTTTGTAGCGCACCGTCTCTGTTGTTAAATTTTCAAATTCCAACATGATGCGTCTCTGAAAATCCGAGCAAAGAGTCCTTCGTGTAACTATGTGTGTGTGTGTGTGTGTCTAAAACTGAGTGTTATTAGTAGTCATTTTTTAAAACTGTTGGTCACAATATATATTTTCTATGTTATGCTTCTAATATCTCCTTAGCTATTTTACTCTATTTTTTGAAATCTTGATATGAAAATGTCGTTGTAGCGCCATCTTCAGAGTATCTTTTGATCATCATTTCTGTGTTATTAATGGGTATGAAACAGTGTTTCTTTAGAATTTCTGGAACTGGTGGAGCAGCATCAAATCTTTTGTTCAAAAATCTTTTCATTTTGTTGTGATCTTTGTCATTGTAAGATAGTACATGAATATTTTTGGAATTTTTCTGAGCCCAGTCGATAAGTTTCTCGAATGTAATAATGGCGTCATTTGGTTTACAAAGAAGACTAGCTCGTACAGCTTCTCTTTTGAATACAGCACCTGCACCATCAGAAGCCCCTTTACCGTGTGCAGTAGCATGAAAGTGCCATTCTGCTCGGACACCAAAATCCTGTTCATGATACATAAGATTCATCATCTGGTATTTATTTTTAAAATGCTGTTTAGCTCCATCGCTAAAGTAGATAACTTTACTCAGCTCAGAATTGATTTTTTTCAATTCAGGGACCAGCAACTTCTGTACAGTATATACTGCAGCTGTGTTATGGAGTGTACTATTTGACAAGAAAATGAAACTTTTGTGCTCAATTTTCAACCCATTTTTGTAGTAACACACGATAGGAAAGACTGTGCATTGGGAATTATTGAAGTGGAATCCTTGCGATGCCTCTTATGCAACATATTTGTAATTTTCAGAAAAGTCTAACACTACGAGAAATTCTCTTTCTTCTAAATTCTCTTTCTTCTCCTGATAGTATCGAGACTGTTGTTTTGCTATGAAAGAATAAGGTTTTAGTTTGATTAATTTTTCACATAATTCATCAACGAATTCAGATGACGAACGGATTTGTGTTTCTAGAGTTGCTCTGTCGGTAGTTGTCCATACACTAAATTGCACATGATGGATATTTTACCTCTCCAAAAGTTCTTTCAAATGCTTATCGAACTCATTTATGCCAGGACACTTTATGCATTCACCGAGAAAACAATTTGCATCAGAATTTTGGCATACGATTTGACGTAAACAATCTTTGTAATCATGTAAAACCATATCAGAATCTGCAGTGAGCTTGTTCAAATTAACAGAGTCAATCATCAATTTGCAATTTTGATGTATCGTACAGACACACACTGAGTGCGTACCACTCGCACCAGCGAGTATACAATGCTTAGGTCGGAGCTGAGCAAATTTACTGAAACTAACTGGATATTCAGGACATAATTTACTGTAGGTATCATAAAGACTTCTTAAATCTGAAAGGAGAAGGCATTTCTGTGACAAATGTCTACCATCATCATTTTTTACAGAAACCACATGTTTTATACCCGCATGATTCTGCTATGTTCGTCACTATTGTAAAAATTATCTATTTGTACCACAGTATTGTTTGGCAACGGCCTGCCATTCTTAGCAGTTGTATCTGCCAAAACGCCTTTTGAAGCTTTTAAATCTTTAGCTTTCTTCGCTAACTGTCTTGAACAGTTAAATTCTCGACTAGTTTTATTAAGACTCCATGCATCTGGAACTACTGTCAAAATCGTTAATCTCAAAGGATCATTGATATCAAGAGTAGAAAACTTTGCTTTCAATCCATTCAACAGATCTTCCAACTCGATTTCTCTTTGTGACTTGACGTTAGCTTCCATTCGACTAGAAGATGATGAGGATACCCCTGGAGATTCAGGAATATTTTGTTCAGCTTTATGAGGGTTCAACGTCAGATTAATAAAACTTGATGAGTCAAACAAACCTTCATCCATTCGGGGATGTTTAATTTTCCTACACGAAGCACATATTTTAGCATTATCTGGAAAGCTTGGAAAACTTCGTTTAACCCCAATCGAAATACGCCGAAGATCTTTTCCTTTATGTCCTTCCAAATCGTAGGGATTACAACACCTATCACTGCGAATATTTGACATGTTCAAAACTATTGAGATTGTGAGATTCAGAAAGCTAATGAGATTAGTCCTGAGAAGGACCGTTGAGAGTAGTCGTGAGAAGGACTCGTGAGACTAGTCCTGAGAAGGACTGTTGGGCGTAGTCCTGAGAAGGACTGTTGAGACTAGTCGTAAGAAGGACTGTTGAGACTAGTCCTGAAAAGGACTGTTGACAGAATTTCTATAGAGATCTGATAAGTGTAGTCCTTGAAACGACAGATTATATATTTCTGGAAAGTACTGACGAGATGGTCCTGCAAAGAACTCAACGAATGAACTTAAAAAATGAAGTATGATTTCACATTGGCCAAATCTCTCAACAATCAATTTCAAATAAAATTATTCAGAATGATGCTTTGCAGTATACACCTATGGTTTCAGAGCAGAACCAGTTAAGTCAACCAGACTTGTGTAATCAGGAAATTCAAATCATACCCGGATATTCTATTGAACATTTCATCTTGAAGATTTAGCATTCATGTACTCACGATTTTTTATTCGTGTCCATGTAATCCGATAAAATATTAGACTTATCTTGTTACGTTGGGGATTAAGATATGTGTGAGATTTAAGTGTAATAATATTTCGTTAGTTATATCATACTTTTTGGTAACAAAGTTTTATTCTTGTATCAAAATTATCCGACTGATGAATTATCATCACAAAAATAGTCATTATCTTTTCTATTTTTCAAATGAATCTTCGCATTATTATTTTGGCTTTTTGGCAAAACCAGGAGTGATGTTGAGAACCTTCCAACGTGTTCTCAAATTTGTAAGTTAACTAAAGGTTGTCTAATACCTCTTTCTGACACCAAGATTGTCATAACTACACAGAAAGAACAACTTTTTGTCATTTTTTTTTCTATTTTCAGGATCCAAATTTTTCCAGAACCAATTTGAGACCATTTGAACGGTTCGTCGAGGTATTTTATAGTGAAAAGAGGCTGTTACCTATTGGATAATACTCGTATAGCAACTCCAGAATTAGTAGGATGCCATTACAATAAATTTTCCATCCTTAATTTACGTTTTTTTTTGAATTTTCAGGATAATCCGATTAACACTGGTGATTTTGCCACTCGCCATTCGAAAGCTGAGAATTTTCTACAAAATTTAACATTTTTTTGAAAATTTTTAGATGAAATAAAAAGTGGGCAGCAGGGGTGTAACGTTGGGAAAGAATGCCTCATATATATATATATATATATATAAGAATAATCGCAGCATCACAAACGGCGTCTCCACGACTCAGGCGCTTAGATCGCGCTGCGGCCAGGCTCTTCTCTCGTTCCCGATGAAAATCCCAATCCGCCGGAGAGCGAGATTCCGACATCAAAGAATCAGAATCAATGCAAGCCCTCACTATATACGCTCGAGAAATTCCTTGGCTCTTCCTCTCGCGAATTCATTTTTCCCCTTCGAGCCCGTACGCAGTCACGCGCCGCTCTTAGTGCTTTGACCTCTCCCTCGCTGAAAAGCAGGTCAGCGAGGTAGCTTCCGCACGAGAGAGAGAAGAAGCGTTTAGAGACTGCAAGCATACAAGTAGCGCAGCTCTCCCGCGCCTGCAGTGTGTTCCTTGTTCGCAGCAGCCGCAGCTCCCTGCGCGGAAAATCGAAGGGGCGGTCATCCCGAGATTGCGCTGTACACGCCGGGTATATGCGGCATGACGTTTCAGCGTCGGCTCTGTTTATGCGACGTCTAATATCCTGGACTTTGTTGTGCCAGCTGGTCCCTCGCGGAGACTTAGCAACGCGCGCCGCTTTGCATATCAATTGCGTTCAGTGTGTCGTCCTCGTCTTCGCGAGACTATCGAGTGGGAGAGGGGGGGGGGGAGAGAGTCTCTTTTATAGGCCGGAAGCTGGCGGCGCTATCGCTCGCGACTCTGTGTACAGGTATCACAAGGAGTCAGGGCGCAGCAGTGCGCATACAGTCCGCGATAACGAGTAGAGAGAAAAGCCGACGGTGTAATTTATCGTTGCTTCTTCATCCTTTTGCGCTTGTATTAGCGAGTCGCCGCGCTGCTTTATACTAGTCGAGATTATACGCGCTGCCGCGGCGGATAATGAGATCTGTGCGTGAAACCGCACTTTTTCTTCCTCCTGCCCTTCTCCTTCTTCCTCTGCCTTTCTTCGATCCTGCAATTTTCACAACGGCGCCTGCCGCCGCTTTTTTCTCCCCCCTCGTGCGTATTTATCCGTTTATTGGGACATCAGCCGCGCGCGGATGATTAGCCGGCACGGCGCGTTCGGACGCGAGCCAGGCGAAAAAAAAACTGGTCGAACTAGCACGACGACGGCGGAGAGGGAGAAAAAGTAGCGAAAGATAAATGCGGAAGATAGCGGAGTCGTAAAGCTCTCGGAGCTCTTTGCACTCGCGCAACAACACCTCCCTCTCTTTCACTTGGCGAAAAGTAGCAGTGCGGCTCGTAAAAACTTATGAATAATAAAGGGAAAAGCGTTGCGCGCTTGTAAAGCAAGCGCTGTACAGTGCAGCGAGAGAAGCGAAGTGTTGTGTCGATGTCGCACACTGCCACCCCCTTGTCGCTTTCTACACTCCGAGACGGAGACGGAGGACTCGAGATAACTTTTAGACAGTTTTCAGCGGGAGAAATAGTACTAGAACTACAGCTGCGCAACAGCCCCGCCGACTGATAAGGGAGAGGGCCAGAGCTGAGAGTCGGCGCGGACCTGCATCAGCGCACTTGCACCGGAGAAACCAATTGACGGTTGTATACGCGCGCGCGCTGTTTTATGGCCGGTCTTTTCGCAGTTTCACTTTGTTCGTTGGAGCCTTTTGTTTCTTCTTAATTTTTTTTCTCGCGACGACTACGCAAGCCGTCGCTGCGCTCTCGGGCGAGATTCCCTCAAACCGAGGTTATTAGCTCTCGGGCTCGCATGAGATTTTCTTGCCGCTAACGAGTGCGCATTCTTTGACTTTGTAATACATGGAGTGGGCTGCAGCTCGGAGTTGTATTTCGCTGTTTGTTGCTGTAATTTATCAGGGGGCGAGTCCGTGTTTCCCCCTTTTCAAACTTGGTTCCTTCGCTTGGCTTTCAACTTTGCGCGAGGTTACGAGTTTAATAAACTGCTTGCGGAATTGAAGTCCGCTTCGCTCGCGTCACGAAGTAGATTTACCTTTTGTCGAATGAAATAATGCCGTTATTTTCACTGAGATGCTCGCGATGAATCGAATCGAGAACGGCGAATTCAAATCATTTCTACATACGCTCGGGCCAAAGCTGTTGAAAACACGTGACCGTACCCATAACACTATTGCGAAGGGAATGGAAACGCGTAAAGAAGCGAGAGTACACCTCCCCAAACGTGTATACGCGCGCAGTTTCATTAAAGAAAACGCGCAACAATTGTCCCGATAAATAAAGTCTCCTTTCCTTCCGTGAATCTTTCTATACGTTTCGTTGAATTCGCAGTGTATGGCAGACGATAGGGGGCGAGGGAAGTTTCTGCGGCTGCGGGCGGAGAAGAGGGTATCCATTACAAAGTCGCCTTGTCAAACTCTATGGGCAAAAGCGAGCGTGCGCGACAGAGAAAGAGGGAAGTATGGGAACTAGTCGTAAAAGGATATGAGCCAGCTCGAGCGGAATGCCAAGTGCGACGTTAGTTCCACCGCTGCTGCTGCTGCCGCTGCTGCTGGTGCTACCCGCCAACCGTAGTTATACGCGCCCTTAAACTTATGTCCCCGGGATCAATGCTACGAATTACACGAGCAGCTGTCTACTTATACTTGTGATTTTTCACCTTGGATTCGGCTGACTCTACAGGCGTGTAAAGACCGTGACGTCGTCTTTCGCGCTATACGCGTGCGGACGAAGTTGGTTCTCGTTACGCTCGTCGGGTTTACGACGCGGTTTATTGGCCAATCGAGCGTATTACTTTCAATTAGGGTGATTTGCATATGGTTTTTAAATCCACGCTCGTTCGGGCGTAATGAGGAAAGTCTGCAAAGATAGATTTGTAACGTTTAGGAGTATATCGAGTCTATGAAGGCTTGTTTGTTACCGAGTGCGTACTCGTATATAGCGAGACCGCATTCGTATAATGAAAAGGTGTTTCTAAACAAGTTCGAGGAACAGTGTCCATCGCGCGAAAGTTTTTCCCTAAGACTTTCAGTTTGCGGGGATCAGTCAAAGTACAGTGCGAAGAAATTTAGTTCCTCCCAATCTCGTCCTCGATGCTGTATATACAAGCTACCAGTTACACGCCTCGTAACATCATCGCAACAAATAAGATTGAGAAGCTTTTTTGATGATCGTTATTCACAAACGAGTAAAGGGTCGTCGACGGCGGATATGCATATTGGACCGAGGCGGGCGGAATAGTGCATTAGTATTTTATAATCGCTTGCCGGCGTTAGTTTACCCATGAGAACTTCGCGGGCGCTCGAGTCGGGCTCATCGTGGCCTTTCATCGTTATTAGCGCGATTATCGCGACAGCTTAGCGCCGCAATCATCCCCTCCGCGCGCTGCTCTTTATTATTTCATTACAACAAAGGGAATAATAAATACGCGCCCCAGTCTTCGTATAATCCGACCCTCCCCTAGGAATTGCCATTAGAGGGCGGGAAATTTATGGAGCGGCAATTGAATTCCTGAGTTATGGAATAGGGTAAACAAATTCTTCTTACAGAACTTCGCTCGGATAATTATGAAGTTGGCGTGTCATCTCGTCAAATGGATGAATCGAGCTATATACTGTGAGGATGTGCGAGACCAAAAATGCTCCGAGATTTCTCGTCCAGTCTCGAGAAAAAGAAAATCCTATCTCGAAATTTCTTGAAATTCTCGACATATTTCACGTTTTTTTGAAGTATTTTGGTGTAAGAAAATAAATAAACAGTGTAATTAAAAAACTATTAATGCTGCACAGTTGATGATATTCAATACGTATTTCTCTGCACAACCAAATGAATGATGTGTACATGCATTTGAAATTCGATAATTATAAATTGGAATATAGGATTAGAAATTTTGTACAATTCAGTTCCCGATGTATTCTAATAGTACAGCAGCATTAGTAGCCTATAAGTACAAAGAGTATAGCCTCACGCGAAATCAGTAATAACGGTGCGGTATATGGTCGGACACGCTTAGACTACGTCGACTTCCATCGCCATCGGCAAGCAACAAACGAGAAGACGTATTTACCGCGTCAGATCCGTTTTCACAGAAATAAGATATCCCGATACGCACAGTACTTTTCCCGCAATAAATTGCTCAGAGCAGCGCACTAGGTGCGGTAGTCACAGAACCGTCTCATTTTTGACTGTTTGCAGCCCTCCGCGCGCTACTTATATAACAAAAGGCGGCTGCCCGAAGGGAGACATAACCGTATCTCCATAACGACTTTGTTTTGGCCGCGAACGCTCGCAACAGCGAGTTGTCGTTATCATAGCGCGCGGGCGGGAAAGCCGATCGCTTGTTATTGTACGCCTGCACACAGAGCCTCTCGCTCGCTTATTGTAGTGCGTCAGATACAAGGAGACGAGAAGAAGAAGCAGCGGTGGCGACAGGCGAAGGGTGGCTGGGAGCGTATCACGCGCAGTCAAGACTGGCGGACGGAAGGCAATGGTCTGAACTAAGTAACTTCAGACTACTCCTCAGCGCGCGCGCGCGCGTGAGAGAGAGAGAGAGAGAGAGAGAGAGAGAGAGAGAGAGAGGAGAGGAGAGAGCAAGTTGTACGTGCGTCCCGCACGTGTCTATCTTTCGGCTTGTCGCTTCGCTCGCGCTCTCGTCTTTCTTTCCCTCGCTCGTCATATTTCCTGACTTCGCCGACGCTTCTCTCAAGCGGCGCGGAGCAGGCTTTACTTAGCGCCTCGCGAGAATCAACGACAAACTCGGCATCTTGATGATGATAAGCTGCTGAGAAAGAGAGGCGAGCAAGTTTTTCAAGCCTGCGTACAGCTTCGCGTTCCGAGAGCTGCTCAGAACGCTGTCAGCAGGCTATGGACTGGCTTAATGACAGGCGCATCATCATTCCGTTTAACTAGTTTTCGAGAGCCTCGGATCATTCCGGAATAGAATTGCTCGATGGGCGCCGCTGCGCAGCCAGCTAAACGCTTGTTCCAGCTATGATTTCTTAATAAACTGTAGTTTTTAAATTTTGATAAGGTTCGTGTCGTTCATCGCTCGTTTCTAATCGATTATACAAGTGTGCAGTGTAGTAAGCTTTTTCAGCGAAGTATACGGCTCGGATGCAAACGAAAGAAAAGTATTCATAGGGTCACCAGCACGCGTAAACAAGCTTGTTTACACCGGCCCGGCTGATTGCTCGACAATCTGCTCCGAATAATCACAATTATGCAAACAGCTTTATGCATATTACATTTTCATTCGGCGCACGATAAAAGTATTTCATGTTCCGAGCGAGAACTCGCTGATTCCGAGCAACAGCCGGCGAAGTGAGCTCTATTCGCTTAATGAGATATTTGTCGGCTCGAGTTCGCCGCTTCTCTGTCGGACTCGATAGCAAACTGCGGAGCACAAAAAAGTAATAATTGTATCTCGACTCAAAGGGAAAGGGGAAAAAATCATCGCGCGAGTATAAGACGTTCGAAAAGACGCTATAGCTCTGTTTAAAAAGAGGTATTTACAATCCGACGAGTGGAAACCATATTGTGTAAGGGGAAAAGGGTATTCGTTAGTGAGAAATTCAAAAAGCGCACGCTAAATCATTTTGAGTGCGAGAGTGAGAGCTGCTGGTACAATGAGGGAGAGTGCGAGAGAAGGGAGTTAATTAGTATGAAAATTAGTCATAGCGTGCGGGCCGCGCCTCCTCTCGCAATTATCGCAATTAATGGAAATCCATGGCTCCTAGCGCGTACACTTTCTTCCCTGCGGAAGAAAGGCGAGAGCATCAGTAGTAGCAGCAAACTTATAATGGCCGGGCGAGTCCTCTTTTAAATTCCGCTCACGGGCGCGCAGTTGGCGCTTGGGTCACCCAGGGAGCCCCTTGGCAATCTGCCGAAGAAACGAACGAGAGAGCCGTATAGACGAAGACTCGACTTCTTCTCGCACGTCATCTCGCGCCTACATGTAAAAGAAGCACCTTTTTTATACGACTCCTAATACAAGCGCTCGAAGAGAAAAATCGCTAACGATTAAAGTTCGATGCGCGCGACTGTGAGGAACGAATATATGTATGAGGGATAAAATAAGGCGGCGCGGTATCACCGACGAACACGGTGAATATTCTCTCGATTTTTGCGCGCGCGGCAATATCAAGCGCGCGGAATTTGGAATTCCGAATGAAAAAATACGTAATATGAAGATCGAGTATAGGGCTGCCACCCTTAATCGACGACGCCCTTCTCTCTGGGTCCCACATATTACGGATATGTATATAGAGAGAGGCGGCCGATAAATCGAACCTGCTGCCGGGTAACAATCGACGATGAAAGTTCTCGTCGTATAGAGAGCGAGAGAGTATTATGAGAGGGGGTGTCGCCTCTTTCCATGCGAGCATCTTCATTACGCGATATACGTGATGGGATTACGCGCGCACCGTAAAACGACGCCGGCAGCTCGCCCCGACGTTTATCGCCTGGCTCACTTTTCTTTTCGTCCCCCCAGCCGTAAAACGTCATCTAAATATGGCCCTGACATTATACAGTCTCTTTTATGCGTATTTATACATTTTTTAGATTCAATACTTTTATGTGGGTATACAAGGGATAGCAAACGGTGCCTTCTATGGTATATAGCGGAAGAGCAGTATAGTCTTCAATCGATCGATCGTTATAGACTTATAAAGGAGTTATACTCCAAGGAGAAGTAAAAAAAAGTACGCTGCGCAACAAGGGATTAAAAGCCGTAATCGCATTTAAGGGAATAGCCTATTATTTCCAAGTGGCAGTATGGATTCCCAAATATAATTTTAGTAATATTTTAAACGTATTGAAAAGTTATTGGGCTTTTTGTGGATTAATATCTTGAAAAAGTATGAAATTCCCAAGGAATAAAGTATTCCAATAAGGCTGAATGGTTTTAAAATTTTCAAAATTCGTATACGAATCATCGCCAGCAGGTGGATGGGTCTATCGCTTACCAAATCAACAAAGTGGCTTCGCAGTAAAGTCAAGAACAAAGTCCCATATGCAACACGAGACCAAAGTCGATCATCCTCTCGTGTTATTAATACTGCAGCCACTTCGCTCGGGCCCAAACTTAGGGTACCCACGGGAATAATCTGCGACCGGAGTCCCCTGTTGCATAACGTACTATTAGCAAATTTCAATCCTACATTACTCCGTTATCGAACAGCGATGCCCGCTGCAGTATCGCATAACCAACATAACTAAAATCAATCGCTGCAGCCTGCTTTCGCCTCCAAGCAAACTCGTTTTCGCCACATATCGAACGCCTAATGCCTTTGTACACCAGCGATGAGCAACCCTTTCAAACAAAAAATACGGGTCGTGTTGAAGCCCGGCCAGTCAGGCCGTGCGCGCGACGATCTTTCGATGTGTATATACACGCTGCGGGGGCGGTATAAGTTCAACGCCGGGCGCGTCGGGGCGCGGCTTTCCATTAGCGACACTTGTTCCTTCCTGCTTCCTGTTTCCGCGCGCGAGCCTTCTATCCCGCTGTCATCGTGCCCGTGTCACAGACTTTGTCCGAGTCCACTATACACAGAGCGCACGCACACAGAGAGATAGAGCGAGAAACAGAACAAAGCCGGACCTCGCCCCAAGGTACTCCCTTCTCTCTACCCTCGCTCATGGTTGCGCTTCTCTTCTCTCTCGCCAACGAGGCAGCGTCTCTCGTCCGTCTGCAGGATATAGATATATGTCCGCGCTCTGGGAGGTAACCCGTCTGAACTCGGCAATGACCGAGTGAACCGCGCAATTGCACCTGGGGCAATCAGCCGAGCAGTCCCGCGAATTTCAGACGCTAGTCCCTCTAGATCTTGCTTACAGGGATTACCTGGAGCGCTAAAGTGTCTCTCGGGTGGCCCGGATAACGCTTCGGCTATTGCATGTTGCTCGGCCGGACTCTCGCGCGGATTTCAAATAATAATGAAGTGCCTGTATACACATCGGCACTGAGCTCTATCTATGTGCAGTAGTTGACAAACTTTGCCCGGCTGACGAAAGGTACGATGCTTATTAGTGCCGGTTGACGAAGTTTTGCTTTATCGTCAATCGCGTCGACGTGAATCACGCTTATAGAGCGCAATCTCGATCGACCCAGTAAACGTATACGAAAAGCACGCGCATAGCGTGTATAATTACGCGCGAACGAAATTTACGGATCGAACCGAGCACAAAATTCACCTTAACTCGACTCGGAATTTCAATTTTCTCGTCAGCGCTTGAGGAGAGCCACGCGTATTTGGCGCGGCCCAATCGATAAGTCTCGGCGAAAAACTTGGTAATACCGAAGCGTGAAAAACAGAGCGACGACAACAGACGACGTCCGACCCCCGCCCTCATTAAATCTCCATGCGCGCGCCGCGAGCGAGGACTCGAAAATTGCAGCGATTGACCGCCGATAATCAAAACCAAATATTACGACGACTACGGGTATACAAAACATATAACATCAGCGCGGCTCTCCGCCCGCGGAAGAGATGTAGAATTTCGCCGAGACGTATAACCGCCGGAATGAATGAATAAAAATATCGAAGAGAAATGTATTGTCTGCATTGTATGATGTTTTTCTTGGAATGCGAGGGAGTATCTCGCTTGTATATACTTTTTTACACGTCTATATCCGCGGGTGCCTTCCGCCCCAAGCGATAATTAATGCGCTCGTGCGAGAGATCGCGCGCTGAAAACTTATTTATAACACGAATACATCAAGTGTCTCGTCCTATTTACAAGGACGATATCGCTCGTCGGGATCGAAGCATCCGTCACCCGCTCGTGTGCGTGTGTAATAATATGCGCGAAGGGCCGTGGCATCAGCTCAGCTCATTTAGGTCGTCGAGGAAAAATAAGCCGGCGCGCAGTCGATCGTGCCCTGCAGTGTCTCCCTTTAGCACAGCCGCATTATTCTCACACACACGCGCGCGCGGTCTTCGTCTCGCTTGAAATTCTTCGCGCACACGCTTCTGCGTTTATTAATTACAGCGCGGCGCGGTGTCGCCTCCGAGTAAATAACACGCCCACGTAAAGTAGCGAAAAAGGCGCATCGTGGGCAGAGACTATACTTCCATGGGGGATAATTAGCTTAACGAGCTGCGGGAGAGGCTTGCGTCGTCGCTGCCATTCCCGACAATGCACTGACGCGCTGAACGCACGATGAGACCGTATGCGGCCGCATATTAAACGTGCAGCTCTCTCGGCTATGGTACACGGGGTAGAGAGACGTAAGACGTCGGCGTACTCGAGAAAGCGAAGATTCGCCCATTGTGCTGCGGATCACGGCAAAGAGGAGCAGTCGGTGCGCCGACTGCAGATATGACGAGAGAGAGAGAGAGAGAGAGAGAGAGAGAGAGAGAGAGAGAGCATCGATCATTGTCATCCCGTTCGACTCGTTGATTCTCGACAATCGTCTACTTCGTCACGTCGCGCCCCTCTCTCTCTCACCCTCGCGCGCGCGGGACGACTATCTCCCTCTTGCGGCTGCGTGGTGTTGAACCTCTCGGAGAATATTATGTCGGAAGCCGCGAGCTATTCATATATATATATGCTATTCATTCGCTTCCCATACTGTGGCCGAAGGACCGAAGTTGAAGCTGATTGCGAGATCTGTACTCGATTTGGAATTAAATTTCGAGGTTAAGGGGCCACCACACCCGTTATATATATATACGACCAATGTTAATTTACGCGATCACTTGCACATCACAACGATGATTCACAACTTCTGGAAAAATGACAGCTTTTATGACTCTCAAAAAATTACAGGATCTAGTTTTCGGTACAATCTTTGCGCGGAAGTGAGCTGGACAGCATTTATCAACAGACTCCCAGAGAAAAAGGATATTTAAAATATACTTTCCAGATATGTCAAATATTGTGGTTTAAATCAGATCGATCGTTTATTTTGGCTGGGGTTAAGCGCTCAGAAGGAAAGCGTACTTTAAAGTATCTTTTTCTCCAGGATCCCGTTGACGGCTGTTATCCAGCTCGCTTTTCAGACTTGTATGTACAACTGTTTTTCTAAAAGTTGAGCGCAAAGGAGCGCGTCAATTTAACACGGTTAGATATCTATATAACTGGTGTAGTGGCCCCTTAACGAAGGTATCGCGCTGCTCCAGACTGAGAATTTTAGTGAGCGCGTCGTTAACTTCGCCCGCGCGGTTTGTGTTCGATTATGCGGAAGCCGCACCAATTATTCATTGCAAGCAGATCCATTCGTTACGCAAACTAACAACTCGCGGAGAAGATGTAATCAAATGCTAAAAGCATTTGCAGCTTTGCAAACATACTTAAAATTAATTCAAATGCGCTGGAAAATATACGTGCAGCTGAAAAAATCACTGTTATAACAGAATATCGATATTCCAAATTAACAATCTCTCAATTTCCAAATGCATCCTCTGGTAAAATCAGTAAATCGAAGTATGTGCAAACAATCATGATTGAGGTTACCCCATTCAAAAATTAAAGTGCAGCTGAATTTAAAATAACGCATAAATTTCAACTAAACATACCATAATACTAACGACATTATTCGAGCGAATATTGTTCAAACACGATTTATTGACGAAGGAACGAATTTTCTGATTAATACAGCGACTAGGTAAACGTCACTGCCAGCTGATCGACTGAAATTATTAAAACGCATTCAAAAATCATATTTCGCATCAACGCCCGGAGCGCGCGCGCGTTCGAATTACATGAAAAAATAATCGACGTGCGAGAAAGTCTTTCGCAACATGTCCGGCGGCGACATTAATTAGTGAAATTGCGCGCTCGCAAGCAACACGCACATGTACGATTTGTCGTTGACGCGAACAATGATAATCGATTTTCATCCGTCGACAAACTCTCGCGAGTGTATCAATTATAGGCTAATTAAACAAAGTTGAATTTCCAACGACGAGGGAAAAGTGAACGTTGCACACCGGATGAATTGAAAATGATGCGCGAATTTTGAAAATGTTAAAGAAATTCCCTGAAGCTTTGACCGGAATCTGGAGGGGAGAGGCGTCATACGTATATGTGCATGTATACAGCAGAGGCGAGAGCCAATTTAAAATGGCTGGAATAGTTAAAGTTTTGAATTTCATCCCGCTGCCGACAGCCGCCCGCGCGGGAAATTCGAAATTCTTCCTCGTCAATGTGTGGCGGTCCCGCAGCCGTCATCGACTGCGTCCGACAACGAGCGCCACCTCACAGCACCGGCGAACAACCCGAGCGCACGGCGACAGCGTAAGCAGGTCCTCGTCCCTCGCGCGGACTTTTGACGAGACCAGAGATCTCCGAGCTCCCGGCCAGATCGAGCGTATCTCCCCTTGTTCGCTTCAGCTGTGGCTTTTCGCGCTCCAGTTCAGTTTATTTATTATTGACTTTTAGTTATCTTTTATATCTTTGTGTGAATAAAGTAAATAGTTTGTAGTGAATGTGGTGACTTTTACTTGGTTTATTCGTAACTCCCGCTTGAGTTGACACTCATACTACAACATTGGTGACCCACGATATCAGTGCGAACGAAAAAACGAAGCAAAAAGATGGTTGAATCTGAAGACATGCAGGCCAAACAAGCTGAGCTCGAGAAAAACGTGGCGGATCTACAAAAACGCTTGGCCGACCTCGTGGAAGCAAACACCGGCCTTCCAGGAAACCCGAACAACGGAGGCAGCATTTCTTCCATCACCGCTAACATCAAGCTTCCACCCTTTTGGAAGGAACAGCCGAAGCTCTGGTTTTCCACGATCGAGTGGACCTTCGAAAACTGCATAATCACGAGCGACAAATCAAAATTCAGGTATGTCGTATCGAACCTCGATCAAGCAACAGCAGTCTACGTCGCAGATCTAATCGAAAATCCACCCGAAGCAGTAAGATACGACGCGCTGAAAAGACGTATCATCGAGACTTTCGGGGAAACTGACGAGACAAAGCTGAGACGGTTGCTCGCGATCAGACTATCTCGGACGATAAACCATCACGCATCTTGGCAAAAATCAAGAATCTCGCGGGCACACAATGCGACGACGCAGTTTTTAGAACCATCTTCTTGGAACGCCTACCAGAAAACGTCAGAGCACACCTTGTCACCGGTGACATCCTAGACCTCGGCAAGCTCGCCATGCAAGCCGACAAAATTGTTGACATTATGAAGCCTACTGCTTCAATCGATGTGTGCCCGATCAATCTCGAGAACTCGATCCTCGGTGCCATGTTAACCGCCATCGAGAAGCTCACGCATGATTTCCAAGAATTCCGCCGAAGCCAGAACAACGGCAAGCAGCTAGCAAACGGTCGCGCGCTCGGTCGGTAAGCAAGAACCGCTCCAAAAAAGAAGACAACTCCGATTTTTGCTACTACCATTCTCGTTTCGGGGAAAAAGCGCACAAATGCCGAGCGCCTTGCAGCTTCAAGGAAAAGCAGAAAAACTAGAAGTACTGCCACCGGACGAGGCGACGGTTGGTAGTACGTCAAGCAACAACAAGGAATTCCGCCTCCACCTAGTTGATCGGAAGAATGACCGAAGATTTTTAGTCGACACCGGTTCAGCCGTTTCCGTAATCCCCCATCTTGAGGTTAAACGAAAACTTGCTACGTCAACAATTAAGCTCTACGCCGCCAATTCCACGGTCATCAAAACCTACGGAGAAGAACTCCTAACGATTAATCTAGGACTAAGACGCGAAATTAAATGGCCATTTATTATAGCTGATGTAAAGGTCGCGATCATAGGAGCCGATTTAACTTCATTTTATGGTTTTCTTGTAGATCTAAAACAAGGAAAAATCATCGATCCAGCGTCAAACATATCAGCCGCCGGGAACATTCAACCAGCTGAGCACCACGGCATTCTAACGCTCGACGCGAATGCTCAATATGCCCCGAGATACACTCAGCTGCTGGAGAAGTTCGCCGATCTCACCAAGCCATCGTTCCGCCGGCGACCCTTCTCCGAGACGACGGTCGCTCATCACATCGTCACGGAAGGGCCTCCAACCGCAGAACGCCCACGCAAGCTCTCGGGTGAGAATTTGAAAGCGGCTCGGGAGAAAATCAACACGCTGCTGGAGCAGGGAATTCTCAGGCCGTCGAATAGCGCCTGGGCGAGCCCGCTGCACATGGCGGCCAAGAAAGACGGCGACTGGCGACCGTGTGGTGCCTACAACACCTACAACAAGCTGAACGCCATGACCGTCCACGACCAGTACCCACCAAGGATGATTCAGGACCTGTTCCCGATGCTCCACGGCAAAAAAGTTTTCTTCAAGCTAGATCTAGTACAAGCGTACTACCAGATACCAATGGCACAAGAAGACATACCCAAGACCGCTATCATTACGCCATTTGGTCTTTTTGAGTTTTTGGTCATGCCTTTTGGCTTACGATGTGCCACTCAAACGTTCCAAAGATTTATGGACTCCATACTTAGAGACATAAACTTTGCTTTCTGTATATCTTGATGACATCATCGTATTTTCAGACTCACATAAGGAGCACGAGAAGCACCTGCAGATCATCCTTGAGAAGCTTCGCAAGCACAGACTGGCAATCAACCCCAGTAAGTGCAGCTTCGGACAATCTGAGGTCACGTTTTTGGGATACCACATCAGCGAAGAGGGCTACAAACCTCCCAAGCACCGTGTAGAAGCTATCGTGAATTACACAAAGCCCGAAAACATCAAGGATTTAAGGAGATTCTTAGGCATGGTAAACTTCTATCGTCAACTCATCCAAAAAGCTGCTGAACTTCTCAGACCGCTCACCGCTTTCCTCACTGACTCACACAAGAACGACAAAAGGAAAGTCAAGTGGAACGACCAGGCTGATTCAGCATTTGACAACGCCAAGAATGTTCTAGCTAACATCGCTTTGACAACATATCCCGTCCCAAATTCGCCACTCACCTTACGTACTGACGCTTCGGACACCTGTATTGGGGCCTCCATTGAGCAATACGTCAAGGGAAAATGGATGCCCATGGGATTTTTCTCTCGCAAATTGTCTGATACCGAAAAGAGATATAGCACGTACGACCGTGAATTGCTCGCCATATTCGCAGCAATTAAGTATTTCAAGCACCAGCTCGACGGCAGAGAATTCATCATCGCCACGGACCATAAACCGCTCGTTTATGCGTTCAAACAAAAAACTGAGAAATTCTCGCCAAAGCAAGAAAGACAGCTGCAATTCATCTCGCAATTCTCCACGACAATTAAGCATGTAAAAGGCTGTGAAAACGTCGTGGCAGATGGCCTCTCAAGAATCAGCACAATCGACATGCCAACAGTATTGAGTGCCAAAAACATCAGCAAAGCTCAGAAGAACGATCAAGAGCTTCGAAACTTGCTGAAAAATCCAAACTCGCTGAAACTGCAACAACTGTCCATCGAGAATCACAAGATATACTGCGACATCAACAACTCAACTGTACGACCATATATACCCGAAACTCTTCGACGCGCTGCTATCGAAACAGTACACGGCTTGTCACACCACCCTAGTGGACGCTGCACTACTCGCACGCTACGAAGCAAGTACATATGGCCCGCAATTAAGAAAGATTCGCTCAAGTGGACCAGGGAATATCTCGATTGCCAACGAGCCAAAATTAAGCGACATAATCGCGTAAAACCTCAAGGCATCGACGTTCCTGATACCAGATTCAACCACATACACATGGACTACATACATCTACCTGAAATCGACTGATTCAAATACTGTCTAACCATAATAGACAGACTTTCACGGTGGCCAGTAGCTGTTCCCCTTAAAGATTCCACTGCAGAAACAACGGCGACTGCACTCTTCAACAACTGGATCAGCCATTATGGTTCACTGCTGACCATCACAACCGATCAAGGACCGCAATTTGAAGCTGAACTCTTCAAAGCTCTCACCAGATTTCTCGGCAGCCAAAAAACCCGAATATCGCCATATCATCCAGCTTCCAATGGGATCATCGAACAGTGGCACAAAACATTCAAGGCTGCACTCATGTGCAAATCTGAAGTCCCGTGGATTCATCTGCTACCATCCGTCATGCTTGGCTTACGTACTGCACACAAAGAAGATCTAAGCGCTTCATCAGCTGAAATGTTATATGGCACTACCCTACGACTACCCGGAGAATTCATTATTCATCAGGACATTCTTGCCAACGCAAAAGACTTCGTCAAGCAACACCGAACCTACATGAGAGAAATTCAACCAACACCTACTTCTCACCACAGTAAGGTACGCATATTCAAGCAGAAAGATATTGATACCTACTCTCATGTGTTTATCAGAAGCGATCATGTGAAAGCTCCGCTCGAATCACCCTATCGTGGACCGTATCGAGTCATAGAGCGCAGCACGGACCGACTATTCAAAATCCAAGTTGAAGGCGAAGAGAAGAACATTTCAATTGAGCGCTTAAAAGCAGCCCATTACACCGAAGAAGACCAACATCAAGTAGACGAACCTCAAGCAGATGAACCTCAAAACAACGAACCAACTCCAGAAAATCCTCAAGTCGAGGCACCAAAAAGCCAGCGAAAAGTTAAATTCAAATCGAATTCTAACCAGAATTCTGGAGGGGGAGTGGATGTGGCGGTCCCGCAGCCGTCATCGACTGCGTCCGACAACGAGCGCCACCTCACAGCACCGGCGAACAACCCGAGCGCACGGCGACAGCGTAAGCAGGTCCTCGTCCCTCGCGCGGACTTTTGATGAGACCAGATCAGCCATCGATTCAGTTTATTTATTATTGACTTTTAGTTATCTTTTATATCTGTGTGAATAAAGTAAATAGTTTGTAGTGAATGTGGTGACTTTTACTTGGTTTATTCGTACCTCCCGTTTGAGTTGACACTCATACTACAACAAATGTACGCTATTGGAAAGCGTGTCAACAAGCTCTGGCGCTTTTAATGAACTGCCGCATCAATCCGCTCTGCTCTATACTGCATACACACTCTCTCTTTCTGCGTGTCTGCGCGACGACCTGTGTATATGTATAATGTATATACAGAAACAGCAGCCCCCGAGCTTTTATCGAGCCGTATACATACAAATACATTAAACCTGGCGATGTACGATAATTGGAGCGCAAGAAAAATCTGGTAGCGCTGGAAGTGCGCGCGCTCGTTTTAATAATAACTTTTCGAAAGCTCGAGCCGAACACGCGCCGAATAGAGTTGAAAAAGCAGCTTCGACCCATAGTCATTATGTATATCCGCGGCGAGTTTCAGTTTCCAACTCGCCCGTCGAAATATAGAAGCACGCGCATCTACGTTCCCTCTCACTCGGCCTCAACTTCTCTCCGTCCCTTTTAATCTCTTTTCTTGATTTAGCCGCACTCGACCAGGAGCGCGTAAAAGGCAGATCCATCGGCGGGCCGTCTCCCGATGCTTTTTCCCGATATCTGCAGCGCGGATGCTCTCATCTTTCTCCTCCCCCCACTCTATCTCTCTTCTCAAGAGCATCAGCGCCGCTAAAAAGGAGTATACAGCGGCTCATCATAATTAAAACTTCAGCGGGACGCGATACCCCGTCGCTGAATGCTTTTACCCGCCCCTCTCTCTATATCTGTCCTTATTGCGCTTGCGCTTTTGCGAGCGTCGCCGAGTCTCGCGTTTGAATGGCGCAAAAGTATGCCTAATTAGCGTCTTTCTCTGTCTCTTGGGACGGGGGGATCGGAGGGCTTTTTATTGCGGCGATCTCGGCGAGGACAACGCAAATAATGGAGTGAAAAACTTTGATAAATAAAGTTGAAGGAATGAACGAAGCGAAGCAGCGAGAGAGAGATCGGCGATTCCATTAGGGGTAGGCGAGCAGAAAATAGGTAATGTCCCAAGATCCTGAGACGTCCTCGGCCGCCGTAGGCTATACGTAGACACTGTATTATATACACGGGGTGTATAGAGGGGCGGGGAGGGGAGGCAAGCGAGATAGCTTCCAGTTGGCAAGCTGATGTATTCCCCGAGTTCTGTTACCCCCGAAACAAGCGAAATTTACTGCGGTGACGGGGCGGCGCTCCCTCCCTCCCTCTCTCTCTCTCTCTCTCTCTCTCTCTCTCTCTCTCTCTCTCTCTCTCTCTCTCTCTCTCTGTGCACCTCTGACATTTCAATCTGATTTAGTATGGCTCGGATGGAATATAGGTGCGCCTCCGGATCTGTGTCGCGCTGCTATGCCGCTACTGTAGCTCACCGCTGCCGCTGTTTGCGTCGCGAAAAAGTCCAGCGTTAAATTCGATCCGGCTCGCAGCTATCAAAACTAGCCGCGGCGAGTTTGAAAAAAAGCACTCCCAACGGGATTGCAGGAATCAAGCTGATGGAGAGAGTTGGGGCATTTGAAGGAAACGAGGAGTTTTTCCTTTAACAACGTCATAACATGATTTTTCGAAAAATTTCAAAACACTCGCGAGAACTTAAAGCCCTCGTGCATAACTCGGCTCATTACAGTAGTATTGAAAACCTCAGCATTCCGAGTTTGCGTAGAAAATTGAAGCCCCACTTGTACACCGAGTTAAAAGCAAGAAGCCCTGGCGAACATAATCAGGAAAGAGGAGCCGCTATCTCTCTCGCGCGCGCGCGATTTAATTACTCGGCAAGGCAACCGGCCCATCGTTTATTTTCAGCCCCTGATTATTTAGCTCTCCTCATTTCCATAAATTTGCATGGAGTCCGTCTCGCGCGTTTAACGAAGTATCCCCTTTTTCTAGGCCGAACCGTGCCGGCTGAAAAATCTGCCGGGTGCAGCATCCTCGACAATTTTAATTGGTCCTCTTTCTCTTCGTGTATATTCGCTGTTTTTCGAGAGGCAGAGTAGGGGCAGAGAGAGAGAGAGAGAGCGTCTCGTCACGAAGATTCTTTTTTCGATCGTGCAGCTCACCCGAGAGTTTCACCGGGCGCAACGAACCTCCGGCAGCAGCAGCAGCAGCAGCGCACATTCACTTCTGGGGCTATACAGCGAGAGAGTGAGCGACGGGGACTGAAGCTCGTCGATTAAATGCCGCGTGTGCAGAACTAATTGCTCCGTTTCCGACTGGAGGCGGCAATCCAATAACACGGATATACCCCCGGACACACGCCACTGCTGCAGCCGGGCTCTCGTCCCGCCTGTGTGCGCAGAGAGAAAGAGAGAGAGAGAGAGAGAGAGAGAGAGAGAGAGAGAGAGCCGAGAAAGCCGTGTATTCGAAAACCTCTCCTGGAGCTTCACGGACTAAAAGCTGCGTCGGAATAAAACGGGAAAACGCCGAAAGTGCCTTGCCGAATTTGCCGGGTTCCGAGTTCCAAGGGATTCGCTTGCGTCACCACTCGCGCGTACAACGTACTCGAATTCGCCCCCGACGTCTTCGATGTACGTATACGTAGTATGTTTCGATTTACGTATTCGATGTACGTACTATTAAATGTCGATCTGGAGTTGGAGCCGACGTCAAAAGCTGCTCTCGCATCATGCAAATAATGAGGGAGAAAGACTGCCAGATGTATCTCGTCTCGGAAAAGTAAATCGCGCGCGAGGAGAAAGTTGGGCAGAATCGATCAGCTATCCTCTTCTCATCAATATTCATACTCGCCGGCGATTAATTTATTCTCTCGTGACTTTGGCATCTTGTATGCGATTGAAACGGATCAGCTTCTCTCGTTTCGTGCGCTCGCTCATTGTGTCTGTCGGCTTCTTTCCGAGCTCGACGCGATCGGCTCGCGTGCTGTCTATGTGGCCATTGTGGAAAAAGAGCTATGCGAGCTCCACAGGTAATTATGCGAACTGCTGTGGCTGCTGACTTTCCGCTTACGGTGGCACGTTGCCCTCGATGTTTCGGCTACGTCTGTATACTGCGCTGAAGGATCAGGATTTGCGCGGATTTCGCATCGAGGCTATATTGCTTCGAAAAGGTCTCGATATACACGCGAGACCCATCGCTAAAAGTGAAAAAGTTCAAAGGGATAACTTTATTTGAAACGCTTTTAATCATCAGGCTTTCGGTTCGACCTATATTGATTGGCTGCCAACTTGATTGATGCCCGAAGGCAACACTCGGTTTTGCGGCTGGAAAAATACCATGTATAATAGCTCCAAGTGTTTCCTTTCCCGCAGTATTATACACGTACGAGCGTCTACAATTACACAAAGTTTACTTAAAGTGTGTGTATTCGTGCGGCGCAATAAAGAGAAGAATTAGAGAAAGCTCGCGGGCGAAAGGAAGTAGCGATATTTCACGCGCGAATGGGATGAAAATCTAGCCGTTCGCGGAGTCGTAAAATCACGCAAAAAAGTTCCTTCATTAAATTCCCGCGAACGCGAGCAACAAGTGCGACACATCGCCTCCCGCGACAATACGCACACGCATGCACATCGCTGCGCGCGTTAATTCGCCCCTTTTGCCTGATGCAATCCGACTTGAAAATCAAAAGCCCGCACCGCAAGTACAACAAATTAACTCGCGAAATCTTGTGAACGACAAAGCAAGACCCCTTCATTAAAACTTCGTTTGACACGTTCTGGCAAAACTATTTTGCGCACCCGAAGTCATGTAGCTACATAAAGGTCCGAGGCTCATTAAAATCCCGCGCATATTTCGATTGCTGCTTGACAAAGAATAAAAGACCGCACGCGGTCGACGTGCACGTGACGCATTTCTCTCTTTCTCTCTTCAGCAGTCCTGGATGTATCTATATTAGCATCCCGCAAACACCCCGGCAAACACGGGCGTCAGTGCGGCAAAAGTTATGCGCGCACGGAATTATCAGAGTCGCTCGCTCGCTCGCGCTATCCGGCATCGGATTGCAAGACGGAAACGTCGCTCCGAAACCCGTGCGCATACTAAGAAATAAATATCTAATGTTAAACGAGGGTGTATCGAAAATGGCACATCTCCCAAGTACTACTACTTCTCGTTTCCTACGTAATGGGTAAAATAAACGACCAGAAAAATAAACCCACTTTTTTTTTAAATTTTCTACTTGTGGGACCCTCTGACCGCTTTTTTTTAATTTTCCTGCGTTATTTTTTTCGCGCTCGTGACAAGGGCGCGTGCACCTATATAACGATGCGATTCCTCGCGTCGGGGGAGCCATTGTCCGGGCTACTTTATTATTTTTAGCCTTCATTTTTCGTCCCCTTTCTTCCGGCGCGACGGCTTGTATTCCTCTCCGCGCGAGCATCGCACCTCGTAATAATTCCCGTCGCATGTGCGCGTCGCAGCGACGACGAGTCATGTGTCAGCGATATTGGCTTTCGTCGCGTCTCCGCGAGAAGAGCCGCTTCATAAACGAGCGTGAGATGACGTTTATGCACGCTTGCTCGCGCACATACGACTTCTTTTTTTTCACAACGATTATTGTTGCGCGCCTCGCACGTGCGGCGGGAATTGAATTTTCTTCCGGACGGACGGCGGTGCCGTCGTCGCGCCGCCAGTCGGTATCGAGCAACATCAGTGCGACTGGCTTTATTGACTTTATTGCTGCAGTGCTCTGCGTAGCTGCGGGCTGCAGTCGGAGGGAAAAGCTCGGACTTTAAAAGCGCGCGAGCGCTCGTCAAAGTCTTCCTCCGGAACGGCGATTGTCTGACGGGATTGCGATATACGACTGGACGGTGCCGAGTTTCGCTAAATAAAGCCAGGCGATTGTTGTGTATCAATAAACCGGGGTATAGCTTCACAATGAGTCTTGATTTTACGTCTTTTTCCGATGACGGACGCTCGAGCGGCAGAGAAAGGAAGAGAGAGAGAAAGAGAGAGAGAGAGAGAGAGAGAGAGAGAGAGAGAGAGAAAGTAGGTTGCTCCGTAATAAATTGAATAAGTTTTACGCTGTTATTCGAAACGGGAAAGTTTATTTTGCATTCAGCGCGTCGTGGTATGAGCCCTTAGGCCGTGGATGGACGCATTCATCGATCGCGGTTATATCACGACGCCGGCAGCAAGAGTGACCGCTGTTTCATTGAAAACTTATTCGAAAAAACGTTCCTCGAAATAATACTCCGCGAGACACGTTTACACTCGCGAGACGTACCGAGGGCGAAATAATAAATTCAGAGGCGTGTATCCCGCGCGCACAATGCGCAATTATTATGACGCCGGAGAGAAATCCTCTGCGCGCGAAAAACAAAAAATAAAACAACAATCAGTCGTAAAAAGAGCGACGCGGCACGTGACCCACCGTATAGCGGCGTACTCGGTGAAAACGAGGCGGCAGCTATGCGCGAGCGATAAGTATTGTTAGCCTACATCGACGAAACCAAGGCTCGCACATTATAGATATTTTGAAAGGGGCATTATAGATTCGAATGGGCAGTTAGAGAGAGAGAGAGAGAGAGAGAGAGAGAGAGAGAGCGACGATGATTTATGGGTCGGCTCGGAAACTGCACCTCGCTCTCTGGAACGAGAAAGAATAAAAAAAGAACGGCCGAGCGCGCATCAACCGTTATCCCCCGCGCCGCCGAACTCGCGATACGTCCTCTCTCTCTCTCTCTCTCTCTCTCTCTCTCTCTCTCTCTCTCTCTCTCTCTCTACGTATACAGGTAGACGTATCCGCGCAACGAGGATAACACGTAGACGTACGAATGCGCGGTGCCGCAGGTTGCTAGTTATATACCCAGGGAAATCTCGAATCTGGAAAAAAGGCCCCTTTGTTCGCGGGCGCATCCTTCGGCTCGTCCCGCCCGCGCGAGAAAGAGAGTGGTAACGGGCCGCCTTAGATAACTTTCGCCGCGATAAGCGGCGCGAGGTATAAATCTGAATTGTTTTTACAAGGCGGAAAGGGTGGCGCGCGCGCGGAGATCGAGCCTAGCGATACCGATACACACGCCGGGCTATGCATGCAGCGCCGAGCGAGAGCCTGTAATTTGCGGCCGCCTCGACTATCCCCTGTGATGCGCTGCGGAGGCAGCCGACTGATTGTCGAGCTGCAAGAGCGATTTAAACCAATCGCCGCTTCGCCTATACATATATACATGTACACTCAGCTGCGCAGCCGGGGGAAGGGGATGGGATCGGTTGAACGATGCCGAGCGAGGGTTTATTAGGTGGACCGTTATAGCGCGAGCTGATTGCACACGGCTCCGCTGCCGAGGATTGGGTTTATCGGTCGCGTGAGAGTCTTATTCGGAAGTGTGCCTGCTGTCGCTGATAATCGGCAATAATGCGAGGTTTAGCTCTGCTCTTGTTCGCTCTTTTCCTCTTCTCGATTATTGGCGTACGATATTTAGAAAACTCTTTAGCAAGAATTTCAATCTAGATGATTTCCCCGGGCTTATAACGATGCAGCGAATGTATACACGCGCACGCCGTGTCTGAATGATGACTTTCGTCGGCGTATTCGAGGCGATTGAACGATATCGAGACCTCGTTAATAATTATTATTAATTGGCTGGTCTATATATTACGTGCAACGTCCAACGTTTCACTCACCCGTGTACTTTCTAAATGTTTGCCTGTGCGTAACGAATACTTACGCTCGATCATTATTGACGTACACTACAACGCGTCGACAAGCGGGCACTAAAATAAAGATCGGCCCTAGAAAGCCAAGGGACTAGAGGGACTAGAGCACACAAGCGCAACAGACAGCGCAAGAGCGTCCAGTATGTAAATCCTTCTCTCCTCGCGTCTCTCTCCGCAGCGCACAAAGTATCGACACACGCTCCAGTGGCGGCAAATTGCCCGACGAATTCCGCGAAAGGCTTTTACGCGCGTACATAAGTCACTGCGTGGCCCGGCACGTTCTCTCCGTAACGGCGCTTCGCATCAGCTGGCCCCCCGAGCTACACGTCGCGCGGCCGACTCCGCAAAACAATAGCCGTAAATATATGCTGCGGACGCGCTATGGTCTCTCTCTCTCTCTCTCTCTCTCTCTCTCTCTCTCCCTCGTCGTTATCGCTCTCCGCTCTCTGTGGACACTGAGGAATAGCGCGCTGCACTAGCTCTGCTGCTCGCCTGTGAAGCGAAAGAGGGAACTGATTTATAAATCCCGCTAAGCAGCGTAACCCGAACTCGTAAAGGCTACATCACACATGGAGGGAGCTTTCTTGAGCTTTTATGTGCCAGTTTTCGAGAACTGGTTAACCGGTTCGCTCGCGCGCAAAATGATTGCTTTGTAGTCCATCACTTTCCCGGAGAGATCAAACGCTCCTACGTATACATCATTTAATTTGGACGTCAATCAAGTGCGCATGTCTTTGGGAAGGAAGACTGACTTTCAAACGCAAGGAATCGCGTCGGAAAATCGAAGCTCTGGCTCCATCGCGTCGCGCGCATCCATCGGAGCAAACGCAAAGAGCGCAATGTTCCGAGAAAGTCTCGGTCTTGCAATAAAAAGCCCGCGAGAGTGCGCAGCGAGGCAGAAGGAAAGAAAGCGAGAAAAGAGGGTGTAGGCGCGCAAGCGAGAACTAATTATATTAAACGACGGCAAATTACAGGCTTCTCGCGCCGAAAATACGCGCCTCGATATAACGAAGTCTCGAACGAAGAAAGAGAGAGAAGGGGGGAGCGCGAGGGGCGGCGCGCAATCGGCCGATGAATATTTATTGCGCGAGCGCGCCCCGGCAAACTTTGAGGGAAAAGTTCCTCCGGCGTATATATGTGTGTGTGTGTATGTGTGTGTGTGTGTGTAGCTCGCGCTCACTGCGACGGTATACGTTCCGAAAGCCGTTCGTTCAGCTCCGCGACATCTTCGATGATGATGGAGAGCTCGCGGGGAGTTTCTCGCGGACTCGAAATGAATTTATAGGCGCAGCCGCTCGGACGGAACGAAAATGGCAACGGTTGGTCCGAGCATATAAAGGAGCCGGCCGTACGCGGTCGGAAGAGGAAGCGCCGCCGCGTGGAGCTTCCATTGGCTCTTAAGTAGGTCGACTTTTTTCACTTCGGAAATTTATCAAAGTATATACCTGGCTTCGACAGCGTTATATTCGCGCCAGACTTCTTTTCGTCCGCTCCGATATTGACAAACCCTTAATTTTCATCTAATGACATTTTACTCTAAATTACACATCAGAGAGGGCAATCGTCAGGTCGTGTGTCCGAATCGAAATCGAATCCCTCTATCTCGGTGCGTCAACGAAAATATACAGCCGCTCATACTCACTCGGTCTACGACTCATCGATATAAATTTCGCCGTGAGCAGGATATGTATAATACAGTGTGCGAGTGTGTAGGTACTAAACACGCGGCTGAGAGAGAGAGAGAGAGAGAGAGAGAGAGAGAGAGAGAGAGAGAGAGAGAGAGAGAGAGAGAGCAAGAGCGAGTCGCGAAATTATATTTCTCCGAGCGCAATATGGCTTGCGAAGCAACGAGCGACCCTCGTAAGTCGTAACCTTCGAACGAGCTTCTTCGAAGATTGCTGCGAGACACACGGAGCTGAGCGAGAGAGAGAGAGAGAGAGAGAGAGCTGATCCTTCGACTACGGGTATATACCATACGCTGCTAGACTGATGCTTCGCTTCGTCTTTTTATCCCCGCGCGCGGGTTGCTCGCCCATTACGTTTTACGTTTGCGCGGGATAATAAATTAGCTACTGCTGCGCGGGATCGCCTTCAATCACTTTTGCCCTTAGCTGAAGCGGCAGAAGTGATAGCTCGAGCTGATGGACAAATAGGTATAAATAGTCAACGAGTCTTTGTTAATTCACTGATATGGAGCTCGGGAGAGAATAAGGCCGATGACCGAACAGGTGGCGACGGCTGCGGATGAGAATTTTCATGAGGACAATATAAAGCTGCGCGCGAGTGAGATCGATAAGCTGAGAGAGAGAGACTTTTTTATTCCTTTCGCGTCTGTTTTAATGAACGAGAGAGAGAGAGAGAGAGAGAGAGAGAGAGAGAGAGAGAGAGAGAGAGAACAGAGGATGAATTATGAATCTAGTTTACGTGATCCAACGGATGAAACTTTCGAAGCAGAAATAAACTCGCGCTGTATTGATGTATGTGCGCGCAACCGAATACTGTTGAGCGTATGTAACTATAAGACAATATGAAAATATATAATTATAACAGTGCTCGGATCGAATGACATGCCGCGAATGGAGAAATAATGCAGCGATATATTATACTGATTCTCTTTGTATTCACGAAATGCCCATTATGAAGCTCAAAGATTATTTATTGTTAAATAGCGTTCGTGTTCATTCAATCATCCTCTGCACATGTGAGATCCGATATCTTGACGCAATGAATAGATAGTAGCTCAATATATCATATTGTAATTGGCTGCGTTTACGAAAAAATAATAATAATAACAATAACTAGCAAACGCACGCGTCATTCGAAACAAATCAAGCCCGTGCGTATACAGCTGGCCGAACGGCTTGACCGCACAAAGGTCCGAGCGCGAAGGCAGATCGAGCTACCCGGAAACGCAGAATGCGAAGCCGCGAGAAAAAGCAAAAACGTCGGAGGGACAGAGCTGCGTCAATTACATCGAGTTTAACGAAGCAATGAAATTCCCCTAACGACATTTTAATCCGCGCGGATCATGCTCTCTCTCTCTCTCTCCTTCTCTCTCTCTCTCTCTCTCTCTCTCTCTCTCTCTCTCTCTCTCTCTCTTTCCCCGCACGCATGTACATGGGGAAGCAGCAGCGTCGATTCGTTCGGCGCCTCGAGCGGCCACAGGCGCAGCGGAAAAGAGAGAAAGGCGAGAGAGCGCGCGCAATTGACGATGAAATACGTTTACCGAGCGCCACTGCGAAAACCGATGCAAGCGCTTTCTTTTGCTCTCCCCGTTCCGCAGGTCTTTAATTTCATCGCACCTCCAAGAGAGACACTACTCTCTGTAGCTGGAATTGATTAATCTCCGTCGGGGAAAAAAATCTATAGATACCACAAGCTCGAATATCTCGACGCTATGCGCAATAGTGTTTGCTGCTTATAGCCAAGAGCGGGTGTATGTGTATACGTACTTTGTAGCGACTTTAGACGCGCTTCGCGCACAGTTATAGCATGAGCGGTCAAGCAGCAGGCCAAACAAGGCGGTTTTAGCATGGGGGCACACTATATATTGTCTAGACTCGACGCGCATACTGTTTATGAAGAGAATAGAAATGTGCCCATGCGCCACCTATTGTCGCCTGCCACAGACTCGAAGAGTTTAGGTGGTGACAAAATAACCTGTTGAAAACTGCTTTGTTTTAGTAATTGATATCGCTTTGGCGGTCGGAACATACGTTATGTGCATTAAAATCAAGTTTCATTTAGATTCGCAATGATGTTTTTAAAATAAATAATGTTTGGTACACAAGCAAGTTCCAAATTTTGAGAATATCGCAACAATGTAACGAAATACATTCCTTGTTATCGTGTTTTCTCAATTTTCAGAAGTCGGTCAAGGTGAAGCGATCGAAATTTTTAGGTAGGATATACGTCCATCCAGAGGACTGCAAAGGGAACAACTAAAATTAACGTAATTAAAATGCCTGGTGTGCACACGCGGCGACTTGTTTTCTTCAAACGTTGCGAGCTACAGCCTAAATAGCAATGACAAGCGCACCCGCGCAAGCCCCAGCAAAGCTTGTCAGCTATTATCCCGCAGATAGGATTCGTTAGTTGAATGATGATCAAACAAGCATTATAATGAATGACTGAGTGGCGGGAGGGGCAGGCTTCACATCGATTGGCTTCGCTTAATTGCACTGTTGTTGTTTTTCCGCGCGGATTGGATATTCCAGCGGAAAGCGAGGTTCGCAGTAGATATGAGCCGGGCATGGCAAGACCAATTTTAGAGGCACTCGTAGTTAAACACTGATATGTGAAACGTTTAGTGTATCGCGTTCGAATATTCATTTCGTACGAGATATGCAATAACGGATAGTATGTATTATTGTAACGACTTTGAAAATCATATTGCAATAATCCGTGCACAGCGAACATTTTCCACTCATGGTATGATGTCGTTTCTATACACGATTTCATTGAAAATTGATAACACAGGGAAAACTCATTTCCCGCTCTATTGTGCGCGCAGAGCGTATCCCCATCAGCGCAATGACCTAGATGTATACTATACAATTTCGTTTATTTTTACCCTTTCAAAAGGCTTTTCTCTCGTAAAAGTATATGTAAACAATCAGCTCAACCTCAAAAAAATCAGCGGGATAGATCTTCAGATGCCTGGGATTGCTCGTACAAACTTCCTCTTTTGACACAGTACAGCTTACTCCCCGTCACCTCGACAAGGCGTCGCGCTATACGATATCCCTATATTAGCGGCGCAGCCCCTCGGAAGACTTGCGTAACATCACCTCCCTCGCATCAATTCATCGATAGACTACGCGCAGGTATAGCAAGTAATTTTCCGCTCCAACTGCCATCTCTCTCCCTCGCTCTCCTCGCACATAATCTAAACAAGGATGTGCTCGTGTCTCTGCACTGCATAAGCACAGCAAAGCGACGTCGTGCGATAAAAACACGTCCCGTCACTGGTCCTGATGTATATATGTAGCCGGGCACACAAAACACACACACTTGGCGCCTGGAACTTACTTCACCGCATACTCGGCTATTTAGCCTTGGATAATGGCCAAGTGCTACTTCCGCTTTTCCCCGGGCCGCGGAGCACGTCAACGACGTCCTTACAGCGGCGCATTGTTCCCCACATAACAACGAACCACCGCGCACGCTGCTTACCATCGCATGGATATTTTAATTCGGGATCCGGTATATGTATACTCGGTGTACGAGCAGTTCTAACTTTTCCGGGAATTTCGTTTTAATGGAGTTTACCTAATACACACCGCGCGCGGGAGCTTAAAACGGCGAAGGATCGAGCTATAGAAACACTGATGCATAGCTGCGAGGAAAATAAAGTCGAAACGTTGCGCGACCCGAGTCGAACGACTGCGCCGCAGCGCGGCTGACATTAGCGCGGTATATACGCAGTATTCGTGTATATGTTTCACTGCACGCGAAGAGGTAAACTCAGTGCGCGCGCGCGCGCGTGTGTGTATAGGGGAGAGAGCGTATGCAGCTCAGTTCTAATCTGTTTATAATTGCCCCGGCGGCCGAGAAGCGCCGCGAGCCCAATTAGCGGGAAATCGTTAACGGGAGCATGCCGGCGGGCCCCGGAATTGCAGCTATCGCTTACTCGCCTAGTGTTCTAGCTCCTCCTAAGGTCCGGGGCTATACCCGCTGGAGAGGAGAACTGGACGAGGACCTAGGCCTATGTGTGCGCGCTCGAGCTCATGCTGTAATTATGCCATTGCTGCTAATAGAACGCGCCGCGCGCGAGATCCGCTCAGCTGCGCCAACTCTCCGCCCTATGCCTGTATACGCTGCTGAATCTCTGCTCTGAATCGGTTTGCCTCGTCGGCTGATCTACTTTTTTGTCGAGATTTTCCCTCGATTTCGTACTAGGCTGAAGTTTCAACTTTGATCTAGCTAAATGAACCACGCGGACGCGTCGAATTCAAATTTAATTTTTTACCTTCCCAGCACCTGTGCTATAGAAGTCTATATTTAACAAGCGCGTTCCGACGAAAATATTTCGATCACGAAGCAAGGGGCCACACCTCCCTTTCCGCGAATTAACGATTCATCTATATGCTTTGTCTATATGGTTCGAGGAAAAAAAGTTTTTGAATTTCGCGCACCGTGCTTTTAAAAAAAAAGATCATCCCCATTCGCACAAATGCGCAAATTCCGTGTGCGCGTTCGGTATGCGCTTTTTGACAATAATCAAGAATTAAAATTTTCTCCGCGTCTAGGTGCGAGGCATTCAAACAATAGCGAGCATCAGGCGAAAGGTGAAAAATACCGGCATTTGCCGAGAGGACGAATAAATAATCGGACGAAAGCCCTGCGCGTGCGGAGAAGAACGCGAGTGTTTTACACGCGTTTTTATCCGTATTCGAGAGTTTGCGATGCAAATGAATTCGTTGTTACGATAGGATGAATAAATTGCTATGGGCACTCGACAAGATTTTTGAATGGCGAAATTTTCAGGCGGAAAATCGAGAAAATTAGCTCGGCCATTGTTATATAGGAACATGCGTAGAATTGAATGAAAGCTTAATTTGCGCGCATTACTAAAAAAGACTTGGACGTACACATTCTTGAGCCGATGTAGATCAGAATGAACTTTTATACATAATTCAGAGATAATCGGATTTTTCGGCGAAAAGCGAATATTTCATACGAAGCGGCTATAGTGTTCGTGTGAGCAATGTTAATAATTGTAAAAGTATTCATTATTCATCACTATAGAATATAATCGTGAAAGTAAAACAATAAATTTACCTTTATTATATTCTCGGAAATTCTTTTAATGATCGCGCTCACGACATGATGGCCTCGTGTATTACGTAAGGCAAAAAGAACACAGGAACGCGAGCCATAACCGAATTCACACCGACTCGTTGAGCATTAGCAGCTCGTAAGGAAGAAAACAGGGCGTTTAAAAACTTGGCTCCCTCGCACGTTTTCCCGGGCGATTATCGCGCGACGTGAAATATTCGCTAGCCGGGAATAAAACTCCTGAATTATGTGTGAAAACGGTCCCCTTTCCAGCAGTACCACGCGCTTATTATTACGCGCAAGCGAAGCCACGCGCATTGTCCTCTTCCGCTCGAAACAAAAAGAAATTCAAAGCTCGCTTCCGCCGATCGCAGAATAAACTTTTCGAATTCGATAAGGGCCGCGCGTATATACAATGCAATTGAAAACAGGAAGGGCTTTCCCGTATAGCTGGCGCGCTAGCGTGGTCCGTCGTATTTTCGTTCTCCTTTTCACAAATCAATCGCGCAGTGTATTTTCAATCAGAAGGTCACACATATAAAATGAAAACAAGGCTATTTTTTGGAAACTGATGAAAACACTGGTATGTTTGGCATCGTTAGAAATCGTTTTCGCGGATTTTGATAGAATAAAATGACCATCCTATGCAAAAACATCCCTTGATTGTTTTCATATAAAAATTACGACATATGAATTCAGCTCAAAACTGATTTAAGCGTATGAGTCAAGAAAACTCGTACGATTGCTATGTAGTTGCGCAACGAGCCCCAAATGACGATATCAAAGTAAAGATATCGTCGTTCGGCCGTATAGAGAAATGGCGAGCAATGCGAATAGCTAGAGACGACAGGAATTCCTTGCTCACTCGGCATCCCCTCATTTCCGAGCAGCTCTCTCGTAAAAGCGAACTTTTATTGAAATATCCATAATCAAATCCATACGCGCGCATTCGTTAAACTTCGCACATATAATACACATGTAGCATCGGGAGACGCGTACCGCGCACAGAAGTCCGAAGAAAAGAGGACGATCGCAAGCTTATCGTTCGCATGAATAACCGCTCGCGGTTAATAATATCTGCAGCATTTAAAGAAGCGCGTATTTCACGGGTTGGATACGCCGGCAGCTCTCAGGAAGAGAGAGGGAGAGCGAGCACTAAAAGTCCCAGGCGGGGCTGTAAAAAATCCCCCCGAAATTTATTGTTTGCTCGACGACGAGGCTTAAGCTGCTGTTCGCCCAATGATTAAGAACTCTCGAAGGCAAGTGTCTATGAGTTACGGCCCGCGCGGAATAATATCGACCGATATCGCGCGCATTATTGCGCACAGCCGCGCGGATTTCGGTGCGGGAGAAGCGATCTAAAAAGTAAGTAAGCGTCCTCAGCTTTACTGCCGCGTGCGCGCGAGCTTCAAAGAGGATTACCGTGACGTTTTACAATCGTTGCGCTACGCTTCAAACGTGTTTTGCTCTCCCCCTTCCTGAGAAGATGGGCGTTCGTATATACACATATTCTCCGCAGCCGTGCGGCTCGCACGTGGTATTGACCCTTCGGCCGTCGTGGATTTTTACGCGCGCGGTAAAAAGTGTCCTGAGGCCGAACGAACCAAAAAGAAAGAGAGGAGAGATCGTCGTCGAGCGAGAGCCGATAATTGACTCTCGCGCACGTCGACGCGGCTAAGTGATGGGAGAGCTTACTCGCATACGCGTCGCGGCATCTCATGCTTCTTTTTCACGAGCGAGCGTTTAAAGGGAACGAGCGGCTCCGAATCGGCCAATAAAATCTCAATTTTATCGAATTAATTAAGAATAAACGCGGGCCTCGTGTTGCGCAAGTGTGTTATATATCCATGTATAACCCAGATATATCTTTTTCCTCTGGCGTCGCGTAACGGTATGCCCGACATCACGGGCTATTCTTCTCCCTTAATGTGTCGCCGCGCTGCGAAAGAGACAACGCGAGATACTACGAGGATCTCGGGGGAGATTCCGAAAGCGCCGCTGGAAAATCAAACGCGCGAATGGCGCGCGGCCTGAAGCTTATGGGATGTATATAGCGCGACATAATCATCCCACGTGCGCGGGTGTATAAACAAAATATACGCGCGCGTGACTTTATTTTTCGCCTTTATATTATTGAATGACCTTCAGGGACTGGACAGCTCATCTCCTGTTTTTCATCGCGGCTGCGTTACAGCCCGATATTCGTCTTTTTTCGGGGGAAAAGTGTATTCGGCGTTTAATACGCCAGCGGCGAGAGCAAGTAATAGCGACCATTACTTTTGCTCGCGGATAAATGAAACGACGCGAGAGCGTCAGGGAGCGACCGAATTGTCTGGATTTTTATACTCTAATTAATGCGAGAGAGAAAGAGTCGCTTTAAATGCCGCGCGCGATATTGTAACAGCGGCTATAACGATGACAGTGTTTTCGGTAAAAGAGGCTGCTCCTTAAAGGCATTTTAGCCCGGGTTTAATTCTTCATTAAAGTCCTATTAAAATAAATGATTCATGAAATTAGCGGCTTTTTATCTGCTCTCTATACGTATATAAAATGACATACAGTGCCACATTCCTTACCGTTAAAATGCGTTATATATATCGTGCACCCGGCGTTCATTTTTATATAAGTTCGCTTGCTGTGGGTTCCCGAAACAAGAGTAAAAAAGATTATAGAAGCGTAATTGCGCATTAGCTCTCCGTAATTTACAAGCCGACAAATCAAGACTCTTTATTTGCCGCAGGAAGTCAGCGACGACGGGGCCTTTTACGAGCCGCGATGCACACCGAGAGAGAGAGAGAGAGAGAGAGAGAGAGAGAGAGAGGGAGAGAGAGAGAGAGAGAGAGAGAGAGAGAGAGAGAGAGAGAAAGGATCCTTCCCAGCTCTGCAATCACGTGAGTTTTTACGATTAATTTTTAAAAAGCATATACACGCTGTCAAATCCCAGGAGAAGTAGCTGTGCGGCGAAATGCCTGCCGAATAAAACATACGATAGTCGGGCGTCGGGAAAATGGATGCATGGCGCAGAGATTTTCGACAGCGCAGCATCTACATGAATTATTGAGCTATATACTCGCAAGGCGACTGCATCAGGCAGCATCTTGAGAAATCGCGGAGACTGCAGAAAAGGCTGTCTCAAAGAGATAGACGAGCATTGTCCGGGTTATGTACGCGGATAAGGGGGTTCGAGCGGTCCTGGTTTCGCAAAAGCCCGAGTACCTTTTCGACCATCTCTGTGTGTGCACTGTGTATACAATATTATACTTTCCCCAACGCTGTTGCCGCGTCTTTTAGGGATCAAACGAGATTCGCATTGCGCGCATAACTTGCCTCTGTACATTTGCTCATTATGATGATTCAGAGATTTCGTTGTGACCAAAAAACATCATCAGAAACTTGGTTATCGAGTCGCGTCGTACAGCGCCTGTACACCTGATGTAACATATCGATTTTCCCCGATAAAACGAGCGCGAAGCGTCCGCGCGTGTTTTCTTTCTTTTTTCCCAGCACCTTATCTCGAAAATGCATGTAAGAAGGCATGGCTCGATAAGAGGCCTCCGCCGGTGCAGCTCTAACTCACTGCGGCCGGACGTCCAACAGCAGAGCACGGGAATATATAACGAGCGCTTGCGCCGCACAAACACGCACACACACACACACGGGTGTATAGAACACTACGTCGACGGTAAATTAGCTCGCACGCGACGTCGCCGATTTCTGCGCCTGCGTACAGTAAATCAGAGCAGCGGCCGAGATTTGTACGCGCGGATTATTTGTGTTTGCGCGAGTGCCAAGTAGACGCGCGTGTGTCAACCGCGCGTCGGCCATTGAGACGCTGCTGCACCACGCTCGGATCAACGCGCACCGATTGATCAAATAACCGAACCGCGTGTGCGTTTACACACGCCGTGTGCGCGTAGTCGGATATACGAGCGTATCGGTGTACATTTTATTGCGACTTTTCATCCGCTTTATAAAGGCTAATTTTATGGTCGACGACGCGGGAGGATTATCTCTTTTTTCACATCGAGCATTTTACGCCCGAGCGCCCGGAGAATCACTTCTCGGCACGCTGATTAATGGCCCGATAAAGCGGTGCCGATGATTAATAGGGCTGGCAATTGATAATGAGGTAAATAGTTATGCGTGCGGTAGCCGCGGGGGAGAATTTTCGACCGGTTCTCGAAATTTATCGCTCCCGCGTGGTATATGCATCCGTTATTATACATTCGGTTCCTGAATAATTGATACCATTTCTATCGGAAGCGCGCGCGAATAGTAGCTATCGCTGCGCTAGCAGGACTCGAACAATCGACTCGCCCGCCAAGATTTTGAAATTCAAATTCAGAAAAGAATAACAAGCCCTCTATACGATGTTTCCCGGAGCCGTCCGTAATTGAATCAAGATTTCGAGAAGGGCCGACATTCATCGCAACTCGCGAGATTATTTTCCCTCGGGTTGATCCCGTGCAAAGATTCGCGTAGCTCGACGTGCACGCACAGCTCGAGCTAGGGAAGAGAAAAGGCATCGGTATATAGTGGCCAAACTGCAGCAGCAGACCAAGTTGGGCGCTAGAGCCTCTCTACGGTCACCCAGGTAATGCGAGGTTTGTGCACATGAGAGGTGCGTGATTAGAGCTCGTCGACGATCGATCGGCAGTGTAGCTGCTGCTAGCAAGCCGCGAAGCTCGGGCTCGACTGCGCTTCGGTTTGCATTTGCTTTGTATTTGCAGTGGAAAGCTTGGGGGGGGGGGGGGGGGCGGGTGGGCTTGGAAGGGTCCGCAACGCTGGCCTGTATATACATATACAAGTGTACACGGCATCGGGAAGGAGAGAGAGAGAGAGAGAGAGAGCGAGCGGATTTGGGTGAAGGCGAACAAATACGCCAGGGCATTATCGCCGGGCGCAAATGACTTTCGCCGGCTATGAAACAATCGGCTTTGCTCGCACCGCACACCGGAGACTCGCGAGAGAGCAGCTAACTATATACCGAAATACCGAATTGATTGCCGAGAGAGATAGCTATATATATGTGTGTGTGTATATATATATATATATATATATATATATATATATATATTATATATTATATATATTATATATATAAATCGTGCATGTGTTATATATATATATATATATATATATATATATATATAATATATATATATATATATATATATATATATATATATATATATATATATATATATATATATATATATATATATATATATATATATATATATATATATACTAGTGGGGCTCCGCCCCCTGCTCGCTTCGCTCGCCAACCCCCTATTGTAGTTTCTGTGTGATTTTATCTTCAAAATTTTATTTTCATGAACTGATAATTATGTTCTGGATGGTTGAAAATGATCGATCTTATTGTATAAGAAAACCTGTTACTGGAAGTAAAAGTATTGTTTAACATTGAACTTCTACTATTAATGGCATTTAAAATAGTTTTAGCTAGTTTTTGAAGTTTTCTGACGCTTGAAATTCATCATTTGAATTTATATATATATTTTTTTTTAAATTAATTTTAATTTTTTTTAATGTTCTTAATGTTTAAATCTTTGTGCCGCAAAAGGCATCTATAAAATGATAGACTTTTCGAGTTGCGCGCCATTGGGAGACGTGAGGTGATCCTGAAAATTAAATTATTTGGAAAACTGTCTCTTTATTCTGTCTCTCTAGTTCTGTCTGACTACTCATATTACCTGAAAATTCATCGAGGTCTTTGATCTCGCTTATCTTGTCCATTTTGTTGTTTATTCAATCAGTGAATCATCTATAATGATTATACTTTCTGATGGTTCTTTGAGTTCTTTGAACTCAATTATTCCCTAACTTATTTACACGTTATTAATAATTAACTTTAATCTTATAACTTAAATAAAATTAGAGGTAGATCTTCAATATCTGGTTCTCTTGGAACTGATACTTCTTACCTTAACCTAAACCTTAATTCTATTTAATATTATCCAATTTAAATCTATTTAATCATAATATGTTATAAAGGCTATAGCCGGGTTACTATGGTGAAATGGCCCCCTTGGAAAATGTATATATGTTATATACCATTCGATGGGGGATAAAAAAAAACTCCCATAGCCAAATTTTTAGCTCTCTGCCTAGTGCGCATGCGCAGTAACGTCGATAAACGTGTTTTTTTGATTTTATTTTTTTCTGAAGTCCCTATAGGATAAAAATTTTTTTAAAAATTCACATTAGTGTATTTTTATGTCATGAATAACTGCAATTTTTTGGGATTACATAACCTCAAATATCGGATCTAAAAAAATTATTAAAGTTTTCAATCGATATTTTGACCCCCTTGTTTTTGAGGTGCAACTTTTTAAGTAGACTTTTTTTTGTGTACTTTTTCCCGTTCTTTACGATGGCACTAACGTTTTTTCCTTAAAAATGGTGGCACAACTCGATTTGAGCCAAAAACTGATTTTTTTGCCATTTTTTCACGTTTTTAGCTGGTTATGTTACAATTTAGTTACTAAAGTGACTCCTTTTGAGTAGTTTTGCATATCTTCCCATGAAAACATAATCAAATGAAATATTTTGTTCGCTCCAAGCCGTATTTTTTATATTATCTTACGTTTTCAATGATGGTCTTATCAGAATTGTGATATCACCTTATTATAAAACTGATGGCTAATGTTATGTTCTTTTTAAACGTTCTGTGATTGGTCGAAAGTATTGTCTCTGTCGCACTTTTTTGTTTATTGTTTATTTTTATTTCTAATAAAAGGTTATGCTTGGCCGCGCGGTTGACGCGGCGGCTGCAATGCAGACGATCTGCGTAGTGAATGGTCAATCATAAAATTAAGAATTATCAGGAGCATAAACAAATAAAGTATTTTGATTTCTTAATTAATTAAACGATGCGCAAACCAATGGCCAACATTGTTTTTTTCAAAACTAATTTTTCTTTTCTTACAATTGTCTATATAAGGGAGAAAGTACAATACGTCCCGTACCGACCCCGGGACATACCGTCTCAAATAAGTCACTTTTATATTATTGGCTAATTCTGTTCGATAACCCAATCGACGGTACAGAATTAGCCAATCCCGTAAAAACAGCTTATTTCAGACGGTATGTCCCGAGGTCGGTACGGGACGACGGACTCAATTGTACTTTCTCCATAATATACTAATACAAGTGAATGGTGAAAACGCTGTTAGTATAAGTTTATAACTTTTAAAGTAAATTAAAATCTAGCAAATAAAAATTGTTTCGATTTTTCTTTTTACTATTTCGGCTTTTGACTGATAATTGATAGCAATACTAGAAAAAATAATAAAGTAGTTAAGTATTTATTTTCAAATACATTGGAGTTAGTTGGAACCGAAGGCTGACGCGGCTACTTTAAATCTTTCTGCTGTTTACTTCAAAACTAACAATCTTGTATATTTAAAGTGAGTACTATATATTTTACATATCTTTTAAAAAAATGAAGATTTAACAAAGTTTTTCAAAAGTTTTGACATCACAGATTATATGCTTTGATATTAGGGTTATATGTATTTCTAATACATATTACACAATAAATTAATATTTTGTTAAATAACTTCTTTAAAATCAAAACCTATTATTAATATCTAAAATGTTATTTTTATGCCGACACTTTGAGTTTTGAAAAAAATACTGTAACCAACCTACTGATAAATAAAAAATCTCCCATGTATTTATAATAAATACACTTGTATTTTACCGTTATATGCAGAGTAAGACTTATTAATGGGTAGAAAAATAAAATTTTTATTATAAATTCTGTAGTATTAAGAGTAATTGTATCAAAAATAATGACAGATAATATAGTAATATAATAATATGATATAATAATATAATAATATGATATAATAATATAATAATATAATATAATAATATAATAATGTAATAATAATAACAGATAATTATTAGACCTTTTTATACGCTAAATAAGAAAAACATGTTGTGTACGTTATTAAATTCTTGCATAAAATCAAAAGTTTAAACCAACATTAAATTATAAACTGTTTTAGTACTCGCATAAAGATCCGATCTTATCCTAAAACAAAAATAGCAATCAGATTTTAAATCAATAAGCTAACAAAAAAGTAATTAATAAAAATGAATTTTCAATCCTATAGATATAGATATACGTACAATGCATGTAAGGGGAACGAGTCTTTATCTATTTAACTTAACCAATTTAGGCTAATCACATAAAGTAAAATGAGAAATTAGTTAAACATAAAGTTGTTGAAACTATTAACTAAATAAAATTAAGAAGGAAAAACATTTGAATAAAATATGACAATAAACTTTTGCTAGAAACGGATTTGACGATTGATGAGTTGCATGTTTTGATGTAATGCGGTATATTAATTATACAAGTATGATTAAATTGATAAAATATAGAAAGTCTTGAACAATAATTAATTTGTTTATGTATAAAATACTGTCAAATTAATAAAAAATGTACATAAATATCTGCATATGACTATATATGATGTGATTTTTACTATAGTTAATTATTATGAGATGAGAAAAAATATTTGGTTTTACATAAAAACAATACATGAGAAATAATAAAAATGAAAAATAGAACTAATAGGATGCGAACTTATTAATTGTCAATTAACTTTTAAGTTAAAAAAATGTAAAATGAATAAAGTAAACATAAGCTAACCTATGCTTTAAACACATACGTATATGAAACATCATTAAAAACAACATTATTTATTTATTTTAAAATACACTATTATTCATGTCTAGATACAAGAACATATTTTTACAAAAAAACAAATTGAATATAATAATTTCATAGGTTTGTTGATTTTATAAAATCACTAGGTGCAAGCACTTCAATACAGTTTTTATGACAAAAAAAAATTATTTGCTTAAAAAACTTATAAATGAAATACAACTTATTTCACTTTTACTAGGCAATATTATTTTTTTACTTTTCATGTAAAGCTACTGAGAAAACTGGATTATACAAGAACTTAGATTATAATATTTTTGTAATATTTATTATTCATTCTAGTTTTTAATTTAAAAAAAGGCAAACAATTTTTTTAGATTTTTAAAAACTAACTAACAGCATTTTTAAATGTATTGTAAAATATTTATATTTTATTATTTCAGAAGTGATCTTCTTGTCTAATGGTTAAATAAATATGGCATCTAATAGTAATGAAGAGTCAGATAACATCAGGAAACGCGATGATCGAAGATGTGCCATGTGTAATATTTATATTAGAAAATCAATTGGTCGAGAAAAGGAAATCGAATCTGAAGTTGAAATCGAATATGCTAAACAATTATCAAATAAAGATATTTACATCCATGATGTAATTTGTGATTCATGTAGAAAGCGATTAGCCAAATACATATCAAGCTCTAAACCTAAAAAGGTTAATGTTCCAGCAACTGCTTCGTCTCAAGATTCAAATGTTTCTGAATCATTTTCTCAGCTAACTGTCACTTCATCATCTCAGGAAAGTACACAATCATCTGTATACACAATAAAGGAACAAAAAGTACGAGCAACCACGGAATTACTTATTCAAAGGACGATTGTGGCACATAAATATTGCTTTGTTTGTGGGTACCAAAAACAGACTAATAATATATTAGTTCCTTTAGAGGCCCGAATTCAAGTTTATAGTAAAATGAATGTTTTTATTCCACATGGCAATAGATGCTGTTGCACACATTTAATTAAAAAAAGATTTTATGAAGATGAACTAAATAAAATTAATATTTTTTCCACTACAAGTACGGTATATATTGATGAATTACTACAATTTTTGAGTCAATTATCAATGAAAGCAGACGAAACTTTATTAGATACAGTAGCTGAATTTTCCATGCCTGAAAAAAAATTGAAAGTTTTTACGGGATTAACGTGGGAAAATATTAATTATCTTAAAGATCAACTCACTTCTCTGAAGAATTCCTGTGTAAGGACAGCGACACAAGCCATTGTCGTATTTTTATTCAAAATGCGCTCTGGGAATTCTAACTCGCTCATCTCTACAATATTTGACATTGAAAGCGAACAACAAGTATCTCGTTTTTGTCAATCAGTATTATTATCTTTCGAAAAAGATTTACTACCAAAACACTTTGGATTAGAAAATGTAGACAGAAATGAATTGATTGAAAATCAAACTTCTAATATGGCAAAGAAATTACATCCTGGTAAACAACTTATTTTGATTGCTGATGGTACTTATATAAGGCATGAAAAAAGCTCTAATAACGAGTACCAAAGAAAATCTTATTCAGGCCAAAAAAAAGTTCCTCTGACTAAACCATTTACTATATGTACTACTAATGGTTATGTTGTTGACCAGTTAGGTCCATATCTTGCAAATAAAAATGATGCTACAATACTGATTGAAATATTGGAAGAGAAGCAGAATATTTTACAGAAACTTCTTCGCCAAGGGGACATTTTTATACTGGATAGAGGTTTCAGGGACATTAAACAAAAATTAGAAAATATGGGTTATATTGTTTTGATGCCTGCACTCAAAGGTTCAAAATCTCAACTTTCTACGCAAGAATCAAATGAAACAAGATTCACGACAAAACTGCGATGGGTTGTTGAAGCAGTGCACGGAGTTCAAAAGAAAAAATATAGGTTATTAGATCACAAACTTGATATTAAAATGGTGAAAAATACTGGATCTTATTGTAAAATTTCTTGCTACTTAAATAACTTGTTTGGCAAACGCCTAGATTCTGATGAAGACATGCAAGATGAAATATTTAGTGCTATGCAATCTAGAAAAAATGTTGAAAATACATTAGCAGTTTTAGTAGCAGACAAAAGATGGAGTCGTCGGAAACTACCATTTAAAATAATAACTTCGGATGATTTACCAGACTTTCCTGAATTAACAATAAAAGATTTGAAAATTCTGTTTACAGGAACATATCAGCTTAAACAGACAATATCTTACTTAGCGGAAATGCTTGACGCAGATAATAATTTGAAGATTGGATATTCAAAAGAGACTAACAATATTCTCAAACTTGAAGTTCAATCCAGGCATATTAACAGAAAACAATACAAATGTTTCGTTGAGTATAAACCAAATGGTATTGGTTATTCTAGCATCTTAAGACACGGTTGTGATTGTGCTAACGGTAACCGTACTATAGGATGTTGTGCGCATATTGCTGCCATAATCTATTATCTTTCACATGGAAGATATTTATCAAAAATCATACGACCAGCTGAAATTCTGTCTAAAATGTTTCTTAATGATCAAATTGAAGTGTGTATTGATGAAGATAGTGACAATGATGAGTGAATCATTTTTTCTATTGTGAACATTCGTTATTTTTAAAAAGCTACTTGTATACGTTCCATAATTTATTTTAAATAGCCTATGAAGATAATAAATTATACTTTGTACGAATTGAACATACTTAACTTCAATTCCTTTTTACCTGATAATTATTACTGTCAATAGATTTTGAATAATCAATTAAGTAGAGGCAGATAAGCCAAATATGGCCTTTTTAAGACCACAAGACGCCAAAAGTACCCTCAAACGATCGATTTCAAGGCTATGTTTAGCTAAAAACAGGCTTTTTTGCGTGAAAACCCTCGCATTATGACATTTTTAGGTTAGTTTTGGGTTACATGGTACCAAAAATGGCCTTTTTCGGCGTTAAATCACTCAAATGAGGGCATTTTTAGGTTAAAGAGAAAAGCAGACACTGACAGCGGCGATATTCTTTTTATATATAGAGAGAAACCCTTTATTACCTCAAATTCTGATAAGACCATCATTGAAAACGTAAGATAATATAAAAAATACGGCTTGGAGCGAACAAAATATTTCATTTGATTATGTTTTCATGGGAAGATATGCAAAACTACTCAAAAGGAGTCACTTTAGTAACTAAATTGTAACATAACCAGCTAAAAACGTGAAAAAATGGCAAAAAAATCAGTTTTTGGCTCAAATCGAGTTGTGCCACCATTTTTAAGGAAAAAACGTTAGTGCCATCGTAAAGAACGGGAAAAAGTACACAAAAAAAGTCTACTTAAAAAGTTGCACCTCAAAAACAAGGGGGTCAAAATATCGATTGAAAACTTTAATAATTTTTTTAGATCCGATATTTGAGGTTATGTAATCCCAAAAAAATTGCAGTTATTCATGACATAAAAATACACCAATGTGAATTTTTAAAAAAATTTTTATCCTATAGGGACTTTAGAAAAAAATAAAATCAAAAAAACACGTTTATCGACGTTACTGCGCATGCGCACTAGGCAGAGAGCTAAAAATTTGGCTATGGGAGTTTTTTTTTATCCCCCATCGAATGGTATATAACATATATACATTTTCCAAGGGGGCCATTTCACCATAGTAACACGGCTATAGCCTTTGTATTTAATTGGACTGTTAATGCGGCCTTATTTTACTACGCAATAGCGTTGTGAAAGTATGACGGTCTCAAGCCCGATAACGCAGAGAGCAGTCATGTTATTTGGTGGGGGGTGGTGGGGGGCGGTGGGGGGTGGTGGGGGGTTTTTGAGATTTTCGTAAATAACCGAAAAATGAAAGAATTTTACGTGTTTTGGTGGGGGGCCAAGGTGGGGGGTGGTGGGGGGGGGTGGGGGGGGGGAGTCTTGCCAAAATGACTATATAATATAGGAAGATATATATATATATATATATATATATATATACGGTGCTCTGCACGTCTGGATCTCCGTTCCGTTGGACTCCGCGCGCAGCCGGGGGAAAAATCGCAGGCCCGGATCGAAGCAGCGCAGCAGCTCTGCTAGAGTTGCCTTGCGCCGAGAATGCAGCGTCGCTTCTCCCTTTCTCTCACTCACGAGCGAACAAACGGCAATTGCAAAAGTGCGCATAGTTAGGAGGCCTGGCATATTTATGCGCGCCCGCATTTAACGCACTCGCGAGTATAATAAATACAGAATTCGTATGCCGCCATCTCGTCGTCGTACGTGTAGTGTTTTTGCGTCTCTCCACGAGTGTTTTTCTTTGACACAGTTCGCGCGCGCGTGTACGTACATGTTTACCCATACACTCCATGCACTGTACACGATGATGGAGAAACAGAATCTTATATTCTTGAGGCTTCTCTTCGAGAAAGAGAGAGAGAGAGAGAGAGAGAGAGAGAGAGAGAGAGAGAGAGAGAGAGAGAGAGAGAGAAGAAGCTCCCGGAAGCCGCGGCTATCTTAGATCGCGCGCTAGCTAAAGATATGCGGTTCTTTTTCGAGGAGTGCGCGAAACCTGTCGCGTGCAGCGTCGTGCATCTTGCGTGAATGTGCGTGTGCTTACCTGTGTGAACGTTGTCGTGGGCAGCTCCTCGAGGTTGCCTGTACGCATCGAGGACGTATTGGATTACATAGTTTCCAGATTAAATTCGATATTCCGCCGCTATGCTCGGTTACCGGATTTTCGCCGACAACGTGCGTGAGTACACGTTTTTGGTAAAAAAAAAAATGGATGTATATACACAGGCATTTAGTGACACAATCGATGGTACTCTTCTGCCTGTCGGATAAATAACGAATGTTTTAAATTGAAAATCGTTGTTCGCAAGTTTATTAACAAGAGATGTAAGGATGCTCATTTTTTTCGCCGCCGATTTCCAATTACAACGTGTAACGCTGTCGAAACTCGTACGTGTACACTGCGCGTAAATTGATCCATGGTATTGCTACCAAAGTTGACCGTCACAAAAAAACCACATGGCCATAGTCAACAAAGGAGGAGTTTTCATGTAGCTGTCATAGCGACAGTCATGGCGACAGTAATAATACCGTGGATCAATTCACGCGCAGTGTACATGCAGCTGAAATTTTTAACAGAACAAACTCAGAAAAAATGCAAATTCTGAATTTAAAGTGTAAAAAAAATTTTAAATGATACCAGATACTTTAAAGGCATTAATACGAGTTCGATTTCTTCTTCGAGGATCAATAAAATGTTCTCTGTTTTGACACAACATAAATAAAAAAAAAACATTATTTTTTATCTTTTTCCATGTTCTTCATCCAACAATCCGATTATTAATCTGATCATACCATTATCACATTAATCCGCACAGAGAAAAGTCTCGTGTATATAGAAGCTACATAAAATTTGCATAGCGCAGTCTGCGGAGTAAATCTGTCCCTTAGCCCGAGTTTCAAGAGATACAAACAAATGAATAACGGAATATTTCCACTTATTCCAAGTATAATATAAACTTTTACGTTGCGGGATGAATCACACATTCACAAAGGCATCTTTTATAATGCAAGCCAAGAGATATTCACATTACTTACCATCGACAGTTTCCAACCGAACGGAGTAGCGTCGAAGTAAAAGGCGATAAAAATCTCTTATGTATTCCGATCCGCGACTCCCTCCTTTCAATATACGTATACTGCACGCTCGTTTTTTGGAGAGAAGGTATATGTATACGCTCGATAGAGGACGAAAATTGACTCCTCCAACTAAGTTTAGGCATCCCGAACATGTGCTCGGGAAAACCCTCCCATTCGCCGCAGAAAAAATTCAATTATTCAAAGCCAAATACACAATATCCCGAAGGTCGCGCACGCCTCGAAAATAGCCCCTGAAAAATGCGAAGGGCGAAAAGTTCTCCTATATACTCTCTCCGTCGCATATAGGTATACATACGCAATGCAAGGGAGTACGGAGTCGAATTCGTTCGGCGTGAAAATTTGATTTTCGCTATAGATATGCGGATCAACCTCGAACTTTCGGCAACGAGCGCAGCAGCTTTCCCAGAGCAGTCACCCTCGACTTAACGCTCTCGGCTCGATATCCCGCGCCGCGCGGCGCTCGATCGAACAAATCGGATTCCGCGCAAGTTCTCCTCTCAGCGCGAAAATATGCGCGCCGCTACGGCTCTAATAAATAAACATCGTTATGTTGACTATCTCGCCGACACCTGCCTGCTGAACTGCATGACTGCGGCATAAAGCTCTGACTGCAGGTAGATCCGCGAGTATACGTACATGTGCACTGCAGTGTGTACATGTATAATACGTCGTGCCTCGCGTGAGATACCGCGCGCGAGAGGAGTGAGAGAACAAAGAGCGCGCGGGACGAAAATCGTGCAGCTACGCGCGGCGCGCCGGCAAATAGAGCCGTGTGTAGCAAGTGCAATATTCCCTTGTACAATATACGTATATATATATATATATATATATATATATATATAGTTCTAAAGAGCGCTGCAAGTAGTATGGCGTAGGAGTTTGGAGCTCTGCACGTTTATAGCTTGAGGGAGGGAGAGGGAGCTCGAAATTGCGAGTCAAGTGCCGCTGTTTGCCGTTGCAGGTTCGGGGCTGCTAATTATCGACAGGTCGTTAGCTCGTTAACTCCGAGAGCCGCACATACGATTCTCTTTCTCTTTCCCTGCTGCAGTGTATCCCGCTGCATAGAGCCATACAGATATACAGCTGTAGACTAAAGGAGCGAGTATATCCGCCGCATAGCGCACGCTGGAATTTTGATAAGTGCCGTCGTGAGACTTCTCTCTTCCCGATGCGCGCCCGCGCGAGTACACACGAGAAAAAATCTCGCGCGAGTTGTTGTTCTTTATTTTGCGCGCGCGCGCGATCTCTCGTGAAAGTTACTAGTTTCCTAACACACTCTTATGAGAGAGCTAGAGAGCGCGACTACCACGACAATTGCACATCGCCAGCGCTTTCTCATTCAATTTCCATTATCCAGGACGACGACGACGACACGTCTTTGCCGTTAAGTATATGCGTTGTTGCTACGAGGCTCGTTGTTGGAATTTTTTAGGGGGAGGCAGTCGGCCGTGAGGTGACTTCCTGGTGCGAGGACAATGTGCAAACGGGGAAACGCTGTGCGCGAATGAAAGTCCTGGTATATATAGGCGCATTGTCGTCGATGTATCGGGCGCCTCTCGCTGCGGTACGGAAAGCAATTTTTGAGCAATTTTTCTATTTTCGTATCTCGAAGGAGCTACATAACGCGGAGAGTACGAAACAATCGCATTGCGCTGCTCAACTTTTCAGTGTGTACAGAAGGGTGTGCACGTTATTGCATGAAAATATTTTAGTTCGGGAGCGCGTACGCGACGAGGAAAGAATGCGATTTTCATATCGTAAAATAGAATCCGAACGAGACTCATCGTCATTGTAATAAATAGATTTATCATCAGAGAAAAAGCGAATATTCCCTCCCGATCTCTACACACTGCAGGATGGCACATAGAGACTCCCTAACAGCATCTCGGCGCATCATAATTTCCGTTTACTCTACTTATATACATCCCTCCTTTGAATTATCAACGCAGCCGGGCGTTCCTCGCAAGAAACGCGACTCGCTCACCTTCGCGTTCCACGTATATATATAAAGCGCGAGAGCGACCTTATTCGGCCTCGTCCGTCCTTTGAGCTGCACTAACCCCAGCGGCACCAGCAGCCTGACGCCATAGCTCGATGAGCCGCGCAACATTTAAGTTTAATCGGCCGATAATAATTCGGAAGGGCTCTCAACCTAGTAAATCTGGAACGGCTCTGCCGGCCGTATAGCGGGCAGCAGACGCAAAGCTAATTAATTTCGAAAGAAGGAGGTATACGGTGAGAGAGAGGGACTCAGCGAACGGTTAAAGCATCGGCGTTTGATCAACAATAAACCTCAAATGCCTGATTCGGCTGCGGATACGACTCTAATGAGTTGACTCGCCTAATCGCCTCTTGCCCTCGCGCGGCAGCAGCGATTTCGGGACGCGCCCTCGTTTGTGCGTGTATACGAGTCGCACCGCTGACTGCGTTTACGCATTATATATACGTAGTAGGTACGCCTTCCATTCCATCTGCGGCTGCTGCGAAGGTCGGCTCTCTCATTGTGCCCGGCGAACACCTGGCCCCTTCTCTCTCCCTCTCTCTCTACTCTGTGGAATGAAGCGCAACTGCAACGATGTATAGCGCACTGCGTTTCTGTATGAATTCTTTTGAGCGCCTGTACATGGGCTGGTACACAAATTACTCTCTCTCTCTCTCTCTCTCTCTCTCTCTCTCTCTCTCTCTCTCTCTCTCTCTCTCTTTCTTTCTTTCGTGCAGTGGCGCAGTCATGCCCCCCTCTGTACTATATTTATATTCTCTCTCTTTCTCACTCTCCTCGTCATCGATTTTTCCGTTTCTTCGGAAACACGATCTTCCCTTCTTCTCTGCGATGGGGGGAACACTGCTGTCTTCTCCCGCATACGTTTGCGGATGAACAGCTTCACGAGCTGCTGCTACTGTTCGCTGCATGTGGACGCATATATGGTACACAGGCAACTGAACGCGGTATCATTATGGCCCATATTTACCAGCTCCAGCGACGGTAATTGCGAAAACAAAGACGGCCTGTAAATAAACAGGACGACCGCGGAATGCCAGAATGCTTTCGTTATGTCCGCAGTTTTGAAAGGGAGTTTTTTTTCAAGGATTTTGACTTTTCACAGTTAATAGAGGGCATTTCTGCTTTTCAAATAATAAGTCATTCTCGTTTTGCTTTGTCCGGCATACGAGACTTTAGATGACATTTTACACATAATTTTCAACGAGCGGGAATTCAAATTATAGTCTTTTAAAAATGCACGAAATTGCTCCTCGACAAAGGCATGCTTCAATTATGATACTTTAGCAAAAAATTCATCCAGCTGTTTGATATGCCATTCCATTCTTCAAAAAGAGTAAAACGTGGTATTAATGCTCTGCCGTAGTGTACAGTGTCTCTTATATTTCTGTGCCGAAAAAATTTTCCACGTATTTTCCCCGTGTGATACAGAATTTCGAAAACCATTATACGAGCCATCGCAGCCGAGTACCATCGAGTTTGCCGTGCAGCACCGTCCGCGAGTCATTAGTAAAAACTGCTCTCGCGGTTCTAAAACCTCGAGGAAAGTGCCGCAACCCCGCGTGGATGCATCAACGCATTCGTATTGTACACCTGCAGAGGCTAAAAGGGCGAGTCGGGAAGTAAGAAATGGCGCGCATTAGAGCGCTTATCGGGTCGCGCTAATGGCTGCGCAGAATTGAGCTGCAGCCGCAGCTTTGACACGCGGCGCGCAGCGCGACTTTGATATATTCCTCCCGCGATATTGCCTTCGCCGATACTTATACCTCCGCGGCTTTCTTTTCCTCGCACCTCCATAAATTTCGTTCGCTCGGCTCCTTCGGCGGCTCCTTCCATTAAATTATTTCTCACTTACGCAAGAACAAGAAGAAGAAAGGTATATAGAGATGCGTGCATAAGAGCGTTTTGTGCAAGCGAGACGAGACTTTTTTATATTTCATTAATGTTCCATCATCGTCGCTGCAGCAGTGTCTCTCTTTCTCGCGCTCCCTCTATCTATTCTCGCGAGAGAAATAATTGTGCGCGGGAATTGAAGAGCTGCCGTGCGGCGGTGTAGAGGAAAAAGGCCGCGAGAGCATACACAGAGAAAGAAAAGCCGGGCACCGCGGCGGTGGTGCCAGCTCTGACAGATGGAGAGGCAGGCTCGACGGGACATTGATTAAAACTGCAATCATTGCCGAGCGAGACCGCGAAATCCGACAAAAGCTCGGCCCTCCGATTCGCGGAAGACAAATCGGCCTTCACCGCACTCTGCCTTTGTGCGAGAGCGCAAACTCTCTCGAAAGTGCGAAAGCTCGGCATGTACAGTGAATAAAACGCGGAACGAGAGCGTCGGCTATACTATCGGTTTTTCCCTCTGCTGAAGCAGCGATGAAGCTCGAATTCTCCCGCACCTTGCGTACGCGCCGCTTCTTTCGTGAAAACGTCGGCATTCAAAGGACGTGGCGCCTCTCCCTGTACTTCGTCATTCTCTTCATATTTTATCGGGCCTCGATCAAAGAGCGCGCGTGTACCCTTTTCGAGCGATGTGTGTTACGCGCGTCGGTTCGATTTTGTCGGTGTATATATATATAACCGCTGTGCGCAATATGTGCGCTCTGTCGGATTCATTATTGAGCTTCGGTGAAAGGAAAGTTTTTGCGCTGATATTTTGCTGTAAAAAAAGCTGCGCTTCGCCTAGGTGAATTGTTTTTCAAGTGAACGTTGATTCTTGGCAGTATTCAAGCGCGACTTCGGTGCTTATTTATGCAGGACTTCTTTGACACTTATCGCGGCGTGAATTTCAGTCGTTTGCAAAATTTGTGCGGTTTTCTTGGGGAAATACTAGGAAAAAAGGCTGTAAAAGCGCATAAACGTCGAAGCCATCTCAAGTCCCTTTATTGGCTGATTAATTTAACATGCCGAGAAAATTTTTTTATTCGCAGAAACTCACTAAGGGTAGGTATTGTACTTTTATAAAGTTGAATTTCATGAAAGACTCACCAGAGGATTTAATTTCTAGGAAACAACTTGCAGGGATATTAATAAAGTTTACGATTGACTTCTTTATTAATTTTACTTTTATAGAAGTATTATTTTCTCAAAACAAAAATGTTCACCCATTGTTTCGTATTTCATAAATCACTGAAATTCATCAGCTGCATATTATAGCAGTACAATAGATAGCCACAAAATCTGATATGAAGTCAGAACAAATATTCCAAAAGTTTGGACACTTTACAGCTCGTCTATTAAGCATCACCTAAATTCAGCTCAAATCATCGTCACGATCTTACGGGCTGTGCGCGTACGCACAGCTTTATACAGCTTTCATCTGTATAATCTACTCCGTTTAATTAATTCGTCGAAACGCTATACAGCGCCGAGTCCTCCGTGACGGCAACACTTCCACGTAGAAGGAAGTCCACATCTAGGATCTGATATAATTATGTAGGCGAAGACGAATAAATAAAGACACTTTATAACTTATACTTCTAGTTTATATTTAATACTCTATACATTTGAGCTGAGAGGGCGAGTGTCGCGATTCGAACCTTTTCGGAGCAAGGTGGAACCAATACAGAACGAGCAATTCTCTCACCGGCAATTAGTACCTGTACCTAAACTCTATTATGATTACTATAACTACTCTAGTCTATAAGATGTATTAACAGAGCGAATATTTAAATTAAATATTGAATTGACTTATCCACATCACGCTCCCTCAATTAACATATTTAATGCCGCGTAACACAATAAAAACAATCATTTGATACAAAAATAAAAATTAATATATATCACATTATAAAAATCATCTATCTTCTGAGATCTTCTTAAGTCCTATTTCTTTGATAAATTCTTCTATCTTCTTCTTCCCTACGACTTTGGTCAGAACATCTGCGAGCATATGTGTAGAGGGCACAAAGGTTACTGTAATTTCTTTTCTCTCTATACTATGTTTAATAGAGTAATGATGTCTGCTGATGTGCATAGTCCTAGCACTAAACCTGGAGTACTTGCTTATGTCGATCGCCCCCTTGTTGTCACAGTAAATTGTAAGAGGTTCATCTTGGCGAAAAATCATCAGTTCAGATGCTAATCTTCTAAGCTACAAGGCCTCTTGAGTAGCAGCTGATAAAGAGAGATACTCTGCTTCTGTACTAGACAGTGCAATTGATGATTGTAGTCTGCTGTTCCAGCTGATCGCAGCTCCTTGCATCATGAACGTATATCCACTTGTATATCGAGAACCATCTATATTAATGGCTCCACCAGCATCGCAGTATCCTATTAATTGACAATTAGCATGTCCCGAGTACCTAAGTTTGAGTTGTTTCGTACCTTGAAGATATCGTAGAACTCTCTTAACCATATTCCAGTGCAACTTAGTATGTGATTTAGCATGTTTGCTAATGACACTCACAGCATAGGCCAGGTCTGGTCGAGTTCCTTGGACTAGATAAAGCAGTGAACCTACTGCGCTCTGATACGGCAAATCAGCAGGGTTAAAAGCTGATTGGGGTGACTGTCTGGGGCTGTTCTCGCTGCCTGAGTCCATGGGTGTACTTGTGGGTCTACAGTTTGCCATACCATATTGAATCAGCACAGATTCAATGTATTCTGTTTGATCCAACTCTATGATGTCCTTACTCTTATCCTGGTGGACTCGTATTCCTAGACACTTCTGGAGATGCCCAAGATCCTTGAGAGTGCAGATTTTCTTGAGGCCGTCCTTAAATATATTCAGAAAGTCGACAATATCTGTAAAAACCACCAAATCATCAACAAATACAGCTACGATAATACACTTGACTTGGTTGTAATAACTGTATATACAGGTGTCATAGTCTTATTGTTTAAGATTAAGTTTCTTGAGTGCAGAGTCAAGCTTGATGTTCCAGTTTCGACTGCTTTGTTTCAATCCATATATATAGATTTATTTAACTTGCAAACCTTGTTGGGCTGGCCCTTTACGATGTATCCTTTAGGTTGTTGTATATAGACTTTCTCATCCATATTACCATGGAGAAACGCTGTCTCCACATCCAGGTGAAAAACTTCGAGTCCTCTTCTTGCAGCATATGCAAATAAAAGCCTAAGAGATGTATAACGGACAACAGGGGCATAGGTGTCATCGTAATTCACTTCCTTCACTTGCGAGAAACCTTGAGCAACTAACCTTGCCTTGTATTGAATATTACCATCAGCTGTTGGCTTCTTCTTGAACACCCATTTGCTGCCAACTACAGACTCGCCAGAACATCCAGGTAAGTTCTCTTTAACGTTTTCTTTTTCAGATACTTCTTTAGGTAATCCACTAACAGGGTCCATGCCCATCGGTTCCAAATCTTCTGCAGGAAAGTACATCGGAGTGGATGTTACCTTTTGGGCAGTTTCAAAAAATACTACGTTACTTGCGACAAACACTTTCTTGTCTACTGTATTCCATAACCTGTATCCACATTGGTCTTCACTATAACCAACGAATATAGCTGGTCTTGACGTGGACTCGAACTTTCTTCTTTGATGGCCAGGAATGTAGGCTCTAGCTTTGCTTCCAAAAACCCTTAGATGCGACAGGTCCGGTTAACTCCTGTCCAGAGTTCTTCTGGTGTGACTCCTCCAAGACATCTTTTGGGACTACGGTTGGAAAGGTAGCATGCAGTAGCTACGGCTTCAGCCCAGAACTGGTTCGGTAATTTAGCATCCTGAAGCATGCATCTGCCTTTTTCAAGCAAGACACGGTTCACTCTTTCAGCTCTGCCATTCTGCTGAGGCTGGTAAGCTATCGAGGTCTCATGTTTGACTCCCATATCAGCCAACGTACATCTCAACTTGGAGGTCACATATTCACCTCCATTATCAGATCTGAGTCTCTTGATTTTCATTCCACTCTGCTTCTCAGCAAACTTTATAAACTGCACTATAACACTTGGTACTTCGTCCTTCTGCTTGAGGAAATATACAAAAATTTGTCTACTATAATCGTCTAAAAAGGTTATAAAATACTTTGATTTGCCAATGGATAACTCTTCTACTTGGCACACGTTACTGTGCACAAGTTCAAGCATCGCAGAAGAACGTTTGTTATTCTTCTTAAAAGACTGTTGCACCAGTTTGCCAGCCACACACGTTTCACATTTGAACAGCGGTTCTTGGTTAAAATCTATTCCTGTAGCTGATTTTCTTAATTGATTTAGATAATTGATGTTCAAATGTGCCATCCTTCTGTGCCATAACTGTATGTCACATGGGGTGGATGCTGACATAGCAATTGAACTGAGCGTTTCTGCTTGGGATGATGTTGGAATTAACTTGACTTTGAATATATTATTCACTGACAGCTGACCTTCAAATGCTAACTGATTCTTGTTGTCATAGATCTGGCATTTCGTTCCCAAGAACTTTACTCTTCCACCTCTTCTGGTGATGGCACTGACAGATAAAAAGTTGCATGTGAGACTTGGTACGTAAAGCACTCTTTCTAACGAGACTAGGCGTTTTCCACTTGGACCAGAATATTGCAACATTAATTTTCCTTCACCTTGAACTGCCACTTTAGCTTTATTTGCAGCGGTTGCAGTCTTTGTTGTTGTTTACAGTGAGGAAGACGTTGCCAGCCGATGGTTCACTCACTGAGTCGACGAGAACGGCGTCGATAGTTGCCGAGTGAGTATCGCCTGAAGAGGCTAAGAGCGCACACACGGCGTCCTCGTCTGCGCTCTCGTTGTCTGCTGCGGCTGTGCATGCACTTGAATTGTTGCGTCTCGGAGCTTTACATTTTCTGGAGATATGGCCTAATCTATTACAGTTATAGCAGCGTATTTTGGACTTCGCACGCGATCCATTGTATCCATTTGTAGTGTAGCGCCCTCTGTTGGAGCTACCTTGCGACGGGAATTGGCTCGAATGCGCCTGCGCATGGAGCCCCGCTTCTTGATTTTCAAACGGTTGACCGTTACCGGAATTTTGTGCTTCTTCAAGAAGCTTCGTTTTGACGAAATCGGCGGTCAAATCTTTACCGGAATTTGTCAAGGCCATGACCATAGGCTTAAATGACGTCGGCAAGCCGGCCAGCATCAATGCACCGATCAAATCAGTCGGTATCTGGGTGCCAATTGCATTGAGCCTTTGCGACGCTCCAATAATGCGTGCTACATAGTCCTCCATGGACTTGCAGTTATCATACCTGGTTGTTGAAACTTCTATCAGCAAATTGACTTTGCTGCTAGCGTCAAGATCGTCGAAGGTTTTGGCGAGAGCATCCCAGGCATCCTTCGCTGATGCTGCATCTTGTAAATAGACGTAGAGGTCGCGTTTGACAGCCAGGATGATTCTGCCACGCGCCTTCTGAATTTTCTTCGCGTCCGTAGATAACTCGCCTTCTACTGGGGGTTTTATCGTATCCCAGAGTTATTCCACTTAGGTAGGCTTGCATGGCCACTGACCAGGTTCTGTAATTCTGTCGACCACTTAATTTGTCAATCGACAAAAATATTCCACCGTTAGTGCGACGCGCCATGACTCGGCACTCACGCTCAAAATGTCTGCGCTCCAAAATTGCGTGTCACGGCGTCTCTGTACCGTTCGTATTTCGGCAACGATAACTTTTTCAGTTGTCCGTTGTAATGGGTATCTGGGCCAATAACCTGATATAATTATGTAGGCGAAGACGAATAAATAAAGACACTTTATAACTTATACTTCTAGTTTATATTTAATACTCTATACATTTGAGCTGAGAGGGCGAGTGTCGCGATTCGAACCTTTTCGGAGCAAGGTGGAACCAATACAGAACGAGCAATTCTCTCACCGGCAATTAGTACCTGTACCTAAACTCTATTATGATTACTATAACTACTCTAGTCTATAAGATATATTAAGAGAGCGAATATTTAAATTAAATATTGAATTGACTTATCCACATAAGGATCCAATTGCAAAGACGCGCCCTGAGGCACTGCTGCTACCTATACCACACAACTTCTCTACATACCGCGGTGTATATAGCTCGCTGTGCACAACGTGTACTATATGCAGAGCTGCAAGCGTTATACAGTAGCAACGATAGAACGGAGAGAGAAGGGGTTGGTTGGGAAGGGGGGGAGACTTGCTCGCGCATACGATAGGGTAGGCAAGCTAATTTTCCCTGCGCTCAGGAGCAAGTCAACTCGTTTACACTGCGCTGCCAAGCGAAAACGTTATCTCGTTTGCACGGCTGATTGTCTTAGATTGCCCGAGCTGCAGCATCAGACCTGTCCCTCTCTCTCTCTCTCTCTTCCGAGGTTCGCGTCGGCTCGCTATTTATTTCGAAATGAAAGTGTGCTGGATGCCGCCCCGGGAATTCGAATAATTGCGCGCAAAACATCGAGAACTGCGAGGCGCGCTGCGTCCGATGCGCGAGGACTGAGCACTGCAGTGCTGGATAATAATATACGTATAGAGCGCCGACTAAATTTTATCCAGCAACGCTGCTCGCTGGGCAAATTATTGCAGCTGCGCTCGAGATTTGAATGTTTTGGGTTGGTCCTGCGGAGAAGGAATCCAAGAGCAACGATGCTGCTTTGCGAGAGGATCGTCGACATAGTTTCGCTTAACGAGATTGACCCGAGCTTTTTTAAGCTGATATAAAATTGCTTTGATCGCCGCAGTTGTTATACGCGCAGGTACGATACGCGCGCGTTAAAGAGCGAGAATTCCGCCGGTTTTGCGTAACGATCGTGAGAGAGAATTTATTTCGCGACGTAAAAGATATTTTATTTCCCCGCACCATCTGCTAAATTTGTCACCTAATTATGCGCGAGCGTTATCGTGAACAAAAATAAAACTATCACCTCGAAACGGACGACCGATTTTCGCGAGTATCCTTTTACGCAACGTCTACATACACACACATGCACACATATGCGTCAGCAAAAAAGCAGCGCGTTACTCAATGCCTCCAATACATACAAAGCAAAGCCACATTTGCAAAGCAAGTAAGTCTCACCTCTAACGATTTACAGCTCGCAACACATAAGTTCGAATATATGTCAGGGAGCGAAGGTCGCGAGCACTCGATCAGCGTCGTCTCTATATACGCTGGATTGAATGTGCCTCCGCTCGATCGATCAAGAGGGAATTGCGGTAGCCGCGCTCGCGTCATCTATGCGTAATTACGTGCTCGCCGTATACGCGCGCGAGGCGAAATCAGAAGCTAATCAAGAGTTTTTTCTCTCAATAAACCGCGAGTTTTCCGAGAAAGAGCAACGCGCGCGGATCACATATGGAAATTTTTTAGATCACTTTTTTCAATTTTCAGTTAGCGCGAGTCTGATTAATATTCCCTTTTTCAACGTTTTTCTCTATATCGTCGACGCATATAGGAGCGAGGAAATACGCATATTTATTGATAAAAGGCGCGCCGAGTGGTGGGCCGGCCGAACTCGTTGTACACTTTTATGAATTCGACAATATGAAAGGGTCGCCGCGAGATTAATACCGCGCGCGCTTGCGTATTATTCCGCATTTTCGGCCGGGCGATCGGCCATAAATAACCACGGAAAAATAATAGTGGCCGCAGTCGTATACCTATACCGCGCAGAGAGAGAGAGAAAGAGAGAAAGAGAGAGAGAGAGAGAGAGAGAGGGAGAGAGAGAGAGAGAGAGAGAGAGAGAGAGAGAGAGAGAGAGATGGACAGCACAAAGAGGCGCTAATATATGGAGAAGCATTAGGCGTGAGCGCGAGAGGTGCAAGTGCATTTGCAGAGCGAGAGACTGGAATGCATAACGGCGCTATTGTGCGCGCAGTTGTATGTATATGTATATGTACGCGATGGACGCCGGATGTGGATAGCAGCCGATCAGTCATCGCGCCGCCACCGCCGCCCGAGATAAGATAGCGAAACCTTATACGTATATAGCCACCTGAGCCGTGGGCAAAAACTAAGCGAGTAATAGTCGCAGTTTGAGAGAACGACGCGAGAAGATGAGATGTATGCGATCGGTGTTTTTGATCTGGAGGTGCATTATGCACGCGCCTTCCTGATTACTTTCTCGAATATTATGTGTATAGGTATAAGCATACGATGATTCGTCATAGAATCGCCAGTGGCTGCGCGGAGCTTCGGTGAAGTTTTTGATAAGTTTCCGGCTCGCGCGAGAGCGTAACTAGTTGAAGTTGCTAGGAATGCACTCGAGTGCTGAGGATTTATTTTTTGTTCGATTTCTCGCCGAACTGCATACAACTATTCTGATAACGATAAAATTTTGAATTCGTATGCTGCGAATGAAGAATTCTCGTATCACGCGATAAATATATAACTATAGCAACAACGTTTCTTCACAGACACTCCGTTATCTCCCCCCTGACGATACTTTCGAGATAAAGAATCATAAATTCCGAAAAAAATCCACACAGCCCGACGAAAGCGTGCCGTGTCATAAATAAAGCGAGGAGAATTAAACCTTTCCCATTTCATTCTTGCCATTCACCAGCCGCGAAATTATTTTCGTTCCCGTCGACTCCCGCTATCCCGATCCCGTTGCGGTTCCGCCTCGAAATTTCGATTGTCTCTCGCGCGCTCCCCCGCTCTCCTTCTCTCTCCTGCAGTACTGCTGCACGATATAGCACAGATAGTGAATACCGTGCGCCGGACGATATCCCTGCCGCTTATGCTTGTTCGCCTCTTTCTCTGATGCGCAGCCAAGTCGTCGCATCCGCTAATTCCATTCAAATTTATTCTAATGAATAATGAAAAAAAAGTGCACGCACGCGGAGCGCCGCGGATACTTCCTATCTGCCGTACCGGCAATTATCTAATGAACATTTATAAACTTGTTTATTCTCGAGCATTAAGCGCCTGCGCGCTTGTTAGCGCGGTTATTTATGTATATGTACGTTTTCTACAGATTCCGACGATCGCTGTGTGTAATTATATAGGCGTGGAATGTGATTTTGTTTAATAGCTCCGCGAGGTGAGGGGCAAAAATTCGTAGACGAATAGTTTGCTGGAATCGTGGAAAAAGATACACAAACGATTTCTGCTATAGGTGTATATTATATGCATATGTACCGCATCGGGATTCCGCAACATGCAACGCGATACTATCGTGCATGTACGTTTATACACACGAGGCATGAACTTTTGAATTACGACTTTTAAAAGTTCGGTATTATATCGTGCGCTCGCGCGAGCGTTGCGAAATTATATCGTTAAAATGCGAGATAACGTTCTCTATGCGCCGAGCATAATTGTGTAATTATTTACTAGTTATTTAACCAGCATCAGAAAATACTTGTCGCAGAAATTAATCAGTCATCGGAGCATAATTACCGCGCGCATAAAACGCGAGCCGTAATTATCGTATATATAAAATCCAACATAAACAAAAACCGTTTCAATTAATTTCCGAGCGCGCGCGAGACACCTCAAAAATCCTGTCGAGCACGATCATCGTTTCCCGATTGTTAATGATGACATTCGAATCCCGCGGCGCGCAAAAACACGTCGAGCCATCGTATACACCGGCTCTGCAGCATCTGCAGTCGATTCCTCGCTTTTCCCCGCCCGCGTAACAGCATCGGCGACCCGAAATACATAATTGTTGCACCGCGTGTACTTTTTATACGTAACAAACTCTCTCTCTCTCTCTCTCTCTCTCTCTCTCTCTCTCTCTCTCTCTCTCTCTCTCTCTCTCTCTTCGGCGTACGAGTGAATGTCAAAGAGCCGCTCTCCGTTATACCCGCTGTCGTGGATTCGCGCGAGTGAGGGAGATTTACAATATACGAGAGAGCCGGCTCATCCGAGAGGACTCGTTGTATACGCAGCAGCGATTCTGCAAGGGAAAGGAGCAGAAGGTGTAATGAGAGCAGCTGGAGAAAGGCCGCGAGGGGTCCCCGAGAGCAGGTCCGTAGCTAGCGAGGCTCGGGGCCCGCGCCCCTTTCTCCGCGCTTTTGTTTATTCGCGCGCGACATCATCGAAAGCTCTTTAAGACCGGTACCGCAAACAGGAAATGGCCCGACGATGCCTCTTGATTCCTACACATACACACATAAACTCGGCCCCCGATACCGGAAGAAGGGGGATCATCCTCCGGCAAACACGGATGATACTGAAAAGCCTTTCCTATATATTTATAATCTATTGCGTCGATTTTTACGTCAGCGCCCCGTATCTGTACCTCGATTCGAGAGAGAAGCCCGTGTAGATCGCACTTCTCGGGAGTGGCGCACACGTATACCTGCGGGAATTAGGCATCGCGGGACTTTACGATCCCGCGCGCGCAGCTGCGGCGCACGCGAGAAAAGTGGAACATCATCGATAAGCCGCCGCCTCCGTCGTCGCTCATTCTTCGAGCTATCCGCCTGGTAACGCAGGCTCGCGCGCCGAAAGAAGAGCCCGCCGCACGCGTACGTATAGATGTGTTCAGTGTGTGCATGATGTATGGAAGAGAGAAACACAAGGCAAGGTACCCGCCGAGGGCACCTAAGGAACGAGGCAGTCGCGGCGCTGGCTCGAGGTCAGGAAGGTTAGGTGGACGCGCGCGCCGGTCGCCATGACTCCAGAGGTGCTATGCGCGAAGGGCGGTGGGGGGAGCGAGAGCGAGCGCACCGCCGCTGCTGCCGCTCCGACCGCCGGCAGTCCGACACTCGACAGTCTCGCTCGGCTCTCGAGGCGCGTCGTGCGTCGGCCCGAACTGTATCTACCGCTCACGTGCGCGCGCGTTTTCCGCATGTAATTTTCTCGCAGTCGCGAATAACGCAATAAAAAACGAATTTCCACCTGCGGTTCTCGTCGAGTGCGGGATTTTCCGATGAAACAGTGACGTGTTGCGAGGGAGAAAGAATATACCCACACTGTGCGGCCCGGAGAAAGAGAGATATGTAATTGCAGTGCTGTGTGTACCGCCCGCCGAGATTCGAATCTCTCCCTGCATACCTGGTACTCCAGCCGGTGATTGTTCAGTGCGTGAAGAGGAAAAGAGTGTGTACAAGTGTTATATAGCTATAGTTCGAGCCTGCTGCTGTGCTGCATCGGAGCTGGTCGTCCGAGAGAAAGAGAGCGAGAGAGATTAGACGACCGGCGACGTTGACAATGGAGAGCACTTTGTGAGGTTAGTACCTACACTTCAGCTTTTGTTGTTCGCTCGAGAGTATCGCGTGTAGCAGGCGACTCTTTGCTCCGATTCGGAGACTAAATATTTACCCGCAATTTTACCGGGAACCGCGAGTTTCGGGGAACCTGTGTCTTTAGAAGGTCTTCTCCCGCACGAGTTTGTTTTCGTCGCGCACGTGCGGGGTAGCCGAAAATGATTAATGATTTTCCGGGAACACCGGCTTTCCTCTCTCGCTTCTCGTCGATAAGGGAAGACGAAAAAATAAATACGAGTGTTGAAAGGGCGCGTGTGCGGTGACAGTGCGTGTGCGTGGCTCTGGCACTGATATCGCTTTTTTATACGACGAGGCTTTTACGAGCCGCGCTAATAATAAAAACTTTTTCCAATACGCGGAGAACGCATAACTGATTAAATCCAGGGGAAAACTTCCATTCCGGCCTTTTCCTCGCGGGAAAAAAACGTCAGCGCACGCGTGAAATATGATCTTCTAATAGCGCGCATATATAAATCTGCAGTCGCTCTCGTAATTCCACGCGAAATAAAGTTACGAGGTTCGGTCGCCGAGAGTCCTCTCCCCTTTGAGAGCGAGAGAGGAGATGACGAAAATCGCGGGACACGAGCTCGAGAGCGTATACGTAGACGTATAAGCGAGTGACCTCATCGGCCGTAAATTTCTCACTTTCCAGTTCTTTCAATTTCGCGACACAGCCTCGCAGCGAATAAGAGAGAACTGCTTACTCGCGCGAGAGTCGCGGCTCGCATGACAATAGCCGCTAGTATATAGGTGTGGGTACTGGGTATGTATGTACAGGCCATACACAGCGCATATCCCACGTTTCTCTTGATTCCCTTTCTTTATCCCCGTCATTTCTTTGCTTCGACGTCTCGCGAATTCGGCATCGGGGGAGATGCTGCTGCACCGGGTTGAACGAACTCGCTCGCGGACGTTTGATTAATACGCGCGCAGCATGAGCCGAGAGCCGTACAGTGCGCGTATCGGCGTTTTATCTCGCAGCGCTGATTTCGAAAAATCGGCCAATTAAATTTCCACCCGCGGCCGATTCATTGTTTTTCGCCGCGCGTGATTTATCGAGCGATCGAGCGAGCACACTCGCTTTGACCGCGAAAATTAAATCGCAGCCGGCCGTTCAACGTCCTCGTGATGCGCGTTTCTCTCTCTCTCTCTCTCTCTCTCTCTCTCTCTCTCTCTCTCTCTCTCTCTCTCTCTCTCTCTCCCTCTCTCGCTCTTTCTCTGCCGCACAATCGCGGACGGAGCCCCGCCGCTGTCGTTCTATTACCGAGGAACGAGTTTGCCTCGCGAGAGACGAAACCAGTTCCCTGCACGTTTTTTTAATCCTCTCTTCCCTTGCGCAGTGTGTGTTATATATAACATACCGTGTGTAGGCAGGAGTATATCCTGCCGGCGAAAATTTTTCCTTCGGCGGAAAGTGCGCTCGCGCGCGCGGTAAAATTGCCCAGAGTCACGTGAGGCCTTTCTTCAGTTTATCGAATTCCGCGATCGTACAGCTCGACTGCTGCCGTTGGTAATATTTAAAGCGCGCGACAAGCTATCTTCGCGTATAGTATATAGAAACTTTTTCGACTACAAGGACACGCGGCCGCGATTCGAAAGAGAGAGACGGAAGGGGAGCGAAGAGAGAGACCGACAGACAGACATATACTTGACGGGCGAGGTGTATTTTTTATATTTTTTTACGAGCCGCGCGCCGCACGCGAATAATTACACGCGCCGCTGAGGAAAGAGAGCCCCCATCAGACCGAGACTGCGCCGTAAATTTCGAGCCGCTGCAGTGTATAGTATAGATGCGTGTGTAATTTTCAGTGCTGCAGAAGAATTGTGTCGCAGCGTCGAGGGATATTAGCGACGCTAGATTAAATCAGGTATACGACGTGCGCATCGAGCGCGTAATATCCACTTTATTGTATATTGATTTCGTTTTATAGATCGCCTGTGTTGTTTCTCTTTCTCTCCACGAGAGCCCCAGAGTGTGTGTGTGTGTGTGTGTGTGTGTTTACGAATGCTGCTCTGTCAAATGCGTACAGGTGAGGTGAATGGAAAAACGACCGTTTCCCTCTCAAGGTGAGTCTCTCTCTCTCTCTCTCTCTCTCTCTCTCTCTCTCTCTCTCTCTCTCTCTCTCTCCTGCGTGTCTACGTCCTTTTTTCACTCCGAGCCTGGAATGCCAAAAGCGCGTATAATTAGCGATTTTATCGCCCGTGAAAAAACGCTTTAAAATCATTCTCCGGGCTTTATCACTCGGCGCTTAAGAGCTGCTCGTTTGTTTGCATCTTCAGCCAGCGTGTATAACTCGACGAGAGAGTCGAGGAGAACCGAATAAAATAATTCACGCTTAATACACTGCACTTGCCGACCCTCATTTCTCGGGAGAAAATTCCTCTTCGAAATCGGCGAGTAATCCAAGAACAAACGAACGTGAAAAGCACGCGCGAGCGTTTAACAAGCTGCGCGCAGGTGCCTCAAGCTTGAGTAAACAAGCTCCTAAAACTCTGTCGAGAGCTCGCTCGCGAGATGATGTTCGCGTCGCACACGCGGAGGAAATATAATATATTGTATAGTACGCGCGGTGTTATTCCGCCCTATGCAGCGCGGAGAACAATTATTAACAGTCGAAAAACGCGGAGAAAAACAATTTGTCCATGTTTCTCTCTCCCAGTCGACGAGCAATAATATTTGTTGTTTATCGGTTGGCAGAGAGTTAAATTCACTTTGCAGCGACTATTAAAAACTGTGTGTTTGTTTTGCGCTATGATTCTTATTCGCTCAGCGCACGCAAACGTATACCGCCCGAGGCGAAAGCGCAAAACGCTGAAATGGATGAAAAGAAAAACAATTATCAGAGAGAAATAAACAAATGCAAATGCAGACGTGCTATTGCACTTGTCATCGATCAATCGCGCACACTCGAAGTATGCAGCAGTAACTGATAGAATTCAGCTAGCGGCCGAATGCGAGAAAAGATTGCGGGAGAAAGACGCAAGCCAAGCAATAGCAGCATCGCCGCGTCCTCTTTGGCAGCCGAAGAGTCGAGCGTCTGCCGCGTTAATAAAGCACAAGTGAGCAAGACTGCGTCGTCAGTGAGAAAGAATTCGCGCGAAGTGCTTTTGCCGTATATTCGCAGGCGTGCCTTATCGCTTTTTATCTTTTTCCGCCGCCGCGCTCTCTTTCTCTCTCGTAGACTCTCCTTCCGTAACTTGTTGCTTCTTCAAGCGCGGCGGCGGCAATGGCTCTCTCTCTCTCTCTCTCTCTCTCTCTCTCTCTTTCTCTGACGTGTGCACTGCGTGTAAATGCATCGCCGTCGTCTCGCGGCCAACAATGTGCCCACATATCTATATCTACGCGTGAGACTACTAGTGAGACGACGACGGCGGTATTTCTGGAAAAGGCTCTCGTATGCTCGTTATTAAGGGAACGGACGAGAGAAGAAGCACGGCGCACTCTCTCACGCGACAGAGACGACGACGACGAGAAGACTTATGCGCAGAAGAGCGTTATTTCGTTTCGTATAGCGGACTTTCCTCGACCGCGGAAACCGTTGCGTCGGCAGGAGAAAGGATCTCCTCCCCCCTGTTTTGGCTCGTCGCTTGCGGTGTTTTGCATTAAGAAAGTGACACGTCTCGTCGGGAAATATCTCGCGCGCGCTATCTACTTGGCTCTCGCGGAGTCTCAGGACGCGCATCTGCTACGCGCTGCTTTCCGGGAGAGGGTGTGCGACTGTGTGTATGTATGTATGTAGGAGCAGGCCACTTGGAATGACATCTCTGCGGCCGGGAAACGAGGACAATTGTAAGGGTCGCTTTTAATAAAACCGCCGCCGTCTGTAATATGCGCGCGTGCGGGGGAAATTCGAGATTACACTCGAACGATTCATTTTGTACTTCGGCTTATATTCACTCCCGCTACCGCCGTTATGAGAAAACGTAAATTTAAATAACATTAGAGGGTTAATAAACCCAACTGCAAAAGCGCGCGCGCAGATATGAAACGGAAAAGCTACACTAACGAATATTCTACATTCACAGTGCCTGCACTGTTCCCGAAGAGAGAGAATTATTTTAATTCTACCAATTCGACTTTACGATCTCGAGAGCTTAATCTCGCCAATACAATCCATAAATTCGAGGCGAAAGAGAGATGCGGCAGCGCTAAAATAAAACCTCCACATTTATCTGGCACATTATGTGCTCTCAAAGCAGCACTCGAGTGTATAAAAAGCGACGGGCGAAAATGCGCCTCACTCTTAAAAGCGAATCGATTGATTAATCGATGCATGAAGTAAAAAAAGTCCTCTCTCTCTTTCTCCCACGAATTCCCAATGAATGACTTCATATACGCAGCGCGCAGGCTCTTTTTAATTCAGTAGAAACTTGCGCGACGACCGAGGGCGCGCGCGATTTGCATGATAAAGGCCGGTAGCAGCAGCGAGAAAAGTGCGCGGGCGTAATCTTTATTGTGACTCCCAGCGGTTGTTCAACGCTTATTTAAAGAGCTCGACAGCGGCTAATTCGCTACTGCCCACTTCATTCTTTTTCTTCTCCTCCTTATCTCCGCGTCTGTTATATACCTACACCTTTTTCATTACCCCCGGCTAAGTCGATCGAGCAGCAGACCAGCGATTAAGTGAGATTAAGGCTTAACCGAGAGAGAGAGAGAGAGAGAGAGAGAGAGAGAGAGAGAGAGAGAGAGAGAGAGAGAGAGAGAGAGAGAGGCATGTATGAGGGAAACTCTGATTAGCTGCATGTGTGTTGCGCGCTCCACGGCTTTTTACTCTCGGGCTCGTTCTTAATGTTCTTCACGCTCCAGTTGTGCAGCCACGGCGATACAACCGGCGCGCGTGTTTACACGACAAGTCGCGAGAGCAGTTCGTTGTCGCGCGATCTCGCTGAATATTCATCGGTGCGGTCGGAGTCGTCGGCCTGATGTCCCGCGAGCGTATGCTGCTGCCGCTGCTTCTTCTCTCCGAATGTACCGGCAGCAGCTTTTGAGATCGAAAAACGTGCTTCTGGCCGAACGGCTCCCTAAATTACAGGCTGCTGTGCGATAGCGGAGCTAAAATTAGAAGCCAAAGTATGGGCCCGAAAGTGGATTACATTAGATGGAATCGAATCCAAAGGAGACTATAGGAAGAGAGCAGCGACGGCGTCAGCTGCGGGAAAGAACTAGCTGCTGATGCTTTTTCCCCCCACCATATTTCTACGATTCTCTTCGACGGCGCAAAGCCGAGAGAGAGAGAGAGAGAGAGAGAGAGAGAGAGAGAGAGAGAGAGAGAGAGAGAGAGAGAGAGAGAGAGAGCGAGCGCGTTTACGAGCTACAACACAGCGGTGCTGCACAAAGGACTTTATGGCCTCGACACTTTTGCCCTGCCACCCTCGTCTCTCCCTTTACCGAGTGGACGCTCAAACTGTCCTGGCAGCTGAAATCCAAACTACCCCCAAGACAATACTCTAAAACTGCGAGCCGGCTTGTACAGTCTTCGCCTCTATCTCCAGTCGTTAATTTCACTTGGACTGAGAGTGCGCGTGCTCTCGAGAAGAGCAGCTTCAATGAGCCTGATAATTAGGGGATCTGTCGAGTAGCAGCAGCGGCATTTGTTTATTTTCCCTGCACTCGTGTCGGTGCACAACTGTACACTTTGAGAAAGAATGTACCTGTAATGGATCGCTAATGGCTCGCGATGCTATTGTCAGGATCGCCGGGGAAAGATTAGAGAACTACTGTTTGCGCTCCGAGAGAGAGCGGTTAGTTTTATCTTAACGACGGCGCGCGCGGAGTGTGTGCGGTTGTCGCTGTGTGTGTATTTCCGTAAAAGCCGCGTGTAAAATTTGCGGTCGAATCGATAAATTTTTAATGAGCCGAGCTGCTGCCGGTGTAGCATGTCTGTGTGACTCTCTTATACAACTATCGTCATCTTTCCCGAACGTGTTTTGCATGTACATTTCCATCAGACGAGAAGCAGACACGATCTCGAGTTATGTTATCCTCGCGCCGAGGAGCTAGGAGAAGAAAAAAAGAAACAAACGCTCTCCTGCACGTACACACAAATAAAAAATATGAGAAGCCTGTCCCTCTCTCGCTCGCGCTGTCTTTCTCCGGAGAAATTACGAGCGGGCGTAAATAATCGAAAGCGTTATCGAGTGCCTGGCATCGGGAAAGTTTCACGTGCAACTGCAGCGAGCGCTGTGTTTTTATGTACAGTATATACCAGTGCCCCAACCGCCTCGTCGGTCGAAAATCTCCAGACGCAACAAACTACGCGACATATGGCGCGGCATATTCATCGCTCGCTCGCTCGCGATGCACCTATTGTTTCAGGCTCGTTTCGTGCGTGAGGTTCAACGAAATTCCTCGAAGCGGTCGAGGCGTCCCTTTTGTGTGTGTGTGTGTGTGTGTGCGCGAGCGGGTGAATGGGAGAAAGAGAAGAAATTTTACATCTGGCTGCGGGAAACGGCTTTCGAAATTCACAATATTTTTTTTCTCTGCACAGCGAAGGAGACACATGGCTGCGGTGCGCTCGGGCATGCATATTTAAATTAGTCTAACTGTTTTTGCAATGCTCCGCGTGTGTGTACAAATAAATGAATATTTCATTTTTAGGGATACGTGTTGAGAGATACAGCTATATTTGAATTCGCCTTCTTTTTCGCGAGGCGTACGGGAAGTCGTTCTCGCAACCGCATTGAGAGATTAAAAAAAGAACACTTACTTAATATCGACCATTCGTGGTTTTGTTTTGACAGGTCAATTTGTTGGTGTCGCAGAAAAAATCGATAAAGGAACGTTACACGTCCTTCATTTGTCACACAAAGAACCTCTCTTTCTGTCTCCGGATCTTTCCGTCAAAAACAGCAGCCAATGCAAATTCCGTGACTCCGCGCACCCATTAATCAAGTAGCTAGATCCACTCAGCCCAAGTACAAAAGAGTTTAATCGTCGTGGATCAAGCCGAGCACGCCAACAGCGCACGGAATATGGCGCAGACGAGTGTGTTGGGTCCATTCTTCCAAGGGTACGATCTTGAGCTCTCTCGTGTACACGCGTACTTCGCACACGCACACGGACACAGCTCGCTGCCATAATACACCGACAGCGGAGCAGCAGCAGCAGCAGCATCGTATAGCGACTGGGATTTAATGGTCGCTGTCGACGGCTCTCTCCCTCTCGGAGCCTGCGGGCCTCGGAAAGGATCGTCGGCGGCACCTCTTGCATGGCCGGCCGGCCGGCCGTTATAACCGCGGCATAAACACGCATCCGCCGCTCTATACCTGGACTCTCTCGCTCTCGCTCTCTCTCTCTCTCTCTCTCTCTCTCTCTCTCTCTCTCTCTCTCTCTCTCTCTCTCTCTCTCTCTCTCTCTCTCCGTCGGCTCTCGGCATACACTATAGCCATTATATTATCGACACGGCGGGAGCGCACTTTTGTGCACCTTCTATCTCGGCAGGCACTGTATACGGCTCCGGTGTAGACACACACAGGTTTACACGAGGCTCGAGGAGAAACTCGGCGAGGCAGCTGCGGTGTTTGCTCGCGAATGGATTTTTCATTGAGTCCGAAAGGAAAACGCCGAAGATCGACTCGGCTAAAGCGCTCGTATAACGCGAATGGTGGACGACAACACGATACAGCAACTGGATTATCATCATCATTTTTTAATCAACCCGCGAATCGAGCAAGCGCTCATCCCGTCGTTATCCCCGCGTCTAATTTGTAACGTTCGCTGCTTCAAAATTTGATACGTAGCAGCGCAGTAAATGATATCATTCGAGTCGCGCGCACTCAGGTTAATTTATTCCTTTGCATTAAATTCGTAATTAAAACGAACAAGCCCGGATTAATCGCCGTCCCAGCTCCCCCAACATTTTTCCCCGTTCCGCCGAGCAGCTCCTTCAGTAGAGAGCTGGACTGCCCGACCTCGGCAGAACACTGCTTTTCCGCATTTTTGTCTATATCTGTCTCTCCGCGCGCGCGAAGTCCCATTATATCCGTGGCAGCTATTTGTTTCTTTTTTTAATAACGCCCTCCACGCGCAAGTGTACGTATACACAGTACACACACAGTACTCCGAGCTGCCGAGGGAGAAAGTGCGAAAACTCAAACGAGTGCTTAACTTTTCTTGTTTGGACGTTTAATTTCCTGCAGCGCCGCTACTGCAGTCTTAGACCGCCGTAGTCGTGGCGGCGAAAAGAAGAAGAAAAAAACAACCGCACCGGTACGCGCAAAAAGAGAGATAAATATTAAAAGTTTAGCCGGCGCCAGCAGCAGCAGCGGCGGCAGACCACCGCAGATAAGGAGTAATGGCAGTCGAAGAAACTCGCAGCAGCAGCAGGTGCACACGCTCGGCCCAACTCTGCGAGAATGAATTTGCATATAGAGAGCCGGCGTTCGTACGTATTTCGGGCGTTAATCGAGAGAGAGAGAGAGAGAGAGAGAGAGAGAGAGAGAGAGAGAGAGAGCAGACGGAGCGCCGCGAGGACGATAAGCTTTTTTGCTTGTGCAAAGCAAAGCTTGTATCTGCGTAAGTATAGAGATGCGGATACACGAAGGAGAGAGGCGGATACAATCGAATAAACGCCCGCAGTGCGCGTATACGGCTGCACCTGCGCCGCCCGCATTCTTCGGCGCAGCTTCTTTTGCGAAACACAACAGCAGCAGCGGTGGCTCCTCGGGAACGTGTCATATGCGAGCCGACGTGTGCATGCGCGATAACCTTCGATTATCGGCTCTCGTCTGTGGGAATAACCCACCGGATTTCCTGTCGCGCAATACTCGCTCCGAGAGAACTGAGAGAGAGAGAGAGAGAGAGAGAGAGAGAGAGAGAGAGAGAGAGAGAGAGAGAGTTAGCTTATATCTTATCGAATATGCGCGCGCGTGTGTGTGCGAACACGTTTTTCGCGGGCGAGCATTCGCCTATGGCGCGCTCTCTTCCTTCGGCAAACAAGAGCCTCGCTCGCTTGTCGATAGCCCATAAATAACGGCGGCGCGCGATAAATCGATTGTAGTTAGTTCGTCGCCGCTCTCGACTGTGTGTTTACTAGTGCTGTGCCCCCCGCGCTATGGAGAGCAGTTGGTTATTAGTCGGAGAGCGGCGCAAATTTCCGTAAATTACATCGCGGCACGTACATACAAATTTTCCAGCGTTTATCTTGGAGAGCGGCGCTGTCTCGGCGGCCCAAGTTCCCCCCGGGGCGTGCTGAGCGTCAAAATGAGAGCTTGAACGTTAGCCAAGTTTTGTGCCGGGACGAAATCGAGTGTCGTACGAGAGAGATACACGTCGCGCTCGCACCGGCTTTTCATTATCGGCCGCTTAGATCCTCTCCTCTTGAGTTCCGCTGCTGCTCTTCGGATCGCGGCTTGATAATTTCATTTTCGATCTTCCAAAAGTAGCCCAACTAAGAGGAGCGTCAGCGTGTGCGTGTGGGCGTAACGCATACTCTCGTCGATAAACAAGCTAACTGTAACGTGAATTTTCGTTCAGCAATGCTCTGCGTGCTAGAGAGAAATGAGTATTTGAAAAGCACAAAAGCCGGACTGACTAAGAGAGAGAGAGAGGAAAAAAACGCTGCACTTACAAGAGATTCCCGAGTCTCGAGGCGGACAATGCAGTCAGCGTCTGTTTGTTCGCGTTTCTATTGGCCTGCGGCGACTTTTTTTCCTCGCTCGCGCGCGCGTGCAGCCTTGAATCAGGACGAAATCGCTCTCGCTCTCCTCCTCATCCCTATATATAACTGTGTCCCGTTCCGACGTATACAGTGCATACCTCTCTCGAAGCACCTCTTCAGCCACCGCGCGCGCGCGCGCTATTCTCACGCTCATCTCTCGGTGTGTACTTTTTTTCCGAACTTCTTTTTTTCTCTGGAAAAGGGAGCCGCCCACTGCTCACTCTCTCGAAAATTCGTTTTCGAGCTGGAAATTATACGCCGCAGGTATACGGTGCGAATGTAGTGGAACTGTTTAATTGCGGTGTTTGCATTTCCTCACCGGCGAGCGTCTAAAATAATTTTCATTACTCGCGCGCATATAATTTCACCCGCTACTGCAGCCGCGGATGCGATTATATGTACAAAGCTCTCGTGCTCTCAAATTTAATGAGCTTTGCCGAATTTTATCGAAATTTTATATACCTCGTATTTATATGAGCGGAATCTCTGATGATGCAATATCAGGTTTCTGCCGTGCGTATTACGCGCGAAATCGTGTATCGATCCTAGGGGGGAGAAAAAAACCGTAATAAGGACAGTCCTTTTAGTGGAAATCCGCCCAGGATTCCGGCTCTCTCGGCGCTTTGAGAAGTAAGCACGAAGAGAAAAAGCGCAACGTCGTTGCTCGCGTAATAAAGCGCCGAAGCAGCGGAATCTCCGCGGGGCCGGAATTAAAAGTGATAATTGAAATACTCTGTAAGGAAATAACGACGACGGCTGGCGGTATACCGTTCGTTTCAGAGCAAAGTTGAACGAGAGCGAGAGAAGAAGGAATCGCAGCCGCATAACGGCCCTCTCGAGCTCCGTGCGGAAATCGTTGTTTTAAATTAGAGTATAACTCCACTGCTGCTGCTGCTGTTGCTGCTCAAGTTTCGCTGAAGGAGAATAAAGTGCAATAGCTCGCATAGCCTTCTGCTGCGCATATACTTATGTGTGTGTATGTGTGTGTGTGTGTGTGTGTGGCGCGGGGGAGAGAGGACGCGCGCAGCTGCCGCCGGTATAATAAGCTTCGCTAATTCGGTGCCGCCGCCGCATCGAGAGCCCCACTAATCCCGTGCCGCGCGCGCGCGGAATACGCGCTGCGGGTTTTGCTCTTTTTCGGCCGGTATCCCTTTAATCTTACGAGCGAGCGCGCGGGGCTTTCTTTCGTACGCTCGTTTCTTTTTTTCACCCTCTCGCGCTCGGATCCCTGGCCGTATCGTTGCTTTTTTTCCGTTCTCGGGAGGTGTGTTGCGATCGTCAATATCGATTTTTTCATTTTCTCGCGAGGCGCGCATATTTACCGCCGTAAATACAGCTATTTCACGCCGATTCGTTTCTCTTAGCGTATTGATTTTTCGAGAGAGAGAGAGAGAGAGAGAGAGAGAGAGAGAGAGAGAGAGAGAGAGAGAGAGAGTGCAGAGAAAAAAGAGCGAAAGAGAGACGGCTTCCAAGCGTAGAATAAGGTGTGCACTGCGTTCTCCGAAGTTGCGTGCTTATGTGTAAGTGTCGGTGATAAGTCAGCGGAGATAAGCACCAAGAGGGAGAGAGCAAATAGAATTTAATAGACACGGGAAAATATTTTTACAATCACTGCAGCGGTACGCGCGTCTCGTTCAATGGAACGTCGTCTCGTCGGTCTCGACGACGATGGAATCAGCGAACAATCCATTTGTCAGCGAATCGATTCCTCGAAACGCTAGTCACACAAATCAAAGAACGACGAGGAGACGCCGAGAGCCCAAGGACAATGTCAAGATTCCATGAAACTTCCTCTTTCCGCGCTGTACATACGGCGCAGCGAATCCTTTTTATTTCCCCCGTGGGGGAAAGAGAGAGAGAGAGAGAGAGAGAGAGAGAGAGAGAGAGAGAGAGAGAGAGAGAGAGAGAGAGAGAGAGACGAGCATCGCCAAACTCCGGCATTTAATTGAGAAATTTCACATCGAAGCTGGGGCCCTCTGCCTCCGCGCCGTGATTCTCGGCGGCTCGTTGGGAAAAGTTGAGAAAGAACGATAAATAATGACGGCATCGATGAGGAATCCGGCAGCGAGCTCCCGGTTGCTCTCTGCTGCAAACTCTCGAAGAAGAAGAAGCAAAGCGAAGCGCAGAGAGAAAGAAGAGAAGACCCGGCCATTGGCCGGCGCAGCGGCTACACATCACGCTCGACCGGCAATCTAGCGTCATTACGGGCATTACGGAGCTCGTTAGCCTCATTTAAATTCACGGAGCCCCCGGCCTACCGTACACTCTACATACATCAGCAGCAGCAGAGGCCCATCCTTAATCTCGCCTATGCATTTTCTGCATCAGTCGCGGCGGCTCTCTTTTCTGAGCTTGCTTTTATTTATCGCAGCGGTGTGCAGATCGCGCTTTATAATGTGAAATCCCTTGGCGAGGCGCGCAGCCTATAAGCCATTTAAAACACTCGTCAGACTTCTCTCTCGCGCCTCCCGCCGCTTTGGAGAATAGAGTTTGCGCGCGCGACTATAATGCAAAATGCGCGCGAGATGTCGCGTTGCAGCGCTGCTTGATGAAATAGAATTGCTGCCAGCAGTTAACACACTTTAAGGCTTTCCGCTATGGAGTATATATACCATAGCTCGCCGTCGTCGTCTAGAACTTTCTTTGCTCGCTTCGATTTGTCATGTTGGCTGCTCTCGTTGCTGCAGCGAGTGCAAAGGACTCTTAATGGAATAACAGTATAAGCCGAGGGAGAGGAGAAGCGTTTAGCGTCGTCCAGTCGGAGGCGAAGGACTCTTCTCTCTCTCTCTCTCTCTCTCTCTCTCTCTTTCTTCTTCCTTCTTCTTTTTGTTCGTATTTTTGTTTTCGCCGGAGAATAGCTCCCCAGCCGGAGAGGAAGTTTTTCCGCTGGGAAAAATTGTGTGTCGGGGGGAAGAAGAGGCTGAGAGAGAGAGAGAGAGAGAGAGAGAGAGAGAGAGAGAGAGAGAGAGAGAGAGAGAGAGAGCGGAGATAGAGAGAGAGAGAGAGAAAAAAGGAATAGAGCGAGAAAATATACGTCGGCTGCAGAGCAGCTTCTCGTCGTCGTCGCGGGTTTCATTGTTCGACTCGTATAGCGCGTGGAATGAGAACACAGCGCTGAGCGCCGGGCGCAAGAGCGAGATAGAGACTATATACTTGGTAGGTTTCGATTGGTCAGTGGCCTCTTCAATTTACTTCCCCGCCAATGACCAATAAGTGGGTGGAAGAACGAGAACGAGAACTGTATATACGAGAAGGCATAAAAAAGGGAGCTTCGCGCGCTCACACACGTACGTCGGGGAGAGAGACTCTCTCGTGCTCGTTAAAGGGTCCGGGGGCGCAAAAAATCGACGAGCAACGCGGAAACCAAAGCGAATCCTAACCATCTGCGCGCTTTTTCTCCCTCCCGCATCAAGACTTTGTTACGCACGCTCGTTTTCATCGCTGTTCGCCTGTTGACATGCGCAGTTCGCTACAGCAATCGTCCGCGGCAGATCGTTCGGCTGCAGCATGACTTTTATAATTGCGCGCCTCGCTCTCCCTCCGTCATCCGCGTGCGTGTGTACTGTATACGCCGAGAGTGCGAATGAGCTGGCGCGTTCGAACAAAACGCCCGAGAGAGCTGCAACGTATAGTGTTTTGCGGCGCTAAATCTTCCCGACGGCGGCGGAAACACGCCGGGAAATTATATATAAACGTAATAGTTGCCGGTGCGTTATTATACACGGCTTGGCGCTGTGTTTTGTCCCTCATCTCTGCGCGCGCGATCTCTCCTCCTTCCTATAGCGCGCTAACCATATTAGCCTGAATCAACTCCGTCTATTAATCACTGCGTAATTACAGCTGAGCTAACAATGGACTTTATTTATGAAGACTGATTTTCATATCGATAATGCTCGCTGCTACTGGCCACCGTTGCCATATAACCGCCGCTGCGTATACCGCTGCAGCGCGCTGCTATCTGCTCTGCGCGCCTCGTGTGTGCATTAATGTCCGTGTGTAATGTGCTTTTTACGACGCGATGAGTGCGCGCGCGCGCGTCGAGCCTCTGATTTTACGCGAAAGGAGATAAAAGCTTTTTTTCCCAATAAGACGTAAAAGTCTTCGCATGTTCTTTATAAATTGTATAATTATACAGTAACGAGAGCTCGATAATATACTGTCTCTTTAGCCAAGCTCTTTTCCAACTTTCGAGTCGATAATAATCCATTTGCCAATAAGATTAGAAAACAACTAATCAAAGCGATAGAACTTTATAGAACTCCGGAGAGAGAGAGAGAGAGAGAGAGAGAGAGAGAGAGAGAGAGAGAAAGAGAGAGAGAAGAAGTCGGCAAATTGCGATCGATCACGTAAATTCGCTTCTCTCCCGTCCCCCTCGATTTGGTCTACGTGTATCCGACGCGTGCTTTCACCCCCTCCACACTAGGATATTATGATACAGCATTTGGATACGCGGCATAGTGCATTTTTTCTCTTCCCCCGACTGCCATATGACAATAGGTCGGGCTCAAATTATACACCATTACGATACGCTGCGCGCGCGTCGTGTCGGCGCATGAAACGGGAGACTAATGCGTTCGCGTCTTCCGCGTGTCAAAAAAAGGTGACAAGTATCCTATTAATTTACACGGGAGTAGGGGGAATGAGTGACAAGGTTATAGAGCTGTAAATCGTCCACAGCGCACACGGCAGCCGAAATAATTCGGTCCAATTATTTTCTTCGTCTGCGACGATCCGTGCGCACACAACGAGCGGCAATTGACGGCGATGTCGCCTCTTCCCCTCGTCTCTCCCTTTCTGCCTATACGCGGTGCGCATCCTATATGTTTGCGCAGAGAGAGCAGTGCAGCGACGAAGTTAGTTTGCACGAGCGGACGCTGCTCGTATATATTGTAATCGCCGCTACTGCTGTTTCCGAACTTTTCATGCAGATTCGATTGCTCTCGCCTTCCTCTCGCCCTGCCGCCGGCGCCGCCGCCACTGCTGCTGCGAAGGCATTGTATGCTTGTAAGATTTATTCTCACGAACGTAGCCGAATTGCTTTCGCCGAAAAAGTTGATTATTCACTATACCGCGCCGCTGATACTCCGTGCGTGGTGTTGTGTGTACAGTTTGCAATATCGCTCGGCGCATTGTTGTGCTTTGCTTGCGCTTTCGCGGCGGAGAGAGAGAGAGAGACGACGGGGTATGGTGAATATTTATTGCCTGACTCACGCGCTGTATAGCGACTCTTGTGCAGAGTATATACGTGTTGGTATACCTGACGAACTTATGTTGCGCTATTTATAGCGAGCGATACGATCTGATGCGCGAGATAAAACGTAGACGTTGTACCGCGCCAGTCAAAGGTATGATAGCGGAAATAACGATGTTTCAATTTCCTTGAAGCGCGCTTCCTTCTCGGAAAGGCCATATTGAAGATCGCACCTTAAAAAGCCGATCCGCGCTATAGAGAGAGTGCGAAGGAAAAAAGAGATGATCTTCGCGCATTTTATCATTCTAAGGTTATCATCATCGACGTGACGGAGGAAAAACAGGCGCCGCGCGCGTAGATAACGCGCTCTGTCTTTGGCACAGCCAATCGCGATAACCAGAGAGCGACAATAAACTCTAAAGTCCCGAGATAAAAGAAACTACCAGCGACGCAAAAGTCAGGCAACAAAATGCAGACAGACACAACAGACCGGGTGCCTCGAGAGAGGAAGCGTTAAAGCAGCCGAATCAAGGCTGTATACACGCCGACAGCAGCCCGCCGCGCGCAGCTGTAAAGGCGAGCGAGCGAGCACATCCTCTCGAACGCACTGTTGACTATACAGCTATCCGCCGGCGCACACGACCTCGCTCTCTGCTTAGCGATGATTTGGACTACTGTTGCGGGGGGTGCAACTCTCCCCCTCGGAGCGTGTCGATATGCGCGCTCGTTTCTTTCTTTCCAGTGCAGCGCACCCTCGCCCCATTTCTCCAGAAGCGGAGACGCAATTACGCGGCTGACGCAGTGTCGTCTGTAGATACATTATGTATTTTAAAGGGTCGCGTCCGTGGCAGTGCAACGATTAAAGTGGATATCTGCTGCCCGCGCGCGCGATGATGAGATTCCGTAGGCCTGGATTAAGACGCGCGCGAGTCAGAGGGTGGAGCGACCGCGTGCCGTGCACAATAACACACTCACAAAAAGGGGGAGATCCGCAGCAGTGTAAGGGTGTAACCCCGAACGAGTAGCTTTCGGGCGGGCCGCATGAATGAGAGACGGAGAGAGAGAGAAAGAGTCGACTATGTGGAGCGAGAGAATGGAATAATAAGCGGCAGAAAGAAGAGCGAGGGGTGCTGCTCTGCAGCGTGCGTCTGCGCATTCTCCCGATGATTCATCGCGTTTCGCTCCGCTGCTGTTGCAGTATACCACTGCTGTTTCTCCTTATACCGCGCTGTCTCATTTTTCCGTAAATTTCGATTGTCGCGCACCTGCCCCGCGTGTCTGCGTTACGTGAAATACGCTACGAGCACATACGTATACAATGTATATGCGTACAATATAATGTGAAAAATTACTCTCGGCGACGGAGAGAGTTTATCGCTTTAGGTTCCGTGTGTTAGCCAAAAAAAATGGAGAGTCAATGTTTGGCTTTCTGCACCGGTACTATATACACACGCGCACACTCCGAAAATCTCGGTCGCCTCAAATAATATAAATGATTTCTCTCGCTCGCCGAGTCGGAAAACAAACGCGAGCGACGCATACATTTCCGCCGATATTTTTTTTCCATCGAATCATTTGTTTACCCGTCGGCGCTTATGAATACATCCGCGTACAATATATATATATATATATATATATATATATATATATATTTGTGCGGGAGTGATAGCGGAATAGTCACGCGCAAAAATGTCTTTTTTGACCTCGCACTCATTGCACGTAACGTTAAAGACACACTAGACTTATAAGGATTAAAGCCTCTCGCGTAAATCGGGGCCACGAGCGCAGCGGTCCCGGTGTGGTTATTATATTTGACGCTGCTGCATATAACACACACGTAAACATCAGAGCCACCAAGAGAGAGAGAGCAAGAAACAAAACGCTTTTATCGGGCTTTTATCGGGCTTCATGACAAAGACTCGCTTCTTGCGAGAGAGAGGGGAGGCGGAATTGAACAGCCAAGCGCGAATTTCTAAGCGCAAGGAGCATGTTGGCAAAGAGCAGCGCGCGCATTTAACTGCGTTGTTATGTGGCCGACCACGCGAATTCGTCCCTCGCATTGAATGCGCACCGCTTTCAGAATTAATAATAATAATCGCAGCCAGCGACGACGAGCTTGCACACGCCTCGATTAGTTCTTCTTGCTCTGCGTATATCGCCCGGGCACGAGCTTTTGATCGGCGCGCCGATTCTGTAATAGACTTGGAGTGTTACTGCCCGAGCGAGTTCGCTCTCTTAGCTCCGAAGTTTAAAGCCCTCTCTGTACTTGCTCGAAATCGAATTAGATTTTAATAAGGCTTAGCCCTCCTGGACTTTTCTCTTCGCTCCGAAGCTATATACACGGGCATTGGTTCGTTAAGAGCCAAGTTTTCTTTTCAAAGGGTACACACGCGCCGGCGAAGAAAGGAGGAATAAAGGCGAGCAAGAGAGCGAGAGAGAGAAAGGAATAAGATGATGGAAGAGGTGGGAGCAGCAGAGGAGGCGAGCCGCAATCGTGGAAACTCCCCGAGACATCTGGGTCATCGTATTGAACTTCCGGAAAAGATTGGCCCAGAGCCAGGGCTCCCGAACGGCCCGGTGTGTCGGAAAGTCCAACAGATTAATTGACTTGGACACGCGCGAATTTTCTTTTCTCCTCAGCCGCGGAAAATGAAAAAAGTTGAAATAAAAATCGACAGTTTATCGGCCGCCGCCGCCTCGTCGATTCGTCCCGACGCCTAAATCACTCGAGAGGCCGCGGGGAAAAAAAGGAGAAGAAAGAAAGCGCGCTAGGTATACCGCTGTATTGGCCGCGATATCTCCCCTGGCTCAAAGAGCCTTGGTATTGAATTTCGCGCGCTCTGCCGCGCTGAACTTTTCATTTCCAAGCCGCGAGAAAGTCCTCCCGACGAAGTTCGGGGCCGCTCTCGTCGGCGAATTTCTGCGAGCACATAAGCGCTGCGAAAGCGGAATATTAATCGGGACGCGTGTAACACGGCGTGTAAATACGAATATCCATTTGTGAAATTAGACGGAAATCAACACGCCGGCATATTGAATTATCCTCAAAAGCAATTATCACTTCAGGTTTCAAAGCGTGCGCGTGTGTTCGTGCAGCTCGCGCGTATATCGAGTGACACACAAGATACCGTAATGATCGATATAGCGTGACGTGCATACCTCGTATGCGCTGCTCCGTGGCACATACGCTCTCGTGTATATACGTATATGCGTATAAAGCTCTGGCGGCGCGCGCGCGCGCACGAATATGGATGATCTGATTCGCAGCTGCGGCTAAAATGAAAATTCGCTGAAAATAATGCATGTCCGAGCGGCAGCAGCAGCAGCAGCCAGGGCGGGCGTATATTGAATCCTGATTCTGATGGATAGAAATTAATCATCTGAGGCAAAAGCCTGTGTACAATACGCGGAGGATTCGTCGAGCTGCTACTGCTGGTAATTTAGCGAGAGCCGGACGATTTAGCCGCGACAATGCTCGCTAACTGCGCACCGGTGTACGGCTGAATACAGCACATTGTAAGTGGACTTTTTCATGTGTGTACACGCCGAAGAGAGAAAGACTTTAATTTCGATTGTAGCCCTGAGGCCTTTGTGCTCAAGTGCCAAATAGTTTGGTTTACGTTCTAAATAAGCGTGTACAAAAGCACGGAATAATTGTATACCTCTGTGCGCTCGCAATGCGCATTCTAAGATGCGCGCGCGCCGTCGAGCACAAGCTTCTCCTCCAACAACTTTGCAGCCAACGCAACGTACACACTGCGCAAACCGCAATCATGAAACATTCATTTTTCTAAATGCCCGCGTATACGATATTCCATTTACATGACGCATATTATTTCGGACGAGAGAGTTGCTATATACGCCGGCTTTGAAGGTCCAAAAGCGAGCGACGGGATAGTACAGTTGTGGTATATAGCGAGCGACGTATGTGTGTGTGTCTGTGTGTGTATGTATATATATATATATATATATATATATATATATATATATATATATATATATATATATATATATATATATATATATATATATATATATATATATATATATATATATATATATATATATATATATATATATATATATATATATATATATATATATATATATATATATATATATATATCACAGAGAGCCTGTCCGAGCGAACGGTTATTACCGCAGCAATTTCGTTTCAATCTCGGTCAAACGATCTGTAACCAGCATCAGTATATAGAGACTATATGGAGTGAGCGGGCCGGTCGACCGAACCAATTTTTCTTGATTTCGGCAAAGGCTAGGTATACCTATGTAGCATGGGTCTATGTAGAGGGAGTCAACGACACACGCCGCTGCTAAAAATCAGCGAAACAGAAGCGAAAGGGAGAGACGAGTGACTCTTTCTCTATACATGTATCCTGCGCACCCGGAATGCATCAGCGCCGCCTTTGTTTCTTTCTCTCTCGGGCGTCGCGCCGCCAAGGTCAACAGACAGTCACGCCCTCCAGTCGTCGGGCGGCTTCTATTTTTGATGAGTCAACTATACGCGCGCGCGAGAGCCGATCTCTTTCTCGTCTAGCCGACTCCACACACACACACGCGCGCGCGCGCGCGCGCGTTTTATACGTGTAGAGAAACACATTGTCACGCGCAGACTGCAGGAGGAGAGGCGATTAAGGGCGCGGATATGTAATTTCTCGGGCGCGCGCGACTCTCTTTTAAAGCGCTCGCGGACATTTAGTTGATTAACGCGCGTCGCTAATCCGACGAGGTAAACGCGCGGACTTGCTGGCGTTTTTATGCGCCACGCGCGGATTTCCACGCACGAATATAAAATGGACTCCGGAACCGCGATATTAATTCCCCGGGACGCGGAAAGTTCGAGCCTCGCGCGTCTTCCGTTATAATAGGCGTGTAACGCTGATTAACGCGCGCGTGGGCAAGTGCGTGTTAGACGCGCACGCGCATTAGATGCCTGCTGCAGGTAAAGTTTCTGCGCTGCACGGTCGGACATCAGAGCAGGTTAACGCGGCGTCTCGTGCCCTGTAGACAATATCGTTTGAGAAAGTGCGCCGCGGCTAAAACTTGCTTACAACCCATTTGCACGGGGAAGTCGCCAAGATTTCAAAAGTTAGCCAAGCGCGAAAGGGCTGCTGCTGCAGGGAGCGACTTTAGCGCTGCTCTCTGAGCTATGGTATCGCGCGCGCGACAGAATGCTTTTGTCGTCTGCTATATGTGTACGGGATATGTCATAGCGACGACTCTCGCGCGCTATTTGTAGCCGCTAATTATACCCTCTGCTTTTTCGCGGGCTAATGTCGCACGAAATTATTTTTCATCAAGTATAATACATATGCAAATACAAATTTGTGGGGGACGTATCAAGACGTGGAAATCTCGTTTAAAAACCCAGCTGCGGCTTGCGCGAAGTGGAACGCGGTGCTATATTCCCTCGGACTTCAATCACGATTTCTAATCAAGCGGCACGAAAATGAGCATTCAGCTCGGATGCGCGAGAGCGTCGTAGGCTCCGAAAACCTCTGGCGATTTTTTTCTCTTTTTTTTCTCTTCGAATATAAATAAAAGGCTGTCTGCGCAGGAACGAGGAGAGGACGGTAGTATAGCAGCGTGAGATGGTTAGCCGCAGCAGGTAATTAGGAAGTTCCTTCTCGCGCGCTCTGCATTCCTCCTCCCCTTCGCCTCCCTCCAGTTCTCTCCATTCTTCTTCGTATCTAGCTATAGCTGCCTCCCAGTCCGTAATATATAAAGACTATTTACTCTCTATTCCCAGCGCCACTCTCGCAGTCTCGCGGCTCTTCAAAACACGTCAGGCTCTATATAGCGCGCGGCGGAGCATCAGCGACGTGGGACCGACCGCAAAATGTAAATTGACTATTTTTAACTGCCGCGAGAGTGAAAGAGAGAGAATCGCTGCGCGCGTGTGTCGGGTCTACGCGTATTTGTAGCGCCGGCCCGTTGTTTTTGAATTGCACGACAGATGGGAACGGATGAGACGCGCGCGCGCACGACGATTGCAGCCGATAAATAACAAAGGGTCGTACGCTGCCGTCGCGCGCATTGTCGTCGTCGCGGCCTTTATATCTCGGCGAGCGATTAACGGCTGGAACTTTGATTTCCGCGAGGCTGGCGTAAAATCCAGTTAGCGGTCGGCGCGCGGGCGCGCAGTGATGGAAATTCGATCGAAACTCGTCCCCCCCCCCCCCTCGCGGATGATTACTTTTGCATGCGCATGTATCTATTGTACAAAAGGGGAAAGGGTCGTCGCGCTCACGCTCGCAGCATTACAGCGATTGGCATGATATCCCGCTCTTGTTCGGCCGCGAGAAGTTTGTAAAGCGAGTTCTTGACTGTTATTGCGTATCACGCTTGTCGTACACAGCAGAGCAGCGTCTTTGAAGCGCATCGGAGAGAGAGAAAAGCCAAAGCCGGGTCGTTAGTAGGACAAACGTTGGTAGCAGCAAAGAGTCATTAGGCAGGGCCGGCTTACGCTGCGTCCTGTCTGCTGCACGGCCGGAAAAAGAAGTTGGCCAAACGGCGCTGAATAAAGGCGAGCCAAAGGGCTACACGGAGATAAAGCGAGCAGGCGGACTACGCTGTGTATACATGTATACGGCGGACACGACTCCGTTGTAAAAGGGAAACGCGGCGGGCATCGCAATCGCCGACACGTCCCGTCGTAGACGTCGCGATTTTCCGCTGCCGTCGTTCTCTCTTTCTCTCTCTCTCTCTCTCTCTCTCTGACTCTCTCGAGCCACGATGACGATCCACCTTTCTCCCTCTCTCACTCTCTCTCTCTCTCTCTCTCTCTCTCTCTCTCTCTCTCTCTCTCTTTCTCTCTGCTCCTATATAGATTGTGCTGCAGCGACCTGGTACATAATAGTATAGTGGTCCGGAAGCGCGCTCGCGCGCAACTGCCCCGCGTAAATCTTCTAACAATCCCATTGTTTTCTTTGGAGAGCCGGTGGCTGCAGCTCGTCGCTTCTCTCTCTGTCTCTCTCTTGCCGAGCTTTCATGAATCTTCTGATTAATAGTACAGTTGTATACCTACGCTACTCTCTCTCTCTCTCTCTCTCTCTCTCTCTCTCTCTCTCTCTCTCATCTCCCTCTATAGTCTGCTGCAGCTCTCGACTCTCGGAGAGTGATTCTCCGTTTTTGAGGTTGCAGCTTCTTGCCCAGGATACGAATATCGGGCCAACTCAAACTAGGTATCTGCTGCGGGCTAAACAGGATTATGAGTTTATATAAGAAAAACGGATGCAGAAAATCAACGAGTACGTAAAATCCAAACGCTCCAGCCAACTAATTGTGATGAAAAGCCAGGGAAGAATCAGCGAATTTGATGCGCGCCTCTACAATAATACTCACTGAAGAGAAAGCTCAGCGTCCCTCGCGGCGTGACCCGGCTAAAGTGGGATAGAGCAGCAGCAGCAGCAGCAGAAGCCGAAGCAGAAGGTCAGAAAGGCAGTAAGAGAGCGAGCGAGCGCGCGCATGCACCTTCAGGCCGACGCCAGTATATATATGCAGTACTTTGGAGAAAGGAGAGCGGAAACCCCGTGGAGATTTGTGCATCGCGGGCGCTTACACGTATACTGCGCGGCAGCGACGGCGACGTTAGCAGTTACTCGGCTCTTGACCAGCCGGCTTTATTCCGACCGCGTGGCCGAGTCTAGATAAGAGCATCAGGATTGCGTCACGTTCAAAGGGACGCATAGAAGCGACTCCGCGATGCGAAAAGAAGGGATTTTTCGGCGTGAATAACGCTCGCTATCAAGCGCGTGTGACTGTAAACACTACACTGCGTACCCTTTCTTACACTATTATTATACTTTCGTTGCGTACCAAGTGCACAGGTGCTAGTAATCCTCTTATATCTACGCAACTTAATTTCGAACGCTGCCTATGTACGCTGTTTATTTATCCGAATGCAGCTCGACGCAGGCGATGCACTAGTATACCGCTGCAGCTGCTGTATACGTACTCGAGAGAAGAACTGCAGTTAGTCTCTCGCAGCTCTCGTCGCTCTATAATTAAATAGCAACGCGCTTTCAGGCTTCATTAATTTTTCGTCACTTTCCCCCGATGCGTGCAGCGCCGTTCCCATTTCCGCGCGTCGCTGCAGCGCATCCGTTGCATTTTATTTTCAATTTATTATGCCATTTCCGTTCGCTCGCTTTTTCTCTTCGAGTCGCTCTCGCTCTCGACTCGGGCCTATTCATAATTCCCGCGCAGCAAAGTGCAGCGAGACGCGCACGACAATGGCGAGCGTATACACGCGCGCATATCCGTAGCTTTAAAGCCCAACCAGACCTTATATAGCTATACCCTCAATGACAGCTCTTGACTTCTCATCGCGAGCTTACGACGGAGTAATCCGGTCCCGTGTAATTAAAGAAGAAGGGCGTCATCGCCGCGGCGCTGGTCTTTAGAGCAGAAGTCGGTCCAGGCAGCCGAGCGAGAGCGGCGTGTGCGTGCAGTGAATTGCAAGGGGAGAGAGAAAGACGCGAGGCGCAGCGCGCTTTCAACGCTTCATTTATAGCAGTTCGTTTTCCGCCAGGAATTCGTCCTCTTCTAGAGTGAGAACCTATTCATACGCCTCTGCGCTATATCTATCTATCTGCGCAGGACCATAGACAGAGGGAGAGAGCGAGCCGCTAATTTCGCATCGGCCGTTGAGCACTTTCAGCTAGATGGCTAATTTTCGAAAATCCAACAGCACCAGCGCGGCTTGATCGTTTTACGCCCCCGCGGCTGGCTCTATTGTCGCCGCCGCCGCCGGCGCTGCTGCTGCTACGCGCAATAATGAGAGAGAGCCGCGAGCTTGCTTTCTCTCTCGGGTAGTCACTGATGCTCCTGTGCACGCGAGTGTGCGTCTGCCTCCATTATAAATGCATAAATAGAGGGGAGGGCCGCAGACAAAAGGATGTTACGTGCCGTCCCGAGACGTGGGAGAATGTGCGCAGCTGCCATCAGAAGTGGAGGAGTATACGTATTCTGTATACGGTATTTTTGCGCGCGACGTTGCGATTCGTATATAGAATGCAGCGAATATAATCCGGCGCGGCTCTTGACCGAGTTTCTTGTTGTATTTTCAAAAATTTCACAGAACAGCTTCTGAATGGCGTGAATTCGATTGTCTGCGGCGTCGCGTGTAATTAAAAGCGCCAGTCAACGTTGATTCGAGTGTATAGAAGTTTTTGCTATTCGTTTCACGCGACCTTTTCCGCTCTGCTCAATGTTTCACGCTAAATCAGCACGAGTGTGCAGAAAAAATTTCAATTACCGCTTGTTATACGAGCCAAAGGCATTCTTCACCTGTGAGCTCTGAAAAATGCACTCGGCCCGAGTACGTACAATCTCTGACGGTAGCACATCGCGGCAATGGCAAGCTCCACGAAAAATAATCAAAACATCGATATTCCGAAGCGCGTCGAAGAGCTCAAAAAGTTGAAATTATGCCCGACACGTCCGTGCTAATCTCTCTCGCCTTTATCGTCAACAGCTTCCGCGAATCCTCGCTGATGCACAGACTATTCATCCTGCGTATGTGTTATACGAATAAACGGTTCGCCGTCCTCGAAAAAGATGGGAATAAATATTCGCGATTGCATAAAAGTACCGAAGACGACGACGGGAGAGTGTCTGATACAGCGACGGAGCGGAGAAGGAGAGGAGCGAGGAAACGCGTCGGTGGCATCCTACTTCGTCTGGTTGCACAAGAGAACGGCGCAAGGAGAAGCCGTCAGACGCAGACCCCCCGACGATCCTTATTGTTGCGCGATAGCCTTAAAATAAAGTATTAAACCGTTACTTTTTCAGTCGAGCTTTTCATGAATTTATCGCACGGCCCGCCGCTGCGCTGGTTGTGTGTTTTATTCGTGCGGCTGCTGCAGAGTTGAATTTTCCAGAGTTTTCTGGAGTGAACGAGTGCTGGCCCTTCTTCTTCTCTGCGGAATATAGAGCACTCTTTTCAAAGTCCTATTATATTCGCTGTCATATATTACATAGCTGAGATTCGTCGAACAATATGCTTTCAAGACCTCACGGTGCACGTACACACGAGCCGTCAAAGCGTACCGCGTTTATATAGAGGTCTGATAAGAGTGAAAGAGTGCGCGTGAATGTTCACATAGCCGACCTTATAAAATCGAGTCAGTCGACAGGGAAAAACGCCGACTTTCTTTCTTATCACCGGGCCACCCCCGCGACCTCATCTGCTGCGAAAGATATTCCGTGGCAGACAACTTCCCTCCTAGCGGGACGAGAGAGTGCACGTCTCCGCCGGCCGGAAGCCGGAAGCGGCACGAATTTAATTCCACTTTGAGCGACGTTGACGAGGAAGCAGACCGTAAAGTGTAATGTGGCAAGCGATGCCTGAACGCTTGCTATACGTATCCAAACACGAAGCTGTACACACGAGCATAGTAGTCGTGTCGCGGCGGCGACTCCGCCCGCAGTTCCATAATCGATACACCTTTGCCTGCGGCCTTATTCCGCAGCGCAGGTGTGCTCCGGCGACCTCCGCGGTTAAAAATTTTTTAATTTTGAATTAAATTTAAAGATGCGCACGGCTTTTTTCAACTTCTGCAATGGTATAGCCTCGATTTTTTCTCGTGCGCATACGTATGATTTTCTCTGACAGCTGGCACGTGCACTGACTAATGTTCGCTTAATTTTCTCTGTTCCAGGTGAGTTTCCCAAACGACCGTCGTCACATCCAAGTGGTTACACGCTCTGATGGCAGTAGCACGCGATACAGAGTACTCGCCGCATGTAAGTTGAAATATTCAGAAGCGTGTCAAGAGGACGATAGCAATCTGTCATTACACGCGCGAGGGTTTACGACTGGCTTTACTGCTAGTATTAACTCCAATTAATTAGGCCGATCGTTACACACTGTGTGTGTCTGTGTATGTGTACCGGACCTTATCGATTTCGCCAGCTGCACGAGGCTGCTCCGTCGGCCGCCTAACTTTCCCGTATGAAGATTGAAACGTTGATCCGAGCAGTTTGTCGCTTCATTGTCATCATAAGAAGGTCATTAACCCAGCGCGATGCTCTGCGGCGAAATTACAGCGGCGGCCTGTATTATATACACTGCACCGATAGAGAGAGAGAGAGAGAGAGAGAGAGAGAGAGAGAGAGAGAGAGAGAGAGAGAGAGAGCGAACAGCCATATACCTGTAGCCTGGCACACAGTCAGAGCTTTGCCGGGCAAGTTGCCGGGGCTTCTCTACTGCGCTAACGCGCGGTGTTGCTCGTTAGGATCAACTCGTGCGATTAATTAGTGTCAAAGGCTATTTACACCTGGGAGCTCCGAGAGCCTCCCCCGAGCAAACGATGGATAGGAATCAAACGAGTTCCGCATTGTCATGTAAATTCGCCCGCCAGCCGACCTCCCCCAACTCGTTCTAATTCTCTCGTCGTCGTGGCTCTTTTATAAGCTGCGCCTTTCATTCGCGAGGCCGCCGTCACTTTTTCTCTTCTCGGAAATTGCCGCCCTACTTATACGAAGGAGGAGAAAATTTCGCTCCCTAGCTCGCGCTCTCTCGCGATGCCCGTAAATTATACTAATGCCAGGTGCCATACGCGCGACGTATATCCCGGCGATTCCCCGCGCGCTCTAATCTGCATTTTACGCGCGAGCCGAAGCCACACACACGTGCGTTTGCGTGTATGCGTGTACGTGTGATTTGCGATTGTAATCCGGCTTCATGCCGGGCGCAAACATTCGAACGCGTATGTGGAGATATGCACGTCGAGGCGCCTCGGCGATGTTTGCGCAAGAGGTTCTCTCATTCTCTTTTCGTCTTGCGCATATAGCTTCTAATCGTTGCGTTTTTACTCGCTCCGGCAGGAACCTGCAGGTTGTTCGATTCGACGTTGAGTCGATATCTGTACTTGACGTATACGCACCAGAACGACGCGCATAACCTACATTCTCTCCTCTTTCCCGGATCGTCATATATGAAAATCTCTTGTAAACACCACAGCAACTGAAATTAAGCCCGAGGAAGTCACGCGAATCGAGCAGCAGACTCGACATTCATCTCTATTCCGGGACGCGTATAATAATGCTCCGCCGCTGCAAGCAGCGCTCGGCGGAATATCGAAGCCGCTCGCCAAACTTATAGAGCAAACGCTCTCGATCTGTGTATACCTCCTTCTCTCTTCTCGCGAATTTAACTTTTAAATGCGGCTCGAGCCGGAAAAACTCGCGGCGGCGGCGGCTCATCCGTTATTCATATTTCATAAGAAAATAACGTCGTATAATAACGATATAACACGCGGATCGTAATGATGACGGATGAGTGAGAGCAGTCGCGCGTTATACGCATAGAGATGACACTAACGCCTCCTCGACAGGATGAGGCTGCGGAACAAGCGTCTGGGGGAAAATTAGTATTGGTGGAGTGAGGGAGGGGGCTGTAGAGGATCGAGGTAAACCAAGACTGATTGAGCGGGTGGTGGTCGCCGCACGCGCATAGCTAATATCTCTCAGATCGCTCGACCGGTAGTTACGCTCTCCCTCTCTCTCTCTCTCGCTCTCTCGCGGTTTGCAGTTAACAGAATTTCCCTCCTCGGCTATCGCTCCGCGTGCGGTACATCGGCGAGCTAATTCCTCTTAAAACTAAACGAACTAATGCGCTTGGGATTTAACACGTGCTTCGCGAAGATCGGCGAGATTTTAATACCCCGGAAATATGCGCATTTTCTCGAAGAGGAATACGGTGGATTTTATATCGCCTGCTGAGTTGCCATCGCGAAACGATGTTTACAAAAAGCTGTAAAGCGTTTCGGGATAACGTCATTTGTATAAATCTATGTATAAGAGATAGAGAGATCTTCCCCGAAAGCGAAAAATATACGCGGAAATACAAATTCGAGCCGCAGCGGCCGTGATTAAAGAGCAGCTGCAATTTTAATAACCTCATGAAAGTCGAAAACGCGCTCGCTCGCGCCGCGAGTAAACGAGTAAGCGACGTATATATATATATATATATATATAGGTAATTAAGAGCGCACACCGCAGTCGGCGTCTCTGTCGGAGCCCGTATCATTCAGCCTAGTGCATGGGAGTATACACACAGAGAAGCGAACGAAGCAGCGGCGGCACCTCCTCCGCGAAAAGCGGAAGGGAAGGTTTGCTCAGCGTGCGACGCACATATATCTCAGAAGCCTCGCCTCCTCCTTCGGCCGATGTACAGTCATGAGTTAGAGCTGCTGCTGCTGTTGCTGCTCTGCGCTGCTCGTCTTTCCGAGACATACATCATCATTAGGCCCGCCACACCGCGATCGGCTCTCTGTATAGCTGTACATGCACTGTATGTATATATACCGGTCTTTTGTGCGCCGTACGACACGCTAATTACATTTTTCGGCCGCCCGCGAGCACCTCCGTTTTAATTAGCCGCCGCGTTTTGAATTCCCGAGACACTTTTTATCGCGTATACATAGATATATACAAACCGAGAGGGAGCGGGAGAAGGAGAAGCTTTTGTTTACCCGGGACTACTGCTACGTACCGATAAATAGTTTGCTCGTTCTGAGTAACGAGAGCAGCGAAGGATGTGAATAAACATGGGGGAGCTTTCGCAATTCTTTCGAGATAATGAAAAACTTTTTCAGCGCAGCGAGCGTGTGCCCTATGTTAAACTAGCGAACGTTGTTTTTCTCCCTTATTTTTCACTTTCGCACAGATAGGGAACGCGAGTACAGTTTCACATACCCCTGCGGAGTTAGCAACTTCCGAAACTTGATTGATTCTGAAATGTAATGCCGAGAGCATTATACGTGCGTATCTATGTCTGTCTTACCGTCAGTGCTGCGCTACTCGACAATTCGCTAATGTCTTTCTCCACCCCCGGATAGAGGGAAAAGCTTCAAACCGTTGAGGGCTCGCTCTCGACTAAATGAAAAATTCCACGGGAAACAACTCTCGGTAAGCATGGCTTTGAATTTCCGAGAACCGCGGTGATATCTCTGCTTTTGCGGCGGTCAGCCTGCGCAAACGCGTATAAACAACGTCCTTGCCCGGCGCGCACTCGCGTAGGATTGTTTACCGTTCGTAAAGCCAGTTTTCAGCATATATGCAAATAGAATGGAACGCGTGGCTTTTGCGGAAAGCTCATTTTACGCTCCCCTTGTTTTTACAATTTGCGCCTTTTTATACCTCTTCTCAGATCTTTCTCTACCATATACATACATACGTAAGACACCGCTCGCGCACACACACAGTCGCTTTGCGTTGCTAAACGCGCTTGACGCGCCGGCGGCGCGAGAAAAGGGTCTGAGTGAAAGGATAGGGATCGCGCTGCGCTCCACAGAAGGGGGGATTATATAGGTGAAAATCATAAAAAGTATGTAGGCGAGAGAGCGAGGCTCGACGCGCCGCCGACACTGACAGAGAGCCAAAGGCAATGCGAATCTCTCTACAGCGGAAAGTTTACCGCCCGGATTACCGACTTTCTGCCAGCGCACATAAGGACGGGGAGCCAAGCGCTTTGCCGGGGATTTCGTCGACCGAATTGCTTTGATAATCGCGGAGAGAACAAAGAATTTTGCACGCACGATCGTTGAAGTGCCGCTGCCGCCGCCACGATTTCCGCGTGGAACGAATCGAAGGATTTTTAATGATTCGAAGGAATAGGCAACGTTAATCGAAGCTGCGCGCTTCATTGAAAGAAAGAAAAAGACCTTTATCGCCAGAGCGATCACGCTGGCAACGCGAAGCGGAAATTGGAACGACCGAACGTAAACGGGATACACGTACAAACGGCGTCGCCGCGATAAACAGTAACAATTAAACAAAGGCCGCAAAAATACGCCATAACCGCCTCCGCGGCGAGAAAATAGAACAACTTCTCTCTCTCTCTCTCTCTCTCTCTCTCTCTCTCTCTCTCTCTCTCCGATAACGGAATCCAGCTCCGTAGCAAAAGAGAGAAATAAAAATCCGCAATGCAATCGACGCGCGGCTATACGAGCGGCAGTTGCTCCGTAATTGTTTCGGCTTCCGCGATCACGAATATTAAAAGACAACATCTAATGAGTAATGAGCCGCAGTAATTATCGACAGTATAGAGCGACCTATGCAATTTCCTATGTTAGTATACATACAGCACTCCGATCGATAAATCGCGCACATTTTTCGAGCTTATCGAATTTTCCGCGATTAGAGCCGCCGTGGATCAACAATGCTCAGCTCTGTCTTCGCTGCTACACATACACGAACGCCATTCAAATGTTCGGCAAGCATAGCAACGCTGCGCTTCGAACAATGAAAGCGTTTCCACTTTTCTCACGTCTGCTCGGGCGAGCGGCGCCTGCGCACACGTATACCTACTCTCTCGTCGTCCTTTCACACTGTCTTTCCCCGCGTGCTGTACGCTATTATATCTCTCCTCTCGCGCTCTATTCAGCTATTCTTCCTCGTTCCGCGGCGGCATCGGTAAATTTTTGAAGCCGCGAGAATCATCCTTTTATTGCCGTGTGCGCGTGCTGAGACTCTCGAGGCTAACCTCGTATAACCTATTCGTATATAGCGTAATCGCGCATAATAATCTCGGGGAGGGAGAGAGAAGAGAGCGCGCAATGGGGATTTTACTGTCTCATTCGTCTTGGTGTAAAGCCCCGGAGCGATCGTTTCGCCGCCGCTTACGAGCTTGCGCAAGCTTCGAACGAGCGCGAACTCTGACTTTTCGAGCCGCGCATTCTTCCTCTCGTCCCGCTCTTCCTTCTCTCTCTCTCTCTCTCTCTCTCTCTCTCTCTCTCTCTCTCTCTCTCGCTCGCAGCGTTTCTGACGTATATCTGCTTTCCTCGAAGCCCGCGCGCGTGCGAGTACGTATATTGTACAGCCGTTTGGATGCGCGCTGGCAGCTTACTCTGATGTGCGACGAGTTCGAAACGCGCGCCTTTCAGCGGCGCGTCGGATCTTTCAATATTGAAATGCGCGAGAGCGAACTCTGTTATAGATGTGATTTTGCACCGGCCTAATGTTTCGCTCTGTCTCGCTCTCTCGATGGATGAGCCGCTGCGGCGTATCTTTTACGCGCGCACTCTCGAGCCATATGAATTTCAAATTCGGTATGCGCGCGCGGTAACAGTCCGATAACGGTTGCCTATACCTATAATACATCGCTGCACACCTGTGTGTATACTGATATACACGGAAAAGATCTCGCTCTGCAGGGATGCGGGTGAAACGGCGAAATTAAAAGCTTCCGATGTTTTCTTCGCGTGCGCCGTATAAAGGGATGTGTCGCGCGTAACAGCTTGCAACACTACGCCCGCGAGACTCGTAGTACGTATCATTAGGACGGGGGGAGATAATGGAGAAGCGCGCGCGCTTTAATCGCTACCTGTTGATTTGCCGGATAATTGGAAAAAGGGCGCAGCTTCTTGACCCGCAAACGGCAATTAAATACGCGCTCGGTGTATCGAAATCTCTTTCTAGCTCCGACGCAGCTGTCGCACCTGTATAAATAATGCGCGATAGCTTCCTCTCGATATTCCACACGTGTGCAGTGTTACACCGCAGCAAACTGCCGGCAAATCAAAAGCAATCAGAGTGAAATATATCGCATGACGAAGCAGAGGAAGAGGAGAGAGAGAGAGAGAGAGAGAGAGAGAGAGAGAGAGAGAGAGAGAGAGAGAGAGAGAGAGAAGACTGCACAAATTAGCATTTCCGGTCGGGCGAACGACGTCGGCGCAATGTCAGCGCGGCGGCGAAAATCTCTCGCGGCGAACCGCTCGGTATAATTAATCCCGGGCTGCGTAGCGAGGAAGGAGAGCAAATAGAGGCCGGTCCGTAAACACACGGATATGCGCCGCTCGGAATACATCCGGATGCGTTCCAATATGTCTTGCCAGGGCGAGATGTACAGGAATGGCTGCTTCTGCCGCTGCGGGAGAATGTGTCAAGACCACTTCGGGAGGAGCAGGCCGCGCAATATTCGGAGCCCCCCCTCTCTCTCTCTCTCTCTCTCTCTCTCTCTCTCTTTGCTGGCGCGCAGAGTGCATGGACCGGAAGTTATGAGAGTCCTTATACGCGCGGACGAGGCTTAAGGAGGAGCCACTATACGCGCCGGCTCCCCGATATTAGCCGCACGATAAACTGTCGCCGCGCTGCGCACTTCTCTCGCCGCTGCTACATCTCCTAAATATTGAGCCTTTTACCACCGCTCTCGCTGCGCTTTCGAAAAGCCCGCGCGCCGTGCAATCAACTTTTTTATCGGGCGAGCGTTATGTTTCTCTCCTCCTCTGCAGCTTATGCTACTCTACTGCGCGCGCGTTTAGGCGATGGAGAAATATTTGCGCGCGGCTGCGCAGCTGTAGTCGTCGTCGTCGTCGTCGTTGCAACTTTTGAACAATATCCGAGTGAGAGAGAAGCTGCCTCGGGGCCGAGCTCTCTAGGCCCGAGAAACTTTCGGCGCGCAGTCTTATTCGTTCATAATATACGTCGAAAGTCCGAGTTTTCTGCTTGAATGAAAGTTTTGCATTTCCGGCCTCCGCCGCGGCAGCAGCTCAAGCCCAAGTTTTCCCATCGCGAATGTTAAGAAAAGGTAATCTCCCGCGAGAAAGTCTACCTCCTCATGCTGCTCTCTTTCTCCATATTTCCCTGCTCTATGTATGTATATATACACACAGTGTACTCGGCGCGGCCGGTCATATTTTTATTTCAAGACGCCGGCCGCCTCCTGCAGCGCGATCTCTCAAAACTTGCTCGAGTTTCCTGATCTACGAGCTCCTTTCTTTCGCGGGGTATCCATCATTAGCAGCCGGGATGGATTGCGACGTCGACTACCTGTTGTCGCGCGCAGCCTCGACGACGATTCGAGCAATCGCTATGTTATGCAGCACGGATAAAAGGGAGCTCTATATAGTGTGACACGGCGCATATGGAGAAATACGTAGTCAGAGAAAGGCCGGAGGGAAATGGAGGGAAGCGAGGGAGAAAAAGCGCAAGCTTGTGTCGCGCCGGAGGGTGAAATTTCAATGAGAGGGGGGAGGGAATCGATGCCACGCCTGAGCGGCCCGCTCGAATCCGTACTCTCATCGACGACGTCTAACTTACCGCTATGTGTATGGGTGGTGGTACTCGCTCGTGTGCAGCAGCAGCAGCAGCTTCCAGACGGCTAGAATGTGCGATGTCTCGGCTCATCGATGCGCGCAAATAAGCCATTCAGACACGACGCGCGCGTTCGCCATTTGCCCGGGAGTCTGGCGATGAAGTTTCCTCGTTACACCTCGATCATCGGCGGCGGCGACGATGACGACAAAGCTCTGACGGGATTCCGAGCCTGAATTTTCTAGAGTAGCTCGTATACACGCGTTGAGCTTTAATTCTTTTTAATTCCCCTAATGGAGTCCCCGTAGTTGAGTACTTTTTCATCGGTCCACTGTTTGTCTTGGCAAAGTTGCACACACACACAGTAAAGCCGGCGCTACTTCGCGAAGTTTTGCGCTCTCGCGAGACCGGCACTGGTGTCTCTCTCTCTCTCTCTCTCTCTCTCTCTCTCTCTCTCTCTCTCTCTCTCTCTACCTCTGTGTACTTCTTTAATTTAATTTCACTAGGCCACGCAGTCCAAATTTTTCCGTGTTTACGAGTCACCGGCTTAAGGTACAGAATCTACATTGGCGGTACACGAGATAAAAGAAAAAAAGATCACGCGCTCGAGCGAATTAATCTCTCTTTCGAAGTTTCGAAATTCCGAAGAAGAAAAAGAGCATGTGTATACTCTTGGCGAGCGGGGCATTATCGAAAGTACAGGCAATCTAAGACAAAGTATTTACTCGGGCAGCCGAGTGAATAAAAGAAGAAGATCTCTCTCTCTCTCTCTCCATTGAAAAAGTCGAAAAAATAAAGCGCTCAAGGGCTTAAACTTGCGGTCGTCGTCCCGCGCCGCGAAAAAGGCCCAGCAAAAGTGCAGCGGCTGAAGAGAGAGAGAAAGAGCCTCTGCAAGACCGGGCGATAGAACTTTTTCAGCCGGCGGAGCTCCGTATAAATACGTATACGGGTATACTTACAATCCGCGCTCTGCACGTTCTCTCGGCACTCGATGCTCACAAGCGCGGCGGCGGCGGGGAAAGCGAAGAGGCTAAGTGCTCGGGACGTGCGGCATCGGGTTGCGATAAGATACAAGACTAAATAAATAATTCGGTGTCGCGGCTGATAACCCGTCGACGCCGGTAACGGCTTATCTGAAATCTCTCTCCCCGTCTCTCTCTCTCTCTCTCTCTCTCTCTCTCTCTCTCTCTCTCTCTCTATTTCTCGGTGCATCAGCCGCGAAGAAACAGGGAATAAAATCGAAAGTTGGGGGCTGGCTCGCCGGAAAATAAAGGAGAGCTTGTGCTGGACGAATCTCTCTCTCTCTCGCTCTCTCTCTCTCTCTCTCTCTCTCTCTCTCTCTCTCTCTCTCTCTCTCTCTCGGCTCGCGCACATAAATAAGTTCCTCTGAAAACAAAATAAGTCGGCGGCGGCAGCGACGTCGACGACCTTACGGTTTCAACTTAGATTAGTCTTTGGGTCCAAAGTTTCGCCGCGGTAAACAAAAAAAAAGAAAAAAAGAAGGCCGGTGTAGGCAAAGGGAGCTGCTGATGCTGCTGCTGCGGTGAATAGAACTAGGATTGAAGTTCGGAGAGAGAACGGGAAAAAAAGAAGTTGCCCAAGAAGCAAGTAAGTCGGCGCGGAAGAAGAAGAAGGAGCTCGAATGGAGCGCAAAGGAGAATAATAAAAGTGCACCGCCGGCGCGCAAGCCACTTCCGCGAATAATTATTCCGCATTCGCTCGAGAGCTCGTTTCGTGAAATTCATTTGAATCAAAGAACTATGCGCGGCGTCGGCGACGGGACATAGTTTGCTTATCCGTGCGCGACTCGGCTAATTTATACTCTTTATTTCCCCTTTGGCTTTTTCTCTTCGCGGAAGCTTTAAAGGAGCGGATATAACAAAAAGAATTGCTGCGCGCACAAACTCTCCCGAGCGTTTGTTTTAATTTGCATTGCTGATTGTGCAGTGCCTGCTCGGCGCAGCCGATGCAGCTTCTTGGCGGACTCAAATTAATATTCGATTTCAACGGCTTATGGATCGAGCTCTCGCGCGCGAAAAAAAGAGTGCGAGAGAAGCCCTTGATGTACGTGTTACCGAGAAATTGATTGCGATTACGTAATCTTGTTGTTGATTTCCGGCTGGTTGGGCCGGGGGGTATACGGAGAGAAAATAAGCGTTATACAGGGAAGTGCCAGCATGGGGGAGGTGGATTGGTGTCACGCGCGTCGAGTTATTATAAATACATACTTTCCTCGGCTCGACACGCGACTACCCGTGTAGAAGGAATTATACAGCCGACCCTGATTCTGCGTGTCGTTCAGAAGTCTTGCACGCGTTTACAACTTCTTGCAAATTTTTATATAAACCTTGGAAAAAAATCAACTTGCATCGCATTTCAGCGAAATATTATTTTCATCTACATAGAAACGATATTAAAGTTACGTGCAATTCATGACTCTTGAGCAGCCTATCTCAGGCGAGACGAGCATTCAATTCACGTGCTCGCGGTGTTTATTTTTTATTAAAAAAATATTCACGACCGAAAATAAAGTTCTCTCCGTGCCGTAAAAACACACCTCATACAAAACGTGATATCACATCGTAGTTCGCCGAACAACTCATTTCAATACGCAAAGAAGACGTCGCGCGTGATTTTATGCAGCAGCAGCAACAGCGACACGCATACATCAATCCCCTTAAAAAAAAAAGTGGAACATCGCAACCGTTCGCTCGTCCCGCGACTATCCCACAGCATAATGACATTCCGCAGCGATAAATTCAAAGAAGCGCTGTTCACTTCGTGGATATATCTGCGACGCATTGGATTATACAATCGGCGAAACGTCGCGCGCCGTATCGGAGGAGCGCAGCGCAGCGCGGACGCTAATTTATTGACATTAATGTCAAGGCTCCTCTCTATCTCTCTCTCCCTCTCCTCCCTACTTTTGTTTATTTCTTGCACCACGTATAGATGCGGTCATTTTTCCTTTTTCCTCGCGCCCTTGTTTAATTAACGGAAAACCATTCGTTTGACGCGCGTAATGAGAATGATCAAGTCACCACTACAGCCTGATCAGAGTACTTTTAATTCACAGCACGTGGCGAGAGAAAATCGAATCGGCTGCTCCCCGATGCTCTTTTACGCTGTCATCTCTCGACTAGACCATATTGCATTCTATTTTCGCTCCACGTACCTGCGAGCAGGGAGAGAAACTTTTTCATGTACAAACTCGACGGTACGACGACGAGCAAGCGGGTACATCGGCGTTTATGAAGTTCGCGGCCTTTGTCGAGTGTATATTTTCAACGCGTTTCGGGGAAATCTTCCACGCGTGAACTGACGCTTCGACATCGGCGCGGCGTTGGTTGCAGGATCGGGTTTTCGCATCGGTTTTCGAAAAAGCGCAAAAATTCTCCAGCACAGCCGATGATATTCCAAGCGCTTGCGCGCACGCATTCGCATCAGCTGACTCAGATTCCGGCTCTCTTTCGCTACCCCCGCCCTCTCTCGTCAAACTACGCGGCGGCCCACTCGTGCACGCGTTATTTCGTTTCCATCACAGGTATATAGGTAGAGCAGCCGCGTGCACTTCAGCGTCCCTTTTTCCCTTTATATCTACAACGACGTTGGGCTTTGCATTTATACTGAATTCAGCGACATAAAGCAACGCCTCTACGTACACTGCATCTCGCCCGCCGCGCGTTGGGGTAATCTGCGGCACTTTTTAATTCAATTTTTTATTTCTGCTGCTGTAGTTTCACGCAGACATTAGAAAAATCCCGTTTGGAATCCGCGCGCATTTACAAGAAATTGTAAAGCACTATTGCCGCGGTGTATATAACTCGTTCAGCGTATGTGTTTGAGTAATTGAAAACACAATCCGAGAGAGAGTGAGAGAAAGAGCCACTTGAATCTCGCGCGCGTATGCGAACCCTGAGTATGGCTGCTGGGAAAACTTTTTCGATATGAAAAATTCCAGGTGCCAGGCTAGCTAAATAGCCCCAAATCTTAATTAATTTTGGCAAGTCCGGCGGAGCGCGGCTAATTTACCGAAACTCATACATTCGCGACGAGATTGACGCGTGTGCGAGGTACACATATGCATCGGTCGTAGCCGGCAGCCAGAAAAAACTTGTAATCCGCGGAGATTTAATCAGCGCGCTGCCACGATCGAGAGCAGCAGCTGAGCTAGCCTTCAATCATGCGCGACGACGACCGGTCACCTGCAGCAGCGGCAGCAGTGTGACATGAGATCATCGTAGTTTCAAGTCTCCTGGAAAGAGGCTGTATGTAACTGGAAGGTGCACGAGAGCCATTATGCGTGAGCTCGCGAGTCGTAAAAGAAATCCCATCGTCTCGGAAACGCGTTAAGGCAAAAATCCATCAAAAGCGCCGTCGCTGCTGCTGCTGCTGCTACTAGCTGCTAGATCGATCTTTCTCGCGGGTTATAATGTATAGAAGGTCTGTAGCGGGCGTGGGCCGTACGCGTGTATTTCCTCATATTGCGTCCCTCCGTGTCTTTTCGTTCGTTTTCTCTTTCACTTTCCGGGGACACGCCTCTGCGCATATAGTATGTGTCCACGCGCAGTAGTTTATAAATAAAATATTCTCTGCGCAGGAACGAGCCGATGGCGAAAGTTAATGGTGCGCATTAGTCGCTCGCGTTAGGCGTCTACTCTCAAATATTTTTGCGCGTGAATCCGCCGCCGTGCGGTACCTACGACCTGTATAGGGACGCACGGAGAGCATTTTACTCTCCGCATTCCAGAGAGAAAGCCACGGCCTTTGTTTTCTCCGTCGACTGTAGGCTCTTTTTCTCTTTCTCTCTCTCTCCGCGGCCGGCGAGAGTAAGAACAGGACCGCAGGCGCCCCACCTACACTATAGCCGCGCTTTTGTTGCTTAGCGCTGGCCGATGCACTTCACGAGAGCATATAGTAGGCAAGTCTGTCTCGAGATTGACTGAATGCTGCGCCAGGAGAGAAAATAATCGCTCTTCTCTCGCGAATAAATTGCACGTTAAACGCCGCTAATTGTTGTATACGGCTTTGCGCAATTTCTCTATGCGGCTGCGAATAAAAGCGATAAAACGAGTACGCGCCCGCCTAATATAATCCGTGACCGAGTTCGAGCCATTGTTTTGTTTCACACGCTGCATCCATAATCCAGCGCGAGTAGAGAGAGAGAGAGAGAGAGAGAGAGAGAGAGAGAGAGAGAAGAAGGGAACGAAGGAACGTGTCGCATCGCTAGGCTGCTGTACATAAACAAGATGAAAATAAAATAAAAAAGAGCACCTCTCGTTCCCCAGTCCCGTAAAACTTTGAAAGCCCGGGCACCCTTTAAACACCGCCAAGAAAGAGAGAGAGAGAGAGAGAGAGAGAGAGAGAGAGAGAGAGACAGAGAGAGAGAGCTCCATCTTGCATCCAGTATTTAGCGCAGATGAAGTCCAACTGCAGAGAGCCGGCGAAACGAATTCCCCCTCTCTCTCTCTCTCTCTCTCTCTCCTGTATGCATCTGCATTTTTAAAGCCTCCTCTCGCGCGCATTTCACGCAAAATTCTCCCGGCGCCCTTTTCCGCGCGTGCAATATTAAAGCCGTGGCAATTTTTTGTTTTTTCGCGTGAGACAGAGAGAGAGAGAGAGAGAGAGAGAGAGAGAGAGAGAGAGAGAGAGAGAGAGAGAGAGAGAGAGAGAGAGAAGAGAATCGCTCATACACCGCCCCATTTTCCCGGTCATTAAAAATGCAGAGTGTAGCGAAAAAGCCGTAGCGTAAAAGGGCCGTTGCGCGAGGAAGAAGAAAGAACGAAGCCTACGGCTGCTGCTGCGCTGCAACACACCGAGTCTACAGTGTGTGCAATGTGCACGTATATACCTGCGCGCCGCGAAGAAGCTCGTTCTCTCCCTCTCTTTCTCCGGCGACGTGGCCGCGCTGTACATGAGTTCCCGACACTCGTCAAACCAGTTTTATCGACTACTTCCTTAGAGCACAGCAGCAGCGCCGGGATGAACCAACGGCGGCGAACGACAGGTACAAGCTGTTGCCCTCGCAGTTCACGTGCGAGGTTCGTTCCACCTTGCAGAGAGAGAGAGAGAGAGAGAGAGAGAGAGAGAGAGAGGGGGTATTTATATGCGGTGCACAGGCCGCGATTTACTATTGTCAATGGGGCGTACGCGCGAAAATGCAGGTGCAACAACGGCGGAGCGGCCTTAATTACACGCGTTTTTTCGCGTTGCCCAGCGCAGCGCTTAATGGATTTCGTTTTATGGAGCCTGGCCTTTATTTCGCTCTCTTGTTCTTCGGGGATAATGTTTGACTCTCGCTCCTGCTCGGATGGGTTTTTTAGGAGGGGGAGGAGGTAGTTGCGTGCCTCGAGTTGCTGCTGCACTTGTATACGCGCTTTTATGAGAATGACGAATGACTCTCGATCGTTTGCGTCTTCATGAGGAAAGAGAGAGAAAGAGAGAGGGTAGTCCGTGAATTTTAATTGATTGCACTGGGTGGTGCTCGGTGTCGACGACGGGGCTTTTAATATTTCGTCGCTCGCTAGGATTTCGGCTTGTTTGGTCAGTTTCACTTTGCGTGGAATCAATTATAATGTTTTTATTACCGGCACGCTCTCTCTCTCTCTCTCTCTCGGCGATTCGCGATCGCGTGCGTCGTGTAGCCCTTTAATCATTCGCAAGTTTTCTCCGCGAAGTATTAATGACTCGTCATTTTTCACAACGATTGCGCGTGCAACACGATAACGTTCTCATTAAAATGCCGAAATCAAATATCACAACAATGCAAACGTGCAGGGGGAAATAAATTTTGATCGCAGCCAAAAACGCGGCGTAAAATTAGCTGCAGCAGGCGGTTACGTCACGCTCTTATCACGCAAACCCGAGCCGAGGGCTCTCGGCTTACCGCGAGAAAAAAAAGCCAGCTGGGCGCTCTCGGCGAAATTCGAAGAAAGTTTTGTTTGCCTCAGCAGCGACGAAGAGGAATCGCAACGAGTAGCTCACCTCAGCTGCACGAGGAGCAGCAGCAGCGCAAGTGAAGCAGAGCCAAGCCGCGTGTTATTTATAAAAGCTTCGTGCGAAACCGGTCTTTTCCTTCGTCTGCCGCATACACGCTCCTCCTTCACTGGCGCAGGCAGGTCGTATAGCAACAACGAGGTGACTCAGCATGTATGCATTTATATCCAGGACGCGTGACGCGTCAGCTCGATTTGGAAAATACCGATCAGTCCGCCAAAAAAAAAGATACCGCGCGCGTCGGCTTATTGAAACCGAGGCTCAGCCAGAGCAGATGATAATATACAGAATCCGAGCAATAAGTGACGCGTCGGTATCCAGGGGTGACGCACCGGCCTGCGCGGAAGAAAAAATGTATAAGAAGACGACGGCGAGCCAAGAGAGAAAGAGCGAGAGGGAAAAACGGCGGCGCCGTTAAAACTCGGCGCGCTTGTCCCGAGGCGCTTCTTATAGGTATATACTCTGGGGCTTCCGCTCTTTGTCCAGAAAAAGGGAAGCGATCGCGCGAGATAAAGGAGCGAGAGAGAGAGAGAGAGAGAGAGAGAGAGAGAGAGAGAGAGAGAGAGAGAGAGAGAGAGAGAGAGAGCGGAGAGCTGCGCCGGGATAAAAAGGAAAATTAAGGGGGAGGCGGCCGAAGTGAATCGTCCAGTCGTAAAAAAGAAATCATTATACTCATGCCGTCGACGAGAAGCGCCTCTCTCGCTCTCCCTCTCGCACGCATTTCTGCTTGAAAACTCCTGCTGCCGTCGCGGGGAGATGGAATTAAAGGTATATGCGCGGAGGGATGCCGACAAGGCGCACATACCGTGTATTACGTTCTGGAAAAATATCGGTCGCGCGCTGCACGCGAGTAAAAATAGAAGCAGCTGCACCGTCGGCTTATACGTCCATTAGCCCTCGGCTAATTTGTCCTAACGAGACTACGCCTCTTTCTCTTGCGCTCGCGCTTCTAATGAAGCTTTTGTCGTCGCTGATGCGTGTGTGTGTGGCGCGTTGGCTCTTCAGCTTCTTGGGCGGCGGAAGAAGCCGATGAGGATTTTTAGCGATAGCGCGAGGAACGCACTTCGAGAGGAAGCGCTAATTGCGAGAAGCGCGAGGACACGAGTCGTGTGCCGGACTGCGAAACTCTCTCTCAGCCGCTGTACGCTTGCAGACACCTACGCGTTTCGAGTGACGGCTGACGAGAAAAATGTATGGTTATTGCATGCGCAAGTGTGCTCGTTTTTCTAAGGTGTGAATTAATTAAAGGCAAAAGTGGAGCAGTTTTTCATTATGACACGATTTTTAAGCGAAGGAAAGACTCGAGCGATTTTTTTCTTATCCTTCTTATTAGCTCGTGCGTTTCATTATGTCTTTTAGTTGAAGTTTGCCCACTCTACAAAAGCTGAAATTGCACCTGCAGTTGTAGATAAGTTGTTTATTAAAAATCGCTGCTGTACGCGCTGCAGAGAGGGAGAGCACAAATCGTTTCCAGACTCGAGAATCCCTGCGATGATAAAATATACTTCTTCCGTACACCGCGCTGCGATCGAACCTCGCTGGCACTCCATGGCTAATTACGAAACACACACACACACACACACACACACACAAAAGATAGGCTCGTAGACACTCGTGTGCCCGAAAAAACCGCCCAACACAGCGCACGCATTTCTTATCAGATCCAACGCAAACGCGCAGAGCGAAGAGTGAATGCCGCACCGAGAGTTTCAAATATAGCAGCAGAAGCAGCGGCTCTCTAGCTAGATAGAAGCTCGCAGGCATTTTCAATCAAGTTTTTAAATAAATTCCTCCTCCGCCGCCGTGGCGAGCGAGCTAGCGAGCAATTCCGCGCACTCGTCGCGCGCGCATCTACATGCCGCGTCAGGCGTGTACAGGGAGAAATTCGCTCGTAACTCGGGCCCCACCGACGTAATTACGGGAATTCGCATAACGTCGCTTTATCCCGAGGTAGAGATCCGCCGCCGCCGCTTCGGCGCACCTGCCGGCCTCGCTTATCTCCCTCCCTCTACCTCACGCTGTATACTCTCGCTTCGCGCTCTGACCAGCTTTTTCTCGCTGCGCGCAGCCTCTCTTCTGTTTCTTTATGCTCTCAACCAGCCGGCTGCTGCCGATACTTTTTACGAGCCGCGCTCCGATAATCATTGTTATTTAAGGGTCAGACCGAGCACGCGCGAGCTACGCACCTTGGAATTGTTTCCCGAGAGAATAAGAGATGTTTCTCGCGCCTCGGTATATACAGCAGTGTAGAGTCGGTGGGAATTAGCCGGGACTGGAGTAACTTTTTTAATATAATTCCGGTGGATTTCAATGTCGATCGAAGGATTCGGCGTTGGTATTTTTCCGCTCCGTTGGATGCGTGCAGCAGCGGACTCCAGCTGTAGCTCTAGCGCGCGCATTTGCCTATATGCAGAGACGGCAGAGACTTCATATTATCCAGCGGCCGCGGCTGAGCTGCTTCTTCTTGCGATATTCGCGCAGAGAGTTGGTCGTCGCTCGCTTCTTGCCTCGATTCTCCCAGCTATATACTCTTATCCTTTCATCCTGGAGGCAATGCACCTCCAGAGCGCATTGACCCCCCCCCCCTCTCTCTCTCTCTTCCTCTCTCAGGCCGCTGTTGCGCTTGCTCTCGCTCTCTCGTCCTCTTACAGTCATTGCTTCGAGTGGACTCTTGGCCTTTATTTTCCTCCTTCTCTCTATGCTGCTGCTGCTTCTTCTTCTTCTTCTTCTTCCCTTAATTTCACCTCGCGCGAGCAGCCGGTCTCTCTTCCCTCTTACTTTCCCGCTGCTGGCTTCTGTTTTATAAATACTCGCCTTTCTTTTGCTGCCCTTCCGAGTTTACGCGACCGCTTTTGTTTTTCTTGCTACTTCTGGAGAGAGAGAGAGAGAGAGAGAGAGAGAGAGAGAGAGAGAGAGAGAGAGAGAGAGAGAGCGAGAGCGAGCGTATAGGAATGTGTGCGTGAAAGCTGCAGCCGAGATTTTCGAGCGCGAGTACGTGTGCGTTTTATTGTTCCAATAGCGCATTAAGGCGCGCGAGCGAGAGAGAGAGAGAGTGTGTGAGAGAGAGAGAGAGAGAGAGAGAGAGAGAGAGAGAGAGAGAGAGAGAGGGAGAAGACGGAATTGGGTCAAGTAGCGATTAACCTCGGCTGCCGGCGACGTGAGTGACTTCTAGTTTATATCATCAGGAATAAGTCAGTGCGCGAGTGACGACGACGACGACGACGATGATGTCGGCCGCGGTACTCGAGGCGCCGGATAATTACAGCCGGCGCTGCTGCTGGCTCGCGTTTTTTCGCTTCGGGATTGTAAAACAAACAGTTTTAATAAGCGACGATGAGCCGAGGACGGAAATTGTAAGCGCTGCTGCAAGAGTGGATCCGTTGAGCTAACGTCGTGCTTTTTTAATTAATGTACACTGATAAACGTGTGCGTTTCGCCAGAGAAGCACGTTTAATTCGAGATCGTTTGGATGAGTAATTTTTCTGGAAAGCGGTAAAGCAACCTCGAAAAGCTTCGAGGAATTAGAGAATGTTTGAACGTATCCTGACATTGTACGCGCTGATCGATTTCGGATCATTTTGATCGTGGATATCCGGCGAAAAAAGCGCTAGCTGCCGATTTTTCGTTCGCGAAAGAAAAATCGACGCGCACACCTACACGTCAGCCAGATAATCTCTCTCACAAAGGGAACGACTTCCGTCGTGGTATTCTTCATTTTATCCGACACTCATCTTTATCGCGTCTTTGCGTTTGTTTCGCGCCACTTTATCACACAGATGCTTCCACATTTTCACATACAATACTCGAATTCCAACTTATAGGGGGGAAATGACGACGCGGAGATGACGCTGTCGTACACGGAGTATATTGCTGAGCGCCGATATTTTCCAGTCGTTGCCTGTACTCTCGTTTCTTTTTTTCCACAGGCTATATCTCAGAGCCGAAAGAGTATAGAGCGAAGAAAGAGCAGGTGTCCTCGCGCTGAATAATAAACAGAGCAGCAGCAGCAGCAGAGGAGGAGGGTGTCGCGTCTACTACGATTTCCATCCCCGGGAATTAACGAGTCGAGAGAAAAGGATTATCCCGGCTCGATAACGTGATTAACGGCGCGGCGCAGTCCGTGAATTCCATATCTCCCGGAGTACGGCGAGTGTATATCACGAAAGAGAGAGAGAGAGAGAGAGAGAGAGAGAGAGAGAGAGAGAGAGTGCGAGCCGATAAGCGACAATTGCCAGACGACCTCCATCCTTATTACAGACAGACACAGAGAGCGCGCGAGCGGCGGACATCTCTGACCTCTGAGCCTCACTTTCTGCTGACTCGAACGATAATTCACCGTTACTACTCGGCTGCCTTTCGCGCGCTCTCTTTCTCTCTTCAGGCTTTTAGCCCTTTTTCGATCCCCCTATATAACGCAGCACGTATACGGCGGCAGTGGCAGCGGCGCTTTTTTGTTATTTACGAGCGCGCGAGCGCACTGCTGCAGCTCTCTATCGGCAATAGGACATCCGAAACAAACTATTCATGCATCTGTCATGCCGGATACTGATTTACTGCCTCGATGCTGTTATACCGCTCTCTCTCTCTCTCTCTCTCTCTCTCTCTCTCTCTCTCTCTCTCTCTCTCTCTCTCTCTCTCTCTCTCTCTCTCCGCTGTTTACTCCCGGCAGCAGTAGCTCTCCAGCCGTCGCTCAATCTCTCGCGGCTCTATTCTTCGTGGCTCGCGCGCTGATGGCAATTACGCTCTCTCGAAAATTTCGTGGCAGACAAAAAGCAAGCTCCGACGTCGAATTAAAATCGCGCTTGTTATTCTCCGCAGTTTCATTGAGGGAGAAGAGTAGCAGTGAGGGGGATACGATCGAACGTCAGATCGACGTGTAAAAGAGATTTTCCGCGGACAGAGGGAAAGAAGGCCGCTGGCGGCGGCGGCTGTTATACACATTCGGCAGCTGTAACGAAGCGAAAAAAATCGAATACAGCGTGGCAAGAGTAGAGCGGGTGTCAGGCGGCGTCCCGAATAGAGCAGCATATATGGCGTGGCAGTGTCGGCTTGATCGATGCTGCTACTGCTGCTATATGCTCACGGCGCAATATCTATCCGAGAGAGAGAGAGAGAGAGAGAGAGAGAGAGAGAGAGAGAGAGAGAGAGAGAGAGAGCGAGAGAGCCGATGACAGACGGGCCTCAACATACGAAAGCTCCCAAAGCCGATTAGTACATGGACGCTATCGACACGCGATGTGTGTATGGCAGTAGCTGCCGCTTGTATCAAGTATATATGATATGCCACACACCGCCGCACCAATTACCTACAGGACACACTGCACTAGGCTCTTCTTATAATCGAACTGATAACATGCTCAGCAAATCGTTGTTGTGCCCCGTCCTGCACCCCTTTTAAGCCTGCAACGTCCATCGCGTCTTTTCTCCGCCGCCGTCGTTTTTTTATTTCCCCCGAAGAGAATGCAAGTTTACCTCTGCTGGGCTTTACGACAGTATATTGTACGGAATTTTTATCTTATCTCTATACCTGCGTATGTATGTATGTAAACACGCCCCGTACTCTCGCACGATGATATCCGCATGTGAAGCGAGGCATTCTTTCCGGAGAGATACGAATAGCTTATACACATGCATCTGATGCAGCAGCAGCAGCATTTTTGTGCGCGCGGTGTCCGATTTCTCTCTCTCTCTCTCTCTCTCTCTCTCTCTCTCTCTCTCTCTCTCTCTCTCTCTCTCTCTCTCTCTCTCTCTTCCAGGGAATAATTCCACGCCGCCACGTGCCTGCATATAACCCGCTGTTTATCTCTGCGCGAAAGCAACGGCACTCTTTCTTCCGTGTACGTTATAAGCCGGCCAATCATAGCTGCGCGGTCTCTTTTTTCCTTCGGCCGCTGATTATCGACGTATCTGGCCCATTTTCACCGTGACGCCAGTAGAACGAAAAGATAAAAGCGCAGAGTTACGAAAGTCCGATAATACGCGCGACGAGGAGGAGGATGTAGATTTCCTCGACGTATACACAATGTCGTTCCCTCTCGAAAGATTTCATTCAACTTTTCTCTCGTCGTTGTTTAGCTATTTGTGATAAAAGATTCAGCGTTGATTCCAAGGGAAAAGAGATCGCCGAAAAATTGACCTCAAATTCTTGCGTTGTAAGCTTCATGTCGCACAATAATGCTCGCACTCGTCGGATCCCATTATTGCCGTGCCCCTTCGTATACTATAACGCAGCCACACGCACTGTTGCGCCAAGAGCGAGAGCTTGTCCAGCGCATTGCGTATTGCACACTGACTACATATAATGGATATACGTTTAGTTGGGCGTAACCCAGCTTATAAGGGCGATAACGCGCCAAGTCGTGGGCGCCTTCAATGTAGAGCCCAGTCTTCCGTGCGCGTAGTACGATATATGTATCTCTCTCAGATCGTACCAGCGGATTATCGGCTAGTCCTTACGAAGCAGTGCCCTCTCTCTCTCTCCCGCTCAATCAGTCCGCAATTTACCGTTCTGATATGGCGTCCTTTCCCGAATGCGAGACACACAAAGACAGAAGGTCTGATTGATTTAGCGACTGTCTTAATCGCGCAATTATGGTCCCTCTTATTCTCGTTCGTTCGGTCGAGCGGATTTTTCACGCTTCGGCTATGCATGACAGACTATGCACGATTGTATATATAGGATCCGACGTGTGTAACGTTTGCAATAATGTGCAGTAACTTTCCCTCGACGTTTCATTCACCGTCCGAGTAACGAAGGGACTGATCCACGGAAATTGATATGCGGAGAAGTGCAAACATCGGGAGAGGCCGAACTATAATAGATGCAGTTATGTAGCTTCGAGGAATTGTTGGAATGTGAGATTGTTGGTGCTTTCGCTCGCGAGGGATCCACTTTCCTGATGTTTGTAATTTCAGTTATTGGGTAAGATGATGTTGTGTGTATCAGTATATACAATAGCATCCATCACGAAATAAAATTTTCGGTGAAATGTATATGCGTATAACACATTGGTTTTCAATTGATTGGATCGAGACGGGAATTATCGTACGAAAATTCATTTCCAGCGCTGACATCGACTTTCGATTAACGACGCTTCGGCGGTATTCCTCTCGCTCGACTTCGCGGTCCGGAGTTGCAACTATGGGTAAAAAACGGCTCGCTAGTGCAAACTCATCCGGAAATCGAGATGAGCTGGTAAAGGGTCGGATATAGCCAGCGCAGCAGGAACGTCAATTCGTTTTCTTTAAATTTTCAACTGGCCGGGGATGAACGCGAGCGACACTACGACTCCCGTCGGTTATACACTTCTCTCGAGCACTCTGCTTGTCTTTGCCAACCGAGAAAGATTAATTAACCGTCGATAATTAGCCTCGCCGCGGCTGCAACTTTTAATAAATGTTTGCTTCCTGAGATATCGCTTTCTTATACCGCCGTCATTATTACACACAGCATTGATTTATCTCGCCGACCTGACGAGGAACGACTCCTCGCTTATACGCCCTTGAAGATAAATCGCAACGCCCGGAAAAATGTATGGGAAGAAAGAGAATAGACTTTTTTCTGTCGTATTGAACGAAAGCGACGAATACAAAGTTGGAATCCGCATTCTCGCTGCTCTGAGACTACTCTACCGCCTTATCGCTTGGCTGCGCTCGGATTCTCGCTCTTTTTACGGCATTACAATAAATACAGAGAGTAAACCGTACTCAAAGAGATAGCCCGGGCTTTAGAGAAAAAGGAGAGCACCCACACACGTAGCCGTACTCTGCACAATAACGCGCGCGTTTTCACAGTCTGCGAAATTCGAAGAATCGCCCGCCGCCTCGACGCTTTCATCGCTCGCAACTCTTTTTTTATTATCAATACTCGCGCTCGGTCGATCGGAAAAATCGCCTGCCGCGAAGATCAATCAATTAATATGAAATTCGAAAATATTCTCGCGATCTCCATGCTTTCATTTATATCCATAGCATTCGATTTCAATATTATGCATACAATACACCGCGCGCGCGCGTTGAATTATTAAAAAACACACGCTTGCCAAGCTCGTAATTGTTATTATTTTTTTCATGAACAAGCGGCGCGAATATGTGTGAATGATTGATCCGACCGCTCTGGCAGGAAGCGGGAAAAATTAATAAGTTGCCAAAAGGGAGAAAGACAATTAAATCTGAATATTTCATGAACCAGAGCTGTATGGAGCGCGTCTACCGGTAATAAAGTGAATTTCTCTCTTTCGTCCCATTGAAATGAAAATGAAGCGCAAAGAAGAAGAAGAAGAAGGCACCGAATGACTCGAGTTTTCCCAATTGAATTAATAGTCCGTGCGACGAATCATTGAAAAAAAAGTTGTCGAGAGCGCCGTGCGTGAGAGGTAAATTTCGATTTCAGAACTTCGGCCTTTCTCTACGCTCTTACACTCGCGAGCATCTTTATTCATCGCATAGCAGTCGCGCGTGTATACGGAACACTTCTCGACCGAGTCAATTCACGCTCGAGGGGAGGGAAAATTGCCAACTTCACAGTGGCTTAATCTGCGCGAAGGGGCCGACGTTCGCGGGGGAGTAGACGACGAGTGCGCTCTCCGTCTCTAATTTAAAAGTTTCGTCGATTATACGAATGTAGTTATATACACGGGACAGGACAGGGATTCAGTCTCCGAAACGGGCGCCGAGCTCTCAAGCTTCTTTGACGAAAAGAGTAAAGTAGTAGGGTATCTATGTGTATACACACCGCGGCGGGAGAGCCCGGGCTTAATTAGCTGTGTTTTCATTTAAAGAAATAAGGGTCGATCTCAAGAGGTTATATGCATTAGCTCTTATTTTCCCAGCCGCTATCGACCCACCTCGGGGCGCAGTCTCCCAACTGTATGCATTATAATAATAATACGCAGTTAGTACGCGTAGGTCTCGAGCGAGGAATCAGGAACGCGGTAGACGAGCCTTTTCAAAGCGGTCAAATGAAGGGCTATACCGTAATATCGTCGATCTCGCGCATCATTTTCCGTGTCTCGCTATCTCCTCGCGCTCGCTTCCCGATCCATCTCATTAAGCGGCGCTAATGATCCTGTTAAGAAGCCGTTTCCTCTCCTCCTGCTGCAGCCTCTCCTCTAATTGCTTTCTGATATTTTGCTCGCGATGAGTTTTCCTCCGCCGGCTTTATTGAGGAAGTCGATGTAAAAAAGATTTTACCTTGGTCTGTGCATATATACATATATATATATATATATATATATATATATATATATATATAGAGAGAGAGAGAGAGAGAGAGAGAGAGAGAGAGAGAGAGGGGGGGGGGATGAAGAACGGGCGCAGAGGAAATCAAAGTGAAATATGCGAGGGAGAGGGTATTAAGCACCAGCGACGGCAGCGGGGGGTAGTGGGAAGGAAGTGGCGAAAAGCGATTCGATCGACATACTAATTTCTTTCTACTCGACGAGACGGCGGCGCCTGCATGAAACGCTCGTTCCTCATTGGCCTTACCCGCGTCACGAGCTAAACGCGTTATAGCTTTGCTACGCTGCTTATCGTTCCTCCTTTTTACTTCCACGTTTCTGCCATTTCCCATAGCTGCCGCCGCCGCCGACGTGTATGCGTATAGGTATAATACCAGCTCCGGCTCCTCCTTTGAATAACGGAACGAAACTCGATCGAGTGCGGAATTTTACGAGCCTTTGCTGCCCTCTTTTGCCGCGCGGAAAATTAATTTCGCTTTTTGCGCACCGCTCTAATAATGTACAACTTTATTTTCCGATTTTATTGCTTTACGACACGTGTCTTATATCGGCTGTGGCGGCGGCTTCTCTGATCGTCCCGCGATTTATTGACGTGATTCGGATTCCTAGCCTAGAGTCGCTGCAATTTCAGCGTCTTATAACCTACTTAGATTAAATCGAACGAATCGAACGGATTAACTGGCTTGATTGCGCTTTACGCAAGAATAGATTGTGTACGGCGAGTCGTCGCGCGCGGCGGCGGATCTCTTCATAGGAATTTCGCCCTCATAAATCAGCATTACGAAATCGAGAGCGACCCAGAGAGGGATGATTTTTATCGTCCGGTTATAATACAACACAGAGAGCGTATTCAATATCCTCGATTCCCCAGCGCGATGGCGCATAAAATTAAAAATCAACACAAAGCGGCGTCGGCGGCCTAGTAATCCTCCGTCTTTATCGGCGCCGCTTTTCCACATTGCTTCCGATATGCAATTATTTTCTCGAGCCGCGCGCCGCTGTTTAACTGTTCGAGTTTACGAGCCCGGTCTGCCGTGTACACGTCTATATACATACACTAGCTCGCACACAGCTATACGGAGCTGCAGATAGGCTAATCTAAAGTACTTCCTGAAGCCGCGGCACGGCGGCGGCGGCGAAGAAGAAGAAGCCGAAAAAAACGGAGCGCGCGCGTTCGGGTTATCGGCCTCCTGGGTCGCCGGTATATCTGTGTCGAGTCTCATCTCTCGATCCGAGAATAGCCGTGATTTTTCCCGTCGGAAAAATCCTCTCAATCTTTATCACTCCCGTCGCGCGTTCTTAAATTACGCCCACGTGGCTCTGCGCGCCCTCTTAATCCGGCCTCTCTCTTTCTCTATTTTCGACTCTTCTGCGCGGTGTTTACGCGGCGGCGCTCGTACAGCTCTTCGGAGCTCTATTTTCCGACGACTGTTGGCGGACAACCAATCGACACCGCTAAAGCACCGCGCGATGATGCTTTTATCATGTATACAGCGGCGCGGTGGTACACACACTCGAGAAAGTGTATATGAGTGCAGTATATAGCATTCGTTTCCCATATCGACGTACACACAAGCTTCCGGCGCCCGCTCGACGTACACAAGAAGGAGGAAATTAAAAGAGAAAAGGGATGAGCTAGTAGGCGAGGCTGGAGGAGCTGCGAGCGAGCAGAGCAGACTGCATAATGCGCGTAATGGAGTGTAGCCGTCGCCGATAACGACGTCGCGAGCGTCTGTTCCCGATACTCGCTTCTTTTCGTCCTGTGTGTGTATAAGCGCATACAGGCCTCGTGAATCGTGACGGCAGAAAAGGGGGTACACGCGTATATTATGCACGGGAGATCCAGCGCAGCAGCGCAGGGGATCGGATTCGGCGCCGCCGCTCGACAATAGAGGAAGAGACTCGCTGCTCCAGCGCGCCGCGTAGGCAAATGAGCAGAGAGCACAGCCTTATTGATGCATCGATAGCGGGGGACGCCCGTCAGGAAACACGAGTCCGATAGCGACGGCAGCGCGGCACAGCGTGTAGCACTTCTCACGCCGCTACTGCTGCTGCTCGCTTCTGCTCCTGCTATCGGGTATAGTCAGCTCTCGCGCTATATAGGCCTCTAATCTCGCGTGTCGCCCCCTTCTTCCGACCACCGCCTCGTGATTCCGGCTCGATAATCCGATACAGCGAACCGACTATTTCATGCTCGCGCGATAAATCTCCGCCGCGCGGATCACGCGCTTTTTCATAAATACGAGCGCTAATTAATTCGTAGTTGTGCACATTTTAAGCGCCGCTCGTTATCGAGTCACGATCTCGTTTTATATATTCGTTTCGCGCGTTTTTGTTCATTTGCCACTCGATAGATGGACGAGCGAAAAAAGTTGTATTATGAAAGCCGCCACGTACATACGCAGTCGGGTATACGGAGATAAAGGATTCAGCATTCTGGGCCATTTGATCGATAAATGGAGTGAAAAATGTTTAAAGTACATCGGGGACTTTAGGTGAGATAAATTAGAATGACTGCGCGCGTTTATGTGTTTCGAGTTTTTTTTGGGCACGAGAGATTTATCGGTCTGGGCCCTTCTTCCAATGCTTTGAATTGCCTTGTGAAATTGATTGCTTGTGCGTATTTATTTCCCCCTTTTATTTTTGCGAATTTTCATTAGCCTGCGCCGCGATTTGCCTGATTTATGAACGTTCTTTTTGGCAAACTTTTAATGGAGCCAATAATGAGTATGCAACTTTATAAAAGCGTTAGCTGCGCAATTACTTTATGATAAAATACGAAATTAATTTATACAGATAGAATATGCAATGTTTTGCGAGTGCGATAACTTCCGTGTTACATGGTGGTTTTGTTTCGTACGCCGCGTTACAGTCTATTATTATAACAATGCAGGCAATTCAACGATTCACGACTATAACCGAAATTTTTAATGTTCCAGATGTTCGCGACGAAGTTTCCTCAGGCCTCGCAGCACTAGAGCCGGCGTATCTCCTGTGGGAGATCCCTCGAGAACCTCCTACCCGTGACGAGGATGAGCTAGCGCAATGCGAAGACGACTGACGAAGGACAGGGCGCCGCTGTTGGCGGGCCCGTGGCTGCTCCTGTGGCTGCTCGGCACCAGCTGCAGCCCGTCCCTGGCCCTCGACGACGGCGCCGATAGCCCGATCGCCCTGAACCTCGCGATCCCTCTGAGCAGCCCCGCACCCGTCCTTACGACGAGCAGAAGCAGCAGCAGCAGCAGCAACCGTTTTCTCCTTCAACGCGATGAGCCGGCGCTCGACGAGTTCCGCTTCACCTCCAGCCTCTACAACGCCTCTATCCCCGAGAACTCGATGGGCAAGACGTACGTCCGGCCCGACGAGAAGATGGGTATCGAGCTGCGCGCCAGTAAGCGCGCCTTCGAGGAGATCAAGTTTCGCATCGCCTCCGGCGACAAGGAGAAGTTCTTCAAGGCCGAGGAGCGCGTCGTCGGGGACTTCTGCTTCCTGCTGCTCAGGACGAGAACCGGCCACGTGGACGTGCTCAACAGGGAGAGGAAAGATAAGTACGTTCTGGAGATCAAAGCCACCGCCAGGAGGCACGACGGCAAGAACCGGGTAACGCTGCTCGAGGCGCAGACCACTGTGGCCGTCACTATTTTGGACACAAACGACCTCAACCCGCTGTTCTATCCGACGGAGTACGAGGCGACGGTCACCGAGGACACGCCCGTGCACAAGAGCATTCTCAAGGTCAGCGCGGAGGACGCCGATCTGGGAACGAACGGAGAGATCTACTACAGTTTCGCCGAGAAGACTGAGCAGTTTGCCGTGCATCCTGTAAGCGGCGTCGTCACGCTTACAAGGCCACTGAGGTAAGCTTTATCCAAAGCTGTTTTTTTCCCTCGAAATTCCAGTTTTAATGTACACAATTAATTGACAATTTTATTTTCACACGTTACTCGAGCTCCGGGGGTATTATTCTCTAACTGTCTCAATGCGACATAGCGACACGCGCCGACACAGTGACATACGCCAGTACGTCGGTCAAATTCGTGAAAATTCGCCTGTTTTTATAGTTTTTACGGTAAATTTTAGAGCTATGTCCACGGATTTTATTATATTGACTTCTCTTGCGCGTGTCTTGTAATCGATTCAAAGTGACACACGGAGTTTCGTCGGAATAATCCGTGTGACATATTCAAAGCTATCTTGCGTCCCTTGTGTCTAAGTTCTTTTTCAAAATTACTTGTAGAAACATAAATATGTACCGTTGAAGAAGGAAATAGGATAGAAATCCTTATCAATCCACTCTATAATATAGCATTTTGCTCTAAAATCTACAGCAAAAACTAAAAAAAAAAACAGGCAAATTTTCATGAATTTGACAGACGTACTGGTGTAGATCACTGTGTCGGTGCGTGTCGCTATGTCGCATGGAGACAGTTAGAAAATAATACCCCGGGAATTCGGGATCCTCCTTCATTCACTTACGGTATTACAATATTCAAGAGGGCCAAGGAAAAAGTTTTCTCAGAAACATCATATCGGAATTTCCCGGTCTCGTCCCGCTTTCATCGTTATACGCGCGCGTAAAATAATCTCGGAAGTCGACTCGACGAGTGGGAAAATCAGCGTACCGTGCGCACCACGCATTGTGTGCGAAAAAAGTGAAAATCGCGAGCGCGCGCGGGGGAAAAAATTAAATTCTCCCCTGCGCGAATATCGCGAGAGAATATAAAAATATTCAAATGCAAATATTTTGTGCCGCTTGACAAATCGCCACTGATAAATCTGCCAGGAATAACATTGACTTGTATATCTCTCGCGGTCTGCGCACTGCTGATGCGCGCACCAGGTGATATGCAAATTTATTAACAATTGCGTTTACGTGTACGTATATACAGTCGGGATTCGCGTATTGAAAGGTATACACACTCGCAATTTGACGCGCACGCCTGGTTTTATATACATACGCGATTCTGCGCGTCGCGCGGAAAAAGAATCACGTCACGTAGAGAACGAGAAATAATTACAATAATGGACTCCGTTATGCAATTATACGACTCACGCGCGCTCACGCATCCATTCTTATACATGGAAAAGCGAGCTGGCGTGAATTTAAAAATTGCATTTATGTCGCATTCTTTTTTTTTCATTTAATCTTCGTACGCTCGTCGTTCTCTTTTTGTTTCTCGGTACAAAAAAAGAAATATGACAAAATATTAAAATGTGATATTTTACATTCTTTATATGATATCCACAGTTTTCGGAAGCCGATGAAATTTTAAATTGTTCACGCTCCCATTTTACGCACATTTTTAAAACATAATTTTTATTCAAAAAATTTTACTTAATTGAGAATTAAAAGCTTTTGAATTTCGAATTAATTGAGATTAAAATAATAAATATTCAACAATCATTGGGAACTAAAAAACGATCAAACTGTCAACAGATACGTCGAGCGACCTCTCTACGAGCTTACGGTCCAGGCCCGCGACCGTGGTGCCCTCTACCGCATGACACCGCGGGCCAGCAACGCTCGACTGACGATCCACGTGCGTCAGGTCAACCTTCATGCACCAGAGATCTCGGTGCGCCACCTGCCGGAGATACTGGAACACTCGAACGCGGACACCTACGCGATCGTCCGCGTCCTTGACCGGGACACCGGCCCACACGGCGAAATCGCCAGTCTGGAGATCGTAGCCGGCGACCCGGACGGCCACTTCCGCGTTCGCCCCCTGCCGACGCCAGGTGAGTACAGCATCCAGGTGCTGAAGCTGCTGGACCGGGAAGCGGCGCCACAGGGCTACAACCTGACGCTTCGTGCCGTCGACCGAGGCACACCGCCGAGATTCAGCTACAAGTCGGTGCCCGTGCACCTGGCGGATCTGAACGACAACGCGCCGATTTTCAGCACGGAGATCTATGACGTTAAGGTGCCAGAGACGGCGCCGGTGAACAGTCCTGTGATAAGGCTGAAGGTCAGCGATGCCGACCAGGGCAAGAACGCGCTAGTCTTCCTGGAGATCGTCGGGGGAAACGAGGGCGGCGAGTTCTACATCAATGCGGACACCGGCATGCTCTACACCGCCGTGCCCCTCGACGCCGAGACGAAAGCCTTCTACACCCTCACCGTTTCAGCCGTGGACCAGGGCAACGCTGGGACGCGGAAACAGTCGTCGGCCAAGGTGAAAATCTACGTGATAGACACCAACGACAACGATCCTGAGTTCGAAAAGTCCGAGATGCTGGTTTATTTGGACGAGAACGAGCCCGCGGGAACGTCCGTCTGCAAGGTCGTCGCGCGGGACAAGGACTCGGGAGAAAACGCATACATATCCTACAGCATCGACAACATCAAGCGAGTGCCTTTCGAGATCGACCACTTCTCCGGGGTCGTCAAGACGAAGCAGCTGCTAGACTACGAGACGATGAAGCGGGAGTACCTGCTGCACGTGAGAGCGAACGACTGGGGTCTTCCCTACAGGCGCCAGAGCGAGATACAGCTAAGGATCAAACTGCGCAACGTCAACGACAACAGGCCTCAGTTCGAGAAGATTGACTGCGTAGGACACGTGAGCAGATACGTGCAGGTCGGTACGGAGATCATCACCGTATCGGCGATAGACTTCGATGCCGGCAACATCATCACCTACAGGATAGTCTCCGGTGGCAACGCCGACGGCTGTTTCGCACTCGATCCCACCAGCGGCGTACTCTCCGTCGCCTGCGACTTGTCGGACCTGAAAACGCAGGAGATGATAGTCAACGTGACGGCGACCGATGGAACCCACTTTGCCGATGTCAATACGCTGCGGATCCACCTGGTGAACGTGAAGCGCGCCCAAGGCCCCCAGAGTAAGCTTCTGACGGACGAGACGGGCGGCTTCGAGTGCAGGGATACCGGGGTCGCCAGGCGCCTCACCGAAGCCATTGCTTCCGCAGAAAAGAACAACATGCGGTCCAGCGAGGATGAATACTCGATGATGCCCAGCAGGTACGGCGAGAACGTGCACGCGCCGGAGTTCCTGGACTTCCCCAACGAGATTCGCGTCAACGAGTCGGCGCCAATCGGCTTCGTCCTGGCCAGATTGGCAGCGAGGGACAGAGACCTGGGTTACAACGGCAAACTCGTCTACGGCATCTCTGCTGGCGACAGCGACTCGGTCTTCGGCATCGATCCGGACACTGGAGAGCTGCGGCTGATAGGCCGCCTGGACAGGGAGCGCGAGGACGAGTATTTCCTGAACATCACCGTGTACGACCTGGGCAAGCCGCAAAAGTCGGCCTCGCGCATGCTGGCCGTAAGCGTGCTCGACGTGAACGACAACGCACCCAAGTTCGAGAAGGCTTTGGCGAGCTTCCGGGTGTCGGAGGCGGCGCTCAACGGCACTATCATTTTCCGAGCCAATACCACCGACGCGGATCTTGGCGAGAATGCTCAAGTGGCCTACTCGCTCGTCACGGATACCAGCGATTTCAGGGTGGACCGGACTACTGGCGTGCTCACTGTCTTCGGCAAGCTGGACAGAGAACGGCAGAGCTCGTATGAGCTGAGGATACGGGCGACGGACAAGAACGGCGGCAACGACAAGGGCGAGCCGGACTTCGACAACCCAGCTCTGTACTCCGAGGCCCTGGTACGAGTTAGCGTGGACGACGTGAATGACAACGCACCGAAGTTCGCCCTGACGAGCTACACGGTAAAGGTGCGCGAGGACGTACCCGTCTGGAGCGTCATCGCCGTCATCGAAGCCACCGATCCTGACGAAGGCCCTGGCGGCATTATCGAGTACAGCTTCAGCGAGGAGATGGAGAGCGAGGGTTTCTTCGGGATCGACAAACTCTCAGGAACGATCCGCAGTCTCCAAAAGTTGGACTTCGAAGAGCGCCAAGTTCACACACTGACCATCGTCGCGAAAGACAAGGGTGAGCCCTCGCTATCCTCCGAGACCATCCTCATCATCGAGGTCGTCGACGTGAACGAGAATCTCCACGCACCGGTGTTCAACGACTTCGTCATCTCGGCGAGCGTCTCGGAGAACCAGCCGCTGAACACTCTGGTGACTCAGGTGAAGGCGAAGGACGCAGACCCGCCGGGAGGAGATTCGAGGATCGGCTACAGCATCAGGGGAGGTGACGGCGTTGGACTCTTCAGCATCGACGATGAAGGTGAGTGCTGCAGCTTTTCTTTCTCTGTTTTTCTTTCGCGTTCCTAACTCTGCATACGTTACGTTCGGTTCGGCAAACGAGCGTGCAGTGTTGCCAGACGCGCGGCAATTAAAGCCAATTCGCGCGCGGAGCGGCGGGCCGAGAGTTTTACGCGAACTGCAGCAAAAAGCGCCGGGCAATTACCACTGCCAGAATATATATCGAGCACGACGGGAGCGACGGGGAATTAAAAGGGCAAACAGTAAAAACGCAAAGTATAAGCAAAAGTTCATTGTGCGCGAACTCCCGTTTTTTACGTCCCATTGTCGCGCGCGCGCTCTTGGTATAGGCTCCGATATCGATTTTGCAGGCAAGCGCTATAACGCGTGCGCGAGTAAAAATAATACATTGTCGACCTATGCATATTCAGCCGTGGCGCACAGGACGTAAATATTCATAAGTCGTGCGCTGGGGCAGTCGCGTGTATCGTGCGCTTAAATTCTCCGAGACCGCCAGGGCAATTTCGAGTTGATGTCCGGAGGAGGAGGCGGCAAGAAGGAAGGGCAGCGCGGCTCTGCTATGCTGTTCGGATGAATTAAAAGGGTGGCAGAGAGCAAAGGAAAAGTTCTCCTTAAAAGCGCAAAACGCTCTCGGTCGAGTGTTGATGGCGGCGGGCGCCGCGGGCAGTGCTGCTGCTGTTTTTAACGGAGCTAACATTGTTTGGCGTAGCCGCTTTCTTGGCGGCGAAAGCCGGACGATAAATCTTGAAGTGCGTGGAAACATTTTCTAAACAGAGCGAGCGAGCGAGCGCTGCACTCTCGGGGGCTCCGAGTTTCCTCTCCCTGGCTGTTAAAATTTCACGCGGAATTTTTATAATTGAAGCGAGAGCCGGCGGAGAAAGGAGCTTCGCGTACTGTGTGTTTTCTGCTGCTCTTGTATCTCCTCCTCCTTCTCGGCATCAACGGCGGCGGTCGAATGATATCCTCGCGAGTGTGTATACGCGTGTTCTTTAGCGCGGGCAGACTACGGAGGGAGTCTTTTCTAGGGCTCTCTTGGTGAATTTTCGACCTCGTTTCTGCGCTCAAACGATGAGGCAACTTTTTATTCGAAAATAAAAATGTAAAAAATTTCGTGAAATAACTTTCCTCGAGTACAGGACGTCGCGTTCGTTCGTTAAATTTTATATTAAATGCACTCCATAATCGCAGTAAAAGTTAATGAATTCGTTGGAAAAATATTTATACGAAAGCTCGCCGAGAGAGGTGAGAGCAGACCACTCGAGCGGCAGCGATTTGCAAATCCCAGCTGCAGAATCTCATAAAACGTAATAAACCAGGCGGTGCAGCGCGCCGGCTACTACTGTGTTTCTCCTCCCCTGAATTTTCCGTTAATCGCGATAATCGCCGACGGAAGGAAGCGAAGGAGGCAAACCGATCCAGCCTGCGCTCTAGTGCAGCTTACATATAGATATACGTAAGCGCCCGAGCTAAAGGTAGAAACGGGGGAATATTAGCATCGCGGCCGCGCCGACTGAACTCTAACTAGCCGGCAAAAACGCTCTCTCTCTCTCTCTCTTTTTCTCTCGTTCGTTCGCCGGCGTTTTACACGGCGACCGATAATTGCGGTAAATGTTTATACGGAAAAACTCACGTCTAGTCGCGCCAGAGTTGCAATTAGCCTGGAGGCGCGCTTTGCGGGAAATCGTCAATTGTACCCTTTTCTTCCACATCTCTTTCTCGCTTGCTCGCTCTCGAAAGAGCGCGGACGCAGTCGGCAGGACAATCGATTTTCTTTGCTTTCTTCTATGGGCGCCTACTACGTCGTCTGCACCCCCTTTATTTTACGTTTTATGCTTCGTATTTCATGTTTTACCTTTTATGCTTTGCATTTTACCTGGTCCCTGCTGCGCGCTCAGGTTTTTTTACGGCTTCCGATATGTACTTTCAAAGAGTGCAGGGAGCTGTATAGCTGATACAGCTATAGTTGCTCGTGCGCGTACGCGAACATCAAAAGGATTTTCCTTAAATACATTTTTTCTTCGGCATACTATCGTTAATTAGGCAGATATCCGCAAGCGAACTTTTATACGTCGCGCAGAGAGAATTATATTGAAAACTTTTGACTAATCAATCGCTCGCGATTAGCGCCCCGAAAGGATTATAGTATAGTTTTTTAAATTCGTTTTCGTTCCTCCTCTTTCTCGATGGGATTAAATAAAAGCATCGAGTTCCCCCGTGCGACTGTTCAATTTTCGCGAAGTTCGTTCGCGATCCAATTTACAACTCTTTCGTCAAGCCGGCGCGGTGCTCAATCACCATAAGCAGTTTGTTAAAATTGTTTAATGTATTCCATCTCCGGCGCGTGTATATAGATGTATATGCATGAGAGAAAGAGAAACGAGAAATTTATTCGGAAAGTCCCTTTTCAAAAACGCGCGCTCCCCGATCTCTCGTATAGTCTCGGAGGAGAGTCGCAGCGCCCAAGCAATTAACAATAAAGTAATCCAATCTCCTCTCGCGCGACATCTGTCGGCCCATTTGAATTTGAAATTGTTTTCAGCTGACACCAGTGGGTGTTAAAACTCGAGAGAGCGCAATAAATATATGAAACGTGTGCGCGTGCCGGCTCGTACGTTTTGAACTACCCCGACTCTTTACACAACTGAAAGCTGCAGGCTAAAAGAATAAGAAATTTGTCAACTGATCTCGCGCCTCAATATTTGGAGCAAATATGTGTATATTTATTTTGTATTAAAGTACATCAAATTTACAGTCTGCACTGGAGACGACGCTTTGCTGCAAAATAATTCATATTCACAGTGTAAAAAAGGGACATTGGTAACGGCAGCTGCCCCAAAACTAATTTAATCTCGCCATCCGCGTCGCTCAGCCCTGAAATCAAAGTCTCATTACGGGCCCTGGCAGTAGGCGTCGATGCTCAGCTCTCTCAGTCAAGGGAGAAAGCAGCGCTCCTCGTTTCTCCTCCCTTTGCCTCCTCCTTCTCTTTCTCTCTTACCCTCTGTCCGGTAGCATCCGATTACAAGTCACGAAACGCGTCGCAAGTTTCGCCTGGAGGGCTCGTAATGTCGGTTTTACACCGGCGGTGGTGTGCATACGAATCCCGCTCATGAATGGCTAATGCGCTAAGACGCCAGGCACTCGTGGCCTACTGGCTTTTATTCTCTCTGCTCTGGCTTCTACGCCTTTGTCGAGCGTTAAATGTCACTTTCAGACATTTTTAGTGCTATACGTACGAAATTATCAAATACGAGATACAGTAGGCGAGAGGCGATCGCAAAATGTTTCGAACCCTTCTTTTTAGATAAACATACGGAAAACGAGCCTCGAAATACTGGTGAAAATTTCACCGAAAGCCAGGCGTTATGTGTCGCAAACCTCGTGTACCGCGGCTCTGCACAACAGTATATAGTAACAGCCGACCGCGGAGAGAGAGAGAGAGAGAGAGAGAGAGAAAGAGAGTAGTTTTTCCATTGCGAGCAATTGATCGGTTTTTCTTTTCGTCGCGCGCGGTCGAAACAGTAATTCCGGTGAGCTCTTCAATAAAAACAGCTGAATCCATTTCCATGCGTCAGGTATTTTGCGAATTGCGACCGTCGATTTTTCGCGCAAAAAAAAACTTGAAGATACACGCTTGTTGTATACAAGAGGAAAAAAATCGCGATAGTAAATCCATAACCATGGGACGCATGCGGTTACCGCATGAGTTTGTGGGACGCGGCGCTTTTTCGCGCTGCGGCAAAGTTGAACGACTCCTCGGAGTAATTAAACGTAGCCGGCTATTAGCCGCAATCGATAGGTGGGCGGCGAAACTCGCGCGGCCTCGAGAGTTTCAGGCCCGTAGATAGACTCTCTCGTCCTATGGACATTATATTATATACGCGGTATGCTCGAGTTGCGTGATGCGAACGAGTAGTCGCATACATGTATACGCGTGTGGTATAAGCGGTACTCGCGAGGTGCCCCCACATATTGCAGACGCGCGGTGAAGGCTCTCCCGGAAGTAGTTCAGGTACTAGAAGGAGGCTTGCGGGCGGTTAGTTGAGGAGGAGACTCGAGAGCCTTATGGAAAATAAATATCGGTGCGGGAGGCTCGAGTGCGGTTTCGGTTTGCGTTGCCGAGATTTTATACTGCGATTATTATGCATAATTCATATACGCTTTCTTTGCAATGCTTAGGCAATACTTGTGCGAGGATGGATCAAATTATAGAATATGTAGATTCCGGTATAATGAGTCAGTCGCATAAAATTCATCGCTTCAATTTTCTCGATCATACGGAATAAAATTCGAATGAGCCAATGCGGCCAATTCATCAAATTGCCTGCTCACACGCGCGCGCGAAACAATTCTCCTCTCTTTATCATAATTTTCAGCCTCGGCAAGCTTCCTCCTCTCCGCAGAGCAGCAAGAATCTCTCTCCCCAGTCCATAACAATACAACACATCCTCGGAACAAGAAGCAGGCTTTATCAAGATCAGCTTCCATAATTGGCCGGCGTGCATCCCTAAACACGGCTCCCTTCCATCATATCCTATCCCCCCTCCCCCTTCTCCCTCACTCGGCGGAATTTTCATTCCAGTTCATTTAGATCGGTATCTATATACGCTTAAGATCCGGCGATGCGATGTATAACGTCCCGATAAGAAGATTAAAGAAGCTTGCTCGTCGGAATTTTCTCTTGGCTCCTTTTACCATTTTATTAATTCGCTTGTTTCTTATATCAATTTCCGTCTTCTTGCTGCTATACGTAGGCTGCCAGAGCAAATTATTATCTCTATATGTATCGGAATGAGGATGAAAAAAAAATTCATGTGTGCTTCTCCCCCCCCCTCCCACCTCCCTCCCTCTTCGCTGCTGTTCGATTTTCACGACTGCAGATCGAGAAGAGAGAAATAAAGCGCGAATCAGACATATATTGCGACTCCTGATTGGTGCTCCATCATTTAAGCTACTAGCTGAGAAAAGATTGGAAAATATCGCGGGCCGGCGTCCTGTATATACAGCGACGGCAGAAAGAGCAGCAAAAGAAGAGAGGGAGAGAGAAATCCACCAGTCTGCGCAAATCGATTTGCGAAAATCCCCGGCTAGAGAGGAGACGGGCCGGCGGCGCCGCTGCGCCCATAAAATATCGAAAATAAATGAAACGTGTAAATATAGACACGCGCAGGGGTCCAGATTAATTTGCATAATACCCGGTGCGCGGAGGATTTCGTTTTTCGCGAATTTCCCCTAGAATATTTTCGCGGATTAACGGGCCGCCGCCGATCTATAAATACACACACGCCTATCTGCAGCGCACTCGCGGCTTCGTTCTATGAATCGAAAACTTTTAAAGTATATAAAATCCCAGATGCGCAGGAAATATCGGAGGCTGCGGCTCCTGATTACCGAGACGAAAGGCGCGTTGAGAGACATCATCAGCGCGCGCTTATGCAGTGCGCGGGGGGGGGGGGGGGGCTTTTAGTGTGTGCCGCGCGCGGGTATGAATGCAGGCGCACTGAAACGAATGGCTTTTACGCCGACCATCATCCGCAGATGATAAACCGCAGGGACCGTCGACCCTGCCTCACTGACTCTTTCCTATACTGCCACACACGATATATAATACCCCAGCCGTTCTGATAATGCGTAATCGCCTATACAGCCACTCTCTCTCACTCTCTCTCTCTCTCTCTCTCTCTCTCTCTCTCTCTCTCTCTCTCTATTCTTTCGCTCCGAATTAATCCACGACTGTTCACCCTATAATGCCTGCACACGGCGAGAGAGAGAAAGAGCCGAGATGGATCGGAGAGGATAAACGGCGCCAGATGATATCGCGATAACAACGCTAAGCGAGAGGGACAAATAGACGTGTATACGCGCGCGTAATGGTCGCGGACATGTATTTATAATTGTGTAGTCCTCCCTTCCTCCAATCGCAGGGGGTAACATCGAGTAGCCGCGGCTGTAATCGTGGACGTGTAACGCGCAATTAATCGCGTTATCGCGATAGGGCTGTTGCTGCTGCTGTGCTGGCGCACACGGCTTGCGCTTGGGGTTCCGCGTTGGGTTTCTTCTGATAGAGGGCGTCGATGAGAGTCAGGTGCTCGAGGCTTGATTTCGCGCAGTTTGCGAGTGATGGGGAAATTATTGCGAGCGGCGTGCGTGGGACGTTGATTCGAGCTGGCCGATAAAAATTTGTCCAACTCTATCGCCCTCTGTTTTCGAATTTACCGCGCGTGTAATAAATAACCTGCGGGCATTTTTACGGTTAAGCGTGTCTCATTTTTTCTCCCTCCGTCGCGCTGTTGTATATAGCGCGCATAAAGTCTCGTTTTATAACCGCGGTAATTTTTAATTTGCAAACTTGTATCGAATAGCATTTCCAGAAATCGCTTCGCGCACAGATACTCTCTCTCTCTTGATTTTTCAACATAAATAATAATTTGTTTCGAGTCTTCACTGAAACGCATGTTAAATAAAATAATTCCCATGAATGTCAGAATTATAGAATATCGTGCATATAAATAATTGAATCATCAACAATAAAAAAAATGCGATAATTCATTATCAGAAAATCGAGCCAAAGTGCAACGCGCGCTGGACTCTGCTCTGTACATATCGGCCAGACGCGATATTACACCACTTCCATTAATTTTTCGCCGTGTAAAACAGCCGGAAACACAGAGGCAAAAAACGTTTTCCCCGCGCGGCACATAATATCGACTGGACGCGTTCTACATTTCTCGTCGACACAGCGAGTGAGGAGAGAGAGAGAGAGAGTGAGAGAGAGAGAGAGAGAGGGAGAGAGAGAGGGAGAGAGAGAGGGAGAGAGAGAGGGGGAGAGAGAGAGGGACAGAGAAAGAGCGATAGAGAGGCTCGTCAGGACTGAAAACACGCGCAATGAAATTCAGTCCCGCCGAGTAGCGGATGATCGAAATGTCGATGAATGCATATATCGTGTGGCGGCAGCGCATTGAGAGGGCTACTGCAAAAAGAGAATCCCGACCTTTGATAGAAATTCAATTAAGCTAAAATCTCTACGTAACCTCCGGCCAGATGCGTTCGCGTATCCCTGTCTATCTCTCGTTCTTCATTCCTTTTACGCGAGAGCGAGTACACGCGTCCGCCCTGCACACGCGCGTACATGTGTATAATTGTGTAGGTGGCGACGAGTTCAATACGTGCCTACAGTATGAAGCTCGCTACTCGTCGTAGCACCTTTATACGCACATGCATATGCAGACAGAGGCGATATCATCGGGGTTTACGTATAGGGACGAGAGAAAAGAGACATTTCTGCGGCTGGCCGCACTCTGCTCCTCGGCTGGTCGGATATTCTAACGATTCCGACCACGTCCCAGTAGATCCCGGCCGGCTGCTGCCCCCTCTCTCTCTCTCTCTCTCTCTCTCTCTCTCTCTCTCTCTCTCTCTCTCTCTCTCCAGACAGCTCACTGACGTTTTTCCGATCGGCGCTCTACATGTTATACTCTCGACTTTCTCCGTGGACCCGCCTCTCTCACGTCCTCCTGGAGAGCGGAGAGCCAGGCCGCTGTCGAGGAGCGAGTTGTTACACGCGGCTGATAATTATTTTCTTTTTCGCGCCGCTGCGGCAAAAAGTCGAACGCGCGTTGAAGAAGATGCCGCTGAGAGGGAGCGGATAAAGTGTACCGGGTCACCGGGTCAGTGTAATATCTAGGACTTTTCGATGCAACCGATGCGTCCAGCTGCTGTCGGTTTATGTGCGATGCATCCGACGCCGGTTAGAAGTATCGATGTATCCGTTAATCGTTTTTTTGCCCTCGCGCCGCCACTCTCCGGTATTATATATCACACACGCGCGCGCGCGCGGTTATATCGTCGACGCTCTAAAAGCTCGGATAATGAGAGCATTAAGTGGAGCGGATTATCCTCTCGCGAATACGCGCCCAGGTGTTTAATATTTAAATGTTAATCCATCGGAAAGCGATTACGTCTCTTTCACTTTGCTCGCAATTTTCTCGAGTATTATTGCCTAGCAACGCGCTGTATACGTCCGCTGCAATCTTGATAAACTTCGCGAAAGCTTAATGCATATGCCCACGCGTTTATACAGCGTGCGCACAGTTTGACGCGACATCAGAAGTCGGGCTTTCCTCGAAATGACGTCACTTTTCCCGGCACATTGTGTCGAGAGTCTGAGAAAGGCAGCTCCACGCGGCGAGCAATGGAAAAAAGTTCGCACAAGAGGTAGAAAGAGGCAAAGAATGCACACCTGCAGCCGGGCGTTGCCTGCGACGCTCTTTTCTTATACGTACGACGTACACGAATCTCGCGAACTCGAGCTCTCGGATAATTATCTCTCCCTGCCTATGTAACGCTTTTAATTTCCGTCTTGCGGCTGTGCATATAAACGGGTCAAAGGCTGCAGCAACGACGTACGGTACGAATAAAACTAAACAAGCAACAAGCCGGCTTATCCAAAGACTCGCCTCAAAGGGAACTCGGCCCGCAGCTTTTTGCGGCGATGAAAACACGACGAATCGAATTTGCTTTTCCGCGACGCTGCCTTGTAAATAAGAGCCCGGGCTCTCGCTCTCTCCGACTGCGGACAAGTGGAGGATAAAAAAGGACGCGTCCTCGACGGGACGAGATTGATGATTAGTCGAGAGCAGGGATCGACGGTGGAAGGAAGTAGGAAGGAAGAACAGATTAATAAAACTCGCCCGATGCTATACGAAGTACTGGTGTGTACGGATTCGCGTGTGCCTGGTGCTACATTTTTTGCGACTCGCTTTGAGGTTTGTCGCTCGCGATACTTGATTTCACGTGAAAAATTAATTCGGTAGTATAGAGGGCGTATAGACGAGCGAACGAGATCCGGCAGTACAAGGATATTGATGATCCTCCTGCACACACGCTAGCTGCGAGAGACTTTTGAGCGCTCCTTTCCTCTCTCGCTTTTTCGATTGCGCGCGTTCGCCAATCTCCATATTCAAATTGAATTTTAATTTTAAAATCCGCCAAGAAAAATCGACTCGGCCGCGCGAGATCTCTCGGGTAATCAGTCAGTATTTTGCTATCCGTCGCGTGCATATAACTGCTGCATAATGCAGCGGCTCGGATTCCATATTCCAAAGAGAGCAGGGGAAGAATCAACAAGTACAACAACACGCGGAGCCCGGACGCGGTGCACGCGGGAGAAAAGTAAAATCTAGGTCGGCGACCAAGATGAAAAACATTCGAATTTCATAAATTTCCATTAGCACAGAGAGGGAGCGTTAACGCGCATATGCGCACACGCGCGCGCAAAGTCCTCGCGGTCGTCTCTTTTCCCAGTAGAAATCCTCACGCGTCACACATATAGACGCGCGCGAGCTTCACGAGTTGTCTTCGTCCTCGTCGTCGACGTCCCGGGGAAAAAGTTCGCGGCGGCGGCTGCTCTTCTCTGGGGGCACCTCTATAAATAATTCTTATTCAGATTTATGGGCCGGGCCTCTCCTCTCATCCTTGCTTTTCTATCCGCGAGTCTGTATCTCTCTCTCTAGCTCTACCGCGTTACGTTTTCAACTCGGAGAATTGACTTTGCGTGCTCTCGGCGCGCATTCGCATAAAGACGTTGCTTTTCTGATTTTCCGAGGCTGCCGCTGCTCCGCCGCCCTATGGCACAGACGCGGGAGATAAGATCTCCCCAAGGATGCCGGAGGAGAGGGCTTTGCAGTTATATTTTATCCGGCAAAGGCTTATGCACCTGGAGCGAGAGAGAGAGAGAGAGAGAGAGAGAGAGAGAGAGAGAGAGAGAGAGAGAGAGAGAGAGCGGAGGAGTACACGGGAAAAACAAAACCCGATGGGTAGCGTCAAAGGAAATATACTTTCGGGTGTAGAGGGGGCGGAAAGACGCTGGGACGGCTTCTCCGGACGGGGATTCGCCCACTTCGGCTTCAATTACCTCGATTAGCACTTGTAGTACGTCTTCCTTACGTTCGGAGAAAAAAATAATAGAATAGACCGACAACAGCCGTCGATATAATACGCCGCGACTGTATATTAGGCATGTAAGCTGCAAATATATATATGCGCCTTCCATCTCCCAGTGGATTATCGAAGCCGACGTTTTCCCGCGTAATAATTTTCCGTCCGAAATCGAATATTTCCTCGAGTTCTTAGCCCGGAATCGTGACGTGTTTCGTAAATTTAGGATCACGTCAGCGCGCGAAGAAAAAAGAGGCGTGAGGCAGCGAAGGCGCGCGTCTTCTCTCGTCACCCTCGCCGTAGCTTTTTTTTTTAATTCAATCCAGCGCTCCCGGGAACCCGCTCTGACATTAAAAACCAGGACGAGCGCTCGAGCTAACGCACTTTTTATTTGCGAACGCGCAAGCAATACGACACACACACAGAGCGCTATGCTCCAATAATAACAGAGCGAGTGACGTAAAAAAAAAGAAAAACAAGAGAACGTCTCGTTTGTTTTGGCGAAACGTGCCGGCGTGGCTCGCGGATACATTAAAAGGAGGATTTAAAAAAAGCTCTCTCTCTCTCTCTCTCTCTAAATCTGAAAGAGTGAAAAATGACTCTAAAGAGTGAAAAATCACTCGAATTAGAGGCAAAATTGAGTCACTCTTTGCAAAGAGTGACTCAATTTTGACTCCAAATGAGTCCTTTTTCACTCTTTCAGATTTAGAGAGCTCTCTCTCTCTCTCTCTCTCTCTCTCTCTCTCTCTAATCAGCTATTGCATGCCAATTGGACAGTACAAACTGTGATACTATGTATATTATTAACTGCGATATTATGTATATTTTATTTTTTCAATCACGAAAAATAAAACTTATTTCTATTCTATTCTATTCTCTCTCTCTCTCTCTCTCTCTCTCTCTCTCTCTCTCTCTCTCGCCCCTGGCCTGTTCTGTTGTGCGCGCGCGAGCGTAAGTGGCCCTGGAGAGCGTTGGAACGCCGCGCATCGATTTTTCCATTCGGCGCGTGCTCTCGAAAAACGACGGGAGAGCGTCATGATTCCAAGTTATATGTAGTTAAGGGCAAATGACTCGGGTCAAAAATGGGGCTCGTGGAAATAGGCTCTATAGAGGCAGCGCGCGGTGCTGCGCCGGAACGAGAAAGCTCGTGTCCTGTTGACTGTACGGACGAGTTGGCCTCGACGAGCTCGGCCTAATCTTCCTCGATCGGTTTCCGTCTCTATGTTCCGGCAGCGGCGGGCGAGGGGGCTTTTATGCGTTTATTAGGGCTGTTGGCTCGCTCGTTCAGTGACTTGCCCTCTGGAAAAAGTCTTTCTCGGAATCGCGATGCTTTGGCTTTTTGACGATATCGCGCGACCGCTCGCGTTATATGCGGGCATTAAACTATCGATGCCGGCTAGCTGCGTATGCCCGGCCGCTTATATTTTTTTTTCCTTCTCGGTCGTGCGGCACGATCGGGATGGGAACGTTGCGGAATCGAGCGTTAAAAACTCGATTCCTCGTCACTTTCGCGCGCGGCACGCTTTAACAAGCTCTCGTCCTCGCAGCGGAGCGACGGACGAGCCTCCTTTCGAGATTGCGCGAAATTCTCGTCAGTCCTCCGAGCGTGGCTGAAAATGAACAATTGACCCAATTTACGCGGTGCGAGGGAGGAAAAAGTCGACTTGAAAGCCACTCGCCGGCTAGAAAATCTCGAGAAGCGCGCAGCAAATTTAACCGTATATAGATCCCGATGCGCAAACAACAGCGCAGTAATACGAAACAATTAAAATACATCAGCGGTGTCGCCGCCGCGGCACAGTCCGACGGGAAATCAGTGCCGATATAACGAAGCTTTCGCCCGCTCTCGACACCGCGACACGTACTACGAAACTCGAGTGATAAAGGACACGGCAGCGACGGCTACAGCGGCACCTCGAGATTGCGGCTCCCGCTCGCGAAAATTGAAGTGATTAAGTGTGTGTCGGCCGGAGGATTTCGATTTCACTTGTCTGGCGCTGCAGTAGCTGCAGCAGCACAAACAACACCAGAAGCACTAGCGTATATCTCTCATCTTTCTCTGTCCGCTGGAGCTTTTTACCGGCTCCGTAATTTTTCCCAGTGTCCTGCCACGCTGGCAGTGTGGCGGCTCGAAATCTTGCTTGATCGAGAAACGTGCCGAGTGGCCGGGCAGGAAGATATGTGAAGGCGGCAACGGCGAACCCATTGCCCGGCCATCGCGATTTATCACGGCCGGGAGACAGTGAAACGAATTGTTCCCTCGGCCGCTGCCGCCGCCACCGCCTCCTGTATAAGAGATATAGATACGTGTGCGCTGTGCACCGTCTTCCTCCTCCTCTCCGGACTGCACACACTCGGCGACCTCTGCTATAATGCTTTATCTGTGGTATACACACAGGTACCACTGTAACAGTCGTCTTCTTTTTCTATCCGTTTATGGCGTCGCTGCGCGTCTCTCCCTTTTTCTCCGTATTTTGTATCTCACTACGGAGGAGACGCTGAAAGCAACTTTGCGCTCCGACCAAACTTCGAGCCAGAAGAAATTTGTAAAGCCGGCGCTCTCTCCTCTCGGACCGGTAACAATCGCAATAAAAGGAATTGCAGGTGGAGGAAGTAAGAAAGCGGGCGCGCGCTCCGAAGGAAGAAAAAAGATCGGCTCGATGTCTTTATTGGCTGTACTATACTATAGGTCCCGACCCACCTTTTCTTCCGACTGTATACCACCCCAGCAGCACTGGCGGCACTGTAGAGCAGTAATTCCAGCGGGAACGAGAGGACGGGAAGGGGGGGGGGGGACTTCTTGCGCGAGCGACGAGAGATAAATATACCGCGTCCAATGGCCGAAATTTAGCGCGGCCTCTTCATCCGAAAGTCCATAGATCAGCCATCCATACTTTCCGATTTTTGCGCGAGAGCTGCGGCCCAGCAAAACGAGAGCTGGCCGCGTAATCAGAGTCGGCTGATTTATGCCCCCTAGGTCCTTTCATTATGCCGCCGTCGCTGCTGTGCGCACGCCTGGCTATATCGGTTTTCATGCGGTTGCGGAAAAATACGATTAAAAGTGATTAAGGACGCGAGAGTGATGAGTTCTGCGTATTAATGCTGGGGATCGAAAACGGATTTTTACGATAATGAGGAAGCTTTTGTCCGTCTGTACAACAATCTACGATCGATTCCGCGTTGCGTAAGCACTGACATGTATGAGAAGAGAAATCCCGCGCTGTTTTCTACCAGCACGATTTTCGTCTCTGCGTAGGAGCAGGTGTGCTCGAAGTAGTATATACCAAAGGTGCAGTGCTACGGATAAACAGATATCCGCGGTGCGAGCTACGTGTCAAGTGCGTGCTCGACTCCCGCCGAGATATGTACGTGACTCGGGGAGAAAGCAGCGGCGGCAGTAGAGGCAAAGAAAGCCGCCAAGACGCCCGACCTCGTGGATTATTTTATTACGATCCCCGATTTTCGCGTAACCCGCTTTTCCATTTTGTGTGCGCCATGCGCGAGGCGCACTGAATTGTATACGCCGCAAGCTCGTTTGTTTACCTATACACTCGCTTCTTGGCCTAGTTCGCGAAGCGACGTCGTCGTGCCTCTTGTTGTTGTCGTCTTGTTCTTAATGCGCGAAAAATTCATCCGCGGGTTTCGGAGCTTTGTCCGATACGTGTACACACAACGCGAAATAACACAATGACGGGTAACAATGCGAACTGCTTAAATTGTCCGTCCGAATGCGGCGAGTTTTGAACTTGTGCATTATTGCGATACTACAAGCTCCGGCGCTTTATTTTACAAGTCACGCACGCGCTTTAAACTTCGAGCATCATCTCGTCACGTTTACACTTGTTTCGACTTGAGAATAGTATGCCCTCGATTATCTCCAGCATACCGGCGTGTGCCCCAATTAATTTCGCCTTCCCCATTGACGAATCCAACCGATTCTTCGCGAATAATAAAGTCGTCCAGGAGAGAGAGAGAGAGAGAGAGAGAGAGAGAGAGAGAGAGAGAGAGAGAGAGAGAGAGAGAGGAATTTCATCAGACCGACGCGACGAGAGCGACACACAAAAGAGTGACCAAGTTTTAGGGAAGAGAGAGAGAGAGAGAGAGAGAGAGAGAGAGAGAGAGAGAGAGAGAGAGAGAGAGAAGGGGAGTAAATGACGCGTGCAAGCTTCAAACGACGGCGAATTTTTGCGAGCGTTGTCGGGTAAATTCTTCAAAGTTATAGGGGAGGCGATGATCTTTCGCTGCTTTTTATTGGGGCTGGGGTTGCCGACTGGAGACGTGGTTTTCGGCAGAGCTGGTGGTATTTAGAGCGAGAAAAGCGCATGTGACCGAGAGTTTGTGTTAATGGTCGAATAGAGATTTTTTTTCAAGCTAGATTCTGCGCGAATTTCTCGGTATAACGAAGCATTTTAATCAGCTCTTTTGGTCGGGAAAATGTATGCAATCGTGTAGAGCATTTTACTGCACCGCTGCAATACTTCGCATCATATTGTTTGCTTTCATCAAGCGAAGCTTTAAAACGCAGAAATTCCCATTTATTAGAACGCTTCTCCGAAAATATTCGAGAGCTTTTAAGTATACATGAAAATACGCGAAAACGTGGTGAGGTAGATGTTTACCAAGAATTTTAATGAATTTTTAAAAGCACATCATTATTATTAAAAGCGAATAAGAGGAGTGTTTGTTCGTTCAATATCGAAACTCGTTGGTTGGCGAGTAATATCTCTTCTTATATTCTAAAAGTGTGTCGCGCGCGCGCTTCCAACGCATCGTTTTTACAGCCCGTCTCCCGATCCAATAACTTTCCGACGAGCAGTAGCTGCGGCCCCATACACATTGAGCTCCTCCGATGCGGCAGCGGCAGCAAGCACACACACACACACCCACACCCACGCACACACAGCTTAAATCGATTTTTAATACGGCACCTTTTTTCCATGCAAATCGCGCGCTCCCTGCTTTTTCCGCGCGCTAAATGGCTTTATAAGTGACTCGAAAAAACTCCCGGCTGCGAATGCATCAAGATTGTGGAATTGACTTTTCGGAGATTAAATCCACTCTTCTCTCTCTCTCTCTTTTTGCGAGCTTAAGCTCCGTTTTACGCGCGTATCGTACCGAGCCATGTGTTACGAGAGTTTCGTAGCGTCAATTGGTAAAGCGTAACCCATACTCATTAGTTCAACTTTCGTTTGTTATAGAAGAATTTTCGTTTTGAGTATACGATGAAATTCGTATATCCTTTTCGGGGAATAAATTCCACGTAGGTTTTATTTAGATTAATTCACTTTTAAATCGCGTAAAATACAATTGAGTTATTGGAAAAACATTATTAATATGCCTAAAATAGGTGCTCGACAGTACGCGCACGCAGAGGATTACCCGTGTTACTGAAATTGACATTCACCCGGGGCTATTGCTTTTTCTGCATTTGAAATTTAGCGCTTGTAGTTGCGCGCATCCCCGATCTCGTGTAATAGCCGCGTAAAACGCGAGTAGCCGCCATCCAAATTTGCATGGGGGCGACTAGTCTGATATCCGCATAGTCGAGAGAGGTGGAAAATAGAGCCAGAGAGCTGGCGAATGGCGAAAGGCGCATAAGCATAAAACCGTAGCTACACACGCGTATTATACAGTCGCTCGCGTCTCACATGTATAGAGAGGACCGCATATATAGAGAGGACGGCCGAATGCCGCCCGCGCATAATGCAGCACTCAAGCGTTTTCGAGGTAAAATTAAGCGGAAGAGCGTGGAGAGGAAAAATATAAGGATGAGGGATGGATGGTCAGCAGTGTACAGTAGTAGCACGCGCGAGGGTCATATAGTACGGAAGCCATATTGATATTATATATGAGGGCGTATGAAGCCAGACTCGCTGCGCTGCTGCTATGGGATAAAGCGACGTTGCGGCGGCTCGCGTGGATCATGATAATCAGGCTGGCGCGCATGAATAATTCAGAATTTTTCGACTCCCGGTCAACCTGCACTGCTTCTCCTACTCTCTTTTCTCCTCGATGGGAATATTCTTTCGACGCTCGCGCGCTGTGTATGCAACTCGAAGTCAGTCTATCTCTCTCTATCTCGTTTGATTACCAGTATAGCTCTGGCGATGATTAGTCGGAAAAATGAATAGAGTGATCCGAGCAGTTAAACTTATTCGCGTAATAATTGCTGTAGATGTGGAACTTGTACGGACTCTACATATTGTTGTGACCGAGCCTGAACGTTGCGCGATTCGAACACCAAGAATCGCGCATAGCGACCTTAGCAACGAGATCAACGACGTCACGGATGTTATTATTTATGTTTAGTCTGGTTCTGTCAGCTGTTGAGAACAGTTGTGTTTACGTTTGAATAAAGAGTCCGAGTTCAAGAGTGATTTTCTATAAATAACGTGTTGTGATTTTTATTATCCGAACCCGGTCATAACAATATGCAAAGCCCGCGAGTGGTACGTGGGATATTTCGCGTCTGTTTATCTGGCCCGTTAATTGATTGCGCAATCAATTAATTAATTAATTTAGAAGCCATAACAGCCGGATGACTGAGCCGCGCTCAACTGTTATTGCTAATCTGTTACGCAGAGCCGTGAATTCCGAGTCCACGCACCGGCTTCCCTTAACACTCCTATGATCCATGTTTTTTTAACTCTAACCGGCTAATAATTATCGCACTCGGAATAAGAGGTTAAAGGTCTCTTTAGCGCAGCTCTGGGGATATATGGAGTGACATCCCGCCGGTGGCGGATTACTCGCGATCTCTTGTTCATTAGCCCCGGCACTTCGTTTTAATTGACACCTTTGACCCGCCGCGCTGAGCCGTCCCGTAATGCGGATAATCCCGCGCGCGGCACTCACGAAAAAAACAGCCCAGTCTGTACAGCGCACGCTTTTTTTTCACTCTCTATATGTGCGCGATTCGACACGATCAATAGTGTGCGGGAGTTAATATGCTTTCGAAAGGGGGGACCTGATCCGCCGATCAATTAACCTGATGAGCCGGAGGGGAAGTGTTGCGGCTGGTTGTCTCTATATATGTGGCCGTCTGATTTTCCGGAAAAAAAAGAGAACCGAGAGCAGTATTATAGGGGAGTTTCTCTACGCTGCGACTGACCGCACGAGCGTTGTATGATGGGATTGGATTTCAGGCGGGAAAAGCTTTCTTTTGTGGGTATAAACGTTGCTCGAGTGTGTTTGCTACTTCCTTCTTGAATTCGCATTCTTTTCTTTCACTTCGTCCACTATGCAGAGACGAGACATCTTTGAAAGCCATCTCGCTCAGAGCGATTTTTTTTTGGTCTAAGTAGACTCTGAAACTTGAGCTACTTGCTCAGGAAATGAAATAAGCTCAATGAGAAAATCAACGATGACTTTTTTACGCTGGAATTCAATCCCACAGCCTCTAATCTGCTTTTAACGTTTGATATTTTTATACCAGCAGTATAATAGAGTTTGATGAAAACAAAAAAAACAGATGACATTGTTGCCGCGCGTACACAGCCCGCAACAAGAGTCGTGTGCGGATATCGTTTACATGAAAAAAGTTAATTTACGGCGTAACGATCATACACACCGACGTTTTACCATTTCGAACGAATAGCTGTCACGCGATAACTTTGATAACCGTGTAGCCTATTATTATTCCAGCGCTGCTGCTTTCAAAGGTTTTCATTTCGCGTATTTTAATCAAACGCAAGGTCCGAGCCGCGGTACCGCGCGACGTCCTAGCAGACGAGTTAACAAAAACATCATCGCTGCGCGCCCAAAACACGATACCGCCGCAGCTGAACACAATTGAAATTCAATCTCCCGCGGTCTCGGAATTTCGAATTCCTTCATATAACCGCGCTGTATATTTCACGGCAGGGAGAAAGAGAGCAAGAGATGCAATAAAGTTTTCCCGATGGAAACGCGCAGCCTTCGATCCCCCGTCCCCCAAGAGCGACGACGGCGTCATCCTCCGTCCAACATCCGAAAGGTCATAACGCATTCGAGCGTATTTACATAACGGCGATTAGCATGCACCGGCCGCGTCCTACGAATAATTGCTGCGAACGGCCGCCGAAACTTCATCTAATTACCGAGGACGAGCGCGAGCGGGCGCGCGTTTATTGACGCTCGCGCGCGTATATTGAAACGCAAACGTCAATTTCCGAAGCTGCGACGCGACGGCGAAAAGCCTACTGATGCGCGGCTGCAATTACGTCTCTGTTTGTAGCAGTCGACTGCGAATGGAGAAGTTACAGCGCTCTGATCTTCTGGGGCTCGGTTTACCTGTATCGAGTCTGTTTGAGAAGATGTTATTTCAATCGGACTGATTGTAGAGTAGCCTGAGAAAATAACAACTTTGGATATCTCGAACCTTTAGTTTACCTTATACCTCGATTAGTGCGATTAGTAAACAAGGCAGGAAAAAATCGAACTCGATTTTTTACCCAGCGTGCGTTTCTCTTGATTAATCTAACGCGGAGAATTCATTGCCTTTGAATATAATCACGAATCGAATAAAAATTTTGTATGATTGCCCGACTGCATCGGCCTCCCACTCTTTCAATTTCATTAACGCGTGAAATTTCAACGTCGAAAAAAATGTTTAGCTTTGCTTGATTTCCATCCCAGTCGTGCGTGTGTGCGTTATATGCCGTGAGCCGGTTCAATGACCCGCAGTAGGTGTACACAGCCTATATAGTTAGACTTTATTCCTTTTAATAATCAAGCGCGGGGGCTAAATTTTTTTGACGTTTCCCGCGTGGCGTCGGCCAAATGAATTACATCGCATTACGCTAAATATCCGAGCGGAAAAAGGAATAGCGGGAAAAAAGCTGTTAGTTTAAAAAGGTCCACTCGCATCGGCGCGTTTATCAACGCGACCCACATCGCGCGGATATCATCTAGATATTCGGGGAAGAAAACGAGGCGCATACAGGTATAACTCGGCAAAATCCTCTGCAATAACTGTAATCGTATAATACACACGCGCGCACATGTACAGCTATAGGTAAGATCAGGCGCGTCGGCAAAACGAGTTTCTCTCTCGTGCATAGCCTCAGACGTTTAGCAACAATGGCCGCGCGAACGTCTTTCGGCCTCGTTTAGCTTTACGTCTTCCAAGTGTCAGCGTTCTGAGCTAACCGTAATCTCCGGACTCCTCGGCGCGCGAGAAGAGGTATCTGCATGCAGCTGCGCCCGGGTCGACGACAATGAAACTTCCTTCCTGGCTCTTTTCTTCTTATTATTATTGCTGTACCGTTCGAATTTACATTATCGCGTGTATAATACATACACGCCTATGGGATTCGCAGAGCCCATACGCATATTTATCTTTTAGATTCGGAGCTTGATGACGTATTAACCGTGAGTGGAGCGGCCGCAGTTTCATCGTCCTGTTATACCGAAATCCCGTCCAATTAGAACAAATGCTTCGCTCTCGCAATGTCTCTCTATGTCTGTGCACAGTAATGTAATAACCCCTTGCGAGCACACGCCCGAATTCATTCCGGTCCTAGATACTGCTAATCGCAATAATTGCCAATTACAGGATGGAAAACGATGAGCGCTGACGCGTGTTTCGAGACCGATCTTATCGCTGCGCCGCCGCGGCTGTCTCTTTTGTCTTCTAGGATATTTTTCTTCTGCGGATATGCGGGAAAAAATTATTGGCTATCAGCGGGAGGCTAATCTAGTTACATCAATCGAGTTATTAATTCCCTAATTTAATTCCCTTCTGTGTCCGTCATAATAAATTGTATTTCGCTGAAATCCCGAGAATTTATGGATCGGTTGGGAATTAAATGAATGAAGCTAAAATTAATACGTTGTACGTCAATTTGTACATATTTCGAAATGTTGCGCGATTACAGTTTGATTATATACGAGCTGTTATTTTATAACTTTTAAAATAACACACTCGATAATAACAAAATGATTAATATTCGCGCGGATACGCTGTATCCGGCAGAGTGCTTTCGCAGAAAAATAAAGTCGAGCAGTCAACTATAGTTTTTCTTCTCGCGATGTGATTTCAATTCAAGACTGCGCTGCGCGAACTTTTCAAAACTGACACCAGTTATCGCATGGTTCGAACAGATTCCGACGCTCAAAACCAGGCGCGCCCCCACATATCCAATTTAAATGCCGAATGGCCTTTTCTCCCTCGATACACCCGCAGCAATTCGGGCTTGGATCGGAATTCTTACAAAAAGCTCGCGCAAATCCATCACAGAGTGTATTTTTTCCTCGTCAGCAACTTCGGAAAATCCATATGCGAGCTTTTCGGCGAGAGCGCGAAAAAAAATTAATCCGTACAAAATAAGAATCGTTCCTGGAATCCGGATATACACCGCTCGGTTACGAAAAAAGCGCACTGGTATACAGCGAGGTTTGTTATATACACCTGGCGCGAGGGACGTTAATTGAATTTAAATTGTTGTTTTATAAGGAACGCGAGTGGCGCCGACGCAGGGCGAATTTTTCACAGTTTACTTTGTTCACCGGGCAAACATCGTTAGATTCGGCCCGTACATACTCTACCATATTGCGCGCGCTCGTCACCCCGAGACGTATATAACTCGATTATGTGAAAAACTCGCTGTTTGCACCTAGGCTAAACCCGATCCGGCAGACACGCTATTTATTTTTATCATTCCGCGGTAAAGCTGGGAGTAGCTGGGAGAGGGCATAACGGCCTCTCGTAGATCCTGTAATCGTCGGATCGATCGAGCTTTTCAGCGAATAAAGCGTGTCGTGCATCAAGATCGTACATATACGCGTAGGGACGTAAAGCAAGCCGCACTCGCACTACTTGTATGTATACGTATATACATATACATACACGCACGAATTCCGGAGCGTGTCCAGATGCTACTCGCGATCCACTGGCGCGCTTTGTGTAATTTAATTGCCCTGATGGAACGTAAAGATGAAACGCGCGCGCAGGCGTTCAGTCAGCCGCGCGAGTTGCGGCGGCGTACCCGGAAGATCATACCCGCGCTATATACACATATATATACACACACACACGCACACACCCGGTATACCTTTTTGTCAGCAGCTTGGGTCGCTCGTGTTTATTGTGCGCGCTACGGGACCTTGCTGTCTCTCTCTCTCTCTCTCTCTCTCTCTCTCTCTCTCTCTCTCTCTCTCTCTCTCTCTCTCTCTCTCTCTCTCTCTTGCGCTGAAAGTATTTCGCACTCCCTCGGGCATTATCGCGCGTGCAGCGCATGCAGCCTGACGGCGGATATGCAAATCAGGGGGTTGAGCTCAATGGAAACCCGTTTCTGCATATAGCTCACAGCGCGCGCTCGCGCAGCTTGATATGTTATTGCGTCGGGCTAACGAATTTCGCGCAGCTGAAATGCACTCTTCGATCTTTTCCTGCCCCCCCCCCTCCTCTCTCGCGATTCCTTTTTTTGCTATAGCTGGCTTTGCATTTGACGCTTTTTTCCGTGCCGTTTTTGGCCTGGCCGTGTGTTTTGCGGGAGTTCGACGCCGCGCCGCTGATATACAACCAGAGGAAAGGCTTTGACGCTGATTATTGCGGCGGCGGGAAAAGGGAGAGAGAGAGAGAGAAATTGATTTGGATTTGAGTTGGCTGGATGTATATAACCTTTTCCAGGGCTTTGCGACTTTTATTATTAGTGCAGCCATACTGAAGTTGAAGATATTCAAGTACTGAAAGTCAGATCTGCTATATTTTCTGGATTTTTTTTTCAAACCATATTGGGCCGAATTAAACATTTTTCAAAGACACATATAATTTTTGATTAAAAGCGAGAAGGAAAAATCTAATCTATAAGCAGAGTCCGTCTTCGACAAAGATGTAAAAATTCCAATGAATATAAATTGGAAGCGTCGCAGATGGCGGCGAAGAAATTCCTCTGTGTCCCCCCTCTCTCTCTCTCTCTCTCTCTCTCTCCCTCTCTCTCCTCAGAGGTATCTATAACCCAAACGAATTCCCATCACGAGTCATCAACCAAAAACACAGCATTCCAACTTCGGCGCACGCACCGTCGTAATTACTCCGTCGATCTGCATAGCAAAAGCCACCGCAACGGTGCGCGCCACGTCTCCGGGCCATTACCGACTCTATATACTAGACCGGATTTCCTCCGCGGCCGGCTCTCTCGATCCTCAATAAACAACGGCGGCGACACACTCTTGCGAGAGTCGCACACTCAAAAGCCTCGCGACTCGACTTTTCCGTTGTGCGCGTATACGCGTTCGTATACCTATAACACGACAACCAGTATAGAGTGACCTCGGGGAGTGAAAGCTTGGCGCGACTTGTACCAAATTAGGCGCGGACGGGGCCGCTTCATTGACCGCGGCGTGAATGGGTCCGCGTGGGCGTTGTATACTCGAGTGTACCGGAGTCCCCGTCAATGGGCTCACGTGTCGCCGGGACTAACCACTTCTCCGGTTTGCGCGCACGCAGCCATTTTACTCTCGTTACAGTAGGGCCCTTTCTCTTCTTTCCTCGTCTTTCTTTTTACGCTCTGTCCGTGCTGAAAATGCGATGCTTCCTCGCGTTCTTTTGTCTGAATTCTCGTGCTGTATACACGCGCGAGAGGTAAAAGAAACTTGTCTTTCGCTTTCCGGAGAAACGATCTGCACAGTGTGCGCCCGAGAGTCGAGAGCTGTGCATGCGGTTCTTTTCTGCATGTGCGAGAGACGTCCAATTATGAGATCGAGATGTACACAAAAGTTGCATCAAGAAAAGCAGGAAGTTTAGTCTCCGAGAGAATGAGGGGCGAATCGCTCGCAACTGCGCGAAACAGCGTTTATAATCATGCACATTACGCTCGCTCACTATTGTGCCGAGGCGAAGAGAGCAAGACGATGCTATTAATTAAAATTAACCTTAATATTCGCCATTAAGCCGCAGGTCAGACAATTGCGAGAGACGTCGTCCTTTTTCTCCTCAGAACTCCACAGCTTGTCTCTTTCGACTCACTGTATACTGCTGGGGTGTGACGCAACGCACACATACATGAGAAAAATTAGTAATAACACATACATATAATAAGAGCGAGACCAGGCGGCCTACATACGCGTCTGTGAACGCGGTTCTCTCTCCCTCTCTCTCTCACTCGCTCGAGTTTGTAATGAAATTAACTTAATAGTCGTATATATATATATATATATATATATATATATATATATATATATATATATATATATATATATATATATATATATATATATATATATATATATATATATATATATATATATATATATATATATATATATATATATATATATATATAGGTACGCAGCACTGTGAAGCAGTGTATCGTAAAGTGGCGACGGCCACCGCCGCACGTCTTGTGTCGGGGCGTTTTCTTGGAAACGGACGGCACTGCTCTAATCCGCCTAACTTCCGGCCCGGAACCCTCTAACTATCGGCATTTACGTGTGCGAACCCGAAGCAGGCCATCCGAAACTCAAATTATATCCCAGGGCTACGCTCTGTCGTCGCTCGCTGCTGCTGCTGCTGCGCATTTCTCACCTGACCTCTCTCTCTCTCTCTCTCTCTCTCTTGCTCTTTCTCTCGCTCGCTTGCCCCCGTACTATCATTGTTGCAATACCTATATAGAGCGCGGCTTGACCGTAGTACAGCCGCGCATAGATCCGGCTAAGCGCGCGCGAGCTGACCGCCGCCACAGCGTTAAGAAAACGCTCGAGGTGGAAGGGACTTGATTGTGGTGTGGATGATAATGGATGGGTGAAAGCTATTGTCGGCGGCGGGCTGCTTTCAGTGTATATTTGCAGTGTGTACATTCGATTGTTGAAGACCCAATAAGCTTTCTCGAATTGTGACGGATATTATTCAGCACTTAGGTAGAATAATGCCTGTAATGATAATAACATACTTATATCAAATTTCTATGCACACGTTATTGGGTGTTCGAGAGGAAAGAAAGCGTAATTGAAACATCGAAAGATAATAAAGATGTGTCCGGGGACAATAATCGCGACGTGTCTACGAGCGGCTGACTTTATGTATATTCTCGGTATATGCCAAGACACGCGCCGCTCTCCCTTTCTCCCTATCAATTCAACATCCAATCATTTTCACCGCATTGTTCCACGGCCCGATAAGCGAATTCCCGCTGGCTCGCTCGCTCGCAAGAGTAGCACGATAAGCCCCGCCGCCGCCGCTGAAAAGTTTCGGGTGAAAGCGAACGATCAGCAATAAGGATACACACAAGCGGCAAAGTAGCAGATAACGGCCTCGTCTTTCTCCTACCCCCGGTTTTACCCTCTCCCCCCCGCGCGCACACGACTCGAGTTTACCAAAGGGATGAAGCCCGTCCTGCGAAGAGATAACAGAACTGCTAGTCAATTAGGACATAATCGAGGAGCCGGGAGTCGAGTGTTTCCATTTCTCCGGGCACGTCTCTTTCTCCCTCTCTCGCTCGCGAATACCCCGTGCGATATTGGCCTGTACTATGTACTCTGGCTCGCACACACACACACACACACACACACACACACACACACACACACACACATATATATATATATATGTGTGTGTGTGTGTGTGTGCGTGTGTGTGTATAAAACTGGAGGAAGAAGCAACTTCGGCCTTCGAGAGACGAAATTGCCTTATCGAGGGCTTCCTTATTCCCGGGAACGAGAAACTTGCCGGCGATCTTAAACAAACTTGGGCGCATTAAATGTATCGCCGCTTGTCCTCTTGTGCGCGTTGCCTCGCGATGTAGAACGTAGATGTGTATATATGCGCTCGGTTATTATCTCGAAGAAGTTTCGAGATCGGGGGAGCCGTATACGGCGAATTCGATTCGTTGAGATTTGAATTTTAAATCCCGACCCGCGCACCGTCTATAACTTTAAACTTGATTGCACTTACTTAGCCGTCGGGCTAAACATACTTTATGCAGTCGCTTTTCGAACTTCTCATTCTTCGATCATCATCAAACAGTACGCAATTTTCAGTAATTAAACAATCCGCCAAACTGATGCATCCGCACGCCAAGCGGATGAAGCAGCGCGTTATAAGCATTCGTACGATCGCTATATGATTGTTCGCCCCGCGCAATTTCCGATCCCGACGCACAGGCAGGCAGCGCAGCAGCAGCGCGAGGATCTCCGCACTCGGATGTTCTAAATAATATCGTGCAATATCCGCGCGCTCGCCAATAAACATCGGAATGCGCGCTTGCAATACGGCGGCGGCGTAGGTGCAGCTGCCCCGCAGCCGAGTGGTGTGCGCTGTGCACAGCAAGAGAGAGAGAGAGAGAGAGAGAGAGAGAGAGACGCAGTTCGTTGCTCTTTGTAATCGCGATCTAGGCGAACGGGTTACAGGTTATGACTCGGCAACTATACACAAGCTCTTTCTCTCCGGCCGCCTCCGTGCTCGCGCGCTCGCTGTCTGCACACTGCACGCGCACTCTTTTCGCGCGCGTGTACTAGCTGCAGCGCCCGAGAAAATACAGCAGAGCCGAGCGAGATTTCTCGAAGCCTGCACCGCCGCGATGGAAAATTATATTGGGGAATTTATCGCCGACGAGCTTTTTGTTGCGGTGAACGTGTCGTGACTCGGGGCTTTTTTCTCCATACTACTGTACGCCTCGACGATGAGTCGATGCTCTCTCACTTGCGTTTGTTTATTGTACGCACTGATTTTTTGATTGGGTATCTAGTTCGGAGAGAGCAAGCAGCTTCCGGAGAGCGGGTTATATGTATGGTGTGCGCGTTGAAATTCAATTAGCTCCCTCGTACATTGAAAGCTCGCATGTGCGAATCGATTTTTTCGAAAAATAACTGCCTGACTCAAATTTCGAAATGATAAAATAATAATCAGCGCATAGGTTTCGGATCTGCCTTGATTGAGCTCCGCGAGCGCGCTCGCTGCGGTTAATTAACACATCGAGCACCGAACGAACGACACATATTCCCTCCGGTATTTTAAATCACGGCGAATGAAGGCTCATTAATCAATGTAACGAGCTAGCAATTTATGCTTAATTTCTCGCATGCCTCAAGGACTTACCATATATATACGTATATGCGTTTATATCGATCTCGAATCCTCGCGCAGTCGTCGCCGTCGTCGCACAATTATAATTACGCGCGCGCTCTGCCGCCGCCGCCGTCGTGCGCGACTAATTGAATAAAAGTGCTAGCGGCGTTTCATTAACGATTATAGTAAACGCCATCGTCGCTGTTGCATACGTATTAATGCATCATTGATGCTTCGATATAGCTCCGCGCGATGACGACTGCTGCAGTGCCAGTATAGTATAGCGCTGAAGTATAAGCACGCGGCTAAATATTCAGAGCCTGCATCAAACTAATGTCGAGCAATATTGCGAAACTCATCGCGAGCGCAGCTCCTGGTATAATCGACGAGTTAATTGATAATTTATATTGGCGAAATCATAATTACATAAAGTCTCAACTTTGCGCGCGTGCGCAGTGTGTATACGTGAGCGGATTGAAATAGCGAGAGAGTGCTGGTAATTAATATCGCGAAACAGCTGAGCATAACTACTAAAGAGAGTGATTGAGGTTTTAGAATTGATATTCACTACTCGCGGGGGAGTGCATAATCCGGACTTAATTGAAATCACTTGAAGCGGCCGTGTATAAATTAAAAAAATGTATAGACTTACCAAAAATAATCCTTGCACTGATGAGTATATGCATGAAAGAGACAGAGGCGTAATTTATATCCGGACGGTTATAGGTGTATGCATGCGCGATTATTTATTCAAACGAATATACATATCGCTGCCGTGCGGCGAACGTGATTATCCGACAGATTTTTGCGAGCTTTTCTCGACCCGAATGGTATTAATGGATCGAGAGAAGTATATATCGTGCGTATTTTTAGAATTTTGATGAATTGATTCGTCCGACGGTTGAACTTGCATAGTTCGATATATATATATATATATTTTTTTTTTTTAAGTGGCATTTGAAACTCGAAAGTTCATCGCCTCATCTACGCAAGCCTTCCACGCTGCCCTGTCTTGTGCCAACCCCACCCAAGATGCACCCCTCCGATCGACACCCACCCGTCTTATTTCTACTAGATCCGCTTTTACGTTGTCCTCCCATCTGCGTCTAGGTCTACCTAGAGGTCGCGTTACCATCGGCCTGCCCTTCATGACACGCGCTGCCGTACGGTCGTCTCCCATTCTCGCTACGTGCCCTGCCCATCCCAATCTGCGTGATTTTATTATTCTGTTAATATTTGGTGACGAGAACAAATTGTGTAACTCATCATTGTGTAGTCTCCTCCATTCTCCGGTTTCCTCATCTTTCTTCGGCCCGTATATTTTTCGCAAGACCTTATTTTCAAATACCCTAAAACGGTTGTCCGCCTGCTTAGTGAGAGCCCACGTTTCGCACCCGTACAGAACCACCGGCAGTATTATTGTCCTGTATATTCTTATTTTAACGTTTTTAGACAACAGCCTCGACTTAAGTAAATTACTCACGGCGTAGAAGCAAGCATTACCCGAATGGAGTCTCTTATTTATTTCGACATTAATCTCGTTTCTATCATTTATGCTCGTACCCAGATACCTGAATTCGCTAACCTTTTCAAAAGTGAAATTCCTAATTCTGAGATCTCCCTCCCCTCTGCAGATGCCTAGTTTATCCACAATCATGTACTTTGTTTTTGATTCACTCACTTCTAACCCTGTATACTACGCCGCTTTTATGAGGATTTCCGCGTTTCTTGCTACCGTTTCCCTACAATCCCCCAGTATATCCAAATCATCTGCGTAGCCTAGTATCTGCGTTGTTCCATTAAGCGTTGCGCCCAGCTGGCTAAGCTGCATTTTTCTAACGACATACTCTAACGTTAAGTTGAACAGCACCGTAGAGAGCCCATCCCCTTGTTTTAAACCATCGCGTATCGTGAAGGGTTCTGATACATTACCGCCTACTCGAACCTTTCCCGTGCTTCCGTTCAGACATATTTGAATCAATCTCACGAGTTTTTTTGGTACGCCGAGAAGTACTAGAATTTGATACATTTTGCTTCGCTTAATAGAATCGTACGCTTTTTTAAAATCTATAAATAGATGGTTTCGCAAAATTCCCACTTTTTCTCTAACAACTGTCTTATGGTAAACATTTGATCGCTCATCGATCTATTGCTCCGAAATCCGCACTGATCATCTCCTACTATATTTTCCGCGAATAGAGTGAGTCTAGCATGTATTACGTTTGACAGAACTTTGTAGCACGTTGCTAAAAGTGAGATACCCCTATAGTTATTGCAGTCTGTCTTATCCCCCTTTTTAAAAATCGGTATAATGATAGATTCCTTCCAATTTTCGGGTATTGTTTCATTTTTGTAGATGGCACATACTACTTTATAGATTTTAAAAGTAAGCTCGACGCCCCCATATTTGAGTAACTCAGCTGGTATATAGTCATTTCCCGCTGCTTTGTTGTTTTTTAGTTTTTTAATCGCGGCCTCTACTTCTTGGTAGCTCGGTTCCTCCACGTGGAGTTCAGCAGTGCGAATTTCGTCCCCTACATAGTTCGATATATATGGATATTAAATTATCGGCATGCATAGAATTAATAACGTTTAATTGCACACGCGAAATTGGTATGGTACAGCCGATCGTCTATAATAATCATCGATTAAACGTTCTAATAACCGATTAATGTTATGTATAAAGGCTCAACAACTCTGCGTATTCATCAATTAATGAATCAAAGTCGCTTCAGCTTTATCGCAATCTATCACCGCGCTTTTTAGCTCCAATATAATCTAAGCCGTCCTCTTTCTCGGTCTCTCCATAGAGAAAGGGAAAAATTCATCTTCTATTCAAGTCCCACGACGTGAAGAATCGTCCAGCTCCGCGACGTCCTCGATATAACGTCACGACCATCTCGTGAACACACACACACACGCGCGCGCGCGCCTTGAAATCTCGCACGTCGCCGAAAAGTCTCGTCAGCCGCAATGACGCACCGGATTCCTCTTGCGGCATGAATTTACATGAGGAGCTGCGATGGCGTTTTCGTCGCCTCCGAATATTAAAACGCTTGATGGCTCCTATAGCTTTAGCGTACCTCATCCCCTGCGTTTGACGTTTTATCGATACATGCACACGTGCGATCACAGTGCGCTTTTTTCTTTGATCGTTACTACTTTTTTCCTCCACGCGCCTCGGAATTGCTGATCGGACTGCCAGCTCTACGCGCATGTGTATACCTGCGGGCTTAGCGTGTGCGAACCGAATGCAATTTTCCCGCCGGAGATGGACTCCCTCGTCGCGCTATTCTCGATTTTTAATTAATTCGCCGCTAGTATTTTGGAGCTGCTGCTGCTGCGCGGAAAGTTGTTTATCTGCTTTTGATTAATAGCCGCTGCGAGCGAAGCCGATTGCCGGATTGATGGGGGGAAAATAATGGAAAATCGCTAGCGGTGATTGGGCTTATGAAAATTTATATTTGCTCCTGACAAATAGCCGTGCATACGATGTGCCGATTGACTGTTAAGATTGGTAATTGCTTTGTCTTCGTTTGTTTGATCGTTGATCGTGATTGCGAGATTCGTCGAATATTTGTTTTTAAAAAAATATACAAGTCGCACGAAACTAAGAAAATGATAACACCACTTCCAAGCACATTTCTCACCAACACCCGTTTTCTTTTTGTTCCAGGTAAGAGGCCGCTTCCGCAGTACTTATACACTGTGTATATAGGTGTACAAGCAGCCACGCAACCTCGAAAACTCGCGCGTCTAAACGGGCCAGAGCCTCCGGTAAGTCTCTCATTCTCCGTGCGTCGTATTTTTTTAAGACTCTCGCGGCGCATAAAACTCGAGTTGAAAATGACACATTCCGCCGCTCGTAAAGAAGAACAAAACCTTGGCTCTAAAAAAGAAGAAAGAGAGGAGTTGCTCCCTCCTTCCCGTCATCTCGCGAAACAAAACAAAAAAAAAGAAACAGCTCCAGGCAAGAAAAAAACGCGAGTTCCGCCGTGGCTAATTGCGAGGGCCCGGCCGAGCATGCAGAAACATACTCGTGCACGCAGGAGGGCGTGGCGGCGGCGGGCGCTTCCTCCGTACCGGCATGCGACTTGAAGTATGCACTTGACGCACGACACTATGCGCGCACGCCAACTCCCTCTCTCTTTCTCCTGAGCACACCTATAAAGTTATAGCTATGGCACGGCGGGGTCCGAATTTGCGAATTACCGCATAAAACGCAGCCCGCGCGCGAGGCGCATTTTTATTCATCAAGCCGAAGATGAATGAACGCACATGCCCGTTGCTGGAGGAGAGGAAAGGGCGCGGAGGAGAAACGCGAGGTTGTTGATTCCAGTCACGCCGGGGGCTGTAGGTCACGCGGAGCTGGAACGCAAAAATATGTAAGATCGAGAAGGCATTTGTATGAGAGAGAGAGAGAGAGAGAGAGAGAGAGAGAGAGAGAGAGAGAGAGAGAGAGAGAGAGAGAGAGAGAGAGAGAGAAGTCGCGCAAATTTATCGGGGCAATTTCTTTCGCCCCGCGCTTACTCTCTCTTTCTTGCAAGAAAGAGCGCGAGTAGGGGTTAGCATAGGGTAATGGGCGGAATCGGTCGGCTCGTTTAAGCGCGAGCGGAGCCACTTTGCCGCGTCAGCGTTGTCAGCGATTTCTCTCTCTATCTCTATCTCTCTCTCTCTCTCTCTCTCTCTCTCTCTCTCTCTCTCTCTCTCTCTCTCTCTCTCCTCCTTGTACTTGCCTTGGCTAGTCTCGCGCGCATGAAGGAGATTAATCGCGTCCTCTCAGCTCTTATGTGTGCTGCTACTGCTACTCGGTGCAGTTGCAAAAAAAAACGCGCAAGTGGTCTTCGAGAGAATAATAATGACGAGGCACTCGCGAATCGACGAATCATTTCCCCGCGGGGGTTCTTCTTGCCGCGCAACGTGATTCCTCTTGCGGGCCATATGCGTGATCGGGCTGCATAAACGGCTTAATCGCAAGCTGAATAATGTTATAGCATCGAGCCGAAATATTAAAAGCCGAAGAAAACTTCCGCTCCGTTAACTAGACTTTATTGCGTCGAGATAATAATTCCCTGCGCTCGAATATTCAATAAGAGAGGAGCGAGATCCTGAACCGCGTCTAAGTCCGCGTGGATTAATAACGGAATTTTTTCAGTTATTAAAAACTCTGAATAATTAAACATGCCCGCAGATTTTGCCGGTTACTGGTTATTACACTCTTTTTCTACGTCATTAACGAGGTTTCCTTCGCCCATCGCTCACCTTATCCGACCCTTGATTAACGTATATATACTTCGCGCGCGTCTGCGTCGAATAAACGCAATAGTACGATACTCGAATTCCCATAAAATTCCATCCCGCTGAAAAATGGCGAACACGCATATAATAGACGCTCCTACTCGGAGACGGTAAAGCAGGAATCGCCGGCATGCCGCATCGGAGAGTCAGAGAAGCAAGAGAAAGAGAAGAAAGAAAATCCCCGCGATACCGATTACGACTCCAGCGCGCAGTCCTGCGCCTCAGACTCTCGCGGCAATACTGCAGTCGCACGTGTGAGAGAGCAAGCAGCGGCAGCAGCAGGTTCGGGGGAGCAAAGGAAGCTCGTCTTTCTCTCTCTCTCTCTCTCTCTCTCTCTCTCTCTCTCTCTCTCTCTCTCTCTCTCTCTCGCTCTCCCTCACTACAGTCTCACGAGCCGGCTCATACATCAAGCTCAGCGATGCGAGCCTTAACCTCACCTCACCTCTCTCTCTCTCTCTCCCTCTCTCTCTCCCTCCCTCTCTCTCTCTCTCTCTCTCTCTCTCTCTCTCTCTCTCTCTCTACCAGTGCTTACAAGTGTACGGGGTAAAGGTGCAAGCGGCGGCGGCGGCGACGCCGGAGGGAAAGAAACGGCCAGGCAGCTCGGGTCACGGAGCAGAAATAAAATTCTGCATGCCTTGCGTGCATGCATTTCCGTGCGGGCCGAACGAAGGAACGAAGGAACGAACGCTCCGGGAATATATGGAGAGCTCGATATTATTCGCCCGGAAAGCGTCTCCGCATACGTGTTTCTTTAAATCTTCCATTTATGCCAGATTCAATATTCTTTATGCATGGCCTGCAACGGAGTAGTGTCTCGCCCAGGGTTCCCGACGGCGACGACGACTTCACTCGACTTTTATGCGCGTGCTTTTTCCTCCCACTCGTCCCTTTTCACTGCAGCTCTACATATAGCTATATGGTATTTTCGAGGTTCGAATTTTTTAATTAGCAGCTAGGCGATCGCTTGTTTCGCGTGATGCGCTGCTGAGGTTAATAGGCGTCTTCTTTTCTATTTAAAATAAGGCTTCAGCGCAAAGTTGGCGATCTCTTGCTCGCTCGCGAAATAACGAACTAATTAAAGTATCCCCTAGAGTTTGGAAAAAAATTAGAGAGAACGGCGACGGCACCTCGGGCCGCGCGCCGTCGAAAGCAGCTCTCTCGCTCGCCGACTACAGTGTGCGTATACACAGCGAAGAAAAAGACGATAACTTAATTATGAAAGGTAGTCGAGCGCAGAGAGCGAATATTTCAGGCGCTCGCGGCGAAAGTACTTTCGCGACTGCGCGAGTTCGGAAGTTTGCCGGTCCTCCCGCTCTATCTTCGAGTGCCTATACAGGAGAGACAAGAAGCCGACTGTGTAGAGCGCGGGCAAGAGTTTACGCTCGTATTTGCGCGACGGGACAATGCTTGACGAGAAGTGATGAATCTCTCCCCCCGCGTTGAGTCGTCCGAAAGAATTCGGTATACGCGCTACATAAGAAAGGAGAGCCAGATGTGCAGAACAAAGGATATATATATATATATATATATAGAGAGAGAGAGAGAGAGAGAGAGAGAGAAAGATGTAGGTCAAACGGCGCTTCCGACTTTTTATTGCATCGCAGCGATGCAGAGAGGCAGCGAGACACTTTTCTCAGCGATCGAGGCGCGAGCAAAAGCTAGAATCCACTCGTTGTCGCCGTGGCGCGATGAAGCTAAAAGTGCGCACGGCGCGTTTGAATCTCGCGCATAGCGATTGAATTAGGGGGTGGCCCCCCGACATCGACGGCGACGGCTTTACGATCGATTCACCGAATGACAGGGACGAGATTGGATTTTCGCGCTCAAGCCCTGGGGATGTAAACAGCGCAGCGCGAACCTCTCCGGAGATGTATGTGTATACACGTCTGTGTGCTTGCGCCGCCGCCGTGAAAGCAATGCGATACGATCGCGCGAACGGAGAGGCCTCGTCTGGTGTACTCGTCTTCCTGGCTGTAGCGCAGAGCTGGATAAGAGCTGGCAGTCGCCGTGTGGTGCACCTGAATACCAGAGACTTTCGTCGATTCTTCTTCTCTTTCTCTGTGCGACTACTTCGCGTGTGTGTGTATGCGCTGGAGGAAATTCTTCGTCAATGACCGGCGCGTTAATTTGATGAGTCTTTACACGGCTCTGCGGAGTTGTACGAAGAAGCGCAGGCGAGCGAGCGGCGCACGGCAAAGTTCTCAGACGCGAGAGGCACTTCGCCAAAGTTATTCATCGCACGCAGGACACACTTGCGCGCAGCTCGCTCGCTCGCGCGACGTCCGAAGGGGATGGATGTCGTTTAATTAAAATTTAAAAGCTCCCCGCGAGGCCTGAGCTTTGTGCGCTGCGCTCTCTCACTCTCTAGCTCTCTGTCTTGCGGAGCTTCATATTGGAGCCGTATCTTTTGGCACTCGTCGGCGCGCGAGCCCCGGCCGGCCAATTAGCAGATGGCAGTGCTTTATCTGCGACGGCGTCGTTATAGCGTCTCACTTTTGCGTACAATCGTTTAGGATAATTGCTCCTGCGATTGTTTGAAGCTGCATCGAGGGAGCTGCTGCTGGCCTTTGTCGTTTTTGTCGAATGTTCGCGAGACGAACGTGCGCGCGGCGCGCATGCTTCGCTCTGTCTTCCGCGAAAACGTTAGTACGACGACGAGGATGAGGCGGTTCGAAATTAAACAACAAAATTGCCTCGGTTTGCCAGCTAAATGGCTTCTATCCAGCATCTAAAGTATTTCCATCGGCGGCGTAGAAAAGATCGCGCAGCTTGCGGTACACAAATGGCGCCTTTAATAGAACGTACGACTAAATACCAATCCCCAAAGAGCCATCGCGGCACAGCTCTCTCAAGAACAAATCGAACCCGCAGCTGCACGGAGAGAGCGAGAGGCGGAGAGATAGTGGTACTTCTCCTTCTCTATCCCGCTTATAAATCGAATCAGTCGCGCGAGTGGCTACATTACCGCGCGCCCGCTCGCACAGAGGTTACGGGAAAATTACAATCTCTTCCCTCTCGCGCGAATTTCCTCGGAGAATCATTAAGTCGCCCGCGCAGGAGTGACTGCATAGCGCGTCACGGTTAAAAACAAATGAAGCGAGTCGCCGAATTCGCGCATCGACTGGCGCGAGCTTTTGTGCTGCAGGTGTGTTCTCTTATATACACTGTATACTGTATGTATGAGAACTAAGTCGCGCGCGAGAGTTCTCGCGGCTAATCCCACCGACGTTGATTTAGGAGAAGCATTAGCAATCACCTCGCGAAAACAGCCTGCGCGATGTGTGTGTATAGGTGTGCGTCGATCGCGATTAGGAGCTCGCTCGGATTAGACGAAGACGGCTCGGAATTTCAATCCCTCTTTCCAGGATCTCTCGCGTTTCTCTCCCCAAGCACAGTCTGAACGCTTGACTGCACGCGAGCGCGCGACAAACAAAAAGAAACGCTCGCAAGTTTACCCTATACTATACTTCAGCATCTATTCATCGGCAGAGAAATCCGCTCTCGCGGGAATTAATAATATAATACGTATTATAATGTGTGTACAGAGAGAGAGAGAGAGAGAGAGAGAGAGAGAGAGAGAGAGAGAGAGAGAGAGAGAGCGATGAATTTTGCCCGTATAGGGAACGACGCTATCTCCTCGGCGGTCTACACGCGGTATAAGTTTATTATATGCGGGTGCGCTCTCGTAATATAGCTATATATGCACGCCACTCTCCTCGACGTATAAAGGTTCATTGCTATTATTGCGCGTCTCTATATACTCGAGCAAGAAACGTCTTGATTCCATCGACGCTCATTTATGCGCATATAATGTATATCGTACATACGAGGGGGAATGAGAGAGATCCTGTATACGCAGCACTCTATCCCACGGGATTTCATTACACGCTTGCTTTGGCAATGCAAACGCGAGGGGCAGCAGCGGCTTATCAAAAGCAATTGGCGACTTATTTCCTCTCGAGGCATTTCCCGGGTGATCCGCTCTTTTGGACCCGGTGATTCGACAGCAGCGCGAATACGACCGACTGTATGCGTTATATGTAATCGTGTATCCCAGCGTGTGACTCGCCAACTGATACTGTGCCTGTAAATGCGCTTATAAATATGTACGAGAGTTATTATTATTGTGTAGACACATATCTATGTGGTGCGAAAATGTGGTATGACTTTGATGTCGGACAAATTTATTATACATGTCGGGATGATGCGATTACGAAACGCTCTCTCGGATTCTCTAACATCGTGATTTCATTTGAATCATCAGGAGCCTCCGCCAATCTGCATGATTGAGTCGGCAGTTTGATGTGTACTGTGAAGTTCGCGTGCTGATCTCTGCTGTACACACATACAGGTGAAGATTTTGAGTTTGCAAATTTAAACGACTCCCGCGCTATTTTCAGAATATCGCTTTGCTACGAACGTTGGTCGCTTACAATCGTAACTGAAATTTGCAAGTAATGATGAATGATCTCGACGGCATGACTTTTCAATACGTCGCACGGGAGCTCGGAGATTCATGAATAGATCTCGGTATACTCGATAACCACGTAAAAATACTGTTGACTCTTCCAGACTCACACCGATACGCCTCGGATATTTCCCACGAGCCAGCATATATTCCTCCAGCAGCGGCGGCGGCCCCGACGTCAAAACTGTCTCCCTCCAAGTTTAATAGAAAGGCACATAATTATTAAGGGACGCCGCCGCCACCGCAGCAGCAGCATCGCATAGGCATCAGGTGTGCGCCGCCATATAATATGCAGGTGTGGAAAGGATGGATCCCGCATCGGCGCGGGTACGCAGCCGGCAACTTTTTAGGGCAAGACTTATCGAATCCCGGGGGGCGCGATATCACCCCGCCGCTGCGGCACCCCCTGCGGGATTCTTTCGCGCGCGCGGCAGGAGGTACGCGAGAGAGAGAGAGAGAGAGAGAGAGAGGAGCTGCAACCCCTGCGAGAGAATTTTATCGCCTGGCGCGGAAATGCATCTCTATAGCTCTTCTTTACTCTCCGCCCGTGACGTCTTCTAATAGAGTCTTGAATTCTTTCTCTGATTTGCGAGCGATCGGTTTTAAACAATGTATCAGCTCGAAAACGTGAGAGCGAATCACCTACCATATGCAAATAAAAGCATTCGCCAATTGCAAAAACTCAGCCCCTCCTGTAGCCGATGCATCTAATCCTCCAAGAGAGCGCGCGTACGTTTAAACGGAATTCGCGAAGGCGGCGAGCGCTTTCTAAGGTCCGAGTGCGCCGCACACGAACACACACGGACATTCAGAGAGTCTGGCATAGTGGCTGCGCGATAACGAGATCGTTAGTCCGAAGTATGCAGCTAAGCCACGGCGGCGGCGGCAGCGGTGCGCACAAGTCCGTTGAACCGTGGGGCGCGAGTCCGTTGGCCGTTTTCCCTCTCTCTCTCTCTCTCTCTCTCTCTCTCTCTCTCTCTCTCTCTCTCTCTCTCTCTCTCTCTCTCTCTCTCTCTCTCCGATACAGCCGGAGATTTAGAAGTCGCGTGTGTAGCAGCTCTCGTACGTATAGGTGCGAGAGACGTGAGCCTACGAGTTAAGGGAATAACGTATGTATGCTACATTATGAAGCGAGAAACTCGGTGTGTAATCGGACGAGCCGAGCTCTGACCAACTTCCGTTTTCCGGGAAGAGGGCTGCTTCCGGCTGTAATGATGCCGTTCAGTATATATGGCGGGACAAAGAATTTATTCTTCCTCCTCTTCTTCTACTTCTTTCACGAGCTCGCGTTCTCTGCAGAGTTTCTGGCCGGTGCAGATGCCTCGAAGGCCGATCGATGAAAATGCAAACTCGCGCGCGTAGGTTGTAAGCGTTGCGAAAGTAATTTTACAGTCGAAGAAACGCACGTGTGCGCGTGCGAAAGAGAGTCTCGCGCTTATATTATATATACGTTCGGCGAGTGGCCTGTCGAGCATGAAGCAAGCGCACTATCATAGAGAGCGAGAGGCAAAAATACTCTTCGCTCGACTGACTGGTTCCGATGCATTTCATAGCACGCATGTATATACATATATACCTTTATACATGAGTTTGAGAAAATAGAGAGTCTGTTTTCGAACTAATCAAAACTCGCAAATAAACTCGGAATGGTGTAATAGTTACCGACGCTGCTGCTGCTGCTCCGCGCTGACGGCGAGTCGTCAGTTGTACATTTTCAGTAGAAATTTTCAGTCTAATCGGCGGTGCAAGCTTTCGCTCTCAGCTCAGCTTCCGGGGCTGGTTTGTTATTATTGTGTTAATGCGATACGGTTTCGCGCGGTGCTACGTTGCATTTTAGTTTAAATTTTAATGAATACGCATGTTCACGTTGTCGAATATGTCAGTTCTTTTTTAGTTTCCTCGAATTTTTCATTGAAAGTTTGATTGCCAAAAATCGAATGAAAACCTAGAATCTGGTATGTTTATTGTGTAGTTGCGTGTTATAGTTTTTTGTTTATTGAACCACTTTTTTCGAAAATTTGAATCTGTACATGCGATAAAAGCAGCTACTGATGTAACAAAAGCATTCGAAACATTTTCCGGAGCATCGAGAGCTTTTCAACGTTCTGTAACAACCATATTTGAATGCTAGTATAGCTAGTTAAAAATCCAGCTAGCGAGTATGTTAGCGTGCGTTTGAAAGACGCGTATAAGCGTAACAAAGAACCTCGATATCATCTCTCTCGCCAAGGTTAACTGCAAATCTTTCTCTCAAAACTGCGGTGTCGCTCGGGGCGAATCCGAGAACCGAAAAACCCTCTTCTCGCGCACAGGAGCTCGGGGCAGCCCATCAATAACGGCCCCTTATATACGTCCGCGAAATAATCGGGGTAGCTCCTTCGGCAGGAGAAAAGAAAGAATAAAGGAGCGAATAAGGCTGTCGATGAATCTGCGGCGCTGATAGCCGCCCGCATTATCTTTCCAAATTGCTCGCAGACGGTCTTTCACTTGCTAGAGGGTCGAAAACTCATCAGGGTCGTGAGAGCGAGCGAGAGAGAGAGACAGAGAGAGAGAGAGAGAGAGAGAGAGAGAAAGAGAGAGAGAGAGAGGAGGTGGTCGCTGGTGCCGAAATGCCCTTTCAGACGTACAATGCTACTTAGATTCCTCTTGGTTGCTCCCCTCTCTCTCTCTTTCTCTCTCCATCCTTGTGGCTTCTCTCTCTCCGATGGCTCGTTTTTTATTTAGTGGGAGGGTATTAGGGACGATGTGGTAATTGAATTTCTAATGCGAACTCGACCGTCTGGATGTAGCTCACTGTGTGTGACACGCGATTTTGGGGGCTTGATATACTTAAGTCGAATGTTTATTTACGCGGAGATTAAAACTTCAATTAACTATCCACGAGGATGGTTCGAGGATCTTTTCATGAATTTTTATGATCCGCGATTGTGCCTTCGAGGAAATTTTCCGCGTTCAAAGCTTTGAGTATCTCGAAATGTTGCATACAGCCGGCGGGTCTTCTGTGCGAGATTACACCGAGGGAATATATTACGTGATGATCAATTAATCCCGCCCGTGCTCTTTCTCTCGCACTTTATATTTTTAATTCGAAATTCCACAGCTCAGCAGGAGCTTTAACCAGTCATAAATTGCCGAGTAAATCGTTGACAACAACGTCATTATTTCCCTTCTTTTATTTTTTCGTCGAATGGCCAATGCAGAGAGAGAGAGAGAGAGAGAGAGAGAGAGAGAGAGAGAGAGAGAGAGAGCAGCAACGACTGCGTGATCTCGTTTCTAGGGGCGCATCATTTCTCTGTTTTAGCTCGGTGGCCGCGCGCGAATTCGCTTCAGCAACGCAATAAATCAATTATTTTACGACAACGAATCTCCATTTGCCGGCGAGCACGCGAAACTGCGATATAGCCGCCCGTTTCCCACACACGCCTCACACTTCCCCTCTCCGCGCGTACGTGTATTCGTTTACTGCACGATCTGTATATTCGGAGCCATACGCGCAACACACCCATAAGTAGTGCAAGTGCGCTCGGCTCGTCAATCGCTGATGTATCTCCCTGTGTTTATGTATATTTATGGTTTTCCTGGTGCATTTTCCCTAAACATCCTGTCAGACTCGTTTTTCATGTCTCGAATCATTGCCGAGCGTATACGGTGTTACAAACAGAGAGGAGACAGAGTCGAAAGCGAAAAAGTAGACGACGGGACTCGAACTCGCGGACCCGAGAGCCAGAGGCCTATGCTCTAACCACTGAGCTAACGTCTACGATGCATTCGGACGCTATGCATAGTAGTACGGCTCGGCGGACTCTTATCGCTGACTCGTCTTCGCTGCTCGCGTTGCAGACGTGTGCGCCTGTGACAACGGTTTAGCTGCGGATCGAAATTCGGGTAAATAATAGTTGGGTATGGGAAAATGTAAAATTTTCAATTTGTCTGACTAGTCAAAGCTCTACACCGCACACACCCAAATCGCGTTACAAGCCGACTGCCCCCTTTTTAAAGCCAATAAACAGCCTTCCTCATCATGTAAAATGAATTTATAGCAATCCTCACTTCCCGGCATTTAGGCATCATCATCATCGCCCAGCCATTTCTCTCTCTCTCTCTCTCTCTCTCTCTCTCTCTCTCTCTCACTCTCTCACTCTCTCCAAGCTCCCAACTCGTCTATATGCTAAAACGCGCGAATGTTTAATAATGTAAAGGAGGTTGCGTTCGCGCTCTCGTCGAATAAATATATGATTATATACATTGAGAGAGACAGGGAGAGAGAGGGCGAGAGAGAGAGAGAGAGAGAGAGAGAGAGAGAGAGAGAGAGAGAGAGAGAAGGAAAGAGCGGAGCATCGCACCGAGTCTGCAGGCGTTGCTGCACTTTTGGGGCATACCCCCCGAACACACACGCGCTACAAGTTAGTTTGACGAAGCTGCTCGCGTGGGGCGGCGGGCTGAGAGACACGGCGCGTCTACGTCGCAACAGCGGGAGAGCTTTTATTAAATCCAGCAGAATCGAGCGACCGCCTGCAAACTTGCTCTCTCTCTCTCTCTCTCTCTCTCTCTCTCTCTCTCTCTCTCTCTCCCTCTCTCTGCCTATTATATATATATATATATATTTCGAAATGCGTTATAAAGCGACGCCAGAAAGTTCGGCTCGAAGTTCGTCCGTATAAGCAGAAATTTCCCGCGAGCAATATGAGCCACCAGTACCGCGTTAATTTTAAAACTCGTTTGCATCGATCGCCCGGCTGGCCGGAAGGAATATGGAGTGACGGCACGCGCTTTTTCAGAGACCGCGAGAACTACTCGCGCAGTAGTGCATCGGGATTTCTCGGAAGAGAAAGAGAGAAAGAAAGACAAGGAGCGAGGCCGACTCTTTTGGCGAAAATTTCCAGTCAGAACTGTGTGTACAGATGTGCATGTGTTATATTCGAAGGAGTAATGCCACGGTGATTGATAGAACTCGCTTCGGAGTTTTGACGGCTCGACCGAATGTATGAGCGCAAAAATTGCTATCGACAGTGTGTGCGTAGGTATGCCCGTGTGTGAGCCGTCTCTCCCTCTCTGTTTCTCTGGCTGGATGCATCATTGTGCGCCTGTTATCCTGGTTTTCCGGTTCGTTTTACGCGGCAAACTTTGACTGACGGGCGCAGAGGGGTCTGTTTTGATAACGTCTTGCAAAAAGCCATTTTTATGGCTTTTGTTCCGACTTATGCTTGGATCTCACGTTTAAAGGCGCACCTATGCGTACAAACGGCAATCGCGCTAGAAAATATCGTTTCTACGTATGTGTCGCAATCTATATGCCCATGCGACGATCGGTCTTTCGAAGAATAGTACACCGTTATTATGCGTAGTGTACAAAAGAAGTATTTTCCCGCGTGCAATCCAACCATATAGCGACCGAGATAGAGAGAAAAAAGTAGCCACACAATGCGAGAGACCACCCAACTTTAAAAATTCCCTCCCACGCACTCATCCGGCGCACACAACTCCAGAGTCCAACAGCAGCAGCACATATCTAGTGGGCGCGCGTCTGAGCCCAGAGGCCATTCGCCCGCGCGCACACACACACACTTTTCCCCTATACACGTTACCGTCGAGAGCAGCAGCTGACGCAGCCTCTCGTCTCGTCTTGATTAGCTACTCCCGTGCGTTCGATTCATCCTTCCCTCCCGTGCGTCTTTTTTTCCTTTTATTATTCACAAAATTCAGCCGTAAACATACTCGGGTATTTAATCGCTCATGTATATACGACGTCGATGCGCCGCAATCTGTTATGGAGTTGAAGTGCGCGCGAAAAAGAAGGCCTGGAGGCGATGGCGAGTTATTAGAGAATAGATCGCGTGCGTTGTATGAAAAAAACGCGGGAAGAGCTGCCTCGAGTGCATGTGTATACATGCACTGCACCGGCGAGCGATGAGCTATACACTCTAAATACGCAGCGCGAGTATTATAAATCACTTGACGACCCGACGCGCGTGTGCCCGTGATTTATGGATGCTTTTTTTCGAAGGGGCGGCCGAGAACGAATTAGTATGGATTTTCGACAAGCCGAGTCTTTTGTTTTCGATATAACGAGAGAAGATATCTTGAATCACTCTCGTGAAGTTTTCGACTTTCTACGTATCTAATTGTTACTATCACTTTGTTCGTAATCCATCACTCGGAAAACAAAATTCCAAAGGGCTTGAATTTAGCCTCCTCTTGAATCTCTTCCACTATATAGCGACTCAAAGCGGCGCATCGAATGCCGCGTATAAAATTAACGATTTCATCCCTCCGCGCACTTATAACGACACACAGACTACTCTCTGCATCATCGCCCCCCTCTGCATCTCTCCACACCCTCTTCGCAGAGCATTAATTCGCGCCAGCGACTCAATTTATGCACTTCGCGCAGACATGCGCGACGAAAAAGAGATAACAGTGGTAAAAAAGCAGCGCGAGAGACACTGCCGCCGCTGCTGCTACTATGCTGCTGCTATTATACCTCTACTGTATTCACAGCTATACACACTCAGCCCCCCGCGTGTGTGTCGCGCGCGTATCGAGAGAGGCTTATTACGAAAGCGCTACGTGGAAAATTGCCCTCGTAAAAATTGCCTCGTAAACTCTGCGTACCGAATCCCCTTTTAAAAATCGTTCTTGATATGCCTGCGCAGTACACATGGGTATGCATTATACGAACGCATACAAAAAAGTAAACGCGTCACTGGCGCTTTATCGCGCGCGCGCGCGGAGAGCAAAATAAAGCCACACCGCGTACGGTTCGCATGATTCGCGTTCATGACCGAATTATCGGGTCGTACTTTCCGATATGCTATGTGCGCGGGTATTCGTTATACGCGCGTTGAAATTTCGCGAAAAAATTATTAACGCTCGGATCGTGGATCGCTATTAGGCTTTCCGATCGGTATAATGAAATTTCGCGCGCGATGGGTACTTATATTTCATGACGACGACGACGACGGCGAAGGCGATGAGAGAAAGAGACTGCCTAGGCGCTATATGCAATAAAGCCGGAATGGGAAAAAAAAGAAAACAGCGGAGTAAGCTCCGGCAATTCGAATCTTCGACTCTCTTCCGATCGATCGATTCCGGTATTATCGCGTTATTAGTTCAGGGGGAGCTATATACGCCGTTTTACGAGGAATCCTTTAATGAAAAAACGACAAGTTTCGCGCGGAAGATAGACGGATGCTGCTGCTGGTGCTCCTTATTCTTCCTCTTCTCTGCGCGTCTTTGTGGAGGAGAGAAATTTCAAATTAATCCACTAGAAAATCACTCTTGACGAACGAGCGCTTCATCAACATCTGCTACCGGGTAAACGCGCTCTCGATATATTGATATCTTTTTTCGGACAGAGTAAGGTCATCGCTCTTGGAGGTACAATTTCACGGAAAAAACACTGCGCTATAACTTTTTTCTTCCAAATATTCATAACGTTTTTCAAAATTTTTTCATCAGAAGTTCTGCAACGCTGAGCGAGAGACATTTCATTATAAGTACAATCAGCGTATGAAAAAAAAACTGTGCACCAGACAGAAAAGAGCCTCTGGAAAAGCTCGCAAGCGCACAATACGCCGCTTAATTATGCTGCGCGATCGAAATCAAAATAATATGTCGTAATCGTTGAGCGGCCAAAAACCGTCAATCGGCAATCAACAGCCGGTTGAATTTTCTCGATAACTGTCACACGCATGCGGGAGAGTTATTGAATATTCAGAGCCGGGCGCGTTTTTTCGCTGCCGCCGCAATGCGTTCTGACGCACCGAGCGCCAGCTTTTTCCACACTATAACGATTCGCGCGCGGCCTGCGCCGCCGCCCGACGACCAATGTTTTCGGTTGACTGTGTGAAACGCATTTTGGTGAACGCCGGGCGTCGGGCTCGTTTTAGTATTTTTCTCCAGCGCTCTGCGTATAGTTTGATTTAGCATTTTTTTACGCCGCGATAAAGAGAGCAAAGCGAAGACTGTGAAAACCTTACGAGCCTCCGTGTTTATGAGCTTTTAAAGCGCCGAACGAGCTTTTAAACATTGTGAATGAAAAATGATCTCTTTACGCGAGCACATGCAAACGAACGCAGAAGCCATTCGCTCTCAATGCGCGCGTACACTAGAGCTCCCTCTCCTTCCTTCCCTTTAAAATTTTAACCGACGTGCCGTATGCCGATATATTTTTTTCGTGCTACTGTTGCACGACGAAACACATGACAGCGGAAAATAAAAGCTGTGACAGTCGATTTTCGTGCGTCGACGTGTTTACGTACGCACGAACGCAGAGCGAATGATCGCAAAATGCGTAAAAAAAGTTATTCGCACTCTTTAAAGAGGAACGAAAAACTCACCGCAGTCTAGAGGGCGCGTAAATTCAAACATTCTTCTTCGCGCGCTGTAAAGACTTTTTCCGATGGGAAGATACGGACGCTTTTTTGTTCACTGAGACTCCATGGTTGGTGGGAAAGCAAAGCTGCTATACTTTCGGGGTTTACGAACCCACGGTTATTTAAATAAGCACCGCCGTTAATAAATACGTATATACATAATGAACGTGCACCATTATATAGCAGCGCAGCTTCTGAAAATTGAGAGGACAACGAATTGGCCTTTTGCGATCGTGTATTCCGTTGAACGTATGTTCATTAAACAATTTTGTTCGTCTTTGACATAAGCGAAATAAAATTTTATCAAAAAGAATTCCGGGAGGTTACATACAACGTGCGTTGTTGTAATTAACGAATTTTGCATGTATAAGTAGATCAGCGCATGTATCGACAGATGAAATTTGCAGGCAATACTTTTTTCGATTGTTTGTACTGCAACATATCTCTTTTTCCAGCTGTGCGTTTATTAGTTTAGAGAAACAAGCTTGTTCTTTTGGTGGCTGAGCCTGTGTGGGAGAGTATTTTTTGCGCCGTGGGAAAAACACAGCCGACGGGATTAGCATTTTAATGAAAACCAGCTATGCGCTAATTAAATACTTCTAATTTAATTAAAGTCGAATGGATTTTTCTATTATAATGGGGTGTTGGCTGTATACAGGAGTTGCGCGATGTAAAATTGCGAAAAAGTTATTTTCTCGAAAAAATAACTTTAGACGACGTATTACATACTGTTTTGCCGGGCATAAAAACAGGCTCGCTACAGCTTTTAGTTTTCTGCTTAATTAACTTGATTAAATTGCGCTGCTCATATTATCCGCGCGAAAAGTTAAATCCTGAATTCATGCTACTTCATAAAATATTATGACGTTATAATGCGAGCATATCAAAGCAAGTCAGAGCAACGAGATTATAGTAGAAGCCCAACACGATTCGGCATTTCTGTACGAAAACTATCACGATTACTCCCCGCTACGCCCGACATAATCCTTCCCAAAAAAAGGTTAGTTTTAGAAGGGTGAGAACTGACAAATGAGTGGCAAAAAATAATTTATACTGCTGTTAAAAATTTGGCATCGTTCAACAATGATCAGGTGATAAATAATACAAAATTTGCAATCAAGAAACAAAATGTAATTTTACAGAATTTGAACGTTAAAAATCGGCCAATATCCAGCTTACCACTCTCCGCAAGTAAAAGCTTTATATTCCTTGGTACCGAAATAAAATCCGCGTTCAATTGTTCAATATTGACCGATTTTCAAAATTCAAATTCGATTATTAATCTTTTTTTCTTAATTGAAAATGTTATGTTAACTATTTCTCAATCATTGCTGTTTTCAAATTTTAAACAGCAATATTATTTATTTATTACCTCTTGGGTACTTGTCTGAAACGCCCTCAGGTCAGGCCTGGGCCTTTTTTTAAGGGATTATCTTGCCTTCGGCCGAATCTTCGGCTTCGCGCGGCTGTAAAAGATCCTTTTTTTTGTCGTGGGTCGACGAGTCGTGCTACTTTTCGTGGATGGTTCTGTTCAATGCTTTCCTTCGTGGTAAGCGTCGAAACGATATAGTTTTCGTAGAGGTTTGAACAGTGCTACTCTTCGCAGGGGCCGTCGATACGTTCTCACCGCCAACAATATACCGAGAATCAAAAGTATATTTGTATCATCAGCTGGAAACAAGTAAAGTGATAATGCTGCGATTCTCGTCTGCACAAAGTGTCGGCTGAGACCATAGCCGCCTACATGTAAAACCGAAAAACACTCGAGCGCCAATATAAAAGCTATACGCAGCAAAATCAGCCGTACAGAGCTTGCACCGGGTTCAAGAAGTAAAGGCAAATGGTGCGCGCGACACAGTAGGCATAACGAGGTCTCAAACGTGCAAATACGCTTCATTATTCATCAAAGGATTTGGTCCTTGTTAAATGCATACGTATATAGTCGGCGCAACAGTAACGGAGCACGGCAGCGTCAAGCAAAGCTCGCCGGCGAGCTTGTGGGTGCGACGGAGTGAGAAAGACGACGACTAGGAAGAGAAGTGTAGCTGCAGCTCTCTGCGCTCCTGTGTGTCGTGGGAACGAGAGGAAGAGAGAGAGAGAGGGGGAGAGAGAGAGAGAGAGAGAGAGAGAGAGAGAGACGACGTATAGCGTAATGTAGTCGAACAAAGCCGCAGACCTCGGAGCTCCGGCAACCGCGAAACTCAACACCACCTAGAATCCAGACTTCTGCCTGCCTTCCTTCCACGTTGGCTCGGCGCAGCACCGCAGCCACGGGAGTCAAGACGCGCGCGCGCAAAAACGAGACGAGGCTTCTGGTGTCGCCGTCGTCGTCGTCTTCGTCGTTTGTGCTGCACCGGCGGACGGCCGGCATTTTTCGACGATGCAACTCGATAAATCACGGCCGAGGAGCTATATTGTTCGCCGAGAGCTTGTTTGATTTCGACAACACGTGTATAGAGTGTTCGAAAGAGTTGAGACGGAGAGAGAGAGAGAGAGGATGTTCTTCTTCAGAGGATATAGGGTGACACGCCGTGGCTGGCTGAGCGGAGATATTGATGGGAAAGAAAATTGATTTATGCTCGCACAAACACGATGCGCTACTCGGCGAGGATAGCTACACGCTAAGAGCCGAGGATCTTTTCAACCTCGAGCAATATAACAACGGGCAAAATTAATTTCAGCTAGAATAATAGCTCCGAGCACGCGCGTGAAAAATTAACGAAATTTTCTCACCGGGGCGCGAAGAAAAAAATCGTCCGCGAGAATAAAATTAACAACCCCCCGCAAGAGCGGCGGCAGAGTAGAATACAACGCCATCGCTCACAAAAGCGACGTCGGCTTCCTCCCAATTATTTTTCCGAAATTCAGCGCCAGACAATATAAGACAGTCAAGAGAGAGAGAGAGAGAGAGAGAGAGAGAGAGAGAGAGAGAGAGAGAGAGAGAGAGAGAGAGAAAATAGGCTCCACCACATCCCGCTCGCGTGTGTACAATATCAGCAGCGCAGCGTAAGACCTCCACTTAACACGGCCGAACAAACTCTCGACTGCCGCTGCCGCTGCTGCTAGCCGCGCGCACACATACGTATATACTACATCCACCATAAAGAAGTGATGTATATACGAGGCTGGGCAGAAGCCGGTGCGCCAAGGGTGCGGTCAAATAATAATGATTTATGCTAACGGTCTTACTGCTTCTCGTTCGCGCGCATGCAATGCGCGAATGCTGCACACGCATCTAATGCCCCCGCCGATTCTCTTGTGCAGTATAGTGGAGCAGCCTATATCATACCTACATACGTTGTCGTCGCAGCATGGTTTCGATTCTACTTACTCCAATTTGCGGGGGATAACTTTGCCAACGGTCTCGCGCCCTTATTCCAATTATTAATCCTAGTTGCCCTTTTCGGATAACGAATTATCGCAATTAACTCGGTTATATTCTCCTCGCTCTATCGTGAAACTCGTTCATTCAATAATACATATAATGTAAATAGGGAGTGATAGATAACCGGACCATTAATTGCTTCGTTAATTATTAAATCCTCGATGGGAACTACGAATCGGTCCATAAGCTTATTTCGATGTCCATTAAATGAATAACGTAATATTTCATGCGCGGATATAGTAATAATATCATCAGTGTACGCTGCGCACGGTTTTAAAATACGCCGCGCACGGCCCTTAGTCGAAACAAGGCTTTCACGATTCAGCACTCGGATATCTTATACTTTCTCATCTCTCAAGCGCCTTCCAGAAAACCGTAATGGCTCTCGCGAAACGTCCCGGTCTCTCTCGGAAATACAAATAAAGTCGCAATAATGGCCCGGCGCTAACTTTTAACGCATCAGCAGAGAGAAACAGAGTGAGAGAAGGAGATAGAGAGAAGGAATATTCTCCCGCCGGAGAATAACATTATTTTTAGCGAGTTTCGCTCGAGCGCGAGATATATATATTCGAATAAACACTCGGAAAGTACGGCGTGCTCTTTCACACCCCCCCCCCCTTCCCCACAACCTTCTTTTCTCTCTCTTCCTCGCTCGATGTTTTTCCCGGGCTCAGCCTTTATCAGCCCCCTCCCTGCCCCTCTTCCACATCCCGACGGTATGGCGCGATGATTCGGGAAATGGATTTCTCTCTAGTCCTCGCGAACTGCTGCTGGATGGAAATTTCTTCGCCCGATGGCCTCGCACCTCGATATCGGCGGGATTAGGCGCGATACGCGCAGGCATCGCGTGCATGATTCGATCGGCGCAAAAATGACGAGAGCAAGAAGACTCGTGTGCAGGGGGGGGGGCGGGATGGCTATGTAATCTATATATAGGGTCAGGGCTCGCGCGAGCGCGATGAAATTAATGACCAAAGTTTCAAAATGTAAACCCTCGCGATGAAGTCCTCGGATAACGGCTCGCGCGCGGTGAGTAACGAGCCTCGAGAGTTCGTCGATCCTCTGCATGCGCGCACCGGCTGCGTATGTGTGTTTGTGTATTAAATACATCGCCCTCTCTTTCTCTCAAAGTAGTTGCACGTCCGTTTTTCGGCGCAATTTGTCGTCGCAGCCCTTTTTCGATGACGACGACGACGACGACGAGGTGGAACCATTAATAATCCCCGCCGCGCGGCACACGAAACTGCTGCTACAGCGCTCGTTCATTATAAATTGATAGACGAAGATTTCGCGCGCAGTGGTTCCCCAGCACTCGCTCTCTCGCGACGAGCTAATCTTCGGACGACGGAGTATGACGGAGCAGAAGTTCGCATCATCGATTTTCGATTTCGATGACGAGCAGACGGCCCTCATGCTCTACTCCCCAGTCCTCATTCATTCGAGCAGACAGAGAGGCCAGATTTATGGTATGTTCGGATCGGCTTTTGTCTCTCTCCTCTGTTCGCTCGATGTCTTGTCCCCCCCTCCCCCTTCTTCCCTATATTTAGGAAATCCTATACAGTTGTGTTCCCCAGCTCGTCAAAGCGTGCCCTGCTGCTTCATTACGAGCCATTATTATTTTCGTTAGATCAGGGGGGAATATAGCTCGTAGGCGTCGGTGGTGTCCGATTGAATGGAAAAAAAGTGGAGCGCACGCTGGAATCAGGCGTGCGGGAATTTCGGGGTAAATGGGCTATATCAGGGGCATTTGGGTAAGCGGCGCGTTGATTAGCTCCGGATTGCCGGATAATAAAAGTGCGAAGAACGTTGCTCCGGCAATCTATTATCGAATTTTCCCCGCTCGTACGATTTCGATGTATCTATATACATAAAGCGGCCTGCATATCCTTGTAATTTCGGCGACCAGCGGCGGCAAAAATTCAATTTGCCCAACGCCACCATGCGCGGCCAGCTAAAAAGCTCAATCGGCCCGTAAATTAAAATGCATAATTCATTTACGCGCACGTAACTGAAAATTCATGAAAACGCGCAGCCTCCTCCCCGAATCATTAATCAGCCACCTCCCGCCGACGGATGAATATTCAGCCGTTACACGGCGTTATTTACTTCCTTGCACAGAGAGGACACTCCCTTACCTGTATACACGGCGACGCTATATATCCACTGGCGAATTTCCACAACAGTAGTGTACCTAATCGCAGCCTCGTAAAAAGCAAAGCCGGTCCCTATATCTATTCGATTGAACGGGAAAGTGAAAATAAGAAGTATCCTGGAAATCTTTTATCGCTCTCACCCTGCAAGAAAGCCGAGCGTTCGCGCGTCATTTTTCGCCAGAGGATCCGTTGCCGCTGCTGCTACTGCGAGATGCCGAGAAGATTGTCGTACGAAGGATACAAATGCTTCGGGACGCAAAGCGCTTTGCGATTTTCTTTCGCATTGCGCGCGCTACTGTGTGCTCTTCTGTCAGAATATTGCCGTACGCCTCGGGACGGGATGGAGGAACGTTCGACATTGCTTTTGACGAATTGTTTCGCAGACGTGCTCGAATTCGAGCCGACGGATTTCGTGCTCAGCTACTGTGTGTTGCGATGCATCCGAGCTCATGTGGGTACATAAACTATGCAGGAGAGCAGCTAACGAGATCGAGTACTTTCGTGGTTTGCGTTACCCGAGCGCGCCTCTTTTTTTCTATACGTCACGGTATCGAGAGGAATCCCGATTCTGTGTTACCGAAAGCAGAAATCTCAAATAATTAGGTACTTATACCGCAGGCATAACGGTGCAACGGTCTCCGAAAACTAAAGAACGCGCAGCTCTGAAACTGCAGCGCAACACTATATAACGGTCCAAGTCTCGCGACGCGAAATTGCAGTTCCCGCAAGAGCTGTGGCGAACGAGCAACTCTTGCGCGCGATAAGAAACCCTAAAATTCGCAGGTGTATATTTTTAGAAAATCCAAAGCGCCTCGCTAACGAATAGCCGACGAGCTCCTTCATATATACTGGCCGAAAAATAACTTTCGCAACCCGCGCCCCGTTGCCTGAGTGGCCCTGATCTAACGGGTATAGCGTGCGCGCAGAGATTGTTGATTCCGGGTGGGCCGGCAGCGCCATTTATTCGAGCGCACGCCAACGGCAGCAGCAGCAGCAGCGGCGGCGGCGGCGGCGGCGGTAACTTCCCCTTTGCCGAGAGTAGTTCGGGGGCCTATTACCTGCACGTAGGTACCATCGATCGAGTACTCTACACACAAGGAATCCCTGCGCGCGAGCTGCACACACCTCTTTTTGCCGCCACTGCTGCAGTGCGCGGTCTCTCTTTACACCGCGAGTGCGTGTCTCTTTGATCTCTGTGCGAGGAGGAGTAGGCGTGACCGAGAAAAGGAGAGACGAGAAGAGCATCAACGAGGCGAGTCGACTTCATCTCGCTTCGGCCTTTGTGCTATTGACACGTGCGTAGTATAGTTTAAGAATCCAATGAAAGCTATAGGTCGTAAAGTTTGATGACCGTATCCGGGCCAGAGAGGATAAAGCGTTGATTCGATTTCACAACAAACAGAGAGAAAGAAGGGGGTGGCGAGACGAGACAGATCGACAGTCGCGCCGTATATCAAAATCTAAATCCAGCTGATTGAAGGAAGGCCTGATCGCCGTTTTATCGAACTACGACTCCATGTGTGTAGACGCGCATTTTACAGCGTTTCATTTCGCCGCGCGCTGCAGCAGATTTATTCTTTCTCCGCGGGGGGGGGGGGGGGGGGGGTCGCTTTCGGGGAAACGACAGGCATACGGCTCACAAGAGCGAATAAATTCGCCTACTATATGGAAGTCGTCGTCGAGTCGTGTATATATAAGTGCGCGCGCCTACCTCTTTTCGAGAGGTGAAGAGCCTCGAGCTCTCTGCGCGGCCAACTGAACAAAGCTTCTAATCGAATCGAATTCACCCTCTTTAATCAGGTTTCAATGGAATCCAATCGACCGACGTCAATGCCCCGGTAGTTGCGCGCTTCGCTAGGCGCTTTTTCTTCACCTGCATTATTAATCGACTACTACTACTGGCCTTTTTTCTCTCTCCTTCTCTCTCTCTCTCTCTCTCTCTCTTTTCCAGTTGATAGCTCCGAGTATACTTCTCCGAACAAGGGAGAGACTGACTCTTCGCAATGGTAGGTTCGACATAATCGCTCTCTAGTTCGAGCAGAGCAGTGTACTGCGCGAGAGCGCTGTATTTCTTTAGGAAGTATAGTTGGAAATAATCAAAGAGTCCTTTGGCGCGTTGATCGTGTTTTTACAGAAAAATTATCATGGCAGGTAGTTAACGCGCGTCGTCGTCGCGCTGAGAGCTATTACATAATTAGTATATACATAAGATCAATTTAATTATCTCGCCCGCACTGACCTGCGGTATAAAATATAGCTGATGAGGTTCAAAGTTATCATTTCAACGTATGCATATTGTTTGATTTCCGAGATAATTTTAAATGCACGATGTAATCTGCGCGTGTGGGATAATAATAACTGCTTAATCGAATCAAAAACGGAGCCCCCAAAAAGCTTTTAGCCGCGGGGGGTCGTTCCTTAATAAGCTTCTGCTCGCACCATATCCGCCCGTAGGCTCCGAACTACAAAGTCCTTTTCAGCTAGCGTAGCCTCAACAGCAGTAGAGTTAACTTCGATTACCACGAACTTACGACGCCAAAGCCTAGTCATCATCCATAACACCACCGTGCGGCTTATTGAAAAACGTGCGCGCGCCGCCGGCCGCGAGGAAGCCGCAACGAAGAGAGAAAAAGCCGGCCAAACCCCCTGACGGCGCAACGCTCAGCAGCTCCCAGCCATAGCCGCAGCTCTCGTCCCTCTTTCTCCTCTCTGCGACGACCTCAAAGTATAAAACTCGCCGCGATGAAATTAGGAGACCTCAGGGCGCCAGAAGAAAATATCGGCTTTGACCGAGCCGTGTATATATAGCGAGAGCGCAACCCTCGATCGAGCTGCGCGTCTTATATACGCCTGACCGCCGTAATTTCATTGTCTCCCGCTCAGCTCCTCCTCGCGCGCTGCTATACTGCTGCTGCAGCGGCACCTTCGTTCTCTATTCATTAGCCTGTCGCTCCTGCCTACTGTTATACGTGTCGACGTGCGGCCCGACGTTATTTCTCGGTAAAGCCGAGCTTTGACTTTTAATTCCCTCCATCGTCGTATTATAAGCTCTTTCGCCCGCGGTGAATTGAAAAGGACCATGCGCTCGTTTAACGTATAATATTATAAAAAATAAATTATACTGGTCGCACGCGCTCTATTCCTGAGCAATCTCTGCTCCTAGAGGTGTCCCTTTTCTCTACCCGCTAATTGAGGTGTCTCGCTTGCGCACTTTTGAGACTCCCTTGAATAGAAGAGTCGGTCTCATATTATATATACAACAGCCATACGCAGACGCCGGCTGTCATGGTATACATACAGGCGAAGGTATGCGGAGCCTGCCACCTGTTTCGGTCGGCAAAATTCCGGGGATAATTCGCATGGCTTCTCGCGTACGCATAGCTATATATAGGGAGGAGAGGGACGAGAGACGAAGGATGAGAGATATCTATGGAGCGGGGCGAGTCAGCGTCACTAACGCGCTCTTGAATGCCGGAGCAGGGAGAGACAAGCACGTCGATCGCCCTCTTGGCACTCCTCGTCATTACGTCGCGCGTATAAATACACTACTGCTATCCTCCTCCTCGTCGTCGTCCCATCTTTCAATACACAAGCACAAATGTGTATCTCTATAGCTATACAGACTTTTCCTCGCGCCCCGAGTTTTTCGATGAAAGGAAGCTCTCCGGATTATTTTTTGCCTCTCTATAGACTGGAAAACCTCTTGGGAGCCACTGAAAAGTCGCGCGGAGAGAGATATACGAGAGATGTTATATATATTAATCAAAGTAACGCAAGCGCGTCGATGGCGCTGATTCTCGAAACGAGGTCACGCGTGGGTCTCAGAAATTTTTTTTTTTAATTGACTTCGCAACGACACTTCAACGAGCGAAGGCTTATAGATCCTGAAAAATTATTCGCGCATATAGCAAACGAACTCACGCAGGAACGCGCCAGAATCGAGCGCGAGAGAAATCTCTCTTTTATTCAAAATTTCAGAACATCTGCGGGTCGTGAAAATATCGACCGGTCGCGCCGCACCGGATAGAAAATGCAGCGGGCGTAAAATCCTTTTCGGATTTCCCGAAACAGGCGCGCGCGCAAGCTTTATTGCGTTTTTTCCCAACCGCATGCTCTCCTAGCTCTCTTGCCCCCGAATAAGTGTGCGTTCGAGTTGGGAACGATGCCCGCGTGTATATTTTTGTCCGCCCCCGGCCGTATAACATGTGTAGATTAATAATATATTATAGCGCGATTTTCGTTTCGCTATAGAGTATGTCCCGCGTCGACGTAAAATGCACGTATTAACGCGAGCGATGATATACGTTATCCGTACGGATTATCGCGAACTAGCTGAAATACGAAATCGAGACACGTTGAATTCGAGCTAAATCGACTCGCGTTTTAATATGCGCGCAATATCAAACGTAAGCATTAGCAGCTACAGCCATATATCTCTAAATCCCGGCGATATTATTTCATGATTAACGCGGCGTGTGCGACGTGGTTTGGTTATTCACAAAGTCGTCGTTGAATAATGCGGGACAGTCGCGGCGGGGGGTGTACACTTTGCGCTGACGATGCGATGAAATTTTAACGCACAATTAGCCGCCCGCGCAATTAATTCATGTCTATTATATACATTTCGGGTAGGCGAGTTAACGAGCAAAAAATAATTTTTTTTACCGTTACACATCTCTCGTAAAAGCCAGTTAATCCACCGAATCCTCCAAACCTCGGGCTACTTCGTTCAGATTCCACTCTGAACTCACCCTCTGAGCCATTCGAATACGAATAATCCGGCGCTTCATCCTCCCGCAGCCATTAAAACGCGCAGAAACAATAATATTACAACTGGCTACTCGCGCAGACGATCTGTACTATGTCTCACAAAGAGCCTGCAGCCGCATCACTACAGCGGCGAATCGAAATTCGAGGTAGAGCTTATTGTCCATCCGCATATAAATAATGGACAATCCTCGCGAGCCCTGTTCGCCCAACGCGCGCGCACTACTCCCAAGAGTCTCGGCACACTAACTGTCCGATTGATCGTCGCACGTTCGGCCTTTTCGGCGCGCGAGTGCGCTAATTTTCAAATCTCCGCGCGCTCTCCGCTGCCCCTCACCCCCTGCCTCTCTCAATAAATGATGCCGTTTGTGTGGACGACGTGGCGGTGTGCTGGGCTATTACGCCGGCAATTAATAATTCCCCGTACAAATTTCCCCGCATCGATAAATAATTGGAAGCAGCAGCCGCCACCGGCGGCCGCGTGTGCGCGCGCCTGCGATAAATAATTCTCTCTTGTGCCTCTCTCTCCCTCTCTCTCTCTCTCTCTCTCTCTCTCTCTCTCGCTTGCGAGCGCGATAAATACAAGCGACTGGCTTTGTTTAGTTATCTCTCTCTCTCTCTCTCTCTCTCCCTCATTGCATGCGAGCGACGAATTTTACAACGAATTGCCTAGAAATCCGATTGATAGCGATAGAGCTGCTGCTGCCGTTGCAGTTCATAGTATAGCGATAATTATGCGGGAGTGTGTGTGCCGTGTATGCAGAGGGAGAGAGAGCCATAAACTAAACTTCGCCACGACCACTCGTTCGTCAATCCCTGCAGCTGCGGTGGACTGAATTTTCGGTTTCATTAGCGCGCGCGAGTATTAATCGCGTAGCAGCTGATGATCAGTCCTTATTTTCTAATCGAGAGATAGCACGCGCGACCCGCGTACGTTCCAACTGTGATAATCCCACTTGTGTATGGTATACGATCGAGCGACTCCGAAGCGCAGCGCGCATAATGTTTAATGTACGGAAGGCTTATAGAGGCCGTGTATTATTTATATACAATGCACGACTCATTAGCGCCTCGTAACTCCAGAATTACACACAACTTTATTTACCGGGCCGTAGAACGGAGTTGTAGATCGTCGTCAAATGCACGTTCGCTGCAGTTCTCTCTCTCTCTCTCTCTCTCTCTCTCTCTCTCGCTCTCTCTCTCTCCGGCGCGTACATAGCTCTCGCGTTTTCAGCGCGTATATATTATAATAAAGCCCGATCGAATCTCGCTCTAGATATATTTACGTGCACGTAGGTATATAGACGGAGAGAGAGAGACTCTCGGGTTGCACTTTAATTATTCGCTGAAGCGCGAGGCTTTCGGGAGCAATTTGACATAGTAAAGTGGCTCGAGTGCGCGCAGGAGCCGCACGTCGACAGTAAGACTCTTAGCGGATCCGCCTTGGTCGTGTTACCCCTCTGATGCTGCTGCCGCTGCTGCTCTTCCTTTTATTCACGCTCCACAGCTCTCCTGCAATCTTATCGGACTGTGTCTGCGTCTGGCCGACATGCCGCTGGAATCGAACCAGCGCGCACAGCCGCCAAGAAAAGTGTTTATGGAGGCAGGGGGACCTTATAGATGGAGAACGAACGGTCAGGAGAAACGCCAAACGAGGCTTTTTCGGCGCATTGTCCTGGGATCAAGGGACTTTTCGCTACGATCGCGAAAGCAACACTTTTTTTCCGGCGAATCGCAGCGCTGACGACGATTAATGAGGCGCATTGTTCGAGGCTGTGTACACAATGCGCTCGGAATTTACTGCTATAATTAACATTGAAAACACGATTGCGCGTGAGCGTTGAGTATAAGCGTTGATTTTGCGCGAAATCGGAGCGGATATTTCGCGTACGTGCGTGTAGCTCATTTTCTATAAACAAATTCTCCCTCAAATTAGATTAATGCATTAATCCATGGACAAGATAATTACGCTCGCGTTCGGGGACGGATATTCGAATTCGTAGAATATGCTACACGCCGTGTGTTTCACTTGCGATGCGTCGGATTATAAATATAAACACGAGCTCGCGCGGCGGGCGCGAAGCCCGATGGTCAGCCGCATCAGGATCATCAAACGCGGATCAATTCGCACTATATTATTCTAATGACAGAGACGCGGCAGAACGACGATGATCTTTCGCGCCGCGAATCTAAATTGCTGATTTCCCGGCTCAGCTCTCTCTCTCTCTCTCTCTCTCTCTCTCTCTCTCTCTCTCTCTCTCTCTCTCTCATTATGCATACCAACCAGGCACTATATATACGGATCAACGCGAGCCGAAGCTCATAGAGATGTTAATGTCGTTATAATCCACGACTCCAAAACACCTCATAACCATATATGCACACGCGCATTGATCATAAATCCGGACCGGAGCTGTCACGCGCCGATAATAGAAAATTCAAGTCGTGCGCCGGCCTCCCCGACATTCTATTCCCGCGAAGCCACGCTGTAATTCACAAAGCATACCTTTTTCGTATCCGAAAATTAAATTTTTTTCATGTGTGATGACGAGAAAGAGAGGTGGAATCCCCCCTCTACTCGCGCAGCCCTTTGCGCGAAAGAAATTACGACGATTCTCTTTGAGCGAAATTAGCGCGAGGAATAAAGCAGCGGGCTACTTCACTCGAGAGAAACTTTTCCACAACAACGCGCAGCTCGTTCATTGTACGTAATATAAAATCATACAGCGCGTATATTTCAAACAATCTTTTTTCATTTTCGAACTCGACTGCGCGTAACCGCCCACCACATTGTGCGATATGCGCGCGTAAACTATAACGTCAACCGTACATAATTACCCGCCCGAAAGCTGAATGCTGCTTTATTTATTTATACCTATATCGCCGGCCCCTCCCCCCCTTTTTTTAATTCAGTCTTTCGCACACACACGATATTGTTTCCCGCGAATAATCGTTTTCCCTCCCTCTCGCGCTCGGCGATAAACAAAATTTTCCCCCGTCTGGCCCGCCAGCGTGCGCGCGCGTGCGTGCGTGTAATCGTAAGAATAATGATAATGGCATAATGGATATCGCGCACTTTATGGCGAATACACACACAAACACATGTATGTATGTATATACTTGGTAATAACGTCGGATGCGCTTTGATTGATTGCAGGAAACATAAGGACAAAGGCTGTGCTGGATGTCGAGGCGAAAGCCGGCTATTGGCTGACGGTCTACGCGCAGGACCACGGCGTTGTTCCTCTCAGCTCGAAATTACAGGTATGTGCGCGTAATTATATTTTTTTAATTTACACAGACGTTAGTGTCGCGAGCAAAAATTGTTGGTATGGCTATGCACGCGTCTGTCTGTGACAAGTACCGTGCGCGCGGCCGGACCAGTGCCGGTATTTATCTACTTACACGTTTCCTTTCTCTATCCTCGTCGATGGAAATCGTTGCCGTGTTATTTACGGCTGCTAGCTTTTGTGGAAGTAATCGATGTTTGATTCGTATCATTAGGCAAATGATGGATAATACTGTTTGCTGAAATAATTGTCGGATAATAATAATAATTTTGTTTTCCACGAAAGCGAACTTGACATTCCGAAAGCTTCTTAGAAGTAATTTCGTTATAAAGAGCTTTTTCCAATTTCCCGTAACGCGAATTTGCGTCTCCCAATAAAGAATGAGTCTCCCACTAGAACGAGTTGATTTGTCAAAGCGCTTGAGCTTTAACTTCGCGAGTGTACACGCGCGCTCGGCGCAAAACAAAAAATAAATAACAAGAATAAAAAAAAGTTCTTCGTCGGTTCGCACAGGTGTACGTGGAGGTGCTGGACGAGAACGACAACACTCCGCTGACCGAGCAGCCGGTCTACTACCCCTCGGTATTGGAAAACTCGCCCGCCGGCGTAAGCGTCCTCCAGATACGAGCTTTCGACCGCGACGTCTCGCCCCAGCAGTTCAGCTTTGCGATCACCAGCGGCAACGCCGAGGGTTACTTCCTCATCAACTCGACCAGCGGTGAGTACACAACGCCACTTACTTACTCTTCTCTCTTCTCTCTCTTTCTCTCTTTCTCTCTCTTTCTCTCTCTCTCTCTCTCTCTCTCTCTCTCTCTCCCTCTCTCTCCAGATCAAGAGAGACGCGAGCGTATTGTGTCTTTTCGAAGAGATAGATGTATGGATATATATATATATATATATATATATATATATATAGAGAGAGAGAGAGAGAGAGAGAGCTCGAAGCTCCGGGCAAAATCCGACTGGTACATATTTACCGGAGGCTATTACTCTTCGCAGAGTAGAGAAGAAGGAGAAGAAAAAGAAGACCGGGCTCCTCAAAAGCTTATCATATTTCCTAATGTAACGAGATTTTGGCGTCTTTGCAAGCCCTTTCCGGAGTAAACGTCGCTTTTAATTTTCCAGCTGCTCCATAGAGCTGAGCCCAATTCGAAGAGAGCAAACGTGAATCACCCCGGCATCTTTTGGACGCAAATATAAAAAAGAAAGTTTCACATAGCAATATGCGCGTTCTAATCTCGGAAATAAGGGCGCTTTCGTACTTCGTTAAAGTGAAATTTGTTCGGATAAATTTAAAAGATGTAGGCGCTCGCGCACACGCACATAGTAAATCTGAAGGTATTTCGAAAGTGCATTTTTGCAGAGCAATCTTATAGTACACATTGCGGTGAAGTAACTTTGAATCATCTGAGAGAAGTTCAGCACATATACGTGCGCGTTTGAGAGATAAGTGATTTCCATTCATGTACACATCGGACGAGTCTGTTCTCAATTAAGCGCAAGCGAATGCAATATTTTGCCCTACGCACACACACACACACACACACTTGAGAGCCGCAAGCATCTGCAAGATAAACTCGAAGTCCGCCAATAATAATTAACGATAATAAGACCGAGATAGAGAGCGAGAGAGCAAGCGCTGGAGTGGCTCTGATTAAAGCTCCGAAGCGTCGAGCGGTTATTTCAGCTTCGATTATGCATTAGCTTATTAGAAGAGAGTACATGTGTGCTTCGAGAAGCTCGAAACTCTAACTACTCCACTGATTTACGATGCTGCACAGCAGCAGCAAAGCTTTGCCCGAGCAATGCGCCCGATGTAACGGAAAATCCGCTCAAAGGCACGACACAAGCTGCGCAGCTTCCTGTACCTCTGCGCGGCTCTATATAGCTATACGCCTTTGCCGAATTTCGGACAAACACGCGAAAATGAAGCGCCGCAAGCTTTCTCTCTGTTGCGGTGGCTTTTTGCGCGTGTAAACTCATAAAAGGAGCATCGCGTCCACGGGCTTCGTTTTTGACTAACCGGATTAGCCGTTGTCGTTTGACCGTCTCGAAGCCTCGCAAAATTGACGTGTGCAAGTTGTACACTCTATATGTAGAATCTCAAAACCGTCGAACTTTGCTATGTGTATCTATAACATGTATGTACGCGTCGGTGCGTATTGTGTATCGGATATTCATATAAACTATATACGCGCTAGCAAGTTTTTGAACTAAGCACATTCCACTTGAGACTTCGGCCCGATGCCCGTACGCGCGGTATGTATATAGGCTTGCGTACGCGCGAGAATACGCTAATCAGATTATCAGATTTCTGTTTAAAATTGTTTACTCCTACCGAATTTCCGGAAGTTAGCGCCCTCGCTCTATATGCGCTCGCATAGTTATACAACCGCCTGCGTAAACTGAGCAAACTCGCGCGGATGCATAGGTTTCGCAGAAGAAATATGTATACGTACTATAGTAATCCTTGCGTGGATTTTCCAAATACTTGCAGCGAGCTATACCATATTCCGCGTCTCAAGTATTCGATCTTCCCTATAAATTTTGCTCGACACAACGCGTTCCTCTTATCATTGCGAAAGTGTATGGAACTTATTTACAAAGAGTACATGCGTGCACGTTAAAATGTAACATTTCAATAATAATTTTTAAAAACCAGTGGTTCTAATGCACATAAAATTTTCTCTTCCCCACAGGTCTGATTACGACAAGCGGCCGCAAGCTGGACCGTGAAAACCAGGCCGAGCACATACTTGAGGTGAGTTGTTTGAGCTGGAAATTTCCTTACAGGCAGCACACGATTCGCTTCTCTGCATCGTCAGGGCGTATCTCTCCCAATCCGCAAACAGTTTTACGAAATCCCAGCGACTCCCCGAGCCGGAGCTTAGACGCGCCCCGGGTAATTGCATGGACAAAACCCTGCCGCTGCTGCTGTTGCTGCTGCTACGGAGAAGCTCCTCCAAGCCATTTCCCGCGCCCCGCTCCGCTTTATTAATTTCCTAACCTTATTTTCCGCACTCGCTGCCCCGCTGCGCCGCCGAAAACATCCGTCTTTCCGCCTTCTCCTCCTCCTCCTCGTTTTCTCGCTCAGCCTAAAAGCCATTTTCAGGCCACGGGGCGAAAAATAGATACCGGCTCGCTTTCCGGAAACACGAAGCTTTTGCTCCGCTTTCAGCCCGGCGAAATTGCTCTTGTTCAATTATGACGGATAATTGGGCGAGCTGTCGGTTTTTTCTTTTGAGCTGTTGACTCGTCGACGGAACATTGAGATGAGCAAGCCTTCTATATCGTCGCACGGATGACGGAGCGCAGTAGCTGTCTCGTTAACTGAATGATGGACGTGCGAGATTTGTTTGCTGAACAAATCCGCACTCGCTGCGCGCTACTTTTGTAAAGGATGAATCTGAATGCGCTGTCGGAAAAAAAATTCAATCTGCATCGATATCCCGGAACGTAAAGGGAGACAAAGGTGTATAGAGAGAAAAATCCTCCATTGCCTCTCTCTCTCTCTCTCTCTCTCTCTCTCTATCTCTCTCTATCTCTCTCTCTCTCTTTCTCAACGCGTCGCGAGAAAGAAAGACGCTGCCGCAAAAACTACGAATCATGCAAATGTTCCGTCTCAAAAGAGCCTTTCAGTCTCTCCCCTTCGCTTTCCGAGCGAAAAAAATCACGCGCAAACTCTCCGACACCCCGAACATCCCAGTCGACTCTCACTCTACCTCGTAGTCAAACTTTAAAGCCACAGCGCCGCGTTGTAATGGAGTTGGCCCTCGGCTGGCCCGAAAATAGTGTCGAACTTGCTCTCGGGGACGAGGAGCTGGTGCTAACAGGTGTGCTCTCTCCGATCTCCTCTCACTCATTCTCTGAATATTCCGATTTCTCTGATGCCAGAACCATCACTCGCTCTGCACTCAATATTGTCGGACTGGAAATGAGGAAGAAAATCGGGCGCGCACATATAGGCCGGCTCGCGAGAATTGAAAAGTAAAATGAGCTGAGCTGAGCTCGGTGCGACTAGAGATGGGAAAAGTGCTAGGGGAGAGGGAATAGTAGCTATGTATGCAAAGGCGAAGGCATCTCTCGCGTCGTCCTCGTAGTCCCGCGGGACAAACTCGCGCAGGAGTCGTTTATTTAACGGGAAAGAATCGGCGAAATCTGGGCAAATGGTATGGGAAGTATCTATATAGGCTCGTGCAGCGGGTGTAGCTGAATTTCTAATAGCTCGAATTCGCGCGCAAATCATGTCTATATAGCTATAAGTACCAATGAATAAAAAACAGATACAAGGCTGTATAACCGCACAAGGTTATTTACGAAATCAATAGGCGCGGATACATTCCGAATTCACGCATACGAGCTCTCAAGTTTGCGCGATAAATTATCCTCCTCTGCAGCCCGCGCGAGAACTTCTAAACCCGAAAATCCGGGGTGGTCGGACTTCTTGTTATCGAGAAACGATTTATCCTCCTGATACGTAGACGAATTTTAAAATTGATTCGAAAATACATCCGACAACACTTGGCCCCAACTTTCTCCCACCCTCTCCTAAGCGTACTTATGAGACAAAACTCCCGAACCTTCTCGAAAGTAAGAAAAATACGAGCTGCCGCTATCTCTCTCCCTGCCCGCCAGCAGATAACGTTGCTCTCTCTCTCTCTCTCTCTCTCTCTCTCTCTCTCTCTCTCTCTCTCTCTCTCTCTCTCTCCCTCTTTCTCTCTCTCTCTCTCACACACACACACGTTATATTGTATACGCCTCTCTGCCCACGCCGTATAATCCAACGAAACAGATAATATCGGCCCAGCGAACGTGTAGTAATGATGATATCGATTCCAAGCCGAATTGCAACAACTATCGACGACGGGGGAGGGGAATAGAGAGAGAGAGAGAGAGAGAGAGAGAGAGAGAGAGCCAGGTTGAAAGGGAATAGGCTGCTTTTATAAGGCTGATATATATGCATAGGCTTTTGGCCCCTTTGCCAGGGAGCAGCAGCAGCAGACTACGAAACGGGCTGCGAAGCTCGAAAGAGCGCTTATCCGCGATCGCTCTTGACTTTCATCTTGGTTTCAAAGTAAAGCCGGCACGGGCGTGGGTACACCTACACGACGAGGGAGCTCTGTGCCACCTACTCGCGCCGAAGGGCTGCGCGAGTAAGAGGATTCCACCTCTCTTTCTCGTCATCACACATAAAGAAAAAATTTAATTTTCGGATACGAAAAAGGTATACTTTGTGAATTAGCGTATTTCGCGAGATAAATAACCAGGGAGGCCGGCGCACGGCGCAGATTTTCTATTATCGGCGCGTGACAGCTCGGTCCGGATTTATGATCAATGCGCGTATTGCATATATATGGTTATGAGGTGTTTTAGGTCGTGGATTATAACGACATTAACATCTCTGAGCTCGGCTCGCGTTGATCCGTATATATAGTGCCTGGTGGTATGCATAATAGAGAGAGAGACGTTACCGACGATGTATCACTTGCGCGTAAGTGGTATACGATCGCCTATTCTATTGTCATACTCTCTCGTTTCAGAGTTGCGACATTTGTAACTGCTATGAAGATTTGCCTTCAGCGACTTGATTCAACCGACCAAGTGTACGGAATGTAGCTCGCCGTGTCTCCTTACATTAAATAAAATTCTCCAGTCGTAGAGTTTAGATTAATTTTCAGAAATGCGTTTACTTCAGGAAAGCTGTCCTTCGGTGTGAAAGCATGAAAGAAACTCTTGGAATAACTTTATTCAACTAAAATTGCTAGAACTCAACTTCCTCCCTAGGTGGAAGCAAACGATTTGTTTTTGTTTTTTTTTTAATCCTATCATCGTTCTGTTTTACTTTGTCGGGGAAATTTAGTTGAACGCCTTGGAAAGGGAAATCAGCGCCGATTCTATTAGTGAAATAAAGTCAAATTCCCGCATAAAACAGTATAAGTACCTTTCCTCCAACTTCGCATCTCATTCCGAGCATAAAGTCCAGGTGAAAATTCCAAGCCAAAGCAACGAACCTCGATCTAATTCCGCAGAAAACCTGTCCTAGTCGCTCGCAGCAGCAGCAGCTCAGAAACGCTAAATCCGTTAATCATCCAAACGTATCCAACTCCCTCCGTTCGTCCGTCCGTTCGTCTGCCACAATAGCTCGCTTCCAAGGACTAGCGAGTACGTCGCATCCACGTATACATCTATATGTATATACGGCTGCAGCGCGCACCTCTCTCTCTCTCTCTCTCTCTCTCTCTCTCTCTCTCTCTCTCACTCTCGGCTCTGTCCTAATGCAACTGGAGCTATACCATAGTATAGTAGCCACCCTAGCTTTGCACTCGGTCTCGCGCGCCTCGGACGATTAATTGAATTCGAAACTTGCGCGCCAAGACGAGACTCGCTCCAAATCCTTACGTGTGCTGATGGAGACACGCGCGTATAGTCGGGAATTTACGGGCCGAAAACGCGCAAAAACGAAGGGTGCGTGGGTATACGAGACTTTTGTGGAGACCGATGCATGCGGATATAAGTATATACTCGGAAAAGTATGGGGAGATGTACGGCAATGCATCGTCATTATACGCCCGCGGATTCTCGCGGCACTCATGCATCATTCATTCGGCCGTTCATCCATTCATTCATTCATCTCTCGATGCGGGACTTGCTCGCGCACCGAAAAATTCCTGATCAATTGCCGTATTTTTCGTACATATTTTTAAATATTAGATATATCTCTGCAGGCTATACACGTGAATGCATTCTCAACGTTATTTCTGCGCTCTTTCACTCGGCGCACATATTATACGCACGCATTATATCACATTAAAAATGATGGAATTAAAAGCGCAGACTCTAAATAAAACAGCTCGCAGTTTTTAATCTCGAGGCGCGTGTATACCGTCGAATAAAACACGCCGGCTGGCAGTAGCTCGTCCGCGTGTATTAAGAGGAAAAGAGAGAAGAGAGGAGAGAGCGTTTCGGGGAGTTATGGACTTGCGTAGTTTAATAAGTTTAGTGCTGTGCGGTGTAAAGATTTTACGGGAATGAGTTTGCGTACACAAAGATTTTTTTAATGAATTCCCGTGAACGCATGGATTTGGGCTGCTATTACGATGTCGCTGGCGCTGAAGTAATTAAAATAAAAACTGTAACAAAACGCCGCTGCATATCCCTGCAAGACTTGAGACACTTTCATTAATCCGACTGTACAAGATACCTCGGATGTATTATCAACTTTTTCCCGCACGCTTATACACAAAAACTCAAACTTACATAAATGCCTATTCGGCCGTTCTCCCGGCGGCGCGAAACTGGGGAGAATTAATTGGCTGCGTATAGTGGCAACAGCGGGCTATATACAGCCATCCGGCTGATAAACGCTCGCCTCGTGTTTTCTCCCCGCGTTCTTACGACGCGCGGCTTCGTCTTGCTGATGAAAAGCTTTTTCGCGCGCTTTCTCTCTCTCTCTCTCTCTCTCTCTCTCTCTCTCTCTCTCTCTCTCTCAGGAGCTAGCTGCAGCAGCGTCGGCTAAAAATGAAGTGCGATTAATAACGGCTAGTTGCGTCCCGCGAAAAAAGCTGCGCTGATTCCTCGCCTCGAGCCCGCGCGCGCGACGGCGTCTCGTAAATTAGGCTCTCGAGCTTCGCGCGAGTATACATTGAGACGTTGAAGATTATCACCGCGACGCCTCTGCAGAGACTTTTCATTTAAATCTCGTGCGTGAGTAAAGAGCTGTGAAATTTAATATCGCCGCGGTGTGTTAAAACAGCTGTTCACGCGACTGGAAACGTATACGCATAGAGGTGGGTATAGTAGAAAGCGAATGCGAAAAACGTCGAAAAAGCTGCAGGCATGTCGTCAGCGAGCAAAGCATTCCGACAATGCGTCGTCCGGCGCACTTTTTGCAAGCAACAAACAAACGCGAGTCTCGTTCCGCAGAGCGCTGCATACGCGTGTGTGTGTGTGTATAGCTGCACAAAGATCCCGCTTGCGAGATATCAGCATGTAAGTCTCGGGCAAACATCCGTCCTAAAAAGCGTCGCGCCCGGCATTTTTCGCCTTCTCGTCTTCTACCTAGCACCGCAAGAATGTGCAATCGCTTAGAATGCTCCACTCGGCTTCGTCTTTCTTTTTTACCAGTCCGACAGCGGCAGCAGCAGCAGCAGCAGCACAAAACCAAGCAACGGCTTTCCTCTTCTATACCTACAAAGGTGCGCATACACATACACAATGGTGCAAAAGTGGGATCCGTCGGCGGCGCCAGTATAGAGATCGCGTGCCGCGCGCGACTTCTTTTCCCGTTACGTGTAGGCGTATGCGTTACACATATGCGCGAGTTTTACTTTCTCGAATCGTTCCGCACTCGCGCGATAAGGTTTATCTAAGCGGCCCTGTTTACGTGTATACGCGGGGGCTTCTAAGCGTTTTCCGATGCAGCGAGCAGACGTGACGGACGGACGCGACTGACAACTCGGTATTATACAGAAAGAGATATGGAAGGAGGCGTCTTGCCAAAAAGCCGCCACGCGGCTGTCGATTTAAAAACGCCGCGCTGCTAATGTGGTCTCTGCCGAAGAGTTTGTATCGAAGTCAGATGCACGCTCGAGGAAACACTTCGGGTCAGTTTGCGCATGCAGTGGCTGTGAATATAGAGGAGAGGCGTGAGTCAAATATTGAAGCGATGGCTATAGGCTTTTCGGGTTCTCCGCGCGTTTCGCTGCAGACGATGAATTTGGATTGGAAGTTTTTCGCTCAACGATAGACAACTAATATTTGTATTCGAATCCCGTCGATTTTCTGAGCGAAAATGCAGCTAGTTACAGATAAAATTCGCTCTTATACGATACTGTCCGTAAGCCGAAAATTAGCGTCGAATCATCCCTCCGACGCTTTTGGAGAACCGCCGCTGCGCGTGCGCACTCAACAAGCCCTAATAATCCCCCGCATTGCGGGCGTTTAATAATGCGAGTTTGCTGGCCGCAATGATTTTCATCAGCGACACCTGCGTCCGTAAACTGAATTTCGACGAGAGCGCTAGCTGCTCGCGGCCTGATAGGTACTTTGCGTCATACCCCTCCCGAACTTTCCTCTTCCAAGTCCAACTCGCTGCTCTCCGGTTAACGATCCAACTCCTTCCCTGTCCTCCCCCTCTCTCTCTCTCTCTCTCTCTCTCTCTCTCTCTCTCTCTCTCTCTCTCTTTCTATCTATCTCCTTCCTGGTGCTCGTATGTACACACGACTGTGTCTGCGAGTGTGTCTGTGTGTGCCTATCGACTAATTGAGATAATAATGCCACGCGCGACTTAAGCCCCTGCAAGCCGTTGTTGCCACCTTGCGGATTATAATTGATTTTCCCGACTCTTGCGTAATTCTCCCCGACTAAGGAGTTGCCTCTCGAGTCTCGTGGGAATTTGATTAGGACGAAACGCGCGGTTGTAATGGGGTTTTACGCGAGGGCGATGATTTGCACGAGCTCATTGTGGTCGGCGTGAAAGAGGCAGCTTTACGAGTTCCACGTTGTATTTTTTTGCGAAATACGCGCCAATTACCATATAACGACGCATATGAAAAACGAATGAACGGGGAATATCGATAAGGGTGCGAGAATTATTAACGACGAACGCATTTTTTGTTTTTTCTAGTTTTTCAATATTTAGTCGGTGTTTTGGCTGTAAATACAATATTTTTAAGTCGAATTTTCGCTTTTCGCTCGAAACAAATTAACTTTTGAAATTTGTTACAGGTGACGGTGCGAGACGACGGCAGACCGGTGCTGTCCTCGACGACGCGCGTCGTCGTCCAGGTCGACGACGTCAACGACCACAGCCCCGTGTTCGAGGAAAAGTTTTACATGGTTCAAATTCCGGCCTCGCCGAGCCTCGATAAGCCGCTCTTCCAGGTACGTACGTCGGCGCAAGCTCCTCCTAGTCAACATACTCTCTCTCTCTCTCTCTCTCTCTCTCTATATATATATATATATATATATATATATATATATATATATATATATATATATATATATATATATATATATATATATATGTGTGTGTGTGTGTGGTTATGTGTATATATATATATATATATATATATAGAGAGAGAGAGAGAGATACACACACACACATATATGTACGAATTTCCAAACTTTTCGGAGAGCCTCGCTGCGTGCAGTTATGGACAGGTGTTTCAGGGGTGGTTTTTCAAAATTTGGAAGTATAACGTAGTTGGGAGTTTAAAATGGATTTATTATTTTCTCTTTTATTGCACTCTCGCTGCTGCGTTGTAACGTGGGTTGATAATGGATTTGTATAGCGATTTGCGTGTAAATACGAAAAAATTGTCGTGTATTCTCGGAAATTCGGGTAAATACGGACAGAATAACGTAGTTTGTTAATTAAATTTAAAAATAACGTTAATGATTTACAGTTTCGAACTTTATTATTCAATGCTTTACAAATCAATGTCACGTAGACGCATTTTCGTTAAATTTTTTAAAGTCGAATACGATGTATCAAAAGAAGCCTACGAGAAAAGTGATAACCGTACAACAAGTTTAACCTACATTCGCGAAAAGCGTATAAATTCACGTCCACGACTGCACACCGCGTGTAAATAGGTACGTCTCCCCCCCCCCCCCCCACGTAAACACACATCAATCCCCGGTCATTTTGTTTGTCGAATCAAGCCGAGTATAATATACAGTTAATATTAATCATCGTTACCCCTATGTCGTACTCATTTTGCTTTGACTTGTGCGCTGCACTGTGTGTATACAGAGAGATTTTTCCAACTGCTGCTACTTACGTATTTATTAATTTACACGCATATATATTAATGCCCAGCATTCACGCATCCGAGCCGCGCGTGTATAACTGTACATGTGTACATCGTGCCGTGTGTCCATTGAGTTTCGAATTCAAACAGCACGAAGTGTTGGTATTAACTGTACAGTTGACTTTTCACGCGGTAGAGTGTCCCTTATCAGTCGCGAGAGAGCTGGCTTTTGTGCAAAAGCCCAACTCGAGTCGCAGTTACAAGAGAGCATTTTATAAACGCGCGCATTTTTCACACAAAAGCACAGTGTCCGAATTTCAAATGCTGGGTGATGGAAAAAGAGAGAAAATTAAACGCGATACCGCCCGAGGGCGATTTGTTTAAAAGCTTCTCTTTCTCTCTTATTCTCTCACTTGCATTATCGGCAGCCCCTCCGACCAAATTGAGTGTACAATGTACGTAGCTAGTCCACGGATAAGCCAGTGCTAAGAAGTCGAGATTGTAGATGGCGGAGCGTCAGAGACTCGTTCGAGAGGATTTAAGTCGGTCGAGAGAAAAGAATCGACCCGCTGCAGGGGGGATGAGAAAATAAAGGCAAAGGGAAAAAAGCGCGGCCCCGAAAGAAAAAGCTTTCGCGCTGTATATATAGATCGCTGTGTGTGTACAGTGTATAATGTAGCGTAATAGCGCTTTGGTATCACGCGGAAATCACGCGCACGTTTTTTTCTCTCTCTCTCTCTCTCTCTCTCTCTTTCCCTCTCGGACACGGTGTTGTTTTTGCCCTCCACTGTAAATCACACGACTCTGCATAGGGCACATTTCGATGATTAATCTAGTTGATCTACTGTTAAGAAAAATAGCGAGGCTAACGAGATTGTGAAATGTTTTTTAAATGTAAAAGAAATTTGTTTTTCTCGAATTCCCGACAGAAGTCGGAGAGGGACAGGCCGCGGGAGTCGGACCTCTCGATCGACGCGTTGCTTGAAAACGGGACTTGGGAGACCTTTAGTCCTGACGGCCTGACGGGCGACCGTGTCTTGAGGGTAAGGTGCCTTGCCGTCTATCCTGCATGCTCTCACTCTCACACTAACCAACTTAACCACGGCTATACGTGCGAGAAAATGTGTCTTTCAATTTTCGATTCCGCATTTTCATCAATCACGTGTAACTCAATCAAACTGCTATTTGTAAATTGATCAATGCCGGTAGTGTTGCAGTACAAAGCTTCCCTCTATGTGTAATCAAAAAAAAGAAAGGAAGATCAAAGTTTCTCTAAACACGAAGCACATTTCAGCGAGTATGGTAGCACACTAGCCGGGCAAACGAAGCGTGCAGCTCCAATAGAAGCGCGAATTGATTAAAACATTTTTTCTCCGCTCGATGCCAGCCGCTGCACAGACAAGCGGCATCGGCATCTCTCGGCCGTTGCACTGCTCGTTCTCAGCAGCAGCGCAGAAGCACTTGCATGTTCCACCCTTAAATTCCTCGACGTTCGCTCGCTCACACACACACACACACACACACACGCGCGCGCGCGCGCGCACAGCCACTCTCTAGCTCGCGAATACACTCTCTTTCCCTCTCCGCTCCGCTCGATTAACCTCGCGAATTTGCCTTTGATCGGCAAAGCTGCTTTCGATGTGCATCAGCCGAGCGGAGAGACTGGCTAATGCGCGCCACTTGAAATATGTCTTTCTTTTGCGCTCGCGCTCAGCCACGGGGAAAATTGTTATTTTTAAAGAGAAACACGAGAAGATATATATGTGTGCACCCGATGCATTGAAATATGGCAGCCGGCTTTTTTGATTTCTCTTTTCATGTGCTGCGTCGCTCGCTCATTATATAGGGACAGATCCTTTCCGGGGACACGCGCGTTTAGATATAAATACACATGCACACACATACACACATACGCACACTTGACATTTATGTAATGGTTAGCCTGTAAGTGTTCTGCATGGCTAGGCGCGCACAATGTCGTCGAAGCGTGCAGTATGTATAGTAGGTGTAACTAACCGGCAAGAAGGAGTTCGCTTTTGAATGGGGCTGTTGCGCCGCCGCGTATAGCTGCCGTATAATAAACACGCGCGCAGCGCTCCGCACGGTAGCGCGCATTAAAACTCCGTAATAAACGTATACCCACACACGCGAAAACGAAACGTTCTTGCTCAATAATCATCGGTGATTCGCGTTCAAGTTTATATCACATGCTCCCGGCTTGTAGTTTACTCGTGCGAACCTAATATTACAACACATACGCATAGAGCGGGCGATCAACTCGAGCGTTAAATTCGCCTTCCGACCTCTTTCCACGCGGTTCTAAGCACGTCGCATCGAGCGCACGTAGTTTAATCGGTATATACCTGCAACATTAAGAATCAGCGCATCCACGAAATATTTTCCGCGGGCAGCTATACCGCGACGCTACTATAGCGCACGTCGAATTCCAGGGCGACAAGCGACGAACGCACTAACTAACCGCAACGCTACCGACAGATTCCGGGCTCGCTGTTCCACATAGACCACTATATGCAGTCCCAATCCACACACCTATACACGCAGTCGCCGTAGCGTCTGTCCGCGAGAGCCCATTGCACAATTCAGTGCTCGCCTGGAGCATGAATTTACCGCCGCCACCGCTGGTATGCGCCGCTTTGCTTGCACCCACGCTTATATATACTTCTTTCGCCTGCACGAGGGATGCTTTGTATGATACGCGTATATCGTTTGAGCAATTTTCGAGATTTCCGCGGTCACTCCTATTACAGATGATTAATTTCCAACGAAATTCCCGCGTGGATCGACCTAGCTGTAATGTCATGTGTATGAGGATTAATATACTCGCCTGTAACGCGGATGACTCTTGCGAAATGCGGATATGGATTTTGAAAGCATGAATCTGAATTTAGGTGCTGGCGCACGACCAGGATATCGGCAAGAATGGCAAGATTCAATACAGCATCAAGAGCGGAAAGGGCAAAGGAAAATTCAAAATTCATCCGGACACGGGAATGGTTTACTCGCAGCGGGGCTTCGAGGCTGGCCAGGAATTCGAAATGATCGTAAGTACATGTTAAAGTATACGTAAAATATGTTGTTATTCGTGCGTAATAGCGCACCCGAAAATCGAGATTAATAATGCAGTGCTCATATAAATAAATATCTACTATCCGCATACATATTTACGCGTTATTAAAGTGCAACGAGTAACGCGCTCGGTTTCTCCGCAGATACGAGCCACGGACGAAGGCGAACCTCCACGCAGTCACCAGGCGCGAATCTCGGTGCAGGTCGTAGAAACGCCTAAGGACTCGCCGAATCCGCCAGTCTTTAAGAGCTTGAACCAGAGCGTCGAGGTGACGGAGAGTGACAAAGCCGGCTTCCTTGTCGCCCTTATGCAAGCCACCGACAAAGACGGCGACAGCCTTTGGTATGACATCGTGGGTGAGTACAAAATTTTGCATATTATTGCGTTGCATTTGCGGCGTATACGCTGTAGAGGAAATGTTCGACGCGGTATTGGGATCGTCAGCTGGAATGCTACATCGGTGATGTTTAATGACAACAGAAACTGAGGCCCGATTCAATGGTCTGTACAAGCTGTAATGTCAATTGCAAAAATTAACATTTGCAGCCGCGTCATGTCGCGTAAAATTGTGTGTCAGATATCACGAAAATTAATTAAATGCATTTGTGTGCTCCAAACTGCTGTGTGTAAATAAATTTGTTACAAACCGACACTTTCAAGCAGTTTAAAATTAATGAATATAGCGACATTTCGCTGCGCTCTCTTTCAGCGTTAAACGACAAACGCGAGTGTAGGATTTTTGCTCATTATTAAATAAATAAATAATGTATGCTCGAACAGAAGGCGACACCCGGGACGAGTTTGTTATTGGCCGCGACGACGGTAACGTTCTACTGGCCAAGCAGCTGGACTGGGAGACGCAGAACTTCTACAACTTGACGATCAGCGTAACCGACGGGGTCAACGAAGCGCGTACGAGCCTCTTCGTCAAGGTCATCGATATCAACGACCACAGGCCCGAGTTGAGCGAATCGATCTACCACGTCGAGATCTCGGAGAACGTGGTGGAGAAAGGCGAGGCGATACTCCAACTGCACGCACAGGACCTCGACGAGGACAAAAAGCTCTTCTACTCGCTGCACAATGCGCAGAGTCAGGCTTCCTTGCAGATCTTCCACGTGGACTCGTTGACTGGGACGATCACGCTGAACGAGGCTCTCGATAGAGAAACTATTCAGGAACACATACTGACGGTAATGGTGAAGGATCAGGGGACGCCAGCGAAGAGGAACTTTGCCCGAGTACTGGTCACGGTGCACGATCATAATGATCACGCGCCGACGTTCATCAGTGAGATCATCCAGGGCAAGGTCTTCGAGACTTCGCCTATCGGCACTGCCGTCGTTCAGGTTCGTGTCGATTAAATCGTAGAGCTTTGTTTTATTGAAAAATTAATCGACGATGACCGAGTATTCTTTAAAAGTAACTAATACATCAAAATTCTCTACAGGTTATAGCTATCGATCGTGACCGAGGAGAGAACGCCCAGCTGAGCTACTCGATGACTTCGGGTAACGTCGGCAATGTTTTCTCAATCGATCCTGATCTCGGTACAATCCGCGTTGCTCGCGAATTGGATCTTGCCACCGCCTCTGAGTACATCCTTCTAGTCAAAGCAACGGATCACGGTTCACCAGCCTTATCTAACAGCATCCCGGTACACGTGATGGTGACGATGGCTGACAACGCGCCACCGCGTTTTGTCAGAAGTGGCGCAGAACTCGCTGCTGAGATCTACGAGAATGAGGAAATCGGCAGTTTTGTGAAACACATCGAGGCTCGATCCACCTCGTCACTTCAGTTCGAAATTGTATCTGGAAATATCGGAGAGGCTTTCTTTATCAATCCGAGTACCGGAGTGATCAGCACGCAAGAGAGGCTGGATTACGAGGATGTGAAGTTCTATAATTTGTCAATCGCCGCAACGAGTATGTCGGGAGCTAGCGCTCAATGTAACGTTATCGTGCACGTACTGGATCGGAATGATAATGCACCTCAGTTTGTACAAGCAGTTTATACTGGACAGGTAATTTGACAATTCCAAACAAATTATTTTATCTCATAAATTATTCCTAAAGAGTTTTTTTTTAACGTTGCATCATGTTTTTGAAGGTAAGCGAAGCTGCAAGTATTGGTTCGTTGGTCTTTAGCGCCAACAGCACAAGCTCGCCACTGGTGATTAAAGCCGAGGACGCTGATTCCGAACTGAATGCTTTGCTTAACTACGACATTGTCGAGGAGCTTCCGAGAAAGTTCTTCCACATAGATTCTAGCACCGGTGCTATACGTACCGTTATGCTTCTCGACCACGAGACCATACCCGAGTTCCAGTTTAACGTCAAGGTCTCGGATCTCGGTAAACCCAAGCTGTCTTCTGAAAGCACTGCCAAGGTTATCATCACTGTCAGCGACGTCAACGACTGTCCACCAAAGTTCCAACAGTCTGATTACAATGCCACTGTTCTGCTTCCAACGTGGAAAAATGTGGCCGTTGTAAAGCTCGAGGCCCATGATCCAGATTCGACGAGTGCGTTTACGAATCAGCCTTCTTTGAGGTATTTTATTCTATTTCTATGTGACATATATGTCTAGTTGGAATGGATTGTTTTAATTTATACGTTTTTTTATGTAGGTATGACATAATAGATGGAAATCAAGGCCAGTCCTTTGACATAGATTCCCAGAGCGGTGCTTTGACGGTTAACAACCCTGAGAATATGAAAAAAAGTTATCTGCTGCATGTTAGGGCTTCAGATGGCAAATACTCGAGTGTTGCACAGGTCAACATCAAAGTTGCGAAATCTGAAAATTCCGGTCTCGTTTTTCAAAAAGAAGTATACGAAGGAACCGTTGTGGAAAACTCGACAAAGGTCTCAACGGTCGCCGTGTTAAATGTTCTTGGCAGTGCACTGAATGAGCATGTAGTCTTCAGCATCCTTAACCCCACGGAAATGTTTGTAATCGGCCCAACATCCGGAGCTATCAGCACTACGGGTATCAGATTTGACAGGGAGACCATCGACAAGTATGAGCTCATCGTCGAGGCCAATAGTCAAGTGCCTACGCAAAGAGTCGCTCACACCATTGTTAATGTCACGGTGCTGGACATCAATGACAATTGTCCGATTTTCGTTAATTTGCCGTATTATGCTGTAGTGTCGGTTGACGCGCAAAAGGGTGACGTTATTATGAAGGTGAGCGATGCTTTAATTCAATTTAATTTCGTTTTTTAAGAATGATGCGAACGTCTGAAATTTAATGCCCCTTTGTGTACAGGTCCATGCTATTGATTTGGATAGCGGAGACAATGGTGAAGTAAGATATGAGTTGAAAAAGGGTCATGGAGAACTCTTTAAAGTAAATCGGAAAACTGGAGAAATATCATTGAAACAAAACCTTGAAGGTCATAATCGAGAATATCAGCTCATGATAGCTGCATATGATGGAGGTACTGCACAGTTTCTATGCTTAACATGATTTGTATCATACTTTATTATAACATGTGATTTTCAATTTAAGGAATAAGTCCGTGTTCCGTGGAAATATCAGTAAATGTCAAAGTCATCGATCGATCGATGCCAGTTTTTGATAAGCAATTTTACACTGATAGCGTCCTCGAAAGCATTGAGGTTCATTCGCCACTAGCTCTTTCCATTCAAGCTGAATCTCCTCTAAATAGAAAATTAATCTACAGTATTACCAAGGGCAATGACTTCGAAGAATTCGCCTTGGACTTTAACACAGGTAAAAATAATTCATTTATTATAATAATTTGTTTCATACGAATTAGTATCAATAAATAACCACCCAAGAGTAAACGTGAAAGTTTGTACAAACGAGAATTTGTAAATTATCGATTGAGCGCATTGGTTTTCATAGTTGAACTTTGTAAATGTTTGTTTCATTTTTAAATCGATATCCGTATTCCTACAGCGCTCTCCCGATATTGATGTTCTGTCATGCAAATTAAATTGCAGTAAAATTTTGTAAATTAAATTGTTTTTTTTTCTCCCTGTTTCGCAGCCCTCGACAGTAACAATGGTCCTTGTGAGTATTACAAAGAAAACAATCGGTCTTATGTGTTGCTGTATATCATGCTCTAGCATTGCTATATATTTTTTATGTGCGCATGACTGTTTTTCTGTTCAGTTTTTGTTCTATATTTCAAAAAATTGCATACACAATGTAAATAAACCTACGCTACGTTCATCAAAAAGCGTACATAAAAAATCCCAGTCCTATTTCATGTCAAACATTTCAATTTGAAAGAAAGGTCATTTTAATCAATTGAATTTAATAGATTTGTATAATTCCTTGTTTGACAAAAAAGAATTAAAATCAATCACTCTGGTTTTTGTACATTTCTTTTCACAAAATGTATACCTCATATATCACATCGCCAGCTTTATTTGCACGATAAAAGAACTGCACTCAACAATAGACTTTCCAAACTTTGCTCGTTAGTCACGCCATAATTTAATCAAATTAAGAAGAGCAATCATTATACGTTCGCTTTTTTTACTTTTAATAACTTAAATTACTCTTACCTTTCTAGTTTTCTGTGATGACTAATTAAAGTAATTTAAGTTCTTATAATTCGAGAAAAATTAGTCATGATTTCTTTTATTTTGCAATTAACCCATTATTCGTTTGAGAATAAAGTTATTTTATTGTCAGGCTTTAAAGTTTTTTCTAATTCTTTTTTGTACTATTGAAAATTTTTTTTTTTTTTGTTCTACAATAATGTCCATAATATTTTCTCTCAAATGTCATTTCTATTGCTTTCTATATTTCGAAAGGCAGTAAAAAAATGTGTATAAAGTTCAGGATCAGAAGAGAACATTGAAAAATAGATGTGACATAAAAAGATGTTAGTCTATACTTAAATGAGTTTTAATAACAAACTTGCTATGTTTTACTATTATTATTCAAATAATTTATTCTATGCGAGATAGTATGTAGTTTGATAAGTTTTCAATGTTATTTTCTGTAGGTGTAAGCGAATCTATTCGCCTAAGCTATGCAGTAGATTTCAAAGATCTACATTAAAGCATGTAGCAAAGCTATTACGAGTTTCTATGAAAGCCATTAATATTACATGACTTAAATTCGTTTAATGCCATCTCCATGTTCTCATGGCAGCATTTACAACACGGGTGAGCCAATCTTATTAACGATCTTTTTTTTCTATCACAGGTGTCATCTATGTGGTGGACGAATTAGACTATGAACAAAAGAAACAATACGAGCTTACGGTTCGTGCAACCGATAGCGTCTCCGGTGTCTACGCAGAAGTTCTCGTTTCTATTCTGGTTCTGGACGTCAACGACTGTCCGCCAGAGTTCAGCCAGGATTCCTACAACATTAGTATTTCAGAAGCTGCACTATTCGGCACAGAATTATTACGGCTTGTCGCTCGCGATAACGACACCGGCATCAATTCAAAGATTCGCTACGCCATCGAAAATCGTACTGCTGATGAACTGGGCGAAAACACCCTGGATCTTTTTCACGTTGACCCCGAAGAAGGGATTGTATACCTCAAACGTTCCCTTGACCATGAAACAGCTGATTCGCACCATTTTACCGTCGTAGCAATGGATCGCGGAGTGCCCAGCCTTTCTAGTACTGCTCACGTCTGGCTGACTGTTATCGATATGAATGATAATCCGCCAAAGTTTGAACAATCCTCTTACAACTGCTTCTTGTCAGAAGAAGCCGAGCGAGGTCAATTTGTCACTGTTGTCTCGGCTTCTGACCCTGACTTACTCGATGATAAGCTTGTATATACTATTGTCGGAGGCAATGACCAACAAACCTACAGCATCGACCAGTCCACCGGCATTATTACCTTGATCAACATGCAAAATTTTGCTGATGATAAGATGACTTTACTTAACGTATCTGTGAGCGACGGCGTTTATACTAGCTTTGCCAGGATAAAGATCGAGATTCTTCCAGCAAACAGGCATCATCCCAAGTTTCTGAACCCAGTTGTCGAAGTGTCTGTGCTAGAAAACCAGCTTCCTGGTAAACTCGTCACGAGCGTTTTGGCAACGGATAAGGACTTTGGTGAATACGGGACCATTGAATATTCGATCAACTCGGACTACTTAAAAGAGTTCTTCGAAATTGACAGGGAGAACGGAGATATTGTAACAAAGAAGAGTTTGGACAGAGAAAAACACAAATTATTTGAAATACCTGTTATGGCAAGTGATGGAGGCGGCAAATCCGGCTTTGTTATCGTTCGTGTCAAGGTTACTGATGAAAACGACAACAGCCCTGTATTTCTACTCAAAGAGTATAAGGCTAGCATATATGGCAACTTGACCCTTAACTCTGCCTTCTTGAAAGTCAAGGCTCTAGATGCCGACGAAGGCGATGCCGCAAAGATCATCTACTCTATCTTTGAGCCGCAAAATTCCGAGATCAAAAACATCTTTGGTATAAATCCTGACACAGGAGCAGTTTTCCTCAAGAAAAGTGCCAAACCTTGGGGTAAGTTAAAAGTACAGTTTACTAGCGTAACATTCTTAATAAATATAATCTTAATATATTTTTGATATTTTTCCTTGCAGAAACTCAACCGTTTCAATTATTCGTTCGGGCTCAAGATAAAGGTCTGGCCTCTCATCACGTTGATGTACCGGTAGAAATATACATCATGGGCCCAGAAGACATACCTCCTTTATTTGAACGCAAAGAAGACAAATTCTTCGTGTCTGAGACGAGTACAATCGGCACTCCCATTACTCGTCTGAGAACCGTCACAAATACCAACAGCACAGTAACCTGTCGTCTAGTTTCTGCTGGCGATGATTTTCCATTCGCTGTTGACCCGAAGACTTGTCGTGTTACTCTGTCAGGAAACTTAGATCGAGAAGTCAAGGATAGTTATATGATTGGCGTGCTGGCAGAGACCGACTCTAGTCCACCGCTGACGGCTTTAGCAGAGATCACTTTACAGGTACTTGATGAGAACGATCACGCTCCAAAGTTTGAGAGCAATCCATATAGCATTGCTGTAGCAGAAAACATCGAGGAAGGCACTAGTATACTGAAAGTGGTGGCTCATGACAATGATTTAGGCAGTAATGGAGAGGTGCGTTATTCGTTTGGTTCTGATATTGGAGAACTAGCAAACGTGTTCACGATTGACGCCTACACCGGATGGATATCTAGTCTTGTGCAATTAGATAAGGAACAACAACCAGAGTATAAATTTCAGGTGAGTTGATTTTATTGAAGCTCTCCAGGTTTAGCAATTGTTGAATTTGAGTACCTTTTAAATCTGTAGTCTCACTGCGCATTCATTCAAATGGAATTTCGCAATGAATGTTACATTGCGGAAATGCAATTAATTTTTGAACAATAGATGTAATGTTGATTGAATATTAATTATTATATTTTAAAGCGCTATTTACTAGCATATCAAATGAATAATTGATACTGTATACTTTACCGGAATATTATTGATTCAACGAATACAAATTATGTTTAAATGCAACACTGATTATTTTCACAATGAATTCTTAATGAATTCGAAAGTAATTAGAATGTATTCCGCTTATGTTATTGCAGGTAGTTGCAACGGACAATGGTAACCCACGACACTTTTCCCGTACCTCCGTGTTGGTAAAGCTCAAGGACTATAACGACAATCCGTCAGCATTCTCGTCTGCCGAAAGTGGTTATCAAGCGACGGTTAAAGAGGATGCTCTTCCTGGAACAGTCGTCGTTGAACTCACCACTGTGGACAAAGATACCGAGTTAAATACTGCATTGGACTTCTATATCATCTCTGGAGATCCACGTTCGCAATTTGCCATCCGTTCGACAGGTCAGGTCTATGTAGCTAAAGCCCTTGACCGGGAGACGCGAGATAGATACGAATTGTTGGTCGTCGGCACTGATGGAAAATTTGTCTTTGAAACGAGAGTCATAGTCCAAGTTCTCGACGTCAATGACAATCCGCCATACTGCTTGAAGTACCGCTATCGAGAGGTATTATCCGAAGGATCTCATCCTGGAAGTTACGTTCTCACAGTTCTTGCTACTGATTATGACGACGAGCCAAATGCTAAATTAAGATTCTATCTAACTGGGGGAAAAAACGAGAAATTCTCATTGGACAAGGAGACTGGCGTGCTCAAAACTGTCGGTCAGCTTGATCGAGAGAGCCAGGCTAAATACATCCTTACAGCCCACGTGCAAGATCGAGATAAGACATCCTGGGAGTGTTCCTCGCAATTGGAAATTCTTATCTCAGATCTCAATGACAATGCTCCTCGATTCAGCATGCAATCCTACAGTGCCACACTACCCGAGGACGTAGAGGTAGGCACTCTAGTGACTAAAGTCCACGCAACAGACGACGATATCGGCATTAATCGAAAAATTCGGTATGAGTTTCTTGACTCTGCAAACGATCACTTTGTCATTTCTCCCGACAGTGGAATTGTCACTTTAGCAAAACCATTGGACAGAGAAACCAAGGCTATGTACAACGTTAGCATTCAGGCTATGGACCAAGGTACACCGCAGCTCTCGAGTGTCACCTTCCTAATCGTTAACGTCCAAGACATCAATGATAATCCGCCAGAATTCACTTCCAAGTACTACTTCGCGCGGGTACCCGAAATCGACGCCGTAGGCACTGAAGTCGCCCGCGTTTTGGCTACTTCTAAAGATACGGGTGTCAATGCAGACGTTTACTACACCATTGTAGGTGGTAATGAGCACAAGAAGTTCGAGATCGACACGAAGAGTGGTGTGGTCTCGATTGCCGAACAACTAGACTACGAGCGCGCCAAGGACTACTTCCTTACCATCCAAGCAATCGACGGCGGAGTTCCTCCGCTCACCAATCATGCTACGGTTAACATTACAGTGCTCGACAGCAATGACAACGCACCGATGTTTAGTCAAGCTTCCTATCGTGCTTCTATACGAGAGGATGCTAAAGCAGGAGAAAAGGTTGTGCAGGTTTTCGCAAATGACCTGGATAGCAATGAAAACGGCCAAGTCAGCTATTCCATCGAGAGAGGAGACAGACAGAAACAATTTACCATCGATTCACAAAGCGGTCAGATTACTGTATTGGCACCACTCGATCGCGAGCAGATCGCCTCCTATGTACTCGAGGTGCACGCCAAAGATAACGGTATTCCTACCCTTTCCAATTATGTCATCGTCAACATCGAGGTCATCGACGCTAATGACAATCCCCCGCTATTCGCCCAAAACAATTATACCACCGTGGTTCAGGAGGATAAACCTCTTGGATATGCAGTTCTCAAATTTACAGTGACAGACGCTGACGCGGAGCCTAATGCCGCCCCCTACACCTTCGATTTCCGATCTGGTAACGAAGGAGATGCCTTTAGACTCGAGCAAGACGGCACATTGCGCACTGCCACCAAGTTCAGCAATCGCGTCAAAGATAAGTACTTGCTGCACATCCGTGTTTTTGATAATGGCAGTCCACCACTTTACTCAGACGCCTGGGTATTGGTAAAAATTATCGAAGAGTCACAGTACCCACCCGTTATCACGCTTTTGGAAATCAACATCAACTCCTACATGGACGAGTACCCAGGCGGCGTAATCGGCAAAGTGCACGCTTCTGATAAAGACCAATACGACACCCTTCAGTACAGCCTGGTACCTACTTCACCCTCGCGGCCCAACACCGACCTCTTCCAGATCGACAAACTAGATGGCACGCTAGTTGCATTGCCGCGACTTGATATCGGTGAATATCGGGTTAATGTAAGTGTAACCGACGGCAAGTTTAATTCATACACGATTGTCAAAGTAACGGTGGAATTGGTTACTGACACTATGTTGGAGAATTCTGTGATCGTGCGCTTCCGAGAAGTCAGTCCTGAGGATTTCGTTTTGAAGCATCGTAAGGGTTTCGTCCGTACAGTGCGCAACGCCATGAATTGCAGATTGAAGGACGTCGTAATACTGAGCGTCCAACCATCGACTGATGCCGAGATCAATGTCATTAAATCTAGGCCAGTTAGACAGGCGGTCGTACATAACGATCTAGACGTATTGTTTACAGTAAAGAAGCCAGATCCTGGGGAATTTTACACGTCCGAAGCGATTCGCGAGGCACTGAATCAACACATCGAGGAACTAGAGGCATCAACGAAGCTGGTGGTAGAGGAAATTGTGAGGTTTAAATGCAGCAAGGGTTACTGCGTTTACGGCGAGTGCCATGACAAGATCGTTCTTGATTCCCAGCAGATCACACCCATAGCCACCGATGTGACCAGCTTTGTATCGCCCAGGCATAGACATCGTACCGAATGCTCTTGTAAAGAAGGTTACGCAGGAACTCACTGTGAGATCGTTATAAACGAGTGCGCTCGAGGACCCTGTCCTGTGTTCAAAGTTTGCATACCAGACTCATCAGTTCAAGGTTACTCTTGTCAATGCCCTGAAGGCTTTGCTGGCCAAACTTGTGATATCGATATCTCCAAGTGCCATGATGAGTCCTGCTACATACCTAGAAATCCCATCTCTTTCAGTGGCAAGAGCTACGCCCGCTATAAGATCGACAAGTCCCTTGTCCGTCAAACCATCGAAAATCAACTTAGCTTGTCTCTCAGAATCCGTAGCGTCCAACCAACTGGTAACCTCATGTATGCTGCGGGTAAGGTTGACTACAACGTTCTGGAAATCGTGAATGGTGCAGTGCAATACCGCTTCGATTTGGGCAGCGGCGAAGGTCTAGTACGCGTTAATAGCTTCTACATCAGCGATGGCCAGTGGCACGAGATTCAGCTCGAGCGTGAAAGCAACAGTGCGACCCTGACAGTCGACGGAAAACACTTAGCTCATGGCTCTGCGCCAGGCGTCAATGACATCTTAAATCTTCAATCAGATGACCTGTACCTCGGCGCTGAGGTAAGGTCGCACCCATCAATTATTGGCTTCGAGGACGTACAGCGTGGCTTTGTTGGCTGCATGGACGACGTTCGTATCGCCAAAGTTTCGGTGCCGCTGCACATGAGCGGTTCCACCAGCAGTCTTGTTGTGCTCAAAAGATTCGCTAACGTTGAGTTTAGCTGCGAGGCTAGTACAGTCCTGACTCCGCCTGGAGTATGTGGATCCCAACCGTGTCAAAATGGAGGTACTTGTTCCGAAAGTAAAACAGAAGATGGAGGATACGAATGCCAGTGCCATAATAGATTCCGAGGCGCAAGCTGTGAAATTGATACTGATCCTTGTGCTTCGTCGCCTTGTCTGTATGGAGGCAGATGCAGAGTCCTGCATGAACTTGGCGATTTTGCATGTGACTGCATTGGACCTAGTCTTTCTGGAAAACGTTGCGAGTTTGGCAGGTACGCATATATTTTGATTTTCAAAAATATATCATGTAAAAGGCATATATATTTACAGAAACTTTGGTACAGTGATAAAAGATTGAAATGCCGGCACGTAATATTTATAACTTACTTTTCAGGTACTGCAGTCCAAATCCTTGTTTACACGGAGGCGTCTGTGAAGAAGGAAATAGTGGTCCAATTTGCAAGTGTCAGGGTTTCGCGGGCGAACGTTGCGAACTCGACGTTAATGAGTGTGAGCGTAACCCTTGCTCCAATGGCGGCACTTGTGTGAACGAACTTGGTAGCTATCGTTGCGTTTGTCCTCCATCCATGACGGGTCTTAATTGCGGTAATCCAGCTGGCTATACCACCAGCCTCATATCCAATCACTTGAACATCACTTGGGAGCAGCTCATGTGGATTGGAGTCGCTATTCTAGCGAACATCATTCTAGTAGTGATATTCGTTACGTTTCGCAAGATTCGCAGTAAAAGAACTAGAATGAGGGCCAACAACATCAACAACGAGACTAGGAAACAGATCGTCCTCAACTCATCCAGGCCCAATGATCACGAGTACAAGCGCAGCTCCAAGCTCAGTAATTTAGAAGTTGTGCAAGTAGGTTATTCAGTTAATTGCTGTAGTGTTTTTCGTATTGATTTAAATTTTTTAAACTTTTAAATTGTTACTAAACTATTCTAAGTTTTTTTCTTATAGCGATGCATGCAATTCGGAAATAACGAATCAGAACCTATGAATTTACAATGAAGCGTTATCTACTTTTTATTAAATTTATATGTATTTTATTCAGCATTAATTTTGCACCAGCTCATTTTTGCTATCATTACACTGCTATTTTTGCCTTTTCTACAAAAAGCAAAGTGAAACTAAACGCTGGTTTTATCGATTTGGCATCACCGTTGTCATTTTGTCATTTATGTACGCTCCGTAATGCTGGCTAGCTGCAGTCTTTGGGCTTCGTTTAGCTATCATAGTCGTTTATTTTGTTGCAGAGAGAATGTCCTCCCCAATGTCCTCCCCGTCCCGCCTCTTACACCCCGTCATCGAACAACGAGCAGGTCCTACTAGGTTGCAGTAGTGCAGCTGCCGTGGCCCTCAACAATCTCGACACCCTACGCAGCTACGGTAGTGCTGGTGACGAACTTGAGAACTTCCCCCCGGATTACCTCCGCAATCTCAACCGCAGCACGGCCTTACAACCATCCTCTGGTACACCAATACCAAGCATCAACGCGAGCAACGCTCTCGCAGACCTGCCGTCGCTTGATAAGCCAAGTTGGCAAGAACAGATGCAGCTCGCCTCCTTTATCACTGATGCAACGAAGATCAAAAACGGTGAGTAAAGAACCCATAATCCCGTCCTTCCTGACTCCTCCGATTACCTATAGAGAAGCTCTGTGCATTTTTGATTTTTATTTGCGCTCTGACTTCGTCGTTTTATTTGTTCTTTATTCAGCATTAGCACACTTCGATACTTTTGGGCAAAGCGCTGTATACTTTAATGATTATATGCTAAGTTTGATAATATCATTATTTGAGAATCGTAGATCTGGTAAGATTATTGAGTAAAGAAATTGTTACGATATTCACAGACCTGAAACGAGCGAGCCCAGTGGTACCAGAATCGACCACTGGAGGACTTTTACTAAATTCAATACGAAGAACCAATACCCACGGAGGTGGAACCTCTATTGCATCGCTTTCTTCGATCGAGGATGACCCTCGTATCGTCGGTGGTAAGTTTTTTGTTTTCTTCTACTTCCTATGAAACACGAAATAGTACAAAAAATCAGGCGCAATAGCTTGCGTTCACCCGTCGTACTATTGCAAATTTCATTTTCATAAAAGTTCCGGGTCACGAATGACAAGCTGTTTCGCATGAGCGTGTTTCAGTACATTTGTTGTCTACAACGTTTTCAGGTTATCACTGGGACTGCTCAGACTGGGTCCGACCAAGTCAAAATCCCCTGCCAAATATAACTGAAGTGCCCGGTAGCGAAGTGCCGGACTCTTCGAGTTTCCACAGCAATGAGAGTAATGAGTCAAATACTCATCAAATGCCTACGCGTAAGTTTACAAATTACTACTCCTAATGTATTTAATAGACTAAACTGATCAATTAACAAATTACAGTGCACGGCGTAATGGATTCAAGTCGCGATATCGAGACCCTGAACGAAGACCAAGAGTCGGAGTACGTCGGCGACTCAGAGTGCGGCACCGACCTTTCCGAGCACTACCACTCGCACAAGCACGGCTACTCCGAGAGCCAGCGATTAAACCCACTTGATAGCGGCGGCGAAGCCGAGTACAAGTACAAGAGTTCTGAGAGCTATCTTCGACATCCGAACTCCTATCTGCCCCACTACAACATCCACTCGGACGCAGAAAGTGAAATCATGGCGACAATTCCGCTGAATGGGGGCTGCACCCTCGGCACACTCCTTTCCGACGAGGAGGATGAGCCTGAAAATAACGAGAACGATGACGAGGAAGATGAGGATGACGACAACGTAGTGCCTTATGGTTTTCCGAGTGCGCGGCGCAACCGCTGTCCCCGCCAGCAGCGCCTCGACAACGGCTCGGAGCTCGACTCCGTTATTACTGGCCTAGAGGAGAGGAACTCGCTGCTCGGGGGCGCCAACAGTAACAGCGACCTCTCGACCAACCTTTGTGAGATCGATGATTCCGAGTTTGAGATCGCCCAACAGAAGAGTAACGGCCGAGTTTGGATGACCGGTGGAGTCACGCAGACCTCTGTTTGACCAGGCCAGAGTCAAGCGAAGCTCTGCGCATACTGTCTTTAAACAGCACGCGACAGTGCTCTTCTTCAATGTACATAATAGCGACAACTTATTACTAAGCACTAGCTAATTCGAAACTTTGTACATACATCTGTTAAGGACTCTACAATTTATATTATTGATTCTTTTGTATGTTAGGAGAGAGCGATTCTTGAATTCTTTGTGTAAACATTTTTTCCTGTACTTAGTACTTATAAAGATAAATTGCGTTTTTAAAGCAAGAATACGCGAAGAATTTTGAATAACTTTGACAAAATTTTGTATCTTGGACTGATTTTTCTATGATGTGCGAATTGAAAAATCCGCTGTGCGTATACTATAATGATAAGATTCGAAAATAGACCAATGACTATTGTTTAACATGATTTTTCTACGAATTGTATAAGAAAAGAGCTTTCATTTCTATTTTAAAATAAGCACTGCAATTTCATAGGAAGCTGTATGACTGTGCGAATGAAATATTATTAATGCGATCCTGAAAAAAGATATTCAAGACTTGTATACATATAAGTTTATAAGATTTATTTTCATCAGATGTGCAACAAACTCTTTTAGGTTGAGCGGTAACTTATATTAATAATTAGTTAAGAAAAAAATATATTATTTGCACTAATGAATTTCAGACCTATAAGAAAAGCGTGTATAAAAAAAAAAGAAACTGTAGATAGAGCAAAGCAAATTGTATCTAATTTGCGTACGTAAATAAGATGCAGGCATTAGTTTCCTAGGGTAATAATATCTAGATAATATATATAGGGTAAAGGAGAAAAAAATAAATTATTTTTACTGTGATGATAATAATGTTTATACGTCGATCAAATAATTGCAACTACTATTACATGTACAATAATGATGATATATGGTGAATAATTCATGAAATAGATTATAACTGAAAAAATTCACTGCGACTTACGCGTTATCAAGTGCGGTCTGTTAATGTCGATAAACCAGCCATTTCTAAGGCGAGATAGAAATCGTTATCTTTCATGAAAAAGAGTATTTTATTTTCAGACTTTCACCTATTCATCAGTATTTGTAGTATTTATTGAAAGACATGAAATAATTTTTTTAAAAGAAAATATGACTCGAAATACCTACTGCCTTATTCAAAAGATGACAAGCTATTTCAAAATACGAGGGATGGTGCTGCATACATTTTTCTAAAAACAAAAAAAAATAATTTAGCGAGTCTACATCTTTTATCTTTTTATAAGACTGGCTACACTGTAAAACTTTTACAAATTCCTGTTAACGCACTTGATGGCATTTCTATTGTTTCAGAACATATGTCTTCTAAACTGCCAATGGTTTATTGCATATACAGTTATTTACATATATATCTATATTTATGATTGTATATTTCCGCCGCATATATGCCATATAAGTAACATTAAGAAATTATTTTATTTTATTAAAAATAAAAATCCGATTGAAAGCAAATTGAGCGAAAAATGTAATACTTCAATATTCTTCGACTCATTTGTGCTTCATTCCATCTTAGAAGTATTCAAAACCACAGATGTTTGGTTTACATTCTTTTAATTTGAAAGTCAGTAAATATTGTCGAAGGCAGCTTAATCGAAATATATGTAAAATGTATGTATAAAAAGTTTTTTTTAATGTATTGTATGAACGAAAAGAATACTTTAGCATGTAAAAGCGAATATAGACTTAAAGTCGATCGAACGTTTCTTATGTTCCTGCGTTCTTGCCCTACGATGCATGGTGGCACCGGAACTAATAAGCTTTTGTAATTAAAACGTAAAACTATACTTAATCAATCTATGCTAATTTCCGACGCCATCGATGCTTATATGAAAAGACGCAAAACAGGGTGATTTATGTAATATTTGCGTTGTTCGATGAGCGAAATAATGTGTATAAGTGAGAAATAATGAGCGCACGAATATGTAAAATAATAAGAAAGAACAAAAATATGAAGAGAAATGAAACGAACTGTTCATTTATGAACCTTTATCTCTTAAAATTTTAAATCTGAAAACGATCTTGCACGGGAACACTAGATAATTTTTTCTGAATCAAGGTAAAGTAAATAAATACTTTTCGCACTAAACTTTGTATGGATATAATTATACTTTCTCACAATAAAATTATTTTATTATTTACGGTACTGTTAAGTAAACTGTAAAGAAATGCCTTGAGTATCCAATGAAATTTGATGTTTAGACATCTTTAAATATCTTGACACAGTAAAAATAGTACCGCAAGTAATGTCATCATTGATTTGTAAGCTAAATGATTACGTTCAATGCAATAATGTTTAGGAATTGATAGTAACTGTCAAGTATAAACAATTGGTTCGTTGGAAAAATAACATCAAGATAAATCAGATTTATTAATGTTTTTTTTGTACATAATTTTTGTTAATATATCTATTAATACACTTTAATTATTATATTAGGCCTAAAAAGTACGTCGATGAATACGATACAAAAGATACAAGAAAATAAACCCTCAGTAAAATAGCAACATATCGTCAAAAGTAATTATTTCTGCATAATAGCTTAAATTGTTATAAATTTAAGACTGTATTAAGTTATTTTGTATAAGGTCATGTTGTAATAAATGAAACAATATTTGCCTACATAATATTTCTGATTTAATTCTTATATAATATATAGTACATTCTTTTTCTTATAAAAAATATATTAAACAATACATAAAAATTCGCCATATTTACAAAAAATATTAATTAAATCATAAGTATAACTTGGTTACTTATCACTGCTATCTACCTTTTTATCGTCTGTTTTTTCAAGGATTAAAGTCAAAAGTTGATTCATAGATATCAATAAGCCTCTAGAATCTTCCACGAGACCAGCAGCAACCATGGAGCTCATAAACAACTAAAAATTATAAAGATTAGATGAATTTCCTTAATCTTAATACAATTTTTAATTTAAAATTTACCTGTTCAATTAGCATATCAGCAATTTCTTTGTCAGACGTTTTTAGTTTTATAAGTTTTTTAATTAACGGATGATGCGGATTGATTTCCAAACGTGGTTGAAGTAGACTATAACGCATTTCATCATTAAACTGATGGCTTTGAGTACGAATAAAATGCCTTGCTGCCGCCATATCTTGAACTGTCACAACGCAAGGGTGAAACTCTAAACGATTAGTTATTTTAACATCGTGAGCTTTATTTTTTAAAGTCCTTTTTACGTAACTGATGAGATCTTTAACTTCTTCTTCATTGAAAATACCTGGCAATGAATAATATAAATGAGTTAAGTAAAAAATTCGATAAAAATGTATAAAAAGACGTTTAAAATAATTAGGCACCAGTATTTTCTTTTTCGATAGCTTCAGTATTTTGATGCATTTCCTTTTCGACAGATATCACATCATAAGACTTAAATCGTTTCAGGTGCATTAAAACGAGTTCATCATATGGTTCGTAACAGAACAATACTTCTAATTTCCGTTTCTTAAATGATTCAAAGTAAGGCGATTGTTCTGCTAAAGCACGACTAAATCGTTTAAATTAATATAAATGTAAACATGTATTTTAATTGATAAAAGTATAAGGTATTCCCAAGTTACTTACTTTGGAGCTGCTAAGTAATAAATATATTTTTGATCCTTTGCAAGTCCATCACAGTAGTCTACAAGGCTAATTACTTCACCAGGATTTTTCATAGAAGATTCAAATCGTAACAGTTTGCTAATTTCTTCCTATTTTCAATAAATAATAAAATTTATAGTAATCATAATATATAATACAAATTAAGAAAAAAATATACCTTTCCGGTATCATCTGTACTGGTAATGATGCCTTCTTTAAAGAACGTGTTATATTCATTATAAAACTTAAGGTAATCTTCAGGACGCTTTTTCGCCTGCTCTTGCAAAAATCGAATAATTCTTGTTGTGAGAACATTCCTCAATTTTCTGTTTGAAAATAAAATTCATGTTTCTATTAGATATAGGACTTAGTTAAAAAATAATAATAATTAAAATGCTTACGTAATCAAAGCACTGTTCTGTAACAGTTCTCTGCTTAAGTTCAAAGGAATATCTTCAGAGTCAACAACGCCTTTTACGAATCGAAGAAATTTAGGCAAGATATTTTCGGCTTTGTTTTGGATTAAAACTTTGCGACTGTAAAGTGCAACACCGATTGATGCATCTCTTGCCATCTCAAAAAGACCTGGTTTACCTTCTGGGAAGTACAACAGTGCTCTTATACTCACTGGAGCATCAGTAGTGTAATGTAGTGTAAATTTTGGCTCATCATAGCTGTTGGCAATGAAACGATAGAACTGAATGTGTTGCTCTGGAGTAACTTCTTTAGGATCAAGCATCCATAAAGCCTACAAGAAGAAATCTTTATTTGGCTATTTCTTTATTAAATAAAACGTGAAAAGAAATTTTGTAGTACCTCAATAGTGTTAACTCTTTTTCCGTTAACAAATATAGGGCTGCCAACAAAGTTGCTGTATTTTTGTATGATACCTAAAAAAAATTTTAAAATTAATAGTTTCCTTATTGTAATAGCAATGATTTTGAATAGTGATCACAGGTAGTAGTTTACCATTTACAGTATCTTCATCACTGAATTCCCGACAATCGCTGCGTAAATGTATTACGATTTTTGTTCCAGGCTGTACGCCTTCTGCTTTTGCTATTTCGTAAGCACCTGATCTATAATATTAATTTTTTTATTAATGAAGATAATAATAAAGAAAGTTTCAATTACACAAACTTGATAGACTGACCCATCAGATACCCAGTAAAGTCCTTCTGAATTATTTTTATATGATTTCGTGAAAACTTCAACTTTATCAGCAACCATAAAAGCACTATAGAATCCTACTCCAAACTGGCCGATAATTTTAGAGGCTTCTTCTGCACCTTTTTTTTCTTGAAGTTCCTCTAAGAAAGCCTAAAAATTATATTAATATATTAAGTAAATTTAAAATTTATTACTAAAAATATTAAAACTAATACTAACTTTAGAACCAGATCGAGCAATGGTTCCTAAATTTGATATTAACTCTTCCTTTGTCATACCAACTCCGGTATCTTGAATAACAATAGTACGATTTTGTTTATCAGTGGCAATATGAATTTCCAGATTCCTATCTGCACCTTGATCTGCGGATAGATTTTCAGAAAGTCTCAAGTACCGTAACTTCTCTAAAGCATCACTGGCATTTGAAATCAATTCTCTGATGAACACCTGTGTGAAGCACAATTTAAATTAAATGTAAAAAGTACAGTCGCATACATTAAAGTTAAAAATAATGGTAAAAAAGTACCTCTTTGTCAGAATATAATGATTTGGCAACAATATTTAACAGCATTCGAGTCTCAGATTGAAATTCATGTTTGTCAGTGTCACCTAGCGCAAACATAATAACATAAGTTAATAAAAACATTCATTAGCATACTATCTGCTATACAATAAATTAAATTAAATTAAACTAAACAATAAATAAATCTTAAGCTTGATCATCTATACCTATTTTCTTTTCTGTGTCTTTTATTATATTGTGATCTTCTGTAGAATCTGCAATGGTAGAACTTTCTGGAGCAGCTTGGGATGACAGAAATCTTGCTTGATTGAGTGTCCATGCTATAAGAAATAATAAATGTAAGTATTTAAATAAATTCTATGCTTCAGCTATAATTACATTTACAATAAATAAAAAAGTATAAAAACCCATTGTTTATTCATTTGTTTCAATTTTATATCCAAGTGTCTAAAACATTGTAGATTATCAAAGTCTTCTGCAAATGATACGCTTTATCATAAAACATCAAACTAAATAAGTAGTTTGTGATGACAATTGTAACTATATCGCAAAATTACGTCGCCCAACAATCAATACAATTAAATTTTTAATAAAAAAACCTAACCCTAAGCTGTCTTTGAAAAAAAGCGCGTTATTATTGAAAATTATAAATGTTCTTTCATACCTGATGTATTTCCTCGGCATCTGGATAATACAGAGTAATTGTATGTCCTATTTATTTTAGTTACTGAGAGGGAAAATGATTTTTTTCCCAATAGGAGTGCATGCTGCAATCTTATTGAGGCTGCCATTTTCGGAAAACTTAATAACGTTCAACTATACTTGTATAGCCTAATATGCGCGCACGTGGTTCACGTCGCTCTGCACCGGTGCAGTCACAACCTTATAGCCAACCTAACCTTTTATAAACAATCAGTTGGTTTACGATAACATGTTCTCCGTTGATCGATAACCAATAATGGAATCGCAATTTAAGTATGTATATTTCGATTTTAGATAACTTTTTATTGCTTGAAAAATTGTATACATCTTTTAAATAATTCGTCAATGTTTAGGACAATCCATCCAGCAAAGTATCTTCGAGATCATTTTGTAAGTATTACTAATGCATCAGTTTACAAAATGTTTTATTTCTTTTTATTAAATGAAATATTTTAAATTGAATTTATATGGTTTTCAGGCCTCAAACACAAGGCCTGATGGCAGAGAGTTTATATCGTTTCGTCCAGTGAGTGTCAACATTGGATCAATCACTCAAGCTGATAGTTCAGCTGTTTTCAAAATAGGAAACACATCCGTAGTCTGTGGGATTAAAGCTGTATGTATTTATTTTATATATTTATGTTTATTTTTTTATGACTCCTTTAAATGAAATTACAACAATTAATTATAAAGTTATTAAGTAAGTAAATTTAAATGATAACAGGAACTAGCTTCTCCTAAAGCAGAAACACCTGATTGTGGCTTTATTATTCCAAACGTTGATTTGTCGCCATTGTCATCATCAAAATTTAGGCCTGGACCTCCGGGTGAAGAGACACAATGCGCTACAAAACTTGTTGAGAGAATACTAGTGAACTCAGAGGCTGTCGACTTAAAAGATCTTTGTATACACAAGGACAAACTGGTCTGGGTTTTATATTGTGATCTTATTTGTATAGATTATGATGGTTCAGTAATTGATGCATGTATTGGAGCTTTGGTAGCAGCATTTAAGATTTGTAAGTACAGTAATATTAAATAAGCATAAAAAAAAATGAAATACTGAATTAATTTGACACATTTTGTAGTAACATTGCCTGTAGTGGAATACACTATTGAAACAGGGGCTACAAAAGTTGACGACAAAAACAGAATCAGTGTACCACTGAGACAACTACCTGCTAGTACTACCTTTGCTATCTTTGATAAGTAGGTTTTTTAGACATTAAAATATTTTTTTTAAATCTCAACATTTTATTGAAAATTTATAATTTTATATCTAGTCAACTACTTATTACGGACCCAACTGAAGATGAAGAGAAGCTGGCTCTCAGCACATTGACCATAGTATTTAATGAAAAAAGCATGTGCATGGTACATAAAAGTGGTGGAATCCCAATGTCACAAAAACTGTTAAGTAAATGTGTGTCTAAAGCCAAAAGTCGTGGAGAACAAGTAAGGAAACTTATATTAACAGCTGCTTCAACAGTTAAAAGTTCTGTTAGTTAATAAATACTTTTTTAATGAATAAATCATATTTTTTATACTTTTTGAAATCACACATTTTATATTTATAAAAAGTTTACAAAGCAGTCATTACATTGTATAAAGTGCAAGTGTACATCAGAGGTAACTCAAAAGAACTTTTTCAAAATATATATTTACTCCTTAGTATAGACAAGTTTTTTTCATAATTCTGAGGAATTCTTCCTGAGAAATTTCACCATCTCCATCTCTGTCTGCCTCCTCAATCATCTCCTGGAGTTCTTCGTCAGTCAAATTCTCTCCAAGCTCCTTTGCAACTCGCTTTAGATTCTTGAAAGAAATCTTTCCTGTACCATCATCGTCGAATAAGCGAAAAGCCTTTAACACCTCTTCTTTAGAGTCCTTTTCTGCCATTTTACTTGACATTATATCCAAAAATTCTTCAAAAGAAACTTTTCCAAGACCATCAGGATCTACATTGGCAACAAGCTTTCTTATTTCTTCTCTTGTGGGCTCAAAACCAAGTGCTCTGATTGCAACTTTTAATTCTCTTGTAGCAATCTTTCCAGTTCCATCTGGGTCAAAAAGGTCAAATGCTTCTTTAATATCTACTTTCTGCTCTTCAGTGAGTTCAAATTTTGTAAACGGCTTCTTCCTAGATAGTAGTGCACTCGTCACTTTCTTTGACAACTGAAAAAATTTGCAATGATACAAATCATTTTAATTAAATCAATGAATGTACAAACAGAAGTTTGTGATTATAAAGTTAATAAAATTTTCAATAAAAAAAATTAATCAAATAAGGCAAACTTGCCATTCTAGCAGCACTAAAACCTACAAAGCACTAAGTAAAGAAACGTTAGCTTATTATTACCGGTTGTTATATGTAGAATAGCGTTGCTAACATGTTGCTAGTGGTGTCGACGCGTGATTGTTCGATAAAATGCAAACGAACGTCCACTTAAATAACGCACTTTTCGTAATAGGTTCGATTGGTGCGTTCCTTGCTCTGAACACTTGGATACAAAATGCAATGTATGTAAGGCTGCGACCACAATTGAGCGTATACGTTAGGGTTTACGTAGAACATAACGTTTTGGGCAGTACTGCCAATCCACTGTAGCAAACTGCAGTTGAAACGAAGGAACACACCTGCTCAAAATTTAACCTATAAAAATGTTTAAATTTAAATTGTATGGTAATAAATTGTAAAATTCTTTTTTCAAATAAAATTATAAAATGTTGTAAGAGAATGTATTATAATAAATTAGTTTCTGATTGAATTGTCGCGCGCGAAATATTCTGAGGCGAATATTCCCGCTTTTTACGCGTGTGTTCGAGTTCGCAAGGAGTGAGGTGTGGGAGAAATAAAGAAGTCGATTGAGCGAAAATCGAGAGTATTTAATCGCGCTCAAATTGAGAGGGGAAAGCCGTGAGGCATAAAACCCCTCTCGAATATTTTACAAGCTGCGAAGAAAAAGAAGAATGTGTGTCGTGTTCGTGTGTGTGTCGAGTTCGTGCGATTCTCAGAGAGAATCTTCGCTTCGTGTCAGTGGCGCAGTTCCACAGACTCAAGTCGGTAGCGCAGTTCTACCGACTTGCACGTTTCGACGCGCGCGAGATACGATTCGCGGAACCGGGCGCGAGCCGAACGCGAGTAGCAGGCAGCGAAAGAGACGAAGGAGAGAGATTTAGAGAGAATGAGAGAGAGAGATAGAGAGAGAGAGAGAGAGTAGCACAAGCACCAGCACCAGAAACACTCGATGGACGTACGGACGGATTCGCAAGAGCCAAAGTGTCGTTCGATCGTTCGCTAGCTTGACTGCACGAGCTGTCAAGCTTGGCGTCTTATCGTCAACTCACTCGGCGCTCGTCCGGCCGCGCGCGACACGAGGCCGGCGAGCGCGGCAAGTCGCGACTCCGCTTGTTCAACTCGAGCACGGGAGATGGAGCCACATGCTCTACGTCGACCTCGCTGAGTTCGCTCGACACCGTTTTCACGGCGGAACTTACACCTCGGGTCTCGACGGAACACTGATTAAAAAAAAAGGTCTATACCACTGTCTCAAAAAAGGAAAGGAGAATAAATAACGCACATTTCCAAATGAAAATTTTATTATTATAATTAGTTAAATAGCATAGGCAATGATTGTATGATTATGTTCTTCATTGTATAAGTAAGCGATTAATAGCTTCAAACTGAAAGACGAATCATACGTATTTTATTTTAAAATAACTTGAATTTTTGCTCATGCTAAAATTTTGTCCAGCATATAGTTTATAATTAATTGAACATAGTTTTGACATTAAATTTGGTTTACAATATATTGCTTCAATCTTCAGAAAAGCCATTTTGAATTGATGTCTTGCAAATAAGTATCGATTATTACCATACAATGCAAATTTAAACATTTTTATAGGCTTAATTTTGAGCAGGTGTGTTCCTTCGTTTCAACTGCAGTCTGCTACAGTGGATTGGCAGTACTGCCCAAAGTTCTACGTAAACCCCTTGTAAACACTAACGTATACGCTCAATTGTGGACGCACCCTAAACAGATCTTGCGACTGCCTACTGCCTAGGTTACGGTTTTGCTATACATTGTGTTAGCATGTACAATCGCGCTAACTGAACTGTACCTACATCATGATATATACAGGTATACAGGCAGTGCATAGTGCATACAGAATTGGCGGTATAGCGAGCGGCTACCGGCCACGTGCTATGGGCTAGAATGGCGTCGTACGTTGATATCAGCTGCACAGTATAACAGATACTACATAGAGTAGTTTATTGTGAAATTCACGATGAACAATCTTGTTAATATTAGTTAATTATAGTAGTGTATTTATCAGCAAAAAGATTCTGTTTAGATGTAAATAACCAAGTCATGGTGTGAAATTGTTTTATACTTTTCGTAGAGTATATCTACATATTATATTAATAACGTTTGATTGCTTATCTTCATTTCTATTGCTGTTACTCTAGCAGAGACAGTAACAATTGTGTATAAAAATGTCATCAAACGTGAAAATTGCAAAGGCTCAGATGCCCATAATTCCTGGAACTAAGCCAGCGACACGTAATGCTCAACTCCTGGTATCCACTGGCATTCCATCACTGGATCATTTTATTGGTATGTTTTAATTTTGGTATTTATGTCTTATTGTCGGAAATTGTTGGGTTATTAACAATATCATTTACTATCTTGCAGGAGGTGGTTTGCCTATTGGGTCAATTCTTCTCATTGGTAATTTTGTCTATGACAGATGCAAATTTTGAAATCATGTAATTTTGTTTGATAATAATGTTGAATAATCTTTCTTTTATGCATTACCAGAGGAAGATGCATACAGTACCTATGCAAAAGTTATGTACAGATATTTCATAGCTGAGGGAATCGTCAACAGTCATTCACTATTTGTCGCTTCTCAAGATCTAAAACCATCTCACATTTTGGGAGAACTACCAGCAGTTGATGAAGAATCTATTAAGAAGCATGATTCTTTTACCACAGATGAAGAAATGAAAATCGCTTGGCGTTACCAGAATATGAAAGTGTTTGATTCATCTCCTGGAGATTCATCAACATTTGGACATTACTATGATCTAACTAAAAAAATGAAAAAGGAAACTTTAGAGAGAGTAAACATGACAACGTGGGATGGAGAAAACGTGAAGAAACAAAATGGCATATTCGAAAATGATGCCTACATGGACCTTTTGCTAAATATAGAAAAGACTTTAACAGAAGGGCAGTTTCTGATTGCTCAAACAGCTACCAAAAGAAATCTGCTACGAATTGCAATCAATTCGTTAGGATCCAGATTATGGCTAGGGGACTCAGAAGAGCAGACACAGAGTGATTTATTGAAGTTTCTGTACATGTTTAGAGCTTTGTTGCGAGAATCCTTCGCTGTAGCAGTACTGACAGTTCCTGTCCTGAACTTTGATGATTACTCGGTAATATTCAATTAGTTCTATATAATTCTTGTCCCTGAGAGAAATTTACTTTTATACAATTATTTTTCATCCTAGACTGGTATTGTGCAAAGGATAGAGCACATGACCGACGTAGTGATAAGCCTGGAATCTTTTGCGGGATCGACAAAAGAGACGAATCCCATTTTCAAAGATTACCACGGTCTGCTTCACATTAAGAAACTTCCTGCCTTCAACACGCTTGTCAATCAAGAATCACTTTTCTCCGATTTGGCTTTCAAGCTACGCCGAAAAAAGTTCCTTATCGAGGTGACATTTTCTTTCAGCTCTATGTTTATACAGATGATAACATCAAGCGACAAACAGTACAAGCTCATCCTCGAATTTTCAGATACTTCATCTGCCACCCGAGCTCGGCGAGACTACCCAACGCGAACAGGACGACGTTGGCTGCTCTGGAGCTGCTTCAAGTGGCCGCAGCAAATTAGACTTTTAAATGCTGCTTTGAAAAGCGCGCTAAATACATACATATAACTATAGAGCTCGTATGTGTACGTTATAAAGCACATACACTGCATGGCCCATTTATGGGTGACTAGAAAGAGAGAGGGAGAGAGAGAGAGAGAGAGAGAGAGAACAAGAGCGCGCGAGCTGGTTTGTGCGTATACGGGATGAATTAATGCAAAGGCAGGAGATAGGCTCGCTGAGCACTTACAATGATGTGCATGAAATCCGCTCGGTGTGGAACGGCTAAACTAAACTGATTGAGAGCGCGAGCCGGGCGCGTTACGAGTCGCTGGTATTTTTCACCTTTTCTGTTTGTTGCTCTACTACCACGTGCGAGTGTTGTGTGCGCGTAAATTTTGTTATGCTAGGATGATAAGTCATTAATTAAGAGCTCAAATAGTTATCTAGAGCGATGATATTTTTTTAAAACGTACGAAACCTTTGGCACACAGTGATCGATGTAAATATAGTGAAAAGAGGTTGGAAAAAGTTTATTTACTGAATAAATATTTATTCTTCCAATTTTTCAATGACATCAGGGGCTGAAATTATTGAACATGCACAAAGGCAAAATCGATCCCTTGTAGTATACACATCTGTATCAAAATTCAGTCTTTATTTCGCTTAAAAGAGCTACACGCCCTATCTACACAGCGGTCCCAACAGACGACAAAGGTGAAAAGAAAGGTTCAAAGCTCTCTTCCGCGATTCCGGCAGGTGAGTGGGGAGGCCCCCTCCGGTGTGCATACTTCCTTCCGTTTCCGTTTGCTGCGAGGTGGTAGGTATACGTGTGTACTTAGCCAGTGCGTCGCGCATGAGGTAACCCCGAGCGCGCGCACCGCAGGAAACTCGAACACGAATTTCATTCTCTGGCATAGTGTAGCACCGCCGGCATTCCGACGCGGACTCTGCCTCTGTGTCGGTAGGCCTAGTTTTGATGTTTTTTTTCTTTTTGTTGTTTTGCGTTTCGAATTATTGTTATTGTTTTCTTCTGTTGTGTCGTAAGGTCGATCTTGATGTGCGGCACGTGAGCTGTGCGCGATTATCAGAAGAAACGATGCGAGTTTCGAGGCTTTGGTGAGGACAATTTGAAGTTTGAAAAGGAGCGTCGGGAATATCGATGATGCAGGGCAAGACGAGACTGGGCCTTTCCAAGGCCTTCATGTGCTGCTCCAACATTATTTTTCTTGTAAGTATGAATATTTTCTTTTTAGCGAATGAAAATTCGAATTCGAGTCGAGCACACGACTCGGAAAATCGCCTTGTCGCTGCATTACGCGGAAAACGAAATTCGTCTCGCTTTCAGATGTCGGGCTTCGTGCTGATGTCACTCGGCGCACTTTTGCTGGCCGACAGCGACAGGGTTTTGCTGTCGCGATTGCTAGGCTCGAGCGACATTCATCCAGAGCAGCCGCTTTTCTACTACGTATCTTTGCTCGTCGTAGGCATTGGATTCGTTATCGCCATCACAGGGATACTCGGATGCTGGGCCTCCTGTCTTTACAACTGCTGCATCACCGTTTCTGTGAGTATTTTATTACATTATATAGATATTGTTTGAAAACTATTTATAGCCGTCGTTTCTGAAAGCATATAGAAGGAACTAATAACATAAAGATCCGCAGACATTAAAATGACATCACGCACTGAAATTACACTCGATACAGCATCGAAACTCATCATTACTCCTCTCCCATATACTGCTACAAAAAAAATTCGCTCAAACAATACCGAGCAAATTACACGCATATGCTACATTATACTCGCGTACGATTAGTACATACAGCCATATGCCCGTAAAGCGAGCCCCCCTGCAATCGAATTCACCGCGCATTTGTTACGCGCTGTAGATGAGTGCGAGGACGAAACGGAAGCGATTCTTGCGCCGGCCTACTCTGCACCTGTCGCACATCTAACGCACCTGCACCATCAGTGCGTGTGTGCGTTACCGATCACCCGCCCGTCTGTCATGTTACAGTGCAACTATTATTCCGTATAACTGCTGCTACGCCAGTATAGTTCTTTTTTTTCTTCTGTCATTTATTACGCGTATACCTCATCCTTATGTATGAATTTTAGTTGCAGTTTGCGATTAAGAAGAGATTTGTATTAGATCGCGTGACGCGATGAGCATAATTATATTTTATAAGCCGCGATCATATAGGACACGGCGCGCGTAAGGAGCGTGAATCGAACGAATGTGAGTCGTGCATTGAACTCGTTTTCCATTATACTTATATACTCTTTCGGTTTCTATTGAAATTAGCAACGTACGTTGAACCTCGCGCCGTTAAACAATTGATTTTTCAGCTGTAAAGATGTGAAACGTCGGTATACGAAAGCCCACCGATAAATTTCTAAAAGCACATACCGACCCAGATATCATGTACAGTCTCGTCTGCAAACTAATAACCCGCATAGAAAGTTCCCCTCGTGCATTATAGTGAAATCATCGAACGCAGGCTAATTAATCGACTGTTCCAGTACGTGAGCGTGATCGTGTTGCTGCTGATCGGCAAGTGCTCGCTGTGTGTGCTCGTGGTATTCTGGCCGCACCTGCTGGGGGTCGACGTCAGGGCTCCTCGACTACTTCGGGCCCTGCAACGTAGCTACGCTTTGCCTGGACGGGAACAGTTCACCGCTGCCATTGATCTCGCCCAGACTTCTGTAAGTATCATTTCTTTTTATTTAATTATACAGTACTAGCATGTATATATTGGTTATTTCCGTTCATTGTTGATCGTTAGCTAATTGTGAAAATCTGGCGCAAGTATTATACATCTAAATATCGGTAGGTAAGACGAGCGTCTTACCAAACGCTGATGCCCTCATCTACTTATATCGGCCAGCTTCCCGCCCAGCAGGCCAATCATCCCGACGCAATTATAACCATACGTATCACTCAATCCTAGAAATTGCAGCTTCAACTCAACAAAGCGAAACGCATATGAAAACCCGAAGACCGTGTACGCACGCGTTAACTTACCCGCATAATAGCCGTAATATGCTGGCCTATACAATAAGACGCGTGGAAGATAGACCAGCGCTATAACGATAACGTGAATCACGCAATATTTTACAGTTCTCCTGCTGCGGCATTAACTCCAGCAGTAATTACGGAACATCATGGTGGCGGCTGCAGGAGTTGGGTAGGCGCGAGTTGGTCGTGCCGCTGAGCTGTTGTTTTCTCAACAATTCTTTTGATCCCGACGGCTTTCTCAATCCGGAACCGAGGAACCTCACCCTGTGCCAGTCGCTCAATCCTGTCGAGCATCAGCACGCACGGCACTCTTCCGTAAGGGAATTTTACTTGCTCTGTTTGTCATTTAATTTCTCACGAGAAATCACTGATTTTTAGTAAAATTGAACGATTTCCTTAAATGTTACATTGAAATAAAGGACACGTTTCAATTAAAAATAAATAAATATATGAATTATATCTTTTAAAATTCAATTACACAGGGCTGCTTGGAAATGATCGAGAGTTGGGTACAAGACCAAGCACTGATTATGCTAGCGATAGGCCTGGGCGTCGTTCTGATAGAGCTTTGCGCTCTGCTGAGCACACTACTGGCCTGCTCGAGGCTCAAGAAACAGAAGCACAGGAAGAAGAAGCAGGCGCAGACGTCCACCTTCACCTCTACCCAGACTCTCAGCCCCTTCAACGAGAACGATCACGATTACGGTAAGTACGCCTACTTTGCAGCTCGCGATTCTTGCCCTGATTAGGATCTGCGCTTCTTCTGCGCTTTAGCCATTGATGTCGAGAGAGACTTATTAATCGTTCGAAACGTAATTAAGCTTCGCGCATCGTGCATACTAGATTCGAAAGTTAGAAAACAAAAGTGAATGGGCCATTATTGTTATTTTATCGTTGTATCCTAATTTTCTAGGAATGGGTTGCGGAAACATGGAGCACCGACTATCGATGTCAACCGGCAGCACGTTCGCCGGAAAGTCTTGAAGGTGGCTCGAGGGCAGCGAGAACATCAATACCACCACCCTATCCCCCCAACAACAATATCATTATTACAATAGCAATATTCAAGCAAAAGAACAATCTGCGAAGCATTGGGGCAACCCGATCGACGTGCCCGAGGATGCTAACAACAACATCAACCACGTCCAGACCGAGAGATACTACTACCCTCGAAACCAGGATTCAGCACAACCGGAGCGCGACGAGAACGAGCGAGCGATCTTGATAAAAACGTTTCGCTTGCCGACCAAGAGCAGGTTCGCCAGCAGTAGATCCAGGAAAAAGGCCATGAGCATTTCGACCCTGAAATCGACGCAACAGCGAAGACGACGCAGGAGAAGAAGGCAGCTCGACCTCAACGTCAGCACGGATTGCAGCCTAGAGGGTAACTACAACTTTATCGAGAACTCGTCAGGTTTTCACTCGACGTACAGATCGCTATCGAGAAAACCGATAGCGCTGAGCGAAGACAAAAAGACAGCGACGTTGAAGGCTGTGGAGAAATCCGGGCTGGTAAACACAAAAATCAGCGTCTACGAGAAGAACCTGGGTAGCCCCGGAGACGAGTACAGGCATTTGCGTGACAGCGGCAGGAACAAGGCGGTGCTTGGTGTGCCCCTTGTGGGAATGCAGCATAGTACTACTTCACCCGTTGCTAATGGAAACTCAGCCGTCCCTATCCTATCGTCTTCACGAAGTAAAGAAAGGGATGGCACTTCGAGCTACAAGAGGCGAGCCCCGCAGGCACCGATCAAAGAACCCGTTCACAGCCTGAGAAAATCTACCGTTCCGTATCCGCCAAAATTCGCCAAGAACCCGTATTTGACTAGTAGGAGGTTCGAGAGAGATTTATTCCAAGCGAAAGCCGAAGCGATGCATCAGACTCATCCAGTTTTTGTGAGCCTCCGGGGCAGCACCGGTGCCGGGAAAAGAAAGACGCTTTACGCGAAGGATACCGATGGCGAGGAGGCTGTAAGAGTGCTGACCAGTCTGTGTCTGAATCCACTAGCACGCAATAGCAAGAGGGCTTCATTTATGATGTGGTAAATTGCGCTGGTAGTTGTGTAGTTGTTCGTTTGGAAAGAATTTTACAATCTCGCTGCCCTTAAATTAACGTATAGATTAATATTGAAAATGTGAGAGACTGATGAATAGTTTTAACGTTTTGCGTGTATATAATATTATACAATAAGAACATATTTAGTACGCTTGATTGTGTATGAAAATATTCAATTAATTCTTCGTTTCTTCTGTTATACTTCTATACTGCATACGAAACGTTCCATTATTTTATTGTGACTAAAAATGAAAATTATGGTTGCTCACTCATTTAACTGAAAATTGATCCATTTTCTATTTCTAGTATCTATTTTACGTAAAATTTATTTGTTTAATGTTGCTTCAATTCGTTTTCCACCTTATCGAAAGCTTGAGATTTACAATTTATAATCACGCGTCGATGCCTTTTTTAAAATAATTAACAAGGCTTGTTAATATTTTACATTTTCAGAATATTAATTCTTATAATACTTTTCTAGTAATAGCGTTCATTCAGCGTCCTATTGCCTTTTATAATATATCATTATATTATAGTACTTGTTGAATCCTTGATGTATATTTTTTTTCTAGCTCTTTTATCTTATGTATTATCTAGAGAGAACATTCGTGTAAATTGCATTAGTAAAATGCAATGATACTATATTACCTGAAAGCGAAATTAGAATTATAATTAGAAATTAGAATAAAAGTGCGAAATAAAAATGTATGTTCAACTAAAAGACAATTTTTTTAATACAATCTGTACCAATTACCAATATTTACAGAGTAGTTCTATAGATATTCGCACAATATAATTACGTTACAAATACGAACCGACGCATACATGCACGTGCATGCACATGACACATCCGTATGGATGTTTTCTACAAACAAGTTATTAAAATGTCTAACAACTTCAAACGTATTTCTAACGTGTTTTTGCAATACTGAAAATGATTTTACTATCACATCACAGCTTTCACCATGAGAAATCAATATGCACCTTGTGCAAAAGAATTATGCAACCAAAGCGTTCAGTCAGTTTTCAAAGTTAAAATTTTTATAATGATTAATATAAAATAAAACGGATTATTCTTATGGTTGTAATAAAATGGCTTCTTGCATTTAATTCTTATATAAGATGTATAGTGAGTGATCGAATCAGTATACTTACGTCTTTATACTTTGAAATTATGTTATCAAATAACCTTCATTTAATATGAATCATAATATCAATAAACTATATAAAATATCGTTTTATTTTATATAAGTTTATGTGTATAAACAACAAGTACGCTTAGGATCATTAATTGATCCACCTTCGTCTCATAAATTATAGCTTTATTATTCTTCTTCCATAGCCAGGAGCACCGTAAAGTACGAAAAAGATGAACTCAGCACCTGCAAATACAAATGTACTGAAAAACGGATAGCTATAGAAGTTTGACACATTTTACCTTCAAAAACGACTCGAAAGACATGTCGTAAAATTTTCCCGCCGTAATGGTACACGGTTTTCTGGATCTCAATACGATCAATCTCAGATTCGAGCTTAACGCGCTACCGATCCAGTTGCTGCTGTAGACGCCCTCCGCGACTTCCTCGCTCTTTATCGACATTGAAATAAGTAAATGATTTCTTGGTCAACACTTAGATATCATTGTACAACACTGAAAAAAAACACAGTCGTTTCTGCTGTAAAGTCCAGTAGTTTTAACCGTTCTGCCACCGTAACGACTGTTCAGTAAGAACAACGGTGTGCCACTGGTAGTTTTGGAACTGATTCTTTAAAACTGCTGAACTCTACGGTAATTTTGGCGAGTCTTCGAACAATGACGGATTACTGGTGCGAGTTCAGTTAAAATGGCTGTGTTTTTTTTTCAGTGAAGTTCTTGATGATTGCAAATTACCTCGGACTTTAACGACTGGCCGCCGTAGCTGAATATGAAGAGCTCCGTCACCGCCGCGTTGAGAAACGACGCGTATTTAGTAAATCGCGCTCTGTCCGTAAGCATCTGTCAATCATTGATCAACATTAGACTCTGACACATTATGCTGATCTCGCGCCTTATCTCCAGTAGCGTGTATTATACGTATGAGTACAATTATATACCGTAGTCATTTGGAATCCAGCGAAGCATATAAGGCCAGTGCTTATGACAAACTGTGCCAACGCCAGCACGTTGATGATGTTCTCCACCGTCTCTGCAAATCTGTTTAAATACATTGCTTATTTACAATAATTGTTCTGCTCTTTTGCAGTCTATATTAATGCTTACCTTATGCATTCCTGATGTCGGCGAACGCACCTTCCGACGATCTCGCTATTGTTCCAAGTGACCTGGTCGATCCTCTCAAAATCTTTCTGGACAATGGCAAATTTAGCAGCTCCGTGGATTGACGTAATGAGACTGAAACTCGTGGCGCAAGCGATTGTCGAACATCCCAATACGCCGAGCATCGAGTTCACCAAGTAAACATACTCGTACACCCCAGGCACCGTGTGGTTGAAGAAGAAGTAACCGCGGTAGGGTAGCATCCTCTTCGCGTTCTCGACGAATTTCAGCTGTTATACATTTATAAAAGTATACTTATCGTTTCGCCACGAAGACTTACTACTGAAATAAAGCTCACACCGTGTATAACCAGAGCTGATCACGCGTGGATCATGTGAGATGTAAACAATCATTGCCCCTATGATCAAATTATTATATGCTATAATGACACCATATGCGTGTATAATAACCTCGAGCATCGGCATGAGAATGAAGGCTGAGCAGGTGATAGTGACACTGATAGCGAAGAATTTGGCTAGCTTGAAGGCAAACAGGCACTTGTCCCGCAGTATTGCTCTCTCCTCGTCGGTCGAGCGAATCCAATCCTCCCTCATGGTCTCGACGACGTAGAGCATCTCCGGCTGATGGCTGGCGAAAGTTATAATTCGCGTGAGTGCCATGAAGAAGGCTGAGCTGATCAACGCGCACTCGATAGTCTCGTTCATGTCTTCGCCGAAGAAGACGATAACTTCGGCGGCTACGCCCATCGACATCAGATATATAGAGACAATGGCCAGATAACGATGCAGGCGATGCACCAGAACGCTCCTACCGCCCTGGCCCTCGAGCTCGGCGCGGCTTGGCCAGCTACCGACGACTCGACTGGAGAGCGTCATCGGCAAAGCCAGTTTGTCGTACTCCTCGCCTACGTTCATCTTAATTTTTGCTTGTGCTCGTGTTGTAAAAAAAAACGATACGATCACTGTAAATGGAGATTTAAAAGTACTAGCTGACTTGGGTACTTTACTGTCTCTATACAGATACGATTTGCATAAGTTTTCAAGAAATAAAATACTTATACAGATTACTGAAAGAGTGGCTTTTTTTTCTCCAACAATTACATGCGAGACAATGAGCTCTTTAATCTGCTTCTTTGAAAAAGTAGATTATTGAAGAATATAGGTTTAGTTGATTCAGATTCGACGAGTATTTGATGAATATATAAAAAAAAACATTTATTACTCACGTGATCATTTTTATGAATAAAAAAAACTGGCACAAAAATCATTTAATTATAGAGTAGAGTTAACGAAGTAGAAAAATACGCACATCCCGTTGGACAATGCACAATTTAAATTATTCAAGCAATAAATTAATCTGAACTGAGTCTATCTTCACTATATGTATAGGGGGTATATTCGATGCGATTCGACTTCTCTACACGTATACATCGAAATACTTACTGCGATAAAGAAGGTTCGTATGTTTCGGTCGGAGTTCTGTATTAATTAACTGACCGTCCGAAGCATCGCCGCCATGCGGTTCACGTGTACTTAGTAACTTTACATACATATTACCTGCGATTCTCGAACTTTCATATCGCAGCGCATTACGAATTCAGCCTAATGAGGGATGCATTTTTTAGCAGTGTGCCGTTAATCTTCGTCGTGTGCTTAACTACATAGTACACGGTTATCAATTTGGACAATTGACGCTGACATCACCGCATCGATATCGAACTGAGAAAATTATACAGAGTTTATACCCGTAGGGAAAGAAAAAAAGTTTGTCGCCTGTGCGAATAAGGGGATCGTTAAATCGAGAATAGTCTTGCCCGTGTGTAGGTGCGAGATCTTATTATCAGTATAAATAGCCTGCAATTTTATCAAGTATGTATCTGGTATACGTAATGTCATCCAACTTTTAATCACCGGAATAAGTTTACGGCTCTTGCTTTCTACAGAGATTTCTGTTCATACTTGCGAGTTGAATCTCTCTGTTCACTTTGCAAAGATTTTATTGGCACACTCCGAAGAAAAGTCTAAATAATTTAGTGTTTATTCCGCGGTAAGTCCTATTTCAAATTATTCAGTAATCACATATGTAGTTGTTTTTAATTATAGTATAGTATAATATAATATACCGCATGTACATACATATCGGCATATTGTCGAACCAGAAATCAGGTACGTATAATCCATATCGTTCAATAATATTATAATAATACTTGCACCAAGATACTCACCTCACTTCTGATAAACATTTCTGATAAAAACCTGAATAAATCAAGTATACATATATATATATACATATATACAGCCCGGTAGTAGTACGACGCTTGATAGGTTTGGGTCTGTATATAGTGAATATTATGAGTATATATAATAATATAATTGCAGTATAAATTGAGAAAACTGCTCTCATAACAGCACAACAAAGCGTTGATCTTATATTATATTCGGTATGCGAGAATTTATAAAAGTATACGAATATTTTGAGTTTGCGTGACTAAGTAACTACTTGATCTTTTTGAACTTCAACTTGATACCTCCCCGTGGTGCTAACAATATTACTGTTTTTGGATCAATTACATACGGTATAACAGTTTGATCGCAGACCTCTACCTTGTAACTTTTCAAGATTTGCACGAGTGCAACCTTCGCCTGGTAAGTGCCGAAACGTGAACCTGATGAAAAATCGATGACGTTTTCATAACATTATACCTAAATCTAACTATCATATATAAGTATCTGCTATTTCAGACTCAGACTCACCAATGCAGTTTCTCGGGCCATCGCCGAAAGGCAAATAGAATGACGGATGTCTATGATTTACAGCCTCCTCGTCAAATCTTTCGGGATCGAATTTATCCGGTTGGGGATAAATCTCCGGATCGTGGTGAATCCCAAAAATCGGAACCACCACCGACGTATTTTTAGGTATCGTCACTTTCGTTCCGGCAAAGGTGTACGGTTCCAGCGAGCGTCTTGAAAGGAGGCCAGCAGGTGGATATAACCTCAGAGTTTCTGTTATGAGGCCCAATAAGTGGATATTTGAAACGTGATTTTTCGTAAAGAGGAGAGGATACACGTCTTTTTGAAGATTATATACATATGTAGCTAGAATTACCGCAGAAAATTTTGTGCAGGTACTTCATGCCTTTGATGCTCTCGTACGTCATTTCTCCGTTATGCTTCTTCAGTTCTTCGAGGATTTCCTCGCGAAGCTTATCCTGGATCGATGGATTCAGAGCCATTTCGTAGAGTGCGTTGCTTATGGTCGTCGAGGAAGTTTCGAAGCCCGCCAGGAAGAAGACAAACGCCTGGGAGGCGATCAAAGTTTCCGTTATCTCTGCGGCATAAAAAATAAGATATGATTACGTGTGATCGATATAAGACATTACGAATCTTCGGATGTATATGTACGTACCGATGTCGTTGACCTTGCTCGGGTTGTCCCTGATGTCCATGAGCAGGTCGATGAAGTCGTGCCGCTTGACGCCGTTCTTCTTCCTGTAGTCCATGGTCTGGGCGACGGTGTCGATGAAGAAGTCGTTCATCTCGCGGTCGTAGAAGATGGGACTGAGCAGATCCAAGAGCCAAGGGGCGGTGATCTTCAGATGGATCCTGATTCGATTGAGGATCGATGTGGAGAACATCTTGCGGGAGGTTTTCCGGAACTCATTGTCCTCGCCGTCGATGGCGTGCATATCGAGGCCGAAGGCGCAGACGCCGATTGCGTCGGTGGTGAACTTGCCGGCGAGCTCCCGGCACTCGATCACCGGGTCCCTCGCCACGCAGTCCTCGAGCAGTCTGTCGAGGTGCTGGGCGCACTCCTTCAGCAGGTAGAACATCTCCTTGAGTTTGCCGGAGGTGAAGGCCGGCGAGAGCTTGTACCTGAGCGGTCGCCAGCGTTCCGGCTCGAGGAAGACGAGGTGCTGCGCCAGAGGCTCGGCCTTGGTGGCGGCCTTCATTCCTCGGCAGCTGAACACCGAGAAGTCCTTCACGAGGACGTTTCTGATGAGATCAGGGTCGCGCAGCAGCAGAATGGGTTTGCGGTAGGAGAAGATCCCGACGAGAGGCTCGTCGCGGAACCGGCCGTACTCCCGAGCCGCGTATTGGAACAGGGACAAGCGGCCCAGCAGCACGTCGCTCGTTGTGCCGAAGAGCGGCACAGGCTTCGGGCCCTTCACGTCGAGTTTGCTCCAAAAGTCCAAGTTCGAGCTGAGATAGTAGTAGACAGCCAGGCCCAGGGCTATCAGACCCGCCGCCACCTCGAAGAGGCCTGACATGGTCGCGCCTACGTTTTTCAAAAGTTGCACAATCAACTATATTGAAAGCAAATCCGTGAGAAAAATTAAAATTAAAAATATCACGCAGATGTATCTTAGTTGAAGTAAATTAAATACACTATCACTGCAGGTAGTATTGCGCGTCTGATTTACGCAGCGCAGTGCGATTATAAAACTGCAATAAAATTGAAAGTCGCTGTGCAATCAATAATAATTAGAGTAATTGAAAAAAAGGGAATGTAAAAACAGGAGATGCTTTAGAGCATATATGCGTTTGCACGTGGCACTCGCTGCACACATAAAGATATGATTAATTATATATTTATAGATACACGGAAAAAATGGTTGGTAACGCCGGTAACAAAGCGCTTGACAAAATACGCACTAACTATATTTTTGGTTAATATATCTTACCAAGTTATACTTGGTAAGTATATATCTAATAAAAAATGGTTAAGTTACCTACTTTTTTGGTAACATTTATCAAGTTTTTGGTATAAGGTTAACCAAAAATATATAGTTGGTGAGTATTTTGCCAAGCGCGTTGTTTTATTACCAACCATTTTTTTCCGTGTATAGTTAATCAATCATCTGCATATCGGATTATTTAATTCATTAATTTGCACTATTTTTGAAATATAACTTCAATTTACGTAGATATCGTGCGTTATTATATACCAATATTAGTGGTATATAAATTATATTATATATATGCTACAAATATTAAAAGCCTATATAAGTTTCATATATAAAATCGTTTATAGAATTTAAATTATATATATATATATATATATATAACGATTATATATATATATATATATATATATATATATATATATATATATATATATATATTGGGAATTTCAACCTTTTTTCCTTTTACTTGTATATTTATATTTGAATCTATACATAATAATCCTGTACAAGTATACATGAGAAATGAAATTACATATATGATCAATCATATATGATCAATGCATGTCATACGGCATGTGCACGTATGCACAAGCACATTAGGAACTAACAATTTAATTAAGATTAATTGTTTTCGCATTAAAAGTCGCTGCGATCTTAAAAAACGACAGTCATGATAAATGCATATAGCGATTTAGATTGGGTATATACATATAAATTATACTGTGCGTAAATACCGCGGATACGAGCTCCGGCTGCAATTCTTTAACAATATTCCAGGAAAAATCTTTAAAATTTGCATCTTCATAGAACCGTGTAACCTCTCTCGTGCCGATTTTTTCGCCGATGCGCATTTTTTTTTATGTTGTTCACAGTTAACCCAAAAGTCCTATGAAGATGGGACACATACAAAATTAACTATATATATATATATATATATATATATATATATATATATATATATATATATATATATATATATATATATATATATATGGCAAATATTAATAGATATCTATTTTGTTATTGAATAAAAATCAAAATCATTTCTGTCAAAAAATTTACAATTATTTTTAAATTTCATGAAAAAATATACAAAATTAATATTTAGTCATTTAAAAAAACAAACAATAGCTTTTGAAATTTAAACTGAGCAACTTTTTCTAACATAAAAATAATTCTGTCGAATAAATAATTGTAACAATTTCTCAAAGTGTAAATATAAGAAAATAAATATCAGTGATACTCGAGGTTATTTAAAGGTATGAATAAATGAAAAACATCGAAAGATCTTTTACTTGCTAGGTGTTGCTTCATGTTAATCATTGATACAAATAAATATTTTGAATTTTTCATAATCTCTACATACAGCACACTTCTTTTGGCACTGCTTCGGCGAAGCTGCGTGTGAATATTCATTCGTGTCGTTCGTTTGTGTATACATGATGAAAAATTGTAATTTTTAGCGCGCGTGTCAATGTAGTATGTACTATACCTATATGGTTGCATGTATTTTCCCTTCGGCAATTTCTAACCGTTATTCAGATGCTCAAGTCTTTATTATGTCGTCTAAAATTTTGAGACTAATGTTTCGGATAAGGCACAATATTTATGTTACGGATCACGTAGGCCTGAAGCGAGTTCGACGTCCTCTATTTATTTCTGTTTTTAACTACTTATGAGAATCTGTCACTCCTTTTTCACCAGACTTAGAGATTTTGAATGTTCGAAAAAAAAAAATGTGTGAAATGCTATGAGATACACAATGTCTGGTACAATATTTTCATAGTGCCATCCGTAATGCAGCTATACATTTATCGATACAGAGAAGTTTATCAACTTTTGTTCATTTAACGATCGCAGCTTAGTGTTAAATTCTACAATTATTATGCTCTTTGTGCCCATGTAGCTCATCGTTTATAAATTTCACGAGCTACACGGCACAATAGTGCGCTCGTTACTCAATTTTCCATGTAAAAAATTGCTTTTTATATGTACTAAGAATATAGATTTGTTGATTTTGTTTGAATAAGATTGAAAAGCTTAGACTAAGCATTTTTATTATATACGATACGAAAAATTGTTGAAGTTTTTAGTTAATATTCATATTGATAATCGGGTTTGACTTTTTCTATAAATTATTTTTCGATTCATTACATAAAATAAAATTAACAATTCGTCCATTACAAATCTTTTCCCGCATTTCACAATTATTTGACAATCAAAAATATTTCGGTGGTCTTATAAAAAAAAATAAACAATCAAATTGATTTTTAATGATTTAACAAATAAAGAGAAGAGTGAAAAATCTAGTTTTAAATAAAAAAATAGTAATTGGCTTCGACTGAATAAACGATGATAACTAGGATTAATAATAGACTTCATAGAAAGGCGAGTTGATTTGATTAAATTAGAAATGGTGTGTATTATGTGATAATTACATCTTATTGTATACAAATAATTTTAGCGTATCTTATCCAAATATAGAAATTATAAATGAAGAAAGTAAATTTAGCATGGACACGTGTTGTCTCGCGTATATACTCATCGTCGTTATTCTACAAGTTTCACATAATCTACAAAGGCAGACGATGCGTGCCTAATAGACTCTATCGAATTAAGTACAAAAGGATTTTTTCGTTTACTTTGCTGTCGTACTTCTTTTCGCATCCCTCTTACTGCCTAAGAAAAAAAGCATGCTGCAGGGTATTCGACAAAATTGCATCTCGTGTAATGAAGTAGATGTGAATCTGTAAAGTGCGCATAGTTTTAATTAAAATTCTCAGCTTCATCGAAGATGCTTATTTTTCTTCTCAAGCTCGATACATTTCATGTACCCTATTTAGGTTCGTCTTACACAATTATTACTTCATCCCCCGACTTCTCTGACGCTTTTCGTTTGATTATAAAAAGCGAAAAGCTACCTGTTTTATTGCTAGTATTTACACAATTGAAACGTCCATTGAAAAAAAGAAACTAAGAAGGTAGAGTAATACCAAGAACGAAAAAAAAGCAAAACTAAATATTGTGAAGTGTCATCGTGCGAGTTTCAAAATCTAAGATCAGCGTAAATAATGGCGATTCATTACAATTCTTTAACCCATTTTAGCGTGCTAATAAATCATAACACGGATAATTTTTTCACATAAATTAAACAAGACATAGTTTTATGTAAATCGCACCGTTGATTATTTAGTAAAAATGATCCAGCGTCATTTATCTTAGCAGTTATGAATTGTTGACTCATAATACTTTGATTCGATTTATAGTCATTGACGTGGGTAAAAAAGAGGCGAAACTCTTTCGCTTTACTGACGTAAAGTAAAGTCCATAAGAAATAAACGTACAACATAAAACGTCAAGTAACACTTAATCCGTGATCGAGATCTGGGCGAATCCAATTAACGCTTTGTCATCGGGCACTTCATTTGGGGCGTGTCCCGAATTCTGAAAAATAGCAATATAAATGATTTAGTTTTACAATATTTTTAAGTTGCATGCTCAAGTGGTTGAAGTTCATGTTACCAGAGGGAACGTGACAGTACGAATCTGTCCAGCGCTGTCGATGAGTTTTTGAAGATTCGCTGCTATCACAACAATATCTTTGCCGTCTACAAGACCGGCACCGACTAGCTCAGCGGCGATCCCTTCAGCCGAATCAACGCCCACGGCAAATTCGAATCTGATATCGTTGAGCTCACGTTTTTGATTTCTACGCAAGTAAAAAGAATTTCTGATCAACCCCTTTCATACAATTTAGTCTTTCACTTGATTATTTTATTCATTAGTACTTACCGAAGTCTGAGTACTAGGTTGATAGGAACATTTTTGTCAATGGGCATCGTGTTGCGCTGCTGTGAGGTCTTGTCGTGGCCGTAGAAGTCGTCCTGATCCGGACCTTCGTCGTCGCTACTGTCTCGCTCGATCTGATTGATCGGAAGCGCCTCCTTGCTCTCCTCGCCACTAGATCCGCCACTCTCTTCCTCTGAGGACCAAACCCACTCACCGGTGACGGTCCGATGCAGTCGGCCACTTGTTCCCGGCTGTCTTTTTGATGCCTAAAATATTATTAAATCATTAAAAACATCTTTGAAAATATAAGTCACTTTTGAAGTAATACATTTTTAATTTTTGTAATATTTAATTAGTCTTTGTAATTCATATCAATTGTGATCATTACCTTCTGTACTCGAGTCTCTAAACTAGGTCCAATAGCGACGAGCGTTTGCTGCAGATACTTCTTATCCTTTGCCTTTTTAAAGAATGGATGTTTCAAAAGTTCAGTCGCCGTTGGTCTGTAAAACAAACAATATTTTCCTGGATAAGCAAACGTTATTCAAAGTCCATACAAACAAACTGCGCGACTGATCCCGCCTGACTGAGGCTCAAGGCTCCTGAACAATGACTTCCATAATAAACGTGAACGCGACATCCCGACAACTCGATAATTAGCACAGCTATAATTAAACGCGGAGTCAATAAAGTAACGTAAATCGTATAGGACTTTAATAATTATCGAATCTGCAATCAGTATTCAACAGCTGAATCAGGAAATCAAGGCTCACTCTACGTTTACATTTCAGATAAATATAAAATACGCAATAAAAAGCAAGTTTTCCGGTTAACCTCGCACCTTTTCGTTGGGTCTTTTTGCAGGCAATCGACAATCATTTTCCGGAAGGTCTTGCCGTAGGCCTTGTATTGGTCCTTGTCGTCAGCGGCTGTGTCCAGGGTCGGTGGGTCGTTCTGCAGCGTGAGCATAAGAACTTTCATCGGTGGAAACTTGTGGTACGGAGCAGTACCGCTCGCCATCTCAATCGCAGTGATACCCAGTGACCAGATATCGGCCTTGAAGTCGTAACCGTGGTCCTGTAAGATCAGACAGAAAGAGCTCCGAAGTTACTCGACTTGGGCAATTGCCAGTATAGCTTTTAATTACAGCATGAGGATAAATGAAAAAATCATGAAAGTTTGCCCTTTCATTCATCCTCGATTCATGTATTATTTCTTTCAACGCGCACATACACACTCACATACTAACACAACACATCTTAATTAAGGTTGCAAGTTCCACCAGGAAGTATAAGATAGGTGTATAATATAATAATAAAAAATGAAAAGCTACATTGCAAAAGCGAACCTTCATCTGCGCACGGGATTCTTCATGCTCGGTATAGAGTGTAATCGATATACAGAAGGGAAACTGTTGTACAGAAGTTTTGCTAAGTACCGCGAAGCAAAATATAGCGCTCAAAGCTATGCTTGTAATAACCATTCCATAAACAACGAAAAATCGCACATAATTACACGTACAGTTTTCTCCAACGAAAGATCAAGAGGATCATGCATCACAAATAGATCAATCATCGGCGATCTCGGACCATACGTCTAATAACGCACGAGATCATCGACAAAAATACTGGTACTTTGTCAAAAAGTGTACACAATATCAGCATAACAACAATTACAATTAGCATTAAGGTTATAATTCAACAATAATAATAATAATAACATCAACATCGAACATGAAAGAAACTCGCAGGCTAAGAAACTGAAATGTAACTTTCCTCTCTCACCTGCTCCATGACCTCGGGCGCCATCCAACAGGGCGTGCCGACAAATGTGTGCCGAACCTTTTGCCGGCTGAGGTCACGACCCGTCGCCAGCCACGCGCTCACACCAAAGTCGGCAATCTGTACGGTACCGTCTTCTCCCAGAAGTATGTTGCCTGCCTTGATATCCCTAGCAAAATAAAATTTCAATAATTAAATGCACTGCAAACTAACTTTATAATAATAATAAAAACAATGTTCATAAAAATAGATATACCTGTGAATCTGGCCATTGCTATGGAAATACTCCAGGCCCTTGAGTACTTCCCGAAGTACAGTTGCTATCGTTGCCTCGTCGAAAACTCCATGCTTACAATTGGTAGTTCTCATCTTGTGTTTGATAATGTCTAGCAGAGATCCACCTTCAAGTAATCTCAGTACCAGCCACAGCTCTTCTTTTACAACGAATGATGTGTAGTATGTTACAACATTTTCGTGATTGCAGGAGGACATTGCTTGAATCTCTTTCTGTAATTTAGTAAAATTTGTTACGTCATTAATTAAAAATAAAAATGATCTATTTTTATTTTATTTTATTTTATGTATGAGAGAAGAAACACACCAACAACTCGTCCATGCTCGTGTTCCATTTTTCTAGGTTTATTCGCTTTATTGCACACTTTTCCTGGCGAGGTATACAGTATGCTGCGTGAACTATTGCAGTTGCTCCAACACCTTTCGTAAAACAAAAATTATTTGTAGATTAATAATAAATCTTTCAAAGTTTTGACAACTGCCAAGCTAATTTTAAACAAGCAAACAATTAGACCATTTACGTCAAAAGTTCAGTGCACCAATAAATAACATGTCACATAGGTTTGTTGAACTTTCTGACTTTTCTAGCCTATCACTCTCTCTCTCTCTCTCTCTCTTTCTCTCTCTCTCTCTCTCTCTCTCACTCACTCACACACACAAACAAACCCTGACATTTTCGCGGAAACGTCACGCGCGCGTGTTAACTTTTTATGTAACAAATCGCGAAGTGGAAAATCTAACTACATTAGAAAAGAGAGCAAGACTATATAATGGCACACATGAAAGTGCAAGAGAGATGAAGAATACATTTATCTCCCTATATATACTGGATTTTTACTGCCACTAGTCACTGGAACATATCTGCAGAGTCATGAAAATATTTCTTGGATTGACATTTAAAAAATCTTAAGATTATTTGCGTCTTAATGTACAAAAATAACATTTTTTAGATAATACTGACATTACCAACTCATGAATAGATTGCTTTGGTTAAGCAGTTTTTACACTTGCTTCTTCTGATGTTTATTGGAATAATCTCTGAAGTTTGCTATTATTTATTAAATTAAGACTTGCTAGTACGAGTCATTAAATATACTAGTCTAAAAAGTAAACGTAAAAAAATTTAATGACTATTGATAAAAGTGTATGGAAGCCTATTCTAATACGCACAGCCATAATCATGAATGTTTGCACAAAGATTAAAAATAATTTGAGAGTCAAGAAATATGTTTGTATGTGTTAATATTTTGCTAAATACTGCACAAATTTTCTGCAACAATCATATTTTTGCTTATCAGTTCTTAAAAACAAAAGAAACATTATCAACAGCATTGATAAGAAATAGAGTGACTTCTAAAACTGACCTCAAACTAGTAGGTCTTAAGTATTTCATCTAGTAGAATAAACTATTTTTCTGTCTGTCAGTCAGCAGAATAATACAAATTGGCAACCCCAAAAACTACTTATAGTTAAATACTTGTGAAACTGTACACTGAAACAAAATCGCAGCAGAAACTATAGTAAACAAACAAATGTCCCCAGCCAAATAATCCCAAAACATGACTTTCATATAACTGACACACATAACAATAAGTATGCATAACAGGTAGCAGCAGCAGCAACAGTATAGCCAAATCGTCGAGACAACGTTCGATGGCCGGTGTTAACAAAGCAAAACAAACCCCCGAAAAACCTTACAAAATTCTCAGAAAATCAAACACAGTGGAAAAAGACGCACACAAGTAAGACGTTATCTCGCGCGTTATCTCAAACGAAAAAAAAGGTGCCCGCAGAGCCGTCGAGAGTGGAAAACCGCCTGAAAGAGCCCAGCGAAGCCGCGGCTATATATAGTCACCCTTGTGCGGTGCGCCAGAGGAGGCGATGGTTATTCGTCGTGATGGTGATGTGCGTGCGTATGTCCGTAAATCGCGAGAACGATACACCTACATAGCCGGCTCGGACGCGTGCCCTAACCTTAACGAACGCCACTGTCTGTGCCCCGTCCATCCCCGCAACGCGAACGTCAGCTGCAGCAGCGGAGTGACCGGGCGACTGATATAACAACCGAAGGCACTTGTAGAGAAGTGATCGAATGGAGGGTAACTCACCGATGACCTCTCGGAGCTCGTAGTCGTCCTTAGCGTTAGGCCAGCCCTGGACGGGCGGCGAGGAGGTGCTGCTGCTCGCGGACGCCATCTTGTTAGCCAGTGCTGTGTAGCCGAAGCAGCGCGAGCGCCGGGAGAAGCTGCTCGACGAGCCGCTGCTGCTGCTGTTACTGCGCTGCGTCGACGTAGACGAGGAGGAGCTCGAGCCGCCGCCGCCACCGCCACCGCCGCTGCTGCGCAACGCAGAGACGCTGCACTCGAGCTGTTGTTGTTGCTGCTGCTGCTGCTGCTGCTGCTTCAACTGCGGATGAGAAGTGTGATTTGTGCGGTTGAGAGGGTTGAAAACCTTTTTTTATTTAAAATTGAATCAATAGACATCTGTTCTAGCCGATAAAAGATTTATGAGGCGATTTTTTCGGCCATCGATCGATTGTTATTGATCCCTCTTAAACGTATGATAAATTTGGAAAGAAACTCGTTATTATTTATTGTGTTATCGCGTTGTTTACGTTTTTAATGACTGCGGTAAACACGTTAAAAGAGTATATCATCTTTTCAGCTCGAAAAATTCTCGCGGATATTAACACGAAAATAGAAACAAAATATTGCAACAATGCTTATCGGTATCGCTAATCTTCGACCGAAGCGAAATAAAGAAAAGAGTTTTAAAGAGCTTGACGCACACGCGAGCCTCTAAAAGGAAAGACGATACGCAGCAAGTCGCACATAAGTGTATATACGTGTGTATACAACATACGCGTTACATCTTCAGCGTGTATGTATACTTTTCTGTTTACTCATATATAAGATAACCAGCGCCAGGCGCCAAGTGGCTCTTAACTGATCTGTAACCGGCACAACCGCTTCGACTCGCTTATTTTCTTTTTGAAAAAGCGGCCTACAGCAGCCAAAACCGATGCGGCTCGAATTTTCATCGCGATTTTCATCCCTTTATTTTGATAACAAGTACACTCAGCAGACTTTCAGCTTTAGCGAGTGTTTTATGACAGTATCGTATACGATTGTTTAATGACTTTGCTGGCGCTGATGCACGTGTAGGCTTCAAGGGGGCATATAAATCTCGCAGAATTGAGTTATCTATTCTTATGATATATATTATAATTTATCAGAATAGATCTCCGACGCGTTTTCGTTCAATTTCACGCAAAACGGGTGAAATATACAACGGCGGAGAAATCGAGAATCGTGCAAGTGCCAATAATCGTCGCGGCTCACCGTCTGTCTATCCGACGTCGACCTACGGGTCTTGATGGCGTTGGGCAGATTGTTGTCGGCCAGAAGCGCTGCCAGCGAAGTCTTTATCGTGTTCTTCGACGAGACCAGCAATTGTGTCCTGGCACTACTCGCGGTTGTGCTGTTGCCACTGCTATTCGTCGTTGGGCTGGACGAAAGGTTGATGGACGAACGAAACGAGTGCTGCCGGAAAACGCCCTGCGAGCAAGACGGCAGGATGTCCGGCGAGATTTTCCTGAATCGGGAAAGAGAAAAGTTTAGAATTGTGCAAGTAGATGACATATCAGCAAATGGAATGCGCTTATATAAGTAATTGATATTAACATCGGCTTGGCCATGTATCACCGCGCGAATTATTATAAGATTCGTGACAAGTCTCTCGTAAACAAATACAGGATTGTAATGGTGCGATACGTCAACGATTTTACAGCCGATAAGAAGCGATAGTATCTATCAGGATGATGCAACGACATGTACATCAATTCGAGTGATTACTGATAAAACAGTAATCGATGACGCTTCTTCGATCGGAAGGGTCTGATGTCATTCCTTTCCGCGGGCTACGTCGGAAGTTTTCCTGCCAAACCAGAAAAAGCTCTCGCATGGCCCTCTTCCACGTAAGATACTTTAGCTTTGAGTGCGAGTGAGAAGAGTTGAATCGATCACGGAAATCATCGACAGCAGCGCAAACCTCAGCAGCAATTACTCGCGCAAACACGCGCGTTAAAACCTCGAACAATGCAACAATCACACCGCGGCAAAAAGTCGCCATTGTACACTATACACCGGCGCTAAAAACTCACTTAAAGCCGCACTTAAAACTGCTCGACTCGCGCAGAAAAAAGTCCTCGCACTCGCATAGGCATGACACCAAAGTCCCGCAGCCGTCGCAACACTGATTCCGACGACTATGCTGGAGGCGAGAAGAATCGAGTCGCGCGTGAGATGCGGCTTAACGAGAAGCACGTGAGAGAGTGAGAGACGAGAGAGTGTGTAAGATCGAGGGGAGTTAATAGTAATGCGAGTATGCGCGCGTGCGATCGTCGGAATATATATTGAGAGGATGAAAACAAATTCGTCACACACGCGGGATAGTGGTGTATATGTGATGGTGTACAGGCGATGATTGCGGGGATGAGAGAGATGAGAGATGTGACGATGCTGCATCGACGAGTTTGAAAAATTATATGTTATAAAAATGGAACTCACTCGTTGAGCAACGACGCGGCATCGGTTAAAGTCGTTCAATTAACAAAATTGAGTTTATAAACTTGCTGAACCGCGACTGCTTCGCACGTTTGTCACATTATTTATATCTGTTGAAATGTCTTTTAATTAAATAGTGCGCGACGAAATCGCAGTAAAAAATCGTTATTGCCTAGACAGATAAAGCTCCATGGATATTCATCCCCGAGCGATGATTTCAACGAATGAAGCGTTTCATCATTTTTCGCAAAAAAAAGTCACGAACATTCCGCGCCACGCGCAATCATTGCATCAGTCTGAAAAGCTCGACACTCGGCAGATTTTCCATGATCTCCGATTCCGATTCGCGCCTCTATTAAAAGCGCGCCACTACCCTTTGCGCTGAAAGCTCGGTGCGCGTCTTGCAAGAAAAAGTCGACACGGCGCGTTTTCAATTAAAGAAAATCCAATAAAGTGCGCGATAACGCCCGCGAAAATCTAATAATCGTGTCCTCGGCAGCGCGCGTGCATACTCCTACCCGTAGACCAGCAGCTCCCTTTTATCTGTCGCGCGCTTACGCGCAATCGCCGTCTCTACTTGCTCTATTTGTCCGAGGATTTTCGGCTTTTTCGAACGACGGGATTATCGCCGGACGATGTATAAAACCCCCGACGGGGATGGGACGCGTCTGATTTTGGTCTGATTCACGGGACGACGAGAGTTGTTCGGTGGTCACGAAAGCTTATATTTTAGATCGTACGTTGCAGTGCGAGAGTTTGGCTGTATCGAGAGAAGAGTCAGAAGGGTGTGCTCCGCTGGTGAATGATAGTGCGGACTTGCTTCTTTGCGCGGCTGATGATGAGGATGATACGGACTTACGGGATTTTCATTGTAAGTTTGGAATAACAATTTTCGTTTCGCGAATTGCCATTAATAAAACTTTGCTATTTATCTTTTTTTTTTACTCGTTTACGAGAATTTCGTGTAAAAAGCTATTAGCCGATTTAATTACTGTTTGCCTCAGTCAGGATGAAAATCGATGTTTCCTACTGAGGCTTGTTCAATTTTTTGTAATCGCTGATTTTCCGCGGAAAACCATTATACCGTTACTTGAATTATAATGATTCCGAATAAAGATAAAGATGTTACAAGCGATAAATTTAATTTACGCTTGTCAAGACTGCATGCACAATATAACATGTAAGTTCGCACAGACAACTCTTGTTCGAATGCAGCACAAATAATGCAATTCGCGTTATTTTAAAAAGTAACAAGCCACTTACTAATGTTAACTAATTTCAAAGTGACACTTGCGTAAACTGTTGCACACAGCAGCAAAAACGTCGAAAAAAAAAAATATATTACCGGTTTGTCGAGTTGCTTATACTGGTGTGGCTGAACGCACTTTTTCCGAGCTATAATATTAACTACAAGAGTCGAAGACACGTTATGCCTCCTTTTAGCACCAATTATCGGCGTTAAACGCTCTCGAAAATAACGCGTAACTCGCGGCACGTGACGCTATACCAACGTGATATAGCGTAGCGTATGTGCATCTCTCAAGTGACTCGCAAAGAAAGCTCGAGTTTTCCTATAGGCAACGTTGTTGTGCATCCACTCATTTTTAAAAGCTACTTCTCGACCTCTTGCTTTATAGAGCACTTAAGGAGGACTAGTGCGGGTCCGAAGTGCGTCTTGACACCACTCAAGAGAGACGCGAGCGAGAGCACGTGCCGCTAACGTAATTATAATACAGGCGCGCCGAACACGCGATTAGAACTTTGTGGTCGTAGCTCTTATAATTTGCAGTAACGGCTCGAGATTTTATAACGTCCGTGCAGGGCTTTGAAGCTCTGTACTCGAGAGATTAAATCTTAACTCATACGATTATTTGCTTATTCGTATTTTCGCACCGACGAATTACCAAGTCGGCAATTGGCTCGAAGCAAAAAAAAAGCAATCAGTCAAGGCTAATCCCATCGGATTTCCTTTATACCTGCCTAAATCCAAATCGGACTGAAAAGCTGGCTCAGCAGCAAAGGCGGGGCGGATACGCTAACCTCGCGCCGTTCAATTATTAATATTAGTTCTCCGCGTTATCTCGTCTCGCCCGCGCTGTCTTTGAACTCTCCGGAGATTTCTGCGTCGAAATTCCACAGCATAAAGGTACACTGTAACTCACACGTATACACATCTACTCGACGAGTAGCCGAAGCTGAGACTGCGGGTAAAGGGAAAAACGAGGGCAAAGCGAGTCTGGGAGAAACTCGCGAGGCCTTGATCAAACGGCGCGGCGGGATCTATACGTATACCTATATACATTGCGCGTTTCTTTTTCGTATGCGCGAGGTCGACGATGATTTTGGCTCTCCTCGCAGGAGTTCGAATACATGGATGGGATTAGCCTTCCTTAATTTTCGATCGAGCGTCTGTTGGCATAACACTTGAACAGCGTCCACGCAGCCGCAATATAATATGAGCGCAATAAATGCGCTTTCGTTAGACATTATCTATACAGCCAAACTATTTGCAGCTGTTATGAATTCCGAAAGCTTGAACAATGTTATCACCTCGATTCTTCTCCGCTTCCGTCCATCCTAGACCTCAAAACTTTATCTGTATAAACAACACACAAAATCCAACAGTAGCTATCACACACTGTTTTTTTTTATCACTAATACTCGTGTACTTGATAGTTCGTGCACACAGCGACGAAAGAATAACTTGACCCTAGAGAGCACAATGAAATAGTTATTAGAATAAGCCCACGCACGCTGCAGTGTTTGCCGTATCCTCGAGCATGTTCCAGCTGCTCTACACTCTAAGCACCATCGCCTCCGCGCGACTCTTCGGAACGATATAACATAATGACGATCGGCGGGGAAAAAATGAGTAATGGAAAAAAGGCATGCCTATATACATATACATACAAACGCGTACAGGTATTAGAGATCCGCGTCGAGATTAGAGAGACTCGCAGCTCGTGCGCTGGTCGCGTGCAAACAGAGCACAGCTGTTCAAAGATAAGAGCGCGCGCGCGCACGGCATTTCATTAAAAAGAAAAGTTGTCGAAATTACGATTGAAAGTTATTTATAAGTGCGCTGGCGCGTATAGTTGAATTTTTTTACGACGACAGCGGCGGCGCACGTGAGGAGGAAGTGAAGGTATAAAAACGGAGAGGGTTGTCCGTGAAACGTTGCGTCACGCGTGTGTGCTGTATGTAAATCGTTATCGAAAAGATGTTTCTTTTTTTTTAATATCGTGACGTGACGGTGAAAACTACTTTCGATTAGTTTCGGTTGATATAGATTAAGCCAGTATTGGCATAGAGCAGATTTATCTTTTCTGTGTATTTTTGAAATTCCGAGAGGATTGATCTTATTCTGCTTATTATTGTATCTATTATGCTAGACCTATTCATGGGTATCGTATTATTTTAACTTCATGACGTTCTCTTGATTGTACCCCTATGCTATTCCATTTTCTTTTTATCGTTTATACGTTTTTAGCTTACAAAACAGGTCGTTACTATAATAATACACTTTATAATGTATTGTTTCACAAAATATTCCAAGTAGATAAAGCCGAACACGGCAAGGCCAGTACCATTTTTAGTTTTCACTTATCCTCGATTGTTTCCTAAAAATGCAATTTTACAAAAGATCACCTGTTTCTGCCAAGAACGAGGGTCGTGAGGAACCGACTGTCCTGAAAGCGCAGCCGTTGCTCGTCATCGCATGGCTGTTGATTGACGCTCGGCGTCGTCGGTACAGCCGCGACGGCGAGAGCCGAGCCGCTTTTCATCTGCTTGAGTTGCGGATGCTGGTGCCTCATGTCGCCTGCGACCCTGAAAACCACGAGTCTGTCAGAGCTGTACTGGTTGCGTGCTTTTAGGCGCAGTTTAGTCGAATTTTTTCTTTTTTGGGGGATTTACTTGACGAGTCATGAATGAAATGAGAGTTCATGCAACTAAAATAAATTATAGATTAAATCAATTCGAGAAAAATGAATTAATTTTAATCATAACATATTCAAAACATTTAAATTTTATTTATATTGATCAACTTTTCAAAACGGTACTATATTAACAATTTTATCATATTATATTATGATACAATTTCTTATACATTCATTAAAAACTGTAAGCGTAAAAAGTCTCGATTACCAAAAAAAAAAAGTTTTCAGCAAATTAAAGTATTAAATTTGCAAATGATTGTGTGCAAGATTAAATTATATTTCGCACACCATGCGAGCTGCGGTCTCTAGAGAGACGGTTGCGGCGGCAGTAAGGGCATGGAATATTTCTAAATTGACGTTCGGCCGATCGTCACCTAAATACCTTAATGGAATAATTGGGACGGGATTGGTCTTACCAGAGGCTATTTTTAGACAATGCAAAGGGACGGACCCCGTCTCTCGCTGGCTAAAAATATCGCGATATCCTTCTCGAGAGTTGCAAGTTGTGCTTGCGCGCATAAAACTCGAGATAAGACAGTCGCCGTCGAGAAATGTTGACGCTGAGTGAATGAATCCAGTTTCTGTCAATGAAATTTATGAATCGAGTGTGCGATACGTATAATATTATTACTACGTTATAAATAGAACACATATTAATACATATGAAATTATTTTTGTGCAGTATTTTACACGAAACTAATTTAAACTGCCGCTACATAAATCACAACATTAACTAATTAGTAAACTACTTGTTCTTTTGTTATTGAAGAGAATTATAACGATCCAAACAGATACAACCTATTTCCCATCAAACCACAGTAGTTCCGTTCGCATCAGTATAATCGCACAAGCATAAAAAATTCGCGAATCCCAAAGCAACAGAGCCGGATTTTGACCTTGTCCGCACAAGCGCGGTATCGAGACATTCCTCAGCTCGCCGATCTAATTCGCAATGCACACTGGCAGTCTCGCGTCCTTGCTTCGTAAAACTTCGTTTTCTTTCCTGTTCAAGTTCCAGCGCACTGGTAAAAATAATCGCGAGGCTTGCACTGGTCGGCTAAAATTTACGCGTCGAGACTTATTTTTGGATTACCCGCATTTTGGCGAATTTCGTATTTTTATACTGTCGACTTATTGAATAAAAAAACATCTTTTCGATATTTCTGATACTGAATGATACCCTGAGCGCACTATAAAACGACTAAATTCGATATCGACGGATATTTTTGCAATCAACGTTTTTTACGCGAAATAATCATAGAGATGTTATAAAACGATAGCAGTTATAGTTAAACCAATTCACCCTCCTATTGCCCGTAAAATTGAAATCCTTTCATTTTCCCCGAAGAGCGTTGCTCCGCATAAGAGCCAAGAATAAACCACCAGTGCAATCCAATCGTCTCCTATATGCTCTACCTACACTAGACGCGCCAAAGTGCGACGGAACTTCGCATTTGGGTCGCCGTGTCAGCCGCTGCTGCACGCGTCCCATCAGCGACACGCATCGCTACAGTACAGCCCATATACAGTCTTATACGCACAATGCATCTCTGCAGTGCCTCGTAAAGCCGAGCAGCTTTACGAGCAGCGCTCGCTGATTACGGAAATGCGTGTGGATGATTTCAATAAAAAATTATACACGTCGCCTGCTCCCCCGGCGACTGCTTATCTCCAATTTTAATTAACCCGAAAGTCTCGTTTCTCGCCAGTCTTCTTAACGAGCCGTTTCGCATTGCGCGTCTAGTCGAGCGCGAGTATATAATGTACCTAAACTACTCCCGGTGAAGAAAGCCTCGCGTGATTCGTATATGAGCTCGGATTAGACACGAGCTTCTCTCTTGTAATCTTATCGTCGCGCGTTAGACACACAAAAGCGGATCGTCCAGTGGATCTACTTGATCTTCAACAAATTTGGACGGAAGATTTGCGGAGAGCAAACGTTTTGACATTTCGCGAATTTTTCCGGACGGCAAAGTTTCCATCGCTCTTCCTCTCGTTTATTTTGAAATCGTAAAAAATGCGCGTCACGGCTTTGTCGAACGCGATAAGAGATACCCCGCGGTTTTTATTGCGAAGCTCGCGGCGCGGGCGTATATAGCATACAGGGAAGTATTTTAATTGAAAAATAGTTTTGATGTAACGCGAACGAGCCGAGCACACAGAGAGCACCGAAATACTGTCTGATGCAAGTCGACCGTTACTACTGACGACCTGACACCTTCCGAGTTTGCGCTTACAATTCTGAGTTATCTGATACTTAGTCTAATTCGCCGAAATTCCTTCGCTCTTACATACTGTGCAGGATATCGCCGAAGGGGGAGAAAGATATCGAGACGACATTGGCAGTGAACTTCGGAAAAAACAATTGTCGCGTGTATCTATTGCATACTCTGGTGCGATGGAAAGATTTCAAAATTCCGCGCACAGGACAATCGGAGAGACGACGTGCAATTCAATTGTGTGTATATATACATATAAGCGCTCGTCTCGTGCGCGGTTTCCGCCGCGACATATCGCGAATCTGCCTCAATAAAACGAGCGGACGGTTTTGTTAACTGTTTAACGATATCAGCTTCAATAACAGTCGGCTAATAGCATTGTTTTTGTCGCGATCCTCCATGCGTATAGCCGAACGGCCGATAAACTGCAGTTTTGGTCGTGTACGAAGGGATGACGCTGGAAATATTGCATATGCTTTTTGATATCGCTTTATCAATGTCTTTGGGACACGTGTGGGAATGAATGGTGCTGTTGTTGCGTACATGCGCGAAACGTAGAGAGAGAGCAATAAATCGTCGCCTTTTGAAGTTTATTAAGTAACAAACGCGCGAACACGGCAATTTGCAAAGCGCGTATCGTCAACTGTATGCGCAATTACGCGAAAAAAGTTTGAAAACAAGCGAGCCATGCAAGAGCTGATAAAAAACTGAAGAATATTTGCACCATTATGTGCGTCTAATACGTCGTTCTTGTAAACTTTGGACAGAAATGGAAATACATGCGAGAGTGAACTTAAAGGTGCAAATAACTGTAGAATGTAAATATTTAATTCTGTGCCAGAACAATAAATTATAGATATGGCATACACCCATATGTAGGCAGTCTGCCGCGCAAAAATAGTTTTCTGAAAAGCATACAATGAACTTGCTAAGTGATGATTTCCTTTTTTATGTCATCAGTTTCTTAATGCGCTCATCGCATAATCTAGAATTCCTCGCGTTAAATGCATTAGGTCAGGGCTACCGCCGAAGCGGCTTTTTTCTCCATTAAATCGCACGAAGCTCGCGCGTATAGTACATCGGTTTCGCAGCGACGATAATCAGTCTTTTAATTGCGTAACCTTTCGCGAAGACGGCAAAAAATTCGCGCACAAAGGAGGTATAGCCTATATGCGCTCACGGATATACGATGACGGGAACTGCATAATGGCATCTATAGGCGCATTGTTGCTGAAAATTCGAAATTCGTAACGAGATGACTTTTTGGTATCGAGTCATCGTGTGTGGGCTTATCGCAATTAGTTTGCATTTGCATTGCTGATGTGCCCTGCGTATGGAAAATCAGCAGGTATATGTGCGTATACGGAGTTTGAGGAGATCATGAATATAGGATGAGATGTGTACGTGTGTATACCAGGACCCTAATTGTTGTTGTCCGGTCTCTTTGGAGAACGACACAAACCTCTTTTGACGTTTTGTCCCTCTGGCATATGCGACACTGTTTACTGCACGTATAATACAATGCCAGATGTTTTAGGACGTACGCGGACCATAAATAACAAGACCTTTATGGGGGACGAAGCTTGTCGGCGATGAGTGGAATTTCAGAATGATGGACGGTGGAATATTTTTCTTCCAACTTTGCTCTTAAAAAGTATCCCGAATCGCTGATATTTTTCTCCAAGAGCAAACAATTCTCCTCCTCGTCGCACCATCGAAGAACGCGTCTTAGCCAAGCGCACGATGGGAGAATCCCCACAAAAATTCATCCATCCTCCGCAAAAAGTTCCGATCCCGCGTCTAACCCTCTCCGTCGCTCTCAGCGACTATATTTTACACACACTCTTGGGCCTGAAAGCCATTTTAAGAAATGGGTTAATAGCAGCGGCTCTGCACCACCGACAATGGAACATTTAGAACGAGCGAGAAAGAGAGCGAGATAGAGAGAAAGAGAAGCCACACACGCGGTCGAGGGTCAATTGCTTATTAACGTCGGACCGCAATGACGGCAGAAAGACCGGAGAGGAAAACGCGCGAGTAGCGGGGGCCTTTTAACTTCTAACCGTTATCGGAAGTCACTCTCTCGAGCTTGACATTGCCGGCCGCTTGCCGCGGGATTTCAAGGTTAAACCGCGCGCGGCCAGTGCGCTTTCAGTGAAAATTATTGCCGCGCTGCACAGTATGAGACCGCGAGATTTTCCGCGGGATTTTATCGTTCGGTTCGAAAGTTTCCGCGCGCTTCTGACTCGTATTCATACACGCAAAGTATGCGAAACGACTATGTCGCGTTCTGTACATTTTTATCGTCATTTTATCATCGATGTGTATCACGGCTTTCTGTACATCACATAATTATGTCATGCCAAGACGGCGCGACGTCACTCTCGGACTCGATTATCACGATCTCGATTGCGCATATTTTAATCCGATTTTTACACGCCCACTATCTTGATTTATGCTTTTCCTTTCGCGCGCCGCCCACAGAAAGAGACAGATCACTCGATTCACCGACGACGCATAATTTGCTTTGCGCGTCGCGTGTAGCAAGCTGCGCTTTTGTCCTGGAAATCGTCAACATTATCGGCCAGAAACTAAGTAGTGTGAATATTTCGTTGTAGAGACAGTATTCTGTGTATCAGCCGTATAATCTTAATTGATCTTAAATCCGTGCGATCGCCAGAAGAAGGGATTATCTAATCTGCATTGCTTCAGTCTCTCGAGATTGAAGTGGCTCGCGGCAGTACCGTATACCAACTCGGAGTTTTCACACATCTTATTGTACATGCTCTGAAATTCACGCGTTAAATGATTCGAAAAAATAAGAAGCCGCCGCCGTGATTCAAAACAAACAGAGGCGTTATCAGAGCGTAAAGAGAGACCGGTTCATCGACTCGAAAACAGAAGAACAGTTGCCATAAAGAGTGGCAAAGTGAGGTTTCAATCGTATATAGTGTACCTGTGATCGTTGGCACCCTTGAGGGAGCTGCTGGGGTAGAGATCGGCCGCCATGTCGGCCTTATCCCACTGGCATCGCTCGCCACGTACCATTCGGTCCGAGTCTTCTCGAGCCTGACGCAGCCGCCTCGCGATGATCCACTCGACAATTTTCTCAGAGATGAAGAGAACAATCCGTGTCTGTGTCTATCCACACAGCGATCTCAGTGTGACGGTTCGATCCTCATCTCTGCACCACTGTCATCGCGCTCGGTCACTATAGCAGCATCACTCTGATGATCGTACGAATGCTCGCACCTCGAGTCCCGCTGCAAACAATCTTCATAATGTTATACCACGAACGTTGCAAATCACATTTTGCAAGACTGCGTAGCGCACTGAATTCACAGCGAGGAATTCGCGAGAGGCAAAATGTGTATCGCGGGAGCCCTGCGTCTGCGAGACTGATGCGGGCGAGTTTCGCGCTATACGTATACGTAGCGCTTGCGGCTCCGGACGTCAATTGAATAACGAGAGAGACCGCCGCGCAAAGAGCGGGAGGAGCGACAACGCTCTGTGTAGGTAATGTGGAAGTAAGTGGATGCGTAATGTACGTGCATTGAGCGACAAGAGGGAGAGGGGCGACACATCAGGCCGCTAAAGCGCTGGATTAATTTGAAGGGAGCCGAGAGCTCTTTCTCTCTCTCTCTCTCTCTCTCTCTCTCTCTCTCTCACTCTCTGTGTTATACGCCCGTGCATGTGTTCGTGCTTGAGGCTGTGAGGAGAGCATGGCTCAATGGAATATCCGCGGATGAAATTCGTTATTTCGCGCGGAGGACGATGGGTTTTTGCACGAGTGGGGATTTTTTGACAGTTGTCAGAGTTATAATGGCGTTAATAAGAACGTTGACATAATCGTTCTTTTTTCTACTTTTGCTAATTCCTCTTTTTGATGGATTAGAATGCTGTCTGATGCAAAGGATTGCGTTAGAATTCGGCACGGAAAAGGTTTTCTCTCGCTGAGTACACAAAGTTCTTCTCTACAGATCTTCAATATAAAATTTGATCCGACTACCAAGAAGAAAATTCCAAGTTTAGAAAGGCGACACTATCATCACCTGGGATTCACCCAAGGCGTATTTTTCCCAGTACTAGCTCCTAACGAATACATCTCAATTCCACACACGCGTTTTATCACTGATTCACGCAATCCAAGTCTGCACCGGTACAATTCTAGCCATTTTTCCGCGACAATCGCAAAACGAAATCTCGTGAGCAGTTATTACATACTTAACTTTTCTTTTCTTCGGACGTATCGTACTCTGATTGAATCGACGAGTGTCACGAGATTCCGTTTACGCAGAAGCTCCCCATTAGATGACTCGCTTTGGAAAAACGCGCGATTGACGCCGGTTCAATTGAAACTGAAAAAAGCGCATACTACTAGTGTTTTCGTTAACAGATAAGTCCGAGCATTATATTTTTCGCTATCGACGTTTATTTTAATGCGGCATCATTTTTCTCGCGATAAAACACTCTTCAGTGTCACGTACACGTGAAATGTATATTTCAAACGCGTGTAACGCATACAAAAAGAGAGCGGCTAAAAAACATCAAAAGATTAGAAGAAGACAAAAGCGCGCACGAAAATTACAACAACAAAACAGCGCTCTAGATCTGCGTCATTCGACCGGACGCGTCCTATACATATATACAACAAAACGTACAGTCTCCTGTACATATACACTCCTCTCTTAGAAATATAGGAAGTGAACTCATCTTCTATAGCGCAGTCCTAATTCAAATATGCGCGGCATCAACAACGATGGAAAGCACGTGTACGCCATCGCGCGCAATTAGCAAAAAATACGCGCTTGCGTATACCTGCTTGCATTGATTACGCGAGGGCCAATTACGGTGAACAAGAGCGATGTTTTTTTTAAGTTCGTGTATGGATCGTTGGGCGAGAGATGTGATGCGGAAAGCTTAGAGGTTGAATATATAATGGGACTCTTTTATGCGTATAACTATTTCAAAGGAATTGAAAGAAAAAGAACGAGGTATTAGTTGCATAGGCACAATGTGTCTGGTAACCAGCACAAACGTAACGATCTCGACAGGTATCTACTTATTTATTTATTTATTAACCAGACTAAATTAAGACTAAATTATGCACGAGAGAATTTATTTCGCTACAAATTTACAATACTTCTTTACTTGTACTACTTAAATCCCATCCTCACAAACGTTTCCTATAATAAAAAGCTTTTCTTGCTTCCAACCCCCTAAAAAAAGATCTTCCACGGTCATTTTGAAGTCCTCAGATGCCTCTAGCCAAAAACTAAGTACCCACCCCGTCAAAATAGGGGGGAGAGGAGGTGAATCGGAGCAAAAGATTGCATCGGCCGGGAATCGAACCCGGGCCGCCCGCGTGGCAGGCGAGCATTCTACCACTGAACCACCGATGCTCATATTTTCTAAGATCTTGGAGCTCCCACCGACCCCTTTGATTCTTGGAAGTGGGGCAGTCGCCGACACTAGCGACATCCGCGAGCGTTCGACGGTGAAAGGCTGGACTGACCGATTCTCATGATAATGTGGATACACGAAGCTTGTCCAGAGCATGGCCTGCTGCATGGAAGAGTTTAGTTTCGTCAAATTCGAGAAACCAATAAAGAATTTGTCAGGGTTTTATAAGTTGATGAAAAAGATTCTAAGATTCAGCTTGGAGAATAATACATTTCCCGTAGAAAATTAAATGCATTTGTCTTGACAGACTCTGATGTCATCCACTCATATTCAATTATTTAACTTGATGCTATTCAAGCATAATATTCATATAAGTATGTTTCATCTTATTAAAAGTTACTATCGTCATTCAAAGAATATACGGGAATCCCGACGAATTATCTACTCATTTAAAATTATCTTATTTCGCCGTTTTATTTATGCCTTGCCTGGAAATCCTTGGAAAATATAATTGGTTATTTCGTTAAACTTGTTTTGATTTGTCTTGATAAACTCTTTTAGTTTGTTCAACTGTAAGATAGCACAATATAAACCATAATAGCCATCAACATTTTTCATCAGTAGTAACAGACAAATAAAACAAAATACTCATCAAAGTCTTTCTGCAAATTTCAACCAAAACTCTTACAAAAACCGTCTACTCGTCAGCTCTGAAAACTCGTGCACCGCATGCAGTGCAGCAGCTCTCATGCGGTGCACTCGAGCACAATGCATCCCAGGACCCTCGCGCCACACAAATTATACTAGCAATAATCTATGGACCGCAAGCTCTGTAACGTTATAGTGCAAGCTCATCGCGCGACCTTGCCGAGCGATGATTCTGCACTCGATGAACTGTGTTATTCGCTCTTCACGTCCAGCGGCCGTGATTTTTATTCGCTTATACTTCTTTTTCATTCTCTATTAGTGGCCAAGTGATTGAAGTGCCGCCGCACAGCTGCTTCTAGACGTAGATGACGAGCTTGCGTGCAATCGTGAGAAATAGGAATTTGAATCTTTAGCTCTACGATCATTAAGTTCAAGCAGTTTTTTGGTCAACGTTGCATAAGACGTGTTTTAACAGAATAAGAGGTCGTCCATGGTTTTCTTTCTGTTGATAATAATTGTACAAACTATGATAGGTTAAAGATACAAAATTAATCTGACTCACTTGCTGAAAGCTCAATGTAGCGATTGACGTTAGAACATTATTTTGAAAACATCGTTCTTTTTTATCCTTGACTACAGATGCTCTGGAACATAGATATATAACTTTTTAAATTTTCGAAAAAATAAAATCTCCATACCGATAATTAATAAATAAAAATAAGCTAATGTTTGTACACTCCTGATTGCAGATCGGCGAACTGCTGCTTCTGAGCTGGCAAGCAAGCGGTGCAGGCATCTCCTCTTTCAGGATCTACGACCTGCCTTGGCAGCAGCAACAAGTACATCAACCGCCACCTCATGAAGACGATGGTTATAATGCGCTGCGTCAGCAAGTCCAGTATGACCTCCAAAAAGTGAAGAGCAATGCGAGAGACGTGTCGTATCTGCCGGAGGACGTCTACGACGAGGAGCAGAAGCTTGAGCAAGAAGCTGCCGATGGAGAAGAGAGATTAAGCAGAAATGATCGTAGCTTGTTACCTGTAAGTGTGATTTAATTAACAAGTGCATATTTTTGATTCAATTAAGTTGTTACAGTAAGGAAATTGTAATGCATTGTAATGCAAATAATAAATTCGCTTTTTGTGGATCGATCGATGGATTCCTAGTAGCAGACAGTTTTCAATAATTATTTCATGACATTTACTACTGCATGGAATTCGATTCAAATCGATTCTGATTCTTTGCTAATGATTTATTTATTTGTTCGAAGTAATCCTCTCTTTAAAAAAAATACAGCATCTTCTCTTTTTTTTTTATTTCCAAATTAAAATTACTATTTATACTACTTTGTTATTTGAATGCAGTGCGAAAAAACAGCGTATGTTTCTAGCTCACATTGATTTCATTAAACATCTCTTTTGTCTAAAGGAATATCGTAACTTGTGTGAAACGGTGACGCGCAAAGTGAATCTGAAGAACGATCCAAATTACGAGTACCAGCCTCCGCATTATCACGAAGTGTTTTGCAAGAGCTATTCCCTCATGGACGATGAGCCAGTGAAGCCTTCTGCTCCATCCAAGCAGGTATCGATCAAAGTCATTCATACTTATTGATGCCTCACATTGCTTGATGGAATTGTTATCTTTTTTATTTCTTCTGTGTCCTTTTTTATTAAAACATACTGTTGAAGTAATACAAATGATTTTTTCTTACTGGATGTTTTTATGCATATTTACATAATTTTCAAACGAACATAATAATACTTTTGTAGTTAATGAGAAAAAAACGAACGTCGCGTAACCGAGGTGATTAGACGTCCAGAGATTTAGAACTTGTTTTTAGAGAAAAATAATTTTTTCAAACTAAATTTCAACAATTAGCTATATCGCATACAACGACTGTCCCAAAATATCTGTCAGCCTCTTAAACACCGAAATACTCGATTTCAACTAATTAAAAATAAACTTGTTTCTTTGCTCCAATTAGAAGTGTGCCCACCCAAGCTTCCACTGCGTGCAGCGGAGTCGCACGCTCTTTTTGGTACGTAGGCGCTGGGACGGCGAGTGCTGGGAGCCGGTGACCAAGGTTGTGGCCAGCGGCTGCGATTGCATGTGGCCTGTCTCCTCTCTAGGCGACGTGTCCATTCACTACTGACATTCTTCGCGCGGAAGAAACGCAATTATATCGAAGAAGCCCAGTATTAAATGAAAAAGTAGTCGAGCGACGAGAAAGCGGTTAAACTGATCAATGTATTATTAAATTCGTTAATTTGTAATTTATGTAATATATAAATAATTATTTATTCTTATTTTTTGTCTCTCCTCGTTTGGTAATAAAAATACGAACGAACATACTTTGCACTGAATTTGCATACAGGCTTTTACTTCCACGCGTTGGCCTTATGCTTGGGGAGGAAGTTGAAACCGTCAGGCACTTTTCCCAGCAGCATTTCCCTGTGAACATAAAGGTTTCATTAACAATCGCAACAAGTCTGATACAATGATTACCGTGATTATCAAGTAGGTAGTGAACTTACGATAGCTTGATCCAATCGGCGCAATTTGAGCTAGCCATAAGCGTTTCTAGGTCGTCACGACCTCTGTAATACGGCGGTCTGTTGTTCATCCTCTGGGGCGGCTCGACCAGGATACCAACCGGAACATACCTGTTGTTGAGAGCATCATCACATCGCATTACGCTATTGCATAATGGCTCTAAATCGCCAAGTTCAATGTCTCTATTCTATGGTACGCACCTATATAGGAACGATATCCACTCGAGCATGAATCGCCTGGTGGTCTCGACTCCCCTAGTGTCGGAACCCCAGTGCTCCAGACCATACTTGGCAAACCTCTTGAGGATGTCGAATCTCTCATTAGACGAGATGTCAATCAGTTTCTGTTCCTTTATTTCCTGGAAGATCCAAGGCTTGATCAGAGCACCACGTGCGATGCTCACACCCTGGACCGTTGGGTAGGTCTTTCGAACTCGCTGGTAGTCATCCCAGGAGAGAATATCACCAGTTCCATAGACAGGGATTGGACTAGCTACCTGGGCACACTTCTCGATGTAATCCCAGTCAGCTAGTTTGGTATATCTCTGTTCCCTGGATCTGCCGTGAATCTGTTAAATAAAGTTACAATATCAGTAATATGAATGCGTGAATATTTGTTTGCAAATCGTTATACAAATTGGTCTTACGTTGATCATAGAAGCTCCCCAATCTTTAAACTTAGACATCAGCTTATGCGCGATCGGTTTATCCGCATAGACACCAGTCCTTGTCTTAACAGTAAACGGGATGTCCAGCACCTCCGTCGCCGATTTTACTACAGATTCCAAAATGTTCAACCTGTTTAACATTCCACAGCCACCTCCTTGCTTGTACACCAAATCAATAGGGCATCCAACATTGAGATCAACAAAATCCACCTCAGTTTCGTCGTTTAATAACTGACAGCACCTCGTCAGTACACCAGGATTGTTACCAGCTATCTGCACACCAAACAAGTCTTCAGACTCGTGCCGTTTGACGAGAGCCCATTCTTCTCTCACGCCTTTGAGAAGCCTAGGAGCAAGTGCCATCTCACCGCAGGTGATGTCCGCGCCAAATTCCTTGCAAATTCTACGAAATGGAAGATTACCGACGGTCGTCAGTGGAGCTAACATTATCTTATCCTTCCAGTCTATCTTTTTCTTTTCGTCTGGATGGAGTTTGATCTCGTCTGTGTCCAGAATCGGTCCAACTTTTTCCTCTTTAGGCTTCTCTGGAGTTTGTAAAGTGTCAGATTTTTCTGGAGTTTGTGGAGTTTCTGATTTATCTGGAATTTGAGTAGTTTCTGGAGTTTTTGTAGGGTTTTGTGATTTTGACTTATCAAACAGTTCATTTGATTTCTGAAAAAAATATTTTCAGTTTTTTGTATATACATTATTACATGAATTATTATAAATAACATCAACCAAATTAATTTTTTTTTCTTACCCAATTATGTTTCTTGGCGATCTTTTCAGCTTTAGCAAAGTTATACTTATACTTCTTTAACTTCTCTGAAAGTTCTCTACTGATTTGATTTTTGGTGGATGGTGGAAGTTTTGTATAAGCCTCAAATTTCTCTTTGTCAATGATATTAAAGCCATCTGGCGTTGTGTGTTTAGATCCCATCCTACAAGCTGCGCCTCTTGGGCATTTTCCTGTGAGTTCGAAAACATAGCACTCAGTCCCTATATCATCTGGTTTTATTTTCAAATATTCTGCACGATCATGTATAAAATGACAATTATTATTCGAACACTTCTTTTCAACTTCCTCAACAGTTAGATCTGCTATCCATGGGCAAAGATTGTGTTCTCGTTGAGTTTTGAAAGGTACCGATCTGCCTTTATTTTGACCTCTTGGCTTGTCTTTTTTATTTTCCTTGAATTTCTTCTTTGGGGGTTCACCATCCTCAGCTGCATCAGCATCAGTTTCAGTCTTTTCTGTATCTTTTCCCTTTCCATTTGTACCATTCTCATTAGACCTCACACTGTCCTCTATTATATATCTATAATATTAAAACAGACTCTTAAAGAAATTAAACATTTATGCTACTAATAATTAACAGAATTTTAGTTTTATAAAAACACGGAATATAAATTCGATTACCAAGTAAAAATTGTAAATAGTCTTTTAGGTTAGAAAGCCGGGATTTCTAGTTAACGCAAATTATAATAAAATATTCACTCACTCTGGCTTTACCAAACAGACTCCAGATCGCCTATCATCTTTCTTATCACTTTTAGTTTCAACATTATTCTTTTGATCCTCGGAGTCTGTCATTGCTGTTCTATTAGTTTGCTGAAACAAATTGAGCCAGAAACCACCCCACGGCCGAGTTAGCTTCACTGCCCCACATCGCCGGCCGCGCCTATATATATGTATATATATATATATTTTTTTTTCTACGAATTCGAATATCGAATTCCATGCATTATGATGGTCATTCTGATGGTTGAAAAATATAATTGTTCAAACGGGTATTTTATTATTTCCATTTGTCACCTAATATTTAAATTTTATTAAAAATTCAAATTAAAATTTAATGTTTTAAAATTTTCTGAAAGAAATTGTGGGTTAATACAAGTAGTCTTGTTATTAAGATTTTAACTTGTTTAGAAATTAGACATGTTTTTTTAAATTCCGATGTTTATTAGTTTATCGTTTATAACGTTAAAAACTCTCGCATTATAAAAATAATACTTTTTTTGTTATTTTTATAAGTTAATATGCATTTATTTGCCATATTTTCTTTTATTGATTACAATTTTTTTTTTAGGATTGCAATGCAATCATTTGTCAATATGACAAATTTTTACAAAAAACGCCTGTTTATATTCTTATAATTTTATATTTAACAAACGATTACAAAAATTTTCCTTTTAAACAATCATTTCTAACTCTCGTGCATAATCTATTGCTAAAGTCACCAGTTGAGAACTAGGAATAGGCTCCTCAATTTTCTTTTCATTTGGAGTTCCAAAGTGAAAGTAACCATCTTTTGAGATATGCCACTTCTTTTTGTTACAGAACTGCAGAGTTTCTTTTTCTGAATTCAAATTCAGCATGCGAGCAGCATCCTTCACTGAGATTTTGTCAAAAGCACTTTGCATACATGCTCCAATTTCATCTCTGACAGTGTTTAACAAAATATCAATGAAGAAGTTGTAAGAAGCTGCTGGTACATTACCCTTGGCAAGGAAAATTTTGTTATAAGAGCCTTCCATCAAATACTGTTCCAGACTTAGGGGATGTCTGATATAGATGTTAGACTGAATGCACTCTACTGGTAGAAGCTCCAATTCAGTGTGGAATTCTGCTACTCTGTTTTGTGACAATAAGAACAGAAGATTCAGTCCTAATAGCTGGTATTTGTATGCAGATTCTGGTAGACTAGACTTGTAATCAAAGTAGTAGCTTTTGAGTTGTGCCATATAACGCTCAAATGAAGGGATATCTTCAGTAGCTATGCTCCATTGTGCTCCAATCTCAAGAACATCGCCTTAAAAATTGATTGATAGTTATGTTACATTAATCAAATAGATTTTTACCTTTCAAATAAGTGTATTTAACTTACGAGCTATCAACAATTCTTCTTCCGAGGCAGTGTCCTTTGTTGGCAAAAACGTTAAACTTGTAAGTGCAATCTGAAAAAATAAAAACAAACTTTTTAATAAGATATTCAATTAGGGAAATGCTTTTATGCTGCTTCTGATCTGGTAATGCCAATAAATATAGGCTATGTCTAACAGAAAAATTTGAAAAAATGTATTAGAGCGATACTTTTAGGTGTTCTTATACAATTAGTTCATTATGGCATTGTAATTGCATAAAGGAAATCGATAAAATAATAAAATTTTAAGAGTCCATACTTAGTTTAAAAAACCTTTTAAATATTCAAAGCGCAAAGATAAGCATGACAATACAGTTTTGACAACAATAAAGTAAGGTTAGCTTGATGTTGCACCCAGTTTCTTCTCTATACAGTCCCTATAATCAAATAACCCTCATACTCACTTTGAGCTGATTCAAGAGCTCTCCGCATTTATTGAAGTTGCACGGTGTTTTCGCCCATTCTTGCTTCAAAATTTGAGCTTTATTAACTACCTCTTTCAGTGCCGCCATTGTCGAATGTTTTTCAAAGCAGACCGCTGACCGAGTCCTTCTGATCTGACGTGAAGTTCGTCAGTTGTCGTGAGCACTTTCTGAGCTCACTATTTTCGGCAAATTTCGGAATGGTTTCGAACTTCGGTATACAGCACGATGTACAGTATATGTCGAATCATCGGGATTCTAACCTTTTTTAAAGAAAAAATGTAGATTATCCTAATGTTATTTAGCGAGTTTAGACTATTTTTCGTATTCTATTACCGTTTAGATTAATTGCTTAATTAGTAGAATTTTTCACCAAAACTGTACAACAGAAGATAGCAAATATGAAAATCCATGTTAAGGTTTTATTGGGGGAAGAACATGTCTTTGATGTGAGTCTTGATTTTGTTAATCCTTATGAAAATTAAAATGATAATGGAACTTTTCAATTATTTTTGTAAACTTTTTATTTGAGCAGGTACTGCCCACAGATACTGTGCTACAGGTAAAGCAAAAAATCGAAGAACGTTTGGGTATAGATGTATCTCATCAAAGATTGTTACTTTTAGGCAAATCCCTCTCAGGTAATCTATTTTTAAGCATCCCTTCATATTACTTTCATACAACTTTGTTCACATTCTAAAATGAATAATTTGCAAAAAACATTTTTGTTAAGTAAATACCCTTATAAATTGATTGGTGTTTTACAAACTAATAATTTATAGTTTATATAAATTTGAATAATTATTATAGTTACTGCTATAATTTTGTTTTTATTACAGACGATAAAGAACTTAGTTTTTACCCAGGAATCAAAGATGGGAGTAAAATAAATCTTGTAAAAAAGACTCCACAAGCTACAGAGTCTAAAAATGGAGTGTTTCTATTTAAAGAAGAAATCCTTAAAGTTCTTCGAAATTATTACTCAGAAGCTGATGCCTTAACGATAGCGAATGAAACAATGAAGGATCTTCAAAACAAAGTAAATCTCTTAAGTTTTGATGATCTGGAAAGGTTAGCGACAGCACTGGTGCAAGATCAAGAGAGCCTATCCTAATTTATTATTCGCAATACTTAATTTTTAATAAGTTGCTTTGTTATAATCAGTGTAATACTACTTTACCTACCTGAGTTTGTTTATAATACAATTTGTTTATGATGCACTTTCTGATTTTAATGATGATTTATTATAGAGGAAAAAATAATTAATTTTAGAAGTATAAAAATATTTATTTTTATTACTAATCATAAATTATTTATATTATTAAAAACGAACATATTACCGTTTATTAACAGACAATAAATAATTTATGGATCTGCTAGATCCAATTGTCTAAAGTATCTTGCTACTAAGCAAATGAACAAATTTAATGATATGGCATCATTTGCACACGAAGAAGCCTAAAATATTATATAAAAATTGATAATGAAGCACTTAGCATGATTTTATTTACTCTGAGAATCTTTATAAAATTTTCACAGCACTCTTTACTAGTCATAAAAATCTTTTATACTTATATAGAAAGATGTATTTTTTTTAAATTATCCGCACTATATATTAAATAAAAAAGAAAACAACTGAATACATATTTTTATGACTTTCGAGAATTGGAAAAATTTTTTGAAATTAGAGTTAATACAATACTTACCAACTGAGATCTCATTTTTGAACACGTTCTAGCCAAAGATCTCAAACATGAACACATGTCTGGATTTAATGGCAATTCCAAAGCAGATAAAAGTGCATATAACCATCGACCTAATGGTGGTTGTATAGAAATTTGCTCTTCTAAATACTCTACCAGATACTCCAAGACTTGTTCGATTGTTGGCTGGTTCATTGAAAGAATTACTGTAAGCGTTGGTTCAATGTATAAGGTTTTTTTTTCCTCAGAAGCTGTACACATATCAATCCACCTAGTTTGATCATTTACATCTGGCTGTAAATAATACGAATAATAAATTTTTCAAAGAAGCTATACCATATGATTGTAATAACTTAATTTACATACCAGTTTATCCTTCATAGGTTTTTTTTTTCTGTTACAATTTGTAATTTCTTCTCTCATTTGGGCAATGTACAGTCTTGAATGTGAAAAATCTGCTAATTGACAATGTTGCCACTCCATCGTTGGACTAACATAGTCTGGCGCTTTGGCGCATTCTGGTAACTATAAAATTAAATTTATAAAAGTTAATAAAAACCGTAGCGTTTCCTGAATCTTTAAAAGACAATAACTAACTGGTTTGACATTCAGCGTTGGCTTTTTGAGCCTGGCTTCATCGATTTTCGCGCACACAACGTCCTCGCATTGTCGAGCTTCCAGTCTACAAAAAGCAAATAGTTGATGACAAAGTTTAGATAATATTAAAAAAACAGTATTTTGAGTTCAACAAAACAATAACAAAGAACCTACATGACTCTTTTTATGTATTCTTCGCCAGTCGCCGGTGGCATCGATAAATTAATGTCGTCTTCGATGTCTCCCACAAAAAGAACTGGCTCCTTAAAGCGTTCATTCATTTTCTATAGAAGTTCTTGAGATTCGAAATGACAAAATCACCGCATAACCAAACTCTTTCCCGCTATATATAACTTGAGTTGACGCCGTTTGCATATATACTTTATAAGTATAAGTATATATTTTATTTTCTTCTGCAATCTATAGAATGCACTGTGCACATGCGTGTGCCGTGTATGAAAATACATCTAGTAACAACTACTTAGTGAATTCTATTCTATTATGAACGAAAAATATTACTAGAAATCACGACTCATGTTGGCAACAGATCCGCGAATATACCTATGATATCCACTAAATATTAACTGGCCGGAACATAACACTTGTGCTCCGAAATGCCGTATGTTTAGTTGACGTTGACAGCAACAAGCATTTGCTCCGATTTGAATGATGGCAAATACTCATTGATGCCAAGCAGTTAAAATTAATTATAGATGATCAGAGCGACGTGTGTCCCTGAATTAGCTTCTAATAGACTTTTTTAAGTTATTTTATTTTGGCGAAAATGGCTTCTTCTGAGGAGAATATCCTTGAGGATTTAGAATCAATGATTTATAATTTTCCACCAAGTGTCCAAGCAGTGATAGAAAAGGTTAATGTCAGAGATTTTGTTATTGTTTGGTATATTTTAAAAAATTCGTAACCTTTAACACTATGGACTGCTTGTGTACTTTTATTGATTTACTGATATGAAAACACTGTGTCAATTATAGGTTCTTCCAAGTAACGATCCACTAGATCAACCAGATTTCAATCCTGTTGACTATATCAATGCTCTCTTCCCAACTGAACAGTCACTCTCTAATATTGACGATGTCATTAATAATATGGAGCAACAGGTTCAGACCATAGACAAAGAAATTAGATCTGTGGTTAGAAATCAAAGCAACAACAGTCAGGATGGAAAGGCTGCGTTAGAAGAAGCTCAAAAGTCCATAAGACAATTGTTTGTTCACATCAAAGACATCAAAGCTAAAGCTGAACAGTCTGAGGAGACAGTAAAGGAGATAACTAGGGATATTAAACAGCTTGACTTTGCCAAAAAAAATCTTACGCAGTCCATAACTACCCTCAATCATCTACATATGTTGGTTGATGGAGTGGAGACTTTAAAGTATGGCCTTTTGATTTGTAACTTTCATTGTATGTATATAAATCAGTGTGGTAATAATATTATTCATTTTTTTTTCAGAGATTTGACAAAGAAGAAGCAATATGGAGAAATTATTATGCCGCTTCAAGCTATTATGGAAGTTATGCAGTATTTCAACATTTACATGGACATACCACAGATAAAAGAATTATCTGATCAAGTAAATTTTGATTATGTACAATGATTAAGTGATATGTGAAATCGACTAAAACTAATAGTACAATATCTTAATTCATAGGTGCAGCAAATCCATGTAGAACTAGCTAATCAGATAACAACAGACTTCAAGGAAGCTTTTTCTGGGCAAAATCCTAAGCATTTTGCTCAACTGACAGAAGGCTGTCTAGTTCTCTCTGTTTTAGATCCTAAAGTCAAGTAGGTTTATACTGCTTAAACTTACAGAATAATCATGAATGTCAATTCATGCACTAAAATGTAATCTCCACCAGAAAGGAACTCCTCACCTGGTTTGTCTCGATGCAACTCCAAGAGTACACCCATCTGTTTGATGAAAACCAGGACTTTGCATGGCTGGACAAGATTGATAGGCGCTATGCTTGGATAAAGAAACATCTGCTAGATTTCGAGTCAAAGTTCGCCAGCATATTTCCTCAAGACTGGGAGGTCTCCGAACGCATCGCCGTCCAATTTTGTCATATCACTCGCGAAGATCTGTCCAAGTTGATGCATAAGAGAACACCGGAGATCGACGTCAAGCTACTGTTACAGGCTATTCAAAAGACTACGAACTTCGAGAATCTGTTGTCGAAAAGATTCCTCGGTGTTACCTTGGAGGACCAGAACAAGCAAGAGAAAAAGCAAGCTACCGGAGCTACTGCTGGAGCTATAGCTGTCGCCACGGGGGATGCTAATGCTCCGGGTAATCCTTTCGAGACAGAAACCACGGAGAAGGTGAATTTTAATAACGGCTTCTTTTATTTTGACTAAACTAGCTACTATAAATACTTAGAGGCGTCAAATTAATTGCGATATTTAGTCCCAGGTGGAGCCGGAGAAACCAATGGCATCGCCGTTCGCCAATTTGATCGGCAAGTGCTTCGAGTCCTATTTGTATATCTACATCGAGAGCCTCGACAGAAATTTATCCGAGCTCATCGAGAAATTCGTGGCGGACTGCAAGGCTCACCCACCGGGTGCCGGAGCCTACGAAGGAAACGAGGGCCCAAGCAGTGTACTATCTTCCTGTGCCGATCTCTTTGTCTCCTATAAAAAGTGCATGCTCCAGTGCACGCAGCTTAGTTCCGGATCAATCATGCTCAGCCTGGCTGAGACGTTCCAGAAGTATCTGCGCGAATATGCGGTGAAAATTCTACAGAATAATTTGCCGAAGTATTTATACAGATTATTTGGACATTGATATTGCAAAGGATTTAAATACAGCAAGGGATTAAAGTATGTTTTCAATTTTAGAATTGGCGGGGCCAGTATTGGATCAAGCGTAAGCAGTATTACACGAGAATTTAGAGATTTGTCGACTTCGGGTTTTATCCAGAATTTTCAAAGTTTCTTAAAGGAAGGCGAGAGCGGCAGCAGATTTAGCAAAGAGGAGCAAGCTCGTATCTGTTGGTTAGTGCTTATTTTGATACATAAATAATTTAAACTTGTATGAAAATAATTTTGATTATTCGTTTGCAGTATCTTGACGACCGCCGAGTATTGTCTCGAGACAACGCAACAATTGGAAGAGAAACTTCGATTAAAAACTGATAAGATCTATGCTGACAAGATTAATTTGTCTCAAGAACAGGATATCTTCCATGGGTAAATTATTAACTATTTTTAGTGTTACAATATATTTTTTACGCTACTATATGTATATAATATATTTATTGTACAGGGTAATATCGAATTGTATCCAACTGCTTGTTCAAGATTTGGAATTAGCATGTGAACCTGCTTTAAATGCCATGATAAAGGTATACTTCTTTTATTAATGCTTTATATTATAAACATGCAAATAATTATTTTTTCTACTGCAACAGATGCAATGGAGTACCATCGAAAGTGTGGGGGATCAAAGCGGTTACGTTAGTACGATAGTTTCGCATCTTCGTCAAACTGTACCTTCTATTAGGGATCAATTAGCTTCTTGCAGGAAATATTTTACGCAACTTTGCGTCAAATTCGTTAGGTACTGATACGTTATTTTTCACCAAACCTTTAGGGAATTTTTTCCGCTTTCCATCTAAAAAATTATTTTATTTTACAGCTCCTTCATTCCTAAATTAACTCAACAAATATTCAAATGCAAGCCTTTAAGCACAGTGGGAGCTGAACAATTGTTGTTGGATGTTCACATGTTGAAAACTGCCCTATTGGATCTTCCATCAACAGGTTGTCAAATTCAAAGAAAGGCACCAGCTACTTATACTAAGGTAATCACCTCGGTTATTACTTTATAACAAAAGAATTTAATTTTCTTATAACAATCTTTTCATTACAGGTCGTAATTAAAGGCATGACGACTGCCGAAATGATACTTAAAATTGTTATGTCACCAACCGAATCTCCAAGTGGTTTTGCAGAACAGTGTAGAAAGTTGTTACCTGATCTTAAGATACCAGAATTCCAAAAAATACTAGACATGAAGGTAGGCAAAATTTTCAAGTAAATATATGCGTTTTTAGATGACGAATCAAACAATATGCATTTTATTTCAGGGCTTGAGAAAAACGGAACAAGTGCAATTAGTAGAAGAATTTAAACAACGATTGAGTATTGACACCTCAGCCGAACTCAGAAGTAGCGTTACGCAAGAGAGCCCAGAACACGAGGCAGGAAGAATAAAGAAGTTGGAAAAATTGATTAAAAAGAGAATGTAAGACTAATGAAAAAAGTCGAAAATTGTACAGTTATTTTATAAGCCTACATGTATTAAGGTTGTAATTAATATAAAAAATACAACGCAAAGTTTACAAGAATTGTCTGCTTTTTATTAATGATGTCAATTTTGGAATAAAAATCACAGACAACTTAAAATTAACCTTGCTTCTGGGCAAGTTCCTTCGCCTTCGCCTTCTCCAACTTAGCTATCCTAGCAGCAGACTTGCTACCAAGAAGACCACCTCCCCAGTGACGCCTGATCTCGTCGTGACGGTCGTTGAAGTTGGTTTTGATGGCCTCGACGACCTTGGTGAAGTTAGCCCTATCTCCAGAGTCAACCTGTAATATACATAATTAATTAATATTTTGTTCAATTCATCATTTTGGTTTCACACCACATCTTTATGTTTAAGAAAATCAGGTGGAAATAGAATATATCACAAACAGTCATTGGATTGGCTCTATATTCTTCATCATTTAATCAATGAATTATGTACTGTTGGAAAATAATTTTTAACAATCTTAAATACAGTACCTGGGTCAGAGCAACAGCGCTGCACGTTTTCCTCCTCACGAGACGTCCTAGACGGGCCTTTCCCTTGATGATGCAGTATGGTACACCCATCTTGCGGCAGAGAGCAGGCAAAAATAGGACAACCTGAAGAAAACAAATTTAATGATTACATTAGCTAAAAACAAATGGTATTTATTTTTCACTTTATTTTACTTAGGCCAACAAAATTTTACCTCAATGGGGTCAACATCGTGAGCGATGACAACCAACTGAGCCTTCTTCTGTTCAACAAGAGTTGTAACAGTGTTGCTTCCACTTCGGATGGTGTTAGGCCTCTTGGTGGGGGTGTCTTCCTTCTTGGCTACTTTTTCCTCTGCTCTGGCCTTCAGCCTCAGCTTCTTGGCAGCAGCAGTTTCTGGCCTGTACTTTTCCAAGATTTTGAACAGCTGGGTAGCTATAATAACATAAAATTTCTCATCAAAATTCAGTTAAGTTAGAAATCATTGTTTCAAATATGATTTTGCTTTTTCTTACCGGTCTGTTTGTCAAGGGTCTGGGTGAACTGGTTGATTGGTGGGGGGACCTTCAATCTCTTGGAAAGGACAGCCTTTTGCCTCTGGATACGAATGTATTTGGGCCATTTGACAAAACGGCTAAGGTCTCTGTCAGGCTGAATATCCTGGCCTATAATTATAAAGAAATAATTGTAGTTTGATTTGCGCATAAATGGCAAAACATAATAATATTTAAGTTGCTAGGACATCAGGTAAAATATAAAATATATCACAAGCAATCATTGGATTGGCTCTATAATCTTCATCATTTTAAAATAAAATTTAGTGAAAATTTAAATGACAACAATTTCAGGCACTTACCAATGCCAAAGTTACGGGTGCGCTTCTCAAAAAGCGGGTTAGTCTGCTTCTTGGGCTCGACTTTCTTGACAGCCAAAGGGGCGGCTGCCACCTTCTTTCCTACCTTCTTCTTAGGCTACAAAACAAATAAAAATTCAAAACATCAGTACATCGAATTAATTCTTGTTTTTACCTGATTAAACATTCGTTAATGCAATGGAGCAACCACCCATACATCTCAAAGAACAACATGGCATGAGTACAGAGTGAAAGCATTGTCTACCTAAGAGGCCATTATTGTTGAAAAAATCATTGTAGATACACTCCAACCCAGAATCGCGGAATTTATACAACAGTCGAAACAATTAGTCCGCATAATTATAGCTCTTTGCAAAGTCTTTTAACCCCAAAATAACGTAATATGTAAACAGTACGCGACTCCAAAGTTTCCCAGTCGCTGGATCACGTTTTGCTTTCGAGGTTAAGTGCAACGCGAATCTTTAATTGTTTCTCGCGCTTCGTCAACTATTTCCCGAACCTTGGAAATTCATCCAGTAGAAAATCATCAAGCGCTTCTTTAAGTACAACAATAACATTAGCAAGTGTTCGCCAAAATTACCTTCTTCTGCACCATTTTTTCGGCCAAGTAACTATCACCCGGAGAAGCGCCGAGAGAAAAGAGCGAGAGCACGTTGCCCGAAAAAGCCTCTTCCGCCCGTGGCTTGTGGAGCGGTTTGCACGAGAGCGAAACGTCCGGCGCGACTTGGCCAATCGCGGCAAACTAACAAAACTGGACAAGTTTTGATGTAGCTTGAGTTTGACGCTTGAAAAGCATGGGCGTTGTCTGGAGTTGTTGAGGGTCAGTGGCGAACGTTATTGTTTTTGTTAATTCGTGGGAGGATCAGGATCGTCAGGATTCGGCGTTTTTTGCCTATTTTGCTCAGGACAACGGGACAGTAGTGGGCTTGAGCTACTGTCCGTGACAAGGAGTAGAAAAATGGGGTGGAGAACGGCGCAGGTTTTGCTGTTCGCAGGATTCGTCCTGTCGTTTGGTTAGTCATAACAGGTTTATAACCTCTTGAGGGGGATTGTTTTCTTGGGTGGCACAAATAAATAATTCAAACACTTTTGATTCTATATGATGGTGAATCGAGTTTTGGTTTAACTTTTCATTGATTTTCTTGATGTTATGAATTAATTGTGCTATATTATGCAATCTAGCAATTGTTGATAATTGTTAATTTAATTTACACATGTCCTAGAAAGTATATAATAATTATTATTTGTATTCCAGTTGCCTTGAGTGTGCAGGACCAAAACGCATGCCAAATCCCACTTGTTATTCGAGGTGCTTGGTTCTCCTGGGAAAATGGTCAAAATACGCTGACTGAGATTAATTCTGACTCAATGTCCAAGAGAGGATATTGTGTGGACATGAAAGAGGAATATCATGTGAATTATACATTTGTTTTTAAAAGAGATATTTGCTACCACTGTGTCAAACTTCTGGTTCGTACAGTGAATATTTTAGAGAAACTTGAGAGTGAGTATTTGTGTATTGATATTAATAATCAGAAGTGTCTACAATTTTTACTGAATCCCTATCTTGTGCTTTGTAGTGAGTTGCGTGAATCTTCCATCTGGAATGGAACCTACAGTTGAAAATGTTTGCCAAGGTCTACGTGCAGACCAGCAACTGATCACTTTATTCTCTGAAAACTATGTGCCTGTTAATTGCAGATCTTCCCTTGAAGGAGTTTGGCAATTTGCTTACCAGGTAAATATTTTATACATCTTTAAGTATTCACACAAACTTTATTTTTAGCAAAACTCAAATTATAATTTTTCTGTCTTAATAGAATCGATTCAGGTTCACTGGAGAGTGTAATCATCCAGATGCTCAAATTCGTTCATGTCAGACAGCAGGAACTCAGTTCTTCATAACAAATCAAAAGTTTAATATTACCTACAAGCAGTGTACTGGTATGAAAGGAACATTCGATGGAGGTAAGCAGATATTTACATATACTTTGTTCTACATTTTTCTATTTCTACAAAAATCAATTAAACTATATTATTTGACGTTTAGTGGTGGAATACAGTTGTTTGGGCGACTGGTTTGTTGACAAAAACCACTTCTTTGCCGTGGCAAACACAAAGGAATCTCGAAAAGACGAAAAGTATCGTTGCTTTTTGAAAAATCGAGACGACGACTTGTACATTGGTGTGTCCATCACAGCTGAGTGTAATACTCTAAAAACCGTAGAAAAAAGTCCGGAACGTTTACGCGTTACGCCAGTAAAAGCCGAAGTAGTAGAGCCGGGGTGTCGGCTGCCACAAAACATGACAGGAAATTGGATTAATACGGCTAACATAGATGCTGATGTGTTTATCAATGAAACTCACATCATTGAAACTTGGTACCCAGATGTAGGAAGATACAGAAAAACTATTTATACCTGTCGCGAGCAGAGAGATTCGAGATACATGATGGCAAGATTGACTGTTGATGGATGGTAAGATTCAGTAACGTATTTTTCTTGAACAATTTTGTGCAAATATTAAAATATTTTTTTTTTAAAGTCAAAAGGATTATGTTTGCTTTGACTTTATACCTCAGCATCACAATATAATTAGGTATAGACGTGGTTTGGCTGTCATCAAAGACAATTTCCACACTGTGTGTTCATGGGTTCAGTTCCAAAACAAAGTTGAATGGAAGTATGATCTATTCTTAGCAAAAGAACCTGTACCTGTTAGGTGCCCAGTAGCTGGAAAATTCATGTTCCAACAGAAAGGAGACGTTCTGTTTGAGACAAGAATTATCGGAGGTGTAACCGATACGCCTCGACCAAATATTTACTGCAAACAGAATATTTCTGATTTTTCAGTATGTGATATTGATCAGAAAGAAATCGCTATTGACGAAACTTACTGCCTGTCCGTCGATCATTTGGGTCGTCCAGTTGATATTTACAGTTGGCCCGATTATAAAATGAAGTGCATTGGCTACTACAAGGAGAATTTAAAGTCGTACTTGATTACGTTTGATGAACTTGACCCCTACAGCAAGTACCATTGTTGGGTATATCAAAGAGCAGATTTGAATAGAGTACTTATGTCACAGGCTATTGGTGCCTTCTGTGATGTCAAACAAGATGTCACTAGTTGGAATTATACTGAGGGTGCTGCAGTTGCCCTAGACTTAGTGGTAAGTTTCGAAATAAGCATACGAAAATTATTGGAAATATGATGAAAAATATATGCAAAATCGTTTTCTTTCTAGGAATACGAGAGAGAACGAGATCAGTGTCCAATGCACTTTGACGACGGTAGCAATCCTTGGGTAAAAAGTGAGAGTTACATTCAAGTCTTTCACTATGGCAATTATGGATCAGGAGCTAGTACTATCGGCAGTCATTTAGTCACGGCCGTTAGCGCTATTTGCTTTTACTCATTCCATGTGCTATAATCACCGATTCTCTAACAGAATTGATGCATGCCGTCCATAACGATAAAAAATCGTCATATTTTGCTATTGCTTGCACGAATAATCGAGCAGTAAACTAAAATATTTGTTATGATTATTGCGGTACACGCTAAATTTTTGACAAGTATTTTCCGTCCAATCTACATTCCGCCCAATTAAGGAAATGTGAGATCAGATTTAAACTTAAGATGATTAGTAGCACATAGTTTTGTAATTTATTACAAAAGATTATCGCTTGAATTTGTTACTTTTTAACGAAAATTTAGAAGGTTTTAGAAAATACTGTTAGAATAGAATTACTATCAACAGTGTAAATACTTGATGAAAATAAGTCAGGTGTTACTACCTAATTAAGTATTGTAGCAATGAAGCGATGAACAAACGTTAAAAAACAATTTATTGTATATTTACGCGAAAAAACACAGTATGTGTGTTAAATGATCAAACTTGACTTATGATAGTGTCTTAATGTACAGATTTGTATTTTTTTAAATATGTTTACATCTTATCTACATTACATTATAATGATCTGAAGAAATAAATCAATTTTATTATATTTAGATGATAACAATGATTTTCTCCCTTATCCTTAGCAGTCAATATTTTAGATATTAAAATAATTAATATTTGCCATAGAATAATAGTCCCTTTAGAAAGACAGTCCATGAACAAAGAAGTAGCTCATTTGGTCCAACTGACTTTGGGAATATCGAAGTGTTCTGTCAAACTATCTAGATGTCGATTGAATTCCTCCACCCGTTGTTTATGTGTCTTCGATGCTTTCTGTTTTATACGTTCATTTTGCTGCAAAACAAATGATGCGAAATTATCTTTGTGTTACAATTTCAAAACAGATGGTGAATTTACAATAATTATAAAATCTTACTGTTTTCTCCTTCATCTTTTGGAATGCTAATTCTGCCTTTGTCCTCTTGATCTCTGTAGAAGCTGGCGCCTCTTCTTCAACGACCTTTGCTACTTCCACGAGCTTTTTGATTTCCTTGTTCTTCTTCTTTTTCCTGGAAATCAAAGATATAAAACCATAAAGACCTAATGTCGATAGGACGCTGTTAATTTCAAAGTGTTGCTTCTATGCATATCAGAACTCCAAACTCCATGTCAAATGTTATTTTGATGAGCACGGAACGTGATATATTCCCGTCTTCTTTTTTGAATCAACAATCAATATTCGTAAATTTAATCATTATAGTCGTTGTAACAATTAAATTCAATTTACGACTGTAAACAATTATCTAAATGTAAGGCGCACAATGATTGAGTAGGTTAGCTTCTAATGTTTAAACGGAAAAATACTCACTTTTTACTAGACGGCTCTAATCCTTTTATTTTGAGTGGTCCTTTGGCTACAGCGGTGTAAGGATCGTCTTCGTTTGCTGGTGGCATTGCGCAGATTCTTGATAAAATGTATTTAAACAACAAACAGTGAGAGTTAGGTGCTTGGGTTAGAGACAAGAACTGTCTGCTGTCAACGATCGAGTGACGTTCGAAAGGTTAGCCGAGAAACTGCCAGAATAACATACCAGTCAGGTGCTGCCATCTTCTTATCGATCGATCAATGGCGCTTGAAAGGCGCGAAATTCGAATTTTAAAGTTGGTAATGAATGCCATGAGCTATAAAATTTGTTTTTATCATCGTATACCTCATCTTCACCCATATTATAAATAAGAAATCATGCAATTCCTGTACGATCTAAAAATCTAGTAAAATTGATCCTTTATCACATGCAGCCTATATCGAAGACATTTGCATATACCAAATGCTGCGCACATATTTTCAACAAGCAGCGTCTCCGTTTTTTCTTCTCGAAAACAAATCTTCGATAAAAAAAGGCAATCTCTCTCTCGAAAAAAAAAAAAAAAAAAGAAAAACCGCGATCCCTCTCCCCTTCGAAATCACCCACGCTTCGTTTGCCCAGTCCCCGTGAATGGGACATATAACATATAGCTACAGGTGGGTTTGCGACATATCGGAGCAGTGGTGCGTCGATTGCGCTGCAGGTATAGCCACGCGCGGCGGCGGCGGCATCGAATAGCTCAGATCCGGTTGCAGAATTAAACGAGCGTACAGAGCAAAGCCGTGGAATATGTAGGTGCCAGCAGGGAATTTCAGGATCACAAGCCTACAATCAGACGCGGCGCGGCGTAATTTTCTATATAAAGACTCGTCTATAGACGTGCGGCTATGTAACTGGCTGCTTAATGGAAAAGCGAGCCGATGTTTCGCAAACGCGCGACGAAAACAATTGGTAAACGGTCAGTCGTTATTATTACTTGTATTTTTTTCGTCACGGTAATAGACGCATTGTCGTGATGCGAGGCTAATTTGGGTTTGAGGAAAAATTGAGTGTTGGTACGTTCGAGTTATCGGTATAAGGGGATTGTACACGACAGTTTTAATCTTTTTTTTCAGTGAAAACAATACCGAGAAAGCGATGTAAACGTAATCGCAATTATCATCCGCATAGGATAGTACGCGGGGGAAAAAATTGAAAACAGGAGCGAGACCTTCGGCGAATCTTCAAACCAGCTGCACAAAAAACGAGAAGTGGAACGCGCTGGAGTTTTTTATTGTCTCGTATACCTATATCTACTATTCCCTCGACCGTCTCGCGCAGAAAAAGCTGGATGTTTGTGGTTTCGATTTTTTGCATCTCCGTATAGTGTCTCGCTGGGTTTAAGTTATTTCGAGGATTCGGTGTAAATCATGGGCGCATTTTTTTTTAATTTTCGAATGCAAAAGTAGGCTCGATATATACTCTTTTCTTTGGCGGCAACTTTTATTTCATGCATTTATAATTCACGAAGACACGAATGAAAACAAAGTCTGGCGCAGAGGCTTGTATTCATCCTGTTTCCAGCCAAGCAGAGCAAAACAAGTATAAGATTTGCGCAGCTATTTAACAACAATATACATCAGAGGCAGCTTTTCCGTAGCGGATATAGGCGCATTATAGTAACATAACAAACAAAATCACTTCGCAGCGTTATCCATCATTTTCTGACTAGAATTAGCAGAGCAAAACAAATTCGATTAATTTTGCGTAATAATAGCACAGCTCGTGCGCGGGCTTGTTCCGTATTATAGCAGATTATGCATAGTATCTAACAACACGTACCTATATCAAAATTCACTCGTTCAAAGGTGTAAGCATCACATCCTCTAGGGTATTATTCCACAAATAGTCCTGCGAATTCTCGTCTCTCCTCTGTGCGTCTATACTCTGTATAAGTGTATACGCACCAAGAGTTTCGCCACGCGAGAGACGCTCGTTTTTGCGCGACGCTATATATAACACCGAGTCAGAGACCGAAATAGTTCTCGTGATCTTACGTTTGTTTACTATCATCCATCGAAGCCATGCGGGATGTTTCATATCGTAAAGATTTTTTCAATCGATCGTAAACGTTCCACCACGAGCCGCTTAATTTTTGATAAGTTAAAATGTAAAACGTTTCAATCGTCGCTCGCTGCACACCGTAATATCGTATAATGAGAATACCCGATGCACCTCGAGTGAGAATATGTATTGAAGGAAGTGAGAGGAGACAAATCGCCGCGAAGACCGATAAGTGTCGTATAGGGCAAGGACGACCGGAGCTCGGCCCGCACCTCGACGCGGAAGCTTTGTCCCGACGAGAAATTCGATAATTTCGTAATGAGTATGCGTACGCACTCGTGTATTACGGTAGATTTATGCACGTAAACATCGGCGGCGTGCGTCGTCGAGTGAAGAGCGAATGAACGGAGGAGGTGGCTAGAAGTGTAAACAGATGGATGTGGAATCGGAGAAGGACGTGCATACCTATATTGTCGTTGGGAATTACCGTGTTCTTCGTCTGCAGGGGGATGTACTTTGTCTCCTGCAAGTCGCTGTAACGTAGACGATATCCGCAAGCCTGCACCTGCCAATTTGCTAATTTCTCCCTGTAATAGCGTTGCATATAATATTCGTGAGCAGAATTTTTATATTTATTAATATTTACACTGTACGTAGACACGAAATTCACCTCAAGACCGTTTCGAAAGTCCCAAACGAGGAATTTCGCGGGTATATACTACTCCTGCATCTCTAAAAGCCGATATCCTTGATCCCGATACAAACGCTGCAGGCTTGCCAAATCTTCGATACAGATACGCGCGCGCAGCAGCATAGTCAGTCGTGCAAAACGCAAATGCAATTAGAATATTTCGGCGAGCCTTTCGTTGGCTAATACACGCGGCTTCGCTGCTGCTCCGCTGCAGTGCAGTGGGCTAGAATCCGTCGACGATTAGAGGAGAAAAGGGAGTCGATCGGTATGGCTTGACGAAACTACACTCGGTGCGCACGCACTGGAGAGAAACGGAACGAAATCGCACGAGACACTGCGATGCCATGAGCTTTTCGCTTTCGATTGAGACGGATCGGCGCCGAGAGTGTGTAGTAAGCCAGTAGTGGACGAAGTATTGCCGGCAAAAGGAGATGTCGGGGTAACGTCGTATGTGCTAGAAGAAGCCAAGAAAGCCGAGGACCGAGACTTTCCGGCTCCGCCGGTGTTCGCTTCCTTCTGTAACACCGCGCGTTGTGATCTGTCAAAGCGTGTCGTACTTTTCCGCGTTTTTCTGTATGCATGACGGATAATAGTTTTTTTTTGTTTTCAAAAGTTAATGGAAGCTTCTAAAAACAGCGTCGATCTCACGACAATCCAAAAATGTCCAATTCTTTCGTCTTCAAAACGCACGGCAATCTAGGTGAGCAATAGAAATCGCCGATCCGACTTTAATCCCCTCGCGCGCGCATAAACGAAATTATGCAACACGTCGTCCACTTATCGAGCGAGCTATTGTCATTCGGCGAAGAAACGGCTAATAAAATTGACTCGGCGTCGAATCGTCAATGGGGAGGAGCCGTGCGAATCGTGTTGTCGCGGGAATATTAACTAGTCTGCGTCGCCGTGGGCGACCAGTAGCCGCGATATTACTATACGATGCGCTCGCACACTGCGCGGGAGTATGGATGTACCGGAGGAAAACAAAAACACAACCGTTGATGGGGAATGCCAGCTTATATACCGGTGCTGATCTTTTTCGAAGTTGCTAATCTGTACAGCCGTTAATCGACACAATGGGTCGTTACGCGAGTTTGTTTGTTTGTTCGTTCGTTATATACTTGTCTCGCTGATGCTTGGAATCGTGATAATCGCGAAGATCGTGTCTGTGACCGAAATTTCGAATAAAAAACGCCCCCGACTGCACTGCACATATAGGCGTATAATCGAATAATTTTCTCAGAGTACAACGAAAATCGTCAGCTCGTAAAGCTGAAATTTTGCAATACGCGGTTCGTACACTGCCGAGGAAAGCTGGCGCACTTGTGTTGCCGCGACGTAGCGCGGTACTTTCAATTATGCGCGCGGTTACGAGTTTTGCGGCGGGTATACGCGGGTCATTGAGCGCGTAAGCGACGACGTGTGGCTCCCGGGCCCCGTAATATTAATTGGCAGTCCACGCTTCGTTGCTCCTTTTTTCTCCGCTTCTTTCGTACACGATAGAAGGGAGATAGGCTAGTAGTTCGTCGATTCTTTTGCATTATTCTATACTATATACTGTGCTCGATCGACCACTTCTTCTATTTACAAAATGCTAGAATCTTCGTTACATACTCTTCGTCTTCACTCGTATGCACATACGAACTGTAGCAGAACAATGCAGTTCTCGATGTTTCGTAACGCAGGGCAGCGAAGAAAAAAGAAAAACATTTTACCGTTTCCGCACAACGAACCGTGTAACGCCGCGCCGAAATAAAATTTAATCATCATTCATTTTATGTAAGATTCATTATGCAATCGACGCGGCTTCTATGTCACGTGAACTTCGATGCGAATTTTAAAAACAAATGCGCCCCATCGGTCCGCGAGCAGCGAGGTAGAAAAAAAGTAAAAAGTCGGCGCGAAAAAATTCATCGCCCGAAAACTCGCGTACATAACGTATATAGGAGCGAACGAACTATCCCGATCGAGCGAGAAATCGATACTGCGCACTGCTATGTCTCTTCGGACGACTCGCCGGGCTAAACGTCCCATCAGGGTCGCATACAATCGCGTCCGCGAGAGAAAAATGTCTGGAACTTTCGCGTTGTAGGTACAACGATTGACGTCATCGCGCGAGAAGTACACATCAGACTAGGCGGATTTTTGCTTTTTGCGACGCTAGATACAACGAGCAATTAACGCGGCTGATCGGTGATGCGGTTATGTCACTGCTGCGAGAAGCTTGCTGATCTGTTGTCGTCCGCCCGCGGAAACGAAGTTTCTCGTTTCTGTACTTTTGTTGAGTATCTTTCTCTGTACGTAACTTTTATTAAAAGTACGTTTGTACTCTTTCGCGCTTAAATGTTTCTCTCAATTATATACGCTGCACATACGCTGACAAGTTGCCGCAATTTCGCACGATAGACGCACAACCAATGTCGACGATAACTGTGTAATGGTCATCATACTCGCGACTAATAAGTCGACTCATGAATACACACGTGTAAAAAAAAATGCGCCTTGGTACCAGAGTCCTCAATGATCTTCTGTATAATACTCGACAGCTTTTGCAAATTCGCGAAATCGTTTCCATCTTCGATAAACGTCATCCGCCGATTTCCACGAGTACGTCCGCATGCGCGAACATTGACAATTAGAAACGGCTACGAGCGTGTGCGATCGATTAAAAAAGGTGAGTCGCCGGTATCATTTTTATGAGCGCGACGATAAATAAATATATCCTTATTTTCATTCACACATCGCGCTTTGTTGGCGCGATCGTTTATCGATCTTACGTGAATCGGTTGAAAAGAAAAAAAAAAGAGGAACGGGTTACACCAGATCACAATGCGATTTTCTTCTTGCGTCAATGTAAATTCTTTAATCGTCTGTTTTGACTCCTGTGCATAGCGCTGAATTTTGTTTTCCAGCAGGTGTGTAGGAATTTCCCCAGGACGATCGGTATCGATTCGACGATCGGTTTTTTCGTGTTTTTGCGACGATCGGTATACTATTACGCAGATTATTAAAGAATGTCGTTGATGGTATAGTGTTTGTTCTTGAGATAGGTGTACATATAGGATACGTTTTTGCTGTGGAAGGCGAGGTGTGCAGTTAATCGAAACAAACATCGCTGAGATGTCGATCTGAAACTTCGAGAACCTTGACACGATGAACTTTTGAGAGGTATAACTATAAGTTTAATCAGCGATGAGTTTTAATAGCACCGGCTTTTCGTACTTTTCAGTGCCTACGCACGAAGATAAACAGTTTGAAATAATTATTTTTTTACCTATTATCAGGCAACCTCTTAATATGCATGACATTTTTAAAAATATTTTCAGGCGAAATATTAGTACTAGTTTGAAACAATTGAACAACAATTTGATGTCCTTCGTTAATAATAGTACTGTGCGCCAATTGTTTATTAATAAACGAGCGTATGAATGTTACATATCGTAAAATAGCACGAAGTTACGTAATAGTTCAATAAATCCAGCGACGATGTGACCTTGTTCCGCGGGAGCCTGGGAACTTTATAATTACGCTCGACAGCACACCTTTGCATAAAGGCACAAAAATATTTCATTTATAATAAACTAGCCAGCAAAAAAAAAATCATATCGCATAGGCATAAAGTATATAATTATTCCAAAGAACGGCGAACCAATAATTAGATCGAGTTCAACAAACGCATGAATTAACAAGCGCAACTGACCCAATAAGAAGTGCATCGATTCAGCGTGGAAAAATTTTCTGATATACAATTTCGTTTGCACTCGACGTCAGTGTGAAATGCGAAATGCCGTGTTTAATGTGGGGTTAGTTTGAAAGTAAAAAAAGGAGGCTCAATTGGACTAGCCGCGGTAAGTCACCTTTTGAAATGCAACGATCAACTGTTTCAAGAATAATTGGATGATTGCACTTTTTGAGTTTCCTCATATTGAATTATTGTATATCTTTTTATTCAGCTTATCGAAATTTTTCAGATTTTTCATTAACACATACAGTAATTATTCAATTAAATGCTAATCAATAATTACAGCGATCCACGTACGAAGTATAATATTTATTTAGCAAACGCCATGATTAAAGGTCACGCGTGCGTCGACCCATATGCAACCTTGCAAACATCATGTAATACTTATCCGAAAGACACAATTATCGATCTTAATAAAATACACTTCAGCTCATGAAATCGCAGCTTATAAATTAAAAAGGAAATGAAAGCCCCGGCGCGAACCGATACACCTTCCAACCATTACAGATATGATTACAGTTTTTCGGAACGACAAAAGCAACGGGCAAGACGATCCGCATCGCGTGGCTGTAATTAAAGCCTTAACGTGACTTTTTTTCTTCATTTACCGCGCGGCAAAATTTCAATCAATTCCCGAGGCACAGTTCGGTGCTTATTACCTATTACCTGATAACGGGTGCCAGGAGTTACGCAAGCGATTCGCCTTCGTAATGATCATTAGCGCTATCAAGAAAATGCTATTTCGAAAGTTGAAATTTCCGATGATGATGCTTGAATCGCGAGTTTTCCGCGGCTCGTCGGGGATTTTTTTGCTACACTTTTTTGCAACCAGTGCGGGACGACCAAGAGGAGATTGTAAAGTTCCTTGTACGGCTAGAGACGGGATTCCATGACTGTGAGGCATATGGTTTATGCGCGCACATTAAACAGGATGATTTAGCGCAGGTAATTGATGTTTTGTTTGATGTTGGGGAACTCCATTGAATTGACAACATATTTTACGCAGAAACAATCGATGGCCTGGCACGGTGTACACATTGATTTGTGTTATATGCTTTACATCTTTATGTCAAGGCGTATAGCAACGTTCATGCCGTAAAAAGCGTCGTTCAACTTGAACGCGACAAAAAAATCCGTATGACCAAGCTCTTAACGTCATGTCAAAAGTTTAAAAAAAAGAGACGAGATATATCCACGGATGATAAACCGTGGCCAAAACATCGAATTATCACCTTTCAGCGCCACCTCATAATTGATACATCAAAACATTGCCATTACGTCAGAAAGACCGGTTCAATAAATCACCGAGAACTGTTCGGCTCTGAGAATGATCGAATCCCGGCCGACGATTTTACGATCTGGCTTATTGATTTTCGATGAGCTGCGCAAGGTGAGGCGCGAAACCGCAAAGCAAGTGTTTTCCGCGGACTGCATCCTTGCGGTCAAGAGGATTAGTAAAGAAATGTACCCACGAGGAACGTTTCGAAGCCAGCAGTTCGCCGAAGTGGTTTCAATTATAGACTCTATGTAATGTACTTACAATAGCCGACTCCTATTCATCCCGTCAAGACAAGTGCTTTTCTGCCACATCTCTCACCAGATCCATTTGCAAAAGTAGTGTACTACAAACAAGTTCACAATGGCGAGTGGATTATCCATGAAAATAGATGCAAATGGTTACGATATGCCAGTTGATTTTTTGCAAATCCTTTCAACTCGCTCAATCACCATCGAGATAATGTGACAGTCAGTATACAGAGATATAAATATAAAGGACTTCTCGAAGCGTCTGCATACGCTTACAAAAAGTCGTCCTATTAGATAAAAGATCTGCGAGAGAATGGCTTGAGTGATTCCACGGTGGTATCGATACATAGGTGGGTCACGAAAGTTGTAATTTATACTATAAAAATTGAATTTATCGATTCAGGCGAAATTGGCATTCCGGCCCGCGGCATACGATTAAAATATACCACTATATGTAAACTCTCGGATCACATTAGCTTCTTCTGGAAGTATGCTCATTCTCGGCTATTCTATAATTTGGAGAATCAGGCACGTGTTCCAACGTTTATCCCCGTTGAGGGTCCAATTGGCGAATTGGTTTTTCACACATCGATTTCGGAGACAATAGAATTTTCGTTACAGGTCGTGCCGAATATGCATGAAAAACTTCAGGGCCATACGCGTGGCGTATAATGTCTCCAAATGATCGTCTCTTCTGGAACACGTGGGTTTCGTAAGGGTTTGAATTACTTTTGCCCGATTTAGTCCGAAAACGTATATAAATGAGGGATTCTTGAAATTCATGATCGCATAACTTATAAAGTAAATTTATACTCAAACGTCGAGCTACGTTTTCTTCTGCTAATCAATTACGAAATCGCGATGAAATGGTTGCTTCGCGTTTCGCGTAATCACACATTGTTACACACGCAGCTATGCGTTGTATACAGTTCTTTTAATACCTCGAAAATTAAAGATAACGAGGAAAAAAAGTATATACATCGCGCGAAACAAACAGTTCATAAATTATCTTTTATAACCACTTATTGGCGCGTTTATATACTCGTTCATTATGTCCGATCGCCAATTTGCGCGAGTGTTCGAGGGAATGCCTTTCCAGAAAAATGTATAGCGCCTCGATGCAAACACTTTCTGCGACGGTGATAATATTCCGATTTGCATGCCTGATTTTTTTTTCGACGATTTGCGATCGATCGGCTCAATCATCCGACAAATATAGGAAATTGAAAAGCCGACACGCAAAAGGAAGTCTAACGCATCAAAACAACACCGGAAGTTTATTTTGATATAAAAGTAGGAAAAAACCCAGGGGCGATGCGCGCGTCCGCGTGAAAAAAAATTTGGAAGATTTCCGAACGAATAATAATCCCGGTCTCGTGCCTCCGATCAATCGCGTGTGTAGTCCGGATTATTTGAATGTCGAGGACGACCCGATGACGTTATATGCCCGGTACTCGAGCATCGCTGTCCGGCGTATAATTTTACAAGGTAGAGGTATCTTCTCGGTTACGACGGCCCTCAGAGGCACCGCGGATACGAGGTTGACGACCCGTCGAACAGAAAAGCATATCGTAGGTACGCGATACGAGCTCGCATCTCAGAAACTGGTTGTGCTCTCCGATATGTGATCTTTCTGGAAATTCACTTTCTACTTCAACTCGACTGCTACTTTTTGCAGGCCTCCCCGAAATTTGCATACCAGCAGAAAAACTCATGGAGATTCATTTTTTTTCGACCCGGTGCGATGCACGCATGCACAACAGATCCCGAGCGATCCGATGTCGGCGCGCGGAGAAAAAGTTTCGATCGTCCTTGGGCGTACGGATTCCTTTGTCGAAAAGTCCTTCTCCCGCGAGTGTGCAAGAGTATAAGCAGGATATTAACATTCGCCGCAGAAGTGCTCGATCGTTGAGCCGTCTCTATTTGTGCGGAGCAATTAAGAGAGTTGGGACGACGAGGTGAGCGACCGGTTAAGGAGGGGAGGGGATGCAATAAATATTTTGTAACCAAACGTGAACTGTAAACAACTTCTATAGGGATGTACTGGTGTAACGTCGAGGCACCGACAGTAGTTAACATCTGCAATCAATTACCAATGACAATGCCAACATTTATATATACCTACATCTTCGTACGAAGAAAAAAAAATAGATCCTGCTACACAACGGTTTCACAAATTTATGTACAGCTCGTCCGGCAAAACGGTTCCTTCTCTCGCCAAGGACGATCATTGCGCAATTCTGACAATGCAGCAAGCCATCCTGAATAAGGATCAAAGGCACGTCCACTCGCCTGTTTCTACACAGATTCAACGACGAATCTTCGGGATATGGCCCGAGTTTAATGCTCCGAAAACAGAGTCGAGTTCGAAGGTCGACACTTGTTACACGCAACCACCGCTGGTATACTTACGCGTCACAAGCAGGAAACCTCTCGAGGTAAGTGTTGTTATTTTTCCTCGCGCGCCTTTCTCCGCTTGTGTACTTTTTATGTATTATACATAAACACGCTTATAATGTCGGCCGATTGCTTTTCGTGCCGGATGCGTTTGGGGAAAAAGTGTATATTTTGCCGAGTAAGCGAGCGCATGGTCTTCGTGGAGTTTCTGCTTTTTATTTTTGTTGAAAATGTTTGAAAACGTTTTAAATAAACGCTTTCGTACAAGATTTATTGTCGGAGTGATAGAATTTTAATTATTTCCATGCTACGTTCGTACAGACTGCGCATCACCAAGTGACTAAAAAGAAACACCCGCGCGCATGTATCGGAAGCAATGACTGCGGCGAAAAGTTTTTATGCGCATCTATGACGAGGTTTATCCGACGCGTATTTTTGAGGAAACCTGTCGCATTGTAATTAACATGACTAACGTATATTTTCAGCGAATTAGTGCATCGGAATTGATTGGCGGTAAATGAATTTGCACAAGTCGCTCCGATCGGGAAAACCGGAGATTCGCGGTCACCGCGGTGGCTAGCAACAAAAAAATCAAATTACAATTGATTAATATCCCTCTATGCGGTAATCGAAACGCGTATGTGATGATTAAGGGCGTCTCTGCGCGGTTGGATTTGCGACGACGAGGCGCAGAACTGACGTCAAACGAGATAATTTCTAACCAGTTTCCGTGGCGCAGAATTTTTCCACGGCAACATCCGTATTTTCAGCTAATTCCAAGCCTGCGAATTAATCGAGGAGGCAGAGAAAAAACGGTGATACCGGCATACATTACGTCGAGAGCACACACACACACACACACAAACACACACACAAAAGCGCGCATAACATTGTCTCGGGGATTCCTCCGAGTCAGACGAGATCGCGAGTGACTAATAATTTATGCGATTGGTATTCGGGAAGGAACTCGAAGATTCTGCAGACGAAAATATAAACTTCGTTGATGTTGTGTGTGCGCGCGTGTGTGTGCGCCGCTGGGCGTAATCCGTTTGTGTTATGTATCAAGGCTGACTGGGCCGGTTTGGTATTATTTATAGGACGTAATCGCCATTTGGGTACAGTAACTTTTTTCCGACCGGGCTTGAAATAGAATCTGCTCGCTCTTCCGGTCAATCTTTGTTTTTGTTTACGCTTTTCAAATGACCGATGATTGAACATAGATCGATTATTTATGAATTAGAATGCGTGTCTATCGAATGAAGATAAATACTGAATTATGCTTGATGAAATGATAGCTGACAATAATTAAAATATTAATTGCGCAAATAACTTTCAATGAATATCATAAATAAATCTTTCAAGTATAAGGCCGGTTGAGAATTCTTTTCTCATTTGTAAGAGCAACACAATGCCTACAGCGGTCGCGAGGCGCATCATTCATAAAAAGCAGAGAGCTGTATTTTCAATTTATTTTCAATGCAATGTCGAAATAGACAATAAACAGTTATTTTTTAAATTCATTCATTAATACCTATGCATGAAGAAGTCGAAAAAAAAAAAACAAAAATAACAGAACTGATCCTCTCAATGCTGGGAACAATCTTTAGGGAATCGGCCGGACATTACCCGCCAGCTCCAATGCAAGCAAAAAAAGGAGATCGACGTCTCGCTCGACGAGCTGAAAAAACTTGATCGAGAAAAAGGAAGCGCGGGAGAGCTAATAAAATTTATCCGCGGCGCATAATGAAGGTGGGAACGCAAGTCTCAAGGCGACCGTGGAAACTTCCGTAGGCGATTAAACCGCGATCATTTGGCGATATCTTCTCGAAGCTTGGCAACAAAAAAGGTTCGTAGGAATTTGTGTGTTAAATATGATGTTTGTGATACCACTATTGGGACGTAAAATCGGAAACGAGAGTTCTAGAAGTTCGATGATCTAACGATTCGAACTCTCTCGTCGCCGGAGATGTGCGTTAGAGCCAAGTGGGCCAATGAGATGGTAATTTTTCCGGCTTCGAAGATTCTCAATGGACGTAGCTGGTTCTCGCATGGCAGACTAATTTTTTGTTTTATATTTTTGAGGCTCGAAAGTCGGCGTCATCATTGTGTATACTTTCGCGTAAAACAACTATTGGACGATGCGTCATCGTAATCCGTTCGAAATTTTATTACGGGGAGATTTATCGCCCATAACAACACCGAAGTATCCTGCGCACTCGGAGATTTATTATTAAATAGATCACGCAGAGGATGGGTGCGGAAAAACACACCGACGAATACATTACTTTGTTTGGTTTTCCAATCAAAACGCTTCTATTTTGTAGGCCGTAAACGAGGCATTATGACACCAACGCAATCGTTGCAAAAAAAGCGGAATCTCATCAAACGGTTTTTCTCGACGACTCATTTGTCGTGATTAGACGCACGACGAATAAAAGTCCAAGTTCAGTACATGTGTGGAAATACACCCAATTTGCGAATTACGCGCGAACGTCAACTCGCGAGTTATTATTTAACTTTGTTCGCGTATCATAACGAGAAGGAATCGCTATTGCGTCACAACGCTACTAGTATAGTTACTATGTTAATTCACCTTTGCGATTCAGTTTCCAACGTGCAAGCGTCATATGAATAGTGAATGCAAACAATAATATCGGGCGTGTAATTTGAGAGCAATGATATCACGATTGTTTAAATTTGATAGAATTTCGATCGATACTGAAAGTGCGATAGCCGCTAGTAATTTTATTTTTTATATGTTACTTGTCAGCGAAGTGAATGGATTCAAAGATGTGACAATCGGGAACAGTAATGACTTGCCAATCATACCCTAATAACTGGCAGACTGAGATTGCCTTTTGCGAATTATCGATTTTCCGATCGTTCAACGTTTAAAAAGGAATTTACTTCAATTAATCGCGGCGTTAACGGGCAGTGGCATTATTATTTAAACACATTTGTTACAAATTGTTCATTTTAAATACGAATCAGCATCGGAGTAACGGTTCATTCTTATTTTCGCTTTTGCATATTATAAAATGTGTCATTCCAAGCTATAAAATACCAGCTTAAAAAGCACGCATTTTATCGACAAATTCGAGCTTCTCGTTTAGTAGAGTAAGGGGTGCGCAATTGATCGAACAAAAAATCGCCGACAAGGTAAAACATGCAATCACCATGACGAGTGCGATCCCCGGCAAAAATCTCATTAGTCTGATCGCGTTGCAAATAACGCAGGCGGCGCGACAAAGTCCATAACGAAAACAGCGAAAAGTCAGACGAGTATAGAAAAAATAGTGGAAATTCGCAAAACTGCAAGCGAGAAACAAATCTTCCGCGACTTGACGTCATATATAGAGACGCGTTGCGATTGTATAATCGTCGCTGGGATAATCGAAGATACGATGCGAGCACGTGGCGCGTGTATACGAGCCGGTTCTCGTTACGTTCTCATTCGCGTCTGGTGGCAAATGCGCGACAATCACGGAGATGAGAATTGAAAACTCGTGACGATTAGGAGATGATGCGCGGGGAATCAATGGTCCATTATACGTTGTAACGTAAAATCGCAAGCTGATGGAATCCTGCGATAAAAGCCAAGTCGATCGAACCCGCCAGCACGAAAAACAATCACCCACTACACTTTCGCATCAATGCACTCTCGCACAATATAATCCAGCCGAACATTTTAGCATATCTTCAATGTCGCCCCGCGTGTCAGCGATGCACTTACACACACACACACACACGCGCGCGCACACACACACACACAGACAAACAGACGCACATCCTCCCGTCAACTAGATCACGACTGACTTCCAAACGAAGCGTCCCCATCATTCCCACAATCATAATGCACTTCTCTTCCCCCGACTGCAGTCGAGACCGAAATGAAAAAAAGAGAGAAAGAAAAGCCAGGCGGCCCATCCGCCTCGCATAAATAATTCAGACATCGGTCGCTCGGGGAGTGCGAAAATCGAGTGACATTTCGCCGATCGTCCCGCCGCACGCTCGCATACACGCTATATTATTACACGCACTACGCACACACACACACGAGCGCGCGCGGAGGCGTATACACACATAGTGTATATAGCAGCAACAACAGCGCCGACAGGTAGATACGGAGCCGGTGGCGCGAGAGAAGGAAGGATAGATAATCGGAACAAGGCGCGCAGGGGGACGGCTAAGGCGATATATAAGACTGGCCCGAGCACGCGGAGACTTCAGTTTCTGGACGCAACAGGAGACAGGCAGATAGCCGCGCGCACTCGCGCTATCGCAGACGTAAACACGCATTGTTCGACACTACACGTTCTATACACGCTGCTCCTGGAGGTCCGGATCTGGAAAGCCGCATCGGCAGCTGCTTTTTCTTCATCGGGCCGAAGACGATTTAAAAAACGGTCAGTTCCGAGAGAGTGAAGCCAGTGCTCCGAGCTCGGGATAACCTTCGGCTGAGGCTCTATATACATTTACGCTTGCCTGGTATCGCAGACTCCTCTATACGCACGCACGGCTAAAGTGAGTATTGTATCACGAGATGTTCTACATACACCGTCTCTCCGCGATGTTTACGTTATACATACACGAGTGTGTTTTCGTTTCGGCCCGTCGGAATAAAGCTCGAATTCATTGTCGAGCGCGTATTCTTTTTCGTTCCGAAGGATCGCAAAGAGTGCACGCGCGCGTGCGTTACTCGAATGTATACCTATATATGAATACGCGGCTCATTAGACGTCGCTGCAGGTATGTAGGCCTGTATCGGCGCGCGAACTTGAGGACTATCGACGGCAATTAAGTGAAAAGGAACACAAACTGGTTTCGCGAAAATTGCCAACTGACGCGCGAGCTCGCTACTCAATGCCACGCGACGTAAGTGTATTATAATACACACAATCGCGCGAGTGTATACGTTTTTTCGTCCGCTAAATTGCTCTCTCTCTCTCTCTCTCTCTCTCTCTTCTCTATCCTTCGCTCGCCTCGCGTCTATATAGATTAGATATAAATGCAATTGTCCCCCTTTTGCCATTCTTTAGACACTCGAGTGCTCGTCCGTTCGAATATACAGACTTGAATTCGATATCGTGTCCTATACAGCGAGAAATTCGTACATCATGCTATATGTATATAGCATCGTGATCGTCGCGAGCGGATTTCAGACTTATGTAAAAATGACAATGGAAAAGCGATTGCGCGAGTGACAATTTTGCAATGCTCACCGACGTTGCGCGATTATATATAGGTGTATAATAATAGTCAATCTAGCGACGACTTTCATCGAGACTATCTTTAATTCGCGTGTACAAGTATACCGTGTACTCTGACAATTTTCACCGTCGTCGGCGCTCGGTCTAGTTTTCGTTATTTTATCTTTAAACAGCCGGCTATTGTCGTCGCGGTATTATTATTATTATTATTGCTACAATACTAACAATAGGAGCGAACTGGTTGACAAGTTTCCTCGTTAGGAGCTCGACGAATTTACCCACGAATATTATCAGACGCGCGACAGTCTATAGGTACGTAGATATAGTACAGTAAATCGCGACTGAGATGTACACAATACACGCGATTCTCGAGCGGGGAGCGCCAGGCACACGTGACTCGTCGCGGCCAGCACGTGGCTCGCTCCGCGGGGTGATTAATCGCGCAGGTGTGATTAGCGCGCGGTTCGCCTTTTTTTCCCTCGATCCGCAACAGGATACGCCTGTTTTTCTTTACCTCAACCGTCATGCACCTATAAAGTCTACTTGGCTATGAATAAAAAATTGTTCGCTCTCGGCCGATTCACCCGCGTGATAATGCGAGCTTTGTGTTCAGCGTCCGTCGTCGCACAACTCTGTGCTATAAAAACTGCCTGCTCTTTCCCGTATTCGAAATTAATCACTCCGTTGCGAGTGCGGCTCGCGCATGCCGATGTACGCGACGATCGTCGAAATCGAAATTTCCTTTGTCCGACACTGCGATGCATAGCGTTAAATTAGTCCTATACGTTTCTCGTGCCCGAGCAGCTCCGTTATACCGCATATTATAGAGGAAATAATCGCGGAAACGAGCGCGCGCGAAGCAGGAAAATATTAACGGCAATTATGATCGGGCTATATTTAATAATGCATATTTACACCGAGGTGACTCGCGGCGCGTATTATAATATATAAAAGCCGGCTGAATATTCATCGCGCTATAGAACTCGGCTAAACAATGAATTTCAATATTTTTATACTCTCCCTCTCTTTGTCGTTAGCGCGGAAATGCAAATTGATATACATTGCGCGGAGTCGCGCATATACGAGTGTATAAATCATCGAGAAAATTAAAACAAAAAAAAATGCGCGGCATTAAAAACTGCACATAGTAGCTAAACAGCTCTCGTCGCGAGTCCTACGCAGTTAATCGGTAGTTATCGGGGGAGTATAGGTCTACAAGACAGTGTCAGCCGTGTGTCTACGTTTAATTATACGAATATTAATTGCAATCTCTCTCGAGAATAGAGACACGCAGAAAAATTGTAGGTTTCTTTGTGCGCGCGGTATGAATTAAAGGATTTTCCGAGAGACACGCGCGAGCGACTATCGCGGTCGCCAAGGTCGTCCTCGATGCTCTGAGAATCTCTCCTTTTCGCTGCTGCAGCTACCATCTTGAAAGCTTCGTTGTTGGTTTTGCAATTGTTCGCTTAATCAATCGCCGATTATCACTATGCGATGCTTCGTTATCGTTTTCATTTCGTTGATTCTTCCGAAATTGCATAATTCGGTATTGCATAACGACGCTTTGTTCGCGGCGATTAGTAAACAAATCCGAGCGAGGCATCGCCCGGCACAGGACAGCACCTGATGCCTGCTAATCGGATCCTTAAAATTCGCAGCCGGTCTTGATCGTTTGCAAAAAAGAAGAGCGGCGTTACGTCGCGCGCTTAATCGAGGTCCTTTTCGAATTTCGATTCGTTAAGATATACTTGCGCTACATACCCTCACACACACGCGCGCGCGCGCGATAGCGTAGCGAACCTCACACGACAATTACGCGGCGGCGAAAAAAAGGAAAAAATTACTCTGCATCACAATGAACGCGAGCGGCTCTTGCGCGAAAAAAACGCCATCAGCATCTTCCAGAACTTGTGCAATTCTCGAGAATTTTAAAACAATCCCGCGAGCTAGTCGTCTCGCTGCTAATGAGAAGAGACATATCCCATCCACGAAATTGAAAAAGAAGGACGGACTCTGCAACCTTTCTATTGTCGTGTACACCGCGCACGCGAAACTTAATCGTTTTTCATCATCGTGTGTGTAGGCCTATGGATATAGGTCGGCATTTTTCCTGGGCGCGCGCTCGAGAGAGAAACGAGTTTTCGGAGCGCGAGAAATACTCTTTCCTTTCGTTCTGTAAAGATTGCGCAAACGCCGAGTGGAGCCGATATCATATACGTGCTTCGCTCGAGATCTCGCCGGATATGCCGATAATCCGATGATTCCTCGAACATTTGAATCTTCGTCCCTTTTGGTCGATGCGCGAGTGGCCTAATAAGAGCAAAAGCGCAGCGAATAATCAAGAGCGCAGCAACCTCTTGCTCGATTCAAGAGCAAGCGGCAATCCAGTTCTCCTCGCAAGAGAGAATTCCTTTCGCAAGGGGTTGCTGTCGCGCGAACGTTCGCGAAGGAAAACTCGAATCGGTGATAGTGAAAGGAAAGACGCGAGCGAGCGAGCTTTGGCACACACATGCGCAGACGGGAGGAGTCGTCGGAGCGCGAAGCTCGAACGGAAACACCGGGCGGCCTTATGGCAGCGAAGGCTCTCGAGTCCGTGTACACCTCCCGACAAGGTAATTACGAGCGTCGCTCGCGTATACACTCTCGTACGTAAGTAATTGCGGTACACATAGCCGCTGCCGCGCGACCGCGCGCGCCTTTATGCATTTAGCGCCGGATGCGTATGCGCCGGACTCTCTTTCTCTCTCTCCTCTCCGCTACTGCAGTATGGAGCTGGTTATGCAGATATTTGACGAGACGGCGGCGGCAGGGTTTGATTGGTTATAATGCAAGGGGAGGATGAGGATGGGGGATTATTGCACGTTACGGCCGGTGCAGCGAGAGGCGGTCGCGATTGCGACAGAGAGACCGAGACCGAGAGCGAGAGAGCCGCGATAAATTAGAACGGATTAGCCGCGTGCTCGTGCGCGCCTAAGATTTGTGCAAGAAACACGCATAAATTTGTCGCCGATCGCCTCCGGTTGTGCGATTTATCGAGTGCGCGTGTATACTGCAAAAATTTGCCGAGTCGTCGCCGAGTGCAGCGAATTAACCGCGAGGAATTCTCTTTGTTCCAGATGGCGCAACTCGTGCGAATGGCGTACGACGGCTATCGGGACCTGATGGACAACAAGAGCGACCCCAGGGTCAACGACTGGTTCTTGATGAGCAGTCCATGGCCGACTCTGGCGATCTGCCTCTCCTATGCCTACTTCTCCAAAGTCCTTGGGCCCAAACTGATGGAGAACAGAAAGCCGTTCGATCTCAGAAAGGTCATGATCTGGTACAACCTCTTCGAAGTCGTATTCTCGTCGTGGCTCTTCTACGAGGTAATTTCTGCGCGCGCAGCATAAGGTATATACATGTAAAGCTGTGGAGGATGCGCTAACACACCTCGATGTCCATTGTGTTCGCAGTGCCTGGCGTCCGGCTGGGGCGGCGACTACTCGTTCAGGTGTCAGCCGGTGGACTACTCGCGCAGTCCCCAGGCCATGCGAATGGCGCGCGGCTGCTGGTGGTACTTCTTCTCCAAGTTCATCGAGTTCGCCGACACGCTCTTCTTCGTGCTCCGTAAGAAGAACGACCACATTTCCACACTGCACGTGATTCATCACGGAATCATGCCGATGTCCGTTTGGTTCGGCGTCAAGTTCTCGCCAGGTACGTACTCCTCGTCCAATCCCTGCCCTTAATTGGCGCTCGCTCGCGCGCAAAATGACCAAACCGGAGAGCACAAAGCGCTTTATAAGCGAGTGTAAAAATTTCTGTTGCCTTCGTTCCAGGCGGTCACAGCTCTTTCTTCGGCCTGCTCAACACCTTCGTCCACATCGTCATGTACAGCTACTACCTGCTGGCAGCTCTGGGACCGAAGATCCAGCCGTACCTCTGGTGGAAGAAGTACCTGACCGCGCTGCAGATGATCCAGTTCGTCCTGGTGATGATCCATGCGTTCCAGCTGCTCTTCATCGACTGCGACTACCCCAAGGCCTTCGTCTGGTGGATCGGCATGCACGCCGTGCTCTTCTACTTCCTCTTCCGCGACTTCTACAACCAGGCCTACACCAAGAAGGCCCAGAGGAAGGCGACGGCCGAGGCCAAGGAGGCGGCCAAGCAAGAAGCCCTGAAGGAGAAGAAGCTCGAGAGCGAGAAGCTGCTGAAGGAGCAGGAGTCGGAGAAGCAGAGCGAGAACGGCTCGGTATACCCGAGCCAGTACAAGATGGCCACCGCCTACATAAGCGACAGCGGCCTCAGGAACAGGGTGTTCATCGACAAGCGAGGCGGCTTCGACGAGTGATCGCCAGCAGAGTCGGCTTGTCGTTCCTAATACCTTCCTTCGCATCATCGTCGCTGCAGGCTTTCGCGCGCCACGGGAGCATCCGTTTTCGGGACGTTCTCGCGCAGCCAGTTGACCATGGCAATACACGTTCTGGACTCTGGATCCGGACAGCCCGCCGCGATTCCCGTCGTCAATCTCTGAGACTGAAGAATAAGCCCGTGTACAGTTATGATATAGGAACAGTAGCGCCAACGACATATACAGGGGGGAGAGATTGCACGCAGCGAATCGGCGACGTTGGACGAATCGCGTAAAGACTTTTTTTGAGTATGTCTCGCTTGCCTCTTGTCCTCTTATCTAGGTTTCAGTGCGGATGACCGAGTGAATGAGTGCGGAGTACGAGAGTATGGATCGCGCACACAAAGGCTGTTTCGAGAGTTGAAAATGCAGCTCGTCGAACAACGGATTGTTTGGTTCCAGCACACCGGTCCTTTGGAGAATGGACTATTTTGTAAAAATAGCTCCTCGCGATTTCCAAGCGACCGCTGACGCGAAATGTTCTAAGCTCTATTCTCAGGAGCGCGGTGTATAGCAGCGCAGTCCGTTGCTCGGCGACCCGACATACTCAAGAATAAATCGTCAAAAAAATAAATAAATCGAGTAGCAGAGTTTGCGTAACGACAATTTCACAATGAATGAGTGCCAAAAATTAATGTTTTAAGAAAACTACTTTTTAAGGATATGCAGGACATCGTTGTAGTGGAGAGCAAAGCAAAATTGTGTATACATCTGTAGTCCACGTTGGGAAATTTCGGATTGAAACGCCGTTCGATTGATTTTCACCCGGATTCTCAATTTCGATCTCTGTATATTTTCATCGATATTTCGTCTAATTGAGATAGAAGTGACGCATGAAAAATATTATTCGATTCAATCCGAAATTTCGACGAGCAAGATTTGTGTATAGAAATAGTTAGAAAACCTAACCCTATATACCCCATTTGTCTTCACTGTTTTTTTTAACAAGAATTCCTTATAGTTCTTAGAACTTCGCGCCGAATCAGTGATGGCATTTATATTTATTTCTTGATATACACATATGTAAACCTTTGTTGATCTAATTTAAGTTGTGGACAATCTGTATTTTACAAGCGGATCACGATAGTTTGTTTGTTTTTATTTTTAATTAACTAGTTTTAAAATAATGAAGTATAACATGATTTTTTAAAAGACGAATTTTTGTTTGTAACGATTTGTGTGAAACTATCATTAAAGAACAATACTTTTATATTTACATTGCTGTTTACACTTGTATTCCCAGCATGCGTCCCACGTGCGCTTCTATGCTTCGAACACTTATCTCTTCGTTTAACGTACAAAAACCGCACATTCCTCCATGGTTCTTGATCAATTTTTGCACCTTAACAATATCCAATCCGCACATGACTCTGCGTGATTTTCACTATATACTCCCATAAGTCTGCACAATGTACAAGTAACCCGGAGAATTGAACAAGTATTGCGTGGAATGATATTATACGGTAGAAGTGAATGAGAAAAATGCCGGTCGAAGGGAAACCGGTAGTCCTTTGTCCTGGCGAAGGCTAGGCGGTCTGATGTGCGCGCGAAATGACGCAAATAGTGATTGCCGTGGTTTGAGAGCCGGCGAACAAAGGGGCGGCTTTTGCGCGACTTTTAATTTTAGTACGGGAAAGTGGAGGTGAAATGGAGGAAACGCGCTCTGCTCACATTGTGGCGCGCGCAATTGAATGGCAATTATGTACATATACGGAGAGTCATGACGTTTTGAGTTCGTTGATTATTTTAATGCAGGATGCGGTGATTTCGCGCGGCTTGTGATTCGTTTAGCTGATTTTTTAAGGATTTCCAAAGGGCAAGCGTCTATCTCGGAAAGCTAAAAAATATTCAGCTATAGAGTAATTGCGCTTTTTATCATCAAAATCTGGTTTTGCGAGTCGGTATATATTATCCATTTACGGATATATTGCATTCGTACAGTGCAGTATAATAAGAGATATGCGATTCTCGCGAGGGGTAAACCGGTTGTATGCACGCCATGATGCTCTTAATGTTTGTAAACAAATACTGATGCTTTTATACATAATAATTATCGAATAGAATCGTTTTAATCGTTGCAAAAATATAAATATGCGAAGTGTGTTATTAAAAAATATTTTGTTCTGATTTTCGTAAACTCAGTCGATACGAGCAGTGAACGATCGGCTCTTTACCGATCGCTCTGGCTGTATAGCCCACGTCGATACATGCACTGCGGTCTGCGGTTGCAACCGCGAAGCTGCTCGAGTCTCTGATAAATTATTTTGTGAAAGTATAGATGGAGCCGCCTGTATTAAGTTCTCTCCGTCGCAATGTTTACCTTATAAATGGCTTTATGTGTGAAGCAAAAATATGCAGTACAAAATTAACTGCATAACATTTTTTGATTCCTCTTAGATGAAGCTTTGTAATAGTAAAATTTTGAGTTTCGTCAAAACTTCTAGAAAATACTTTTTGATGTGTTAGAAGTTCAAATCACGTGTTTTTAGAAAATGTCCGTATGGATGTGTGTGTGTGTGTGTGTGTATGTGTGTGTGGATGTGTGCGTGTGTGTTCGGATGTATACCGTAATATTTCTGGAACTACTCCGTCAATATCATTAAAATTTGACATGCATGTATATTTTTGGATTCTGAATTCGGGAAAAAAATATATTTTTTATTTTTCTAACTATTTTTTTTATGGCCAATTTTTGATTTTTGAAAAACACTATTTTGCGTTGTTTTCAATCATCCCATCGTTACAAACAATTCAGCTAATATGCATTTGAAAGAGAATAAAATTACCTACTTTTCCCCGTTTGGTCCTCGGGATCGACCGCTTTGTTCGGCAGATAAGATGAAAAAGGTGTTTTTTTTTTAATTCATATCTCTGAAACTAAACATCATAACCTCACGAAAAAAATCATGTCGATGGATCACGAGTCAAACTATATATTTTTTCAGTAAAAAATCGAAAACTGGAAAAAATGAGTTTTTTAATGCCTCAATTACGGAAGTAAAAAGGCTTTATTGCACTTAAGATTTTGGGAAAAAGTAGATATTTTATGTGTCTTGGGCTAAGTTCATTGCGCAGCTTTCAAACCCCTATGGTTCTTAAGATATCAAGGTTTCAATTTTTTTTTTATATCTCTAACAATTCTTCCTTATATCTAAACAATGCATCAAAATTTTATTTGCTGATTCACCACAAAAAATAGCTATTTCCTGCTAAAATTAAATGATTTCGTCGAGCGGTTCTCAAGTAAAGAGCTAAAATGTAAAACCTGATTTTTCTCAAAACTTTTTCTTCTTCTTATAGGGGTGTCGTTGCACGTCGTTAAAGTCCCTCCCTATGAATTGTTCCTATGCAACATGTTTTGAAAGTAGAATTATACGGCACAATATATATTTGTTTTTTTATAGTAAAATTATACGTAAGTTTTTTTATATTACAATCTTATTCTCTTAATACGATAACTTTATTTTTACAGAGTTGTCCTTTCATCAATCTCTTCTTTTTCGCGATTTTGAGAGATTTTGATCGAATTTTACTGATTATTATATATCTTTTGCTATAAGAAAATTGCTCATACAGCAAAATAATTAAGCTTTGAAATATTTTAAATAGCATTCACATACTGTATTTTAAAACAATATTTTATTTATTGGAACAATAAATTTCGTTGGAGGAAGCTACGTGTCAATGAATTGGCAGCGGTTTTTGTATTTGGGCAGAGTTGGATAATATTGCTGAAAAAGCATTTTACGTTTCTCACGATAGATATTATTTTCAAATCTCATTATTTTCTCTTAGTTATAAAACACTTTTACATATAAAATATGCTTTCATCTGTAAACAAGTGCTTCGCGGTAATGAATGCCAACGAAGTTTACGGAAGTTAGCTCTCTAATTAGCGCACATTAGTTTTCAAGCAGGCGTCATTGAAGTGTGTATGATAAAAGCTTTAGAAGCAAAAATTGCAATTTAAACAACGAACTTGCCAAACAATGCCAAAAATTACTTGAATTCACATTTTTTGTGAAAAATACGGATCCATCAAGGCATTCAAGGATTCGCGGAAAGTGAATTATCATCATACTAATCAATTTGTATTTTTTGCTGAAGTGCTCGAACGAACTTCGATGCAAAGGCAAAAAGGGCACTAATTAAAAACGAATTGCTAAAGCTATTTATAATTGACGATTAAACAACTTTTTATCATCAACTAACATCAGGCAAATGATCCATTCTGATGTGTTTACAAAGTCATCGAATGGTTCAAAGCCAGTCTTTGATGTTCAGCGGCGCAGATTAATTATATACGTAGTGTACCAGTCCAGGCTAGAATATCCGTGAATTATTGACAGTATAAAAAAATTAACTCTCCAAGAAACCCATAATACACCGCATAAGGCAAAAAAGCCCGATTTCTTCGAGCATCCTCGAGACACCATCAGTATCCAGCAATGACCTTCGCTCCTCAAGAGCGTTATGCACCTCGAGCAGCCGGCGATTTCTCCGCGCGTATAGCATTCACGCATTTCCGAAACTCCCGCGAGAGCAAGTTACAGCATCCGCGGCCACGCGCGCGACCTTCGATTCCTCGCTTCTTTCCGGAGGAAGAGTACGAATTTCGCGCGCGTAAAGTTGCGCGAGGCGAGGCTAATTTTCAATAGTGAAAGTGCGCGCGCGCGAGCCGCGGGGTGAAAGTGCGATAGAGCCGGGCTCGCGCGACTGTGCGCGGATTACGATGGAGGGACTCTTAATGAACTGTGTCAAGAGAATCATATTTGGAGAGCCGATTTTTTTTCCGACTGTGATTCGGGGCTCTTCGATATATAGAATGCTGGCTTATGAAAATGCTGCGATTTGGGAATCGGTCGCAAGAATGGTTTTTCATTTTTTCCGCACCTTTCACTCGCCGCGCGAGTCATCGATTACGAAGCCGACGAAAGCTGTGATGTCAGAATGTTCGAGATGTGCGCGGCCGATGTAATAACTGGCTGTAAATGCTATTCATGCTATTTGGCATCTCTTCCGCCGTACTTGGGCTGCTCTACTTGTCGCTCTCCAACTTGATTCAATATATTAATATATAATAATTTCAATCAATCTGCTGTTTTCACATTCTCTGCGTTTTTCCATTCGAAAAATACTTATAAATTACTAAATAAATATAAATTCATTCGCCGCGAAGTCCAACCCGACGATGACAATAATAGTGCCGCGCATGTTGTAAAACGCGACACGTATTCCCGCGACCGCGTGCAGACATAAGTTTCTATTCAAAAAGGAAAGCGGCACAGGCCTCCGAAAATATCAGGCCCGATTTGCTCCTTTCCACTACGCTCACATACCCCTTACATAAGCCGATCTATAACCGACCGCGCAACGTCTCGAAATTCCCTCCTCCTCCTCTTCCTCTCGCCAGAATCGTACGATTTTCATCAGCCCGGATACAATTCAGCATTCTAAATTGGCCGGCATTTTCAGGAAAAGCCGAAAATCACCTCCGCGTATTGCCCAACGTCGAGAGAGCGAGCTAGACCCGCAACGACCTTGTCCCTCTCGGATCCGAACTTATATGCGCATATTACATCGCCGTATAAAAAATATAAACGTCGACGTCGTGTCGTCCCCGCGCGGCTGACCGACAAGACACGCGCGCGAACTTCGCTCGCATCCATAATTCAACGATCGCATCTCTCTCTCTCTCTCTCTCTCTCTCTCTCTCTCTCTCTCTCTCTCTCTCTCTCTCTCTCTCTCTCTACAGCCCCTATTATGTCACACCATGCGCGCGCGACGAAAAAGCACGCACACCGCACACTATACGAAATCTGGAACGCGTGCGTAAACCAGCGTGTATATGTTAAATATTTACCCGCGGCCTTTTCGAATAATCGCGAGGATGTTTCTTATACATATTCATCCGCGCTTCGCGAGAGGAGCATGAGACTCGCTGCGTCTTTTCTTTCACGTGCAAATTCGCAAATTTTTTTCTTCTTCTTCACGGGGGAGCTGTTTTTGCGCGCATCTCTTGTTTACGTTTCCTATATGGATATATATTGAGTGTGAAACGAGGAAAATGCTTCGATGAGATACATGCCGCGTATATAGGAGCGGAGGCTGAGATTTTGCATTAATTATAAGCGCGAGACGAGAACGCAATAGAGCCGGGGATTCGTGAGCTGTAGGGAATTTCGAAAAGTCTCTTTCGTCACGCGGAGGTATAAACTATTTTACATCCGCATTACTACCGCGCCGCTCGCGTGCGCGTACGGAATTGCCAAACTATTTCTCATCTTCGAAGCTCCGCACACGGGATATATTCTACCTGTACAGGATTCGATAAATTACATCAGCTGCTGGTTTAGAGATGCCGTGACGTTTATTATGCTTTGATCTACTTATTGTAATGCCAAAAACAATCGTAGCAGCCTCGACAAAACTTTCCGACTGTTTTGACGCGCTGCGAGAAGGCTATTGTGGGACATATGCAAACGAAACCTTTTCAAGTTCATTCATGTCGAACGAAACAATGCAAAAGTCGCGCATAACACGAGCGATTGTGCGATCGGATTATCATTGAAAGCTGCCGTAATGAACCCGCGCGTCATATTTTCGATCGTTTTTATCGCCCGCTTATGAAACGATTCGCTAATTTTTCCGATTTGGCCAATAAAATCATTCGCGAGAGTGCGGATTATGGATCAGTACTGGGAATTCCTTTTTGCATTTAATGCGCCGGCTATGCCTATGTGTGTGTTAAGTGCTTGGAACAACTTTATTGAGCGAGCTGGGCTTCCGTAATAAAGCG